>NC_133654.1:212192189-212833165 GCF_009905375.1 Apium graveolens
AGAGTTGGCTTCTTGTTCTTGAACAATTGATAAGGTGTCATGCATCTTGCTTGATTAATCAGAGAGATGTTCTGAGTGTAGCATGCAGTGTTTACAGCTTCAGCCCAGAAGTATGTTGGTAGTTTTGATTCTTCAAGCATTGTCCTTGCAGCTTCAATAAGAGATCTATTCTTTCTTTCCACTACTCCATTCTGTTGTGGAGTCCTTGCTGCTGAAAACTCATGCAAGATTCCATTTTCCTCACAAAATGCTCTCATGACATAGTTTTTGAACTCAGTTCCATTATCACTCCTGATTCTTCTAACTTTGAAATCAGGATGATTGTTAACTTGCCTTATGTGATTGATGATGATTTCACTAGCTTCATCCTTGGACTTTAGAAAATAGGTCCAAGAGAACTTTGAGAAATCATCTACAATTACTAGGCAAAATCTTTTCTTTGAGATTGACAATATATTGACTGGTCTAAACAAATCCATGTGAAGCAGTTGTAGAGGCTCTTCAATTGCTGAATCAAGTTTCTTCCTGAATGATGCTTTAATCTGCTTCCCTTTTTGGCAGGTATCACACAGTCCATCCTTTGTAAACTCCACCATAGGAATGCCTCTAACTAGCTCTTTCTTTACCAGCTCATTCATGGTCTTAAAGTTCAAATGGGATAGCTTCTTGTGCCATAGCCAACTTTCATCTTGACTTGCTTTACTGAGAAGACAAGTTACAGATTCTCCTTTAGTTGAGTTGAAGTCAGCTAGATACACATTTCCTCTTCTCACACCAGTGAGAACCACTTTGTTATTTTGATTATTAATCACAACACAGGTTTCTTTTTTGAAGGTTACTGAGTTGCCTTTATCACAAAGCTGGCTGATACTCAACAGATTGTGTTTGAGATCATCCACTAAGGCAACCTCTTCAATGATGACATTGTCCTTTGAAATCAAGCCATATCCCACAGTATAACCTTTGCTGTCATCTCCAAAAGTGATACTTGGGCCAGCTCTCTCTTCAAACTCTGTGAGCAGGGTAGAATCACCAGTCATGTGTCTTGAACAACCACTATCCAAGTACCAAAGATTCCTTCTATTTCCCTGCACACATCAAAATCAAATCAAGTTGATTTTGGTACCCAAGTTTCCTTGGGTCCTGCCTTGTTAGCTTTCTTCATCTGTTTCTTAGGTCTTAACTCATTTGACTTAGGAATTTCAGATTCTTCCTTAGTCATTTGGGTTGGGCCTTTGAAACCACTAGATGCAACAGAATTATCATGCATGTTATGGCTAACAGGAAATAGCATGCTTGGTGCAAACATGTTATTCCAGTAAGGCATGCTAAATGGCATTTGAGGCATATTGTATGCAGCATAATATGGATTAGGTGCAAATGGCATATTAGCAAACTGTGCATTCATGTTCTGTGTAGGCATAGCATTAACAGGCATAGGAGGCATAACATTCATGTTAGAGAATTGAGGCTGAACAGACATGGGAGTAGGCATGGCAGATTTGCAATTAACAGACAAATGATTTACACTACCACATTTGATACAGATTTTTCTAGGAGCATATTTGTCAGGTGTGTAGTTATTATGTTTGTTAATCCCTACTTTACCATTCCTATTGTTTTTCCTTTTAGTCTCTGTTTTTACCTCTATCTTCTCAAGTCTGTCACTTAACTGTTTGACAGTCATGTGACCAACATTAGCCTTCTTCCCTTTCTTGGCTTGACTTGACTCTCCTGAAACAAAGTTCTTGGAAACAGACCCATACTTTTCATTTAGCTTGGTTAATTTGGCTTTGCTAATGGGTTTGCTCACAGCCGACGGATGAGGATTTTTTTCATTCAACGGATAACACTTTTTGTTATCCGACGGATAGTTCTCATCATCCGTCGAGTCTACATCTGTCAGCAATCCATCTACCAAAATAGGTTCTAGTTTCTCCTTATTCTTTTTCCAGGCTTCATCACAAAAAGACTCAATTCCTTGAACCTTGGTGATTTGAGCATGAACATCTCTGGATGTTTTCCATGCTTTAATCACCTCCTGTTCACGATCGAGCTGCTTCTTTAAAATTTCTTCCTTTTTCAAGGACTCAGTTAATTCCTCCTTGGCAATTCTACACTCAATTTTTAGTTTCTCAAACTCAACAAACTGAGACTCAAACACATTATTCCTCTCACTCAAAAACAAGTTGTTTTCTTTGATTTTAGCATTTTCTTTAGTGAGGGACTTAAGTGTAACACGCAAATGATACAATTCTGTAGACATGTCATTTATTGCATCATTACACTCAGCTTTAGATAAATGTGCAAGGTTTGTAGTGATTACCTGATTGCTTGAGGAACTTGTCTCTGTTTCATCAGACTTGGCCATAAGGGCTAGATTGACATAGCTGACATCCTCATCTTCATCCAAACCCTCAGCTGCCCAGTCATTCTCTTGTGTAATAAAAGCCCTTTCCTTCTGTTTGAGTAGATCAAAGTATTTTTGCTTATAATCCACAGACTCAAATCTTTTCTTACTGGAATCTGACTTTCTACACTCATTTGCAAAATGCCCTGCCAAGCCACATTTGAAACACTTGAATTTTGATTTATCCACCATGTTTCTATTTGGCTTGGCAGCTCCAAAGTTCTTCTTAAACTTGAGCTTGGCAAATCATCTTGAAAGGAATGCTAGGTGCTCATCAATGTCCTCCATGTCATCTTGGCTCAATGAATCTTCACTTTCTGCAGCTAGCCCTTTACCCTTGCTTTCACAGGCCTTTGAAGTTGATTCCACAGCTTCCATCTTCACTTCCTTCTCCTTTTCCAGTTCAGCCACTAGTGCAATGGATCCTCCTTTCTTCTTTCCTCTCTCCATTCTTTCATCCTGCTCTATCTCAAGCTCATAGGTCTTCAGAATGCCATACAGTCTCTCCAAAGTAAACTCCTTATAATCTTGTGAGTTTCTCAATGAGACTGTCATTGGTTTCCATTCCTTTGGAAGAGATCTGAGAAATTTCAGATTGGAGTCTTTAGTCTGATAGACTCTTCCATGCAATTTAAGAGCATTTAGTAGCTTTTGGAATCTACTAAAAATGTCAGTGAGTGACTCACTTTCTTCATTATGAAAATGCTCATATTGCTGAATCAGGAGCTGCATTTTATTTTCTCTTACTTGCTCAGTACCGTCACAGATTATCTGTATTGTGTCCCAAACTTCCTTGGCAGTCTTGCAGTTGATGATGTTATCAAACATGTTTGCATCAACACCATTGAACAGAATGTTCATAGCCTTTTTATCTTTCCTGACTTGTTCAATATCAGGATCAGACCATTCATGCCTTGGCTTTGGAACAGATGGTTCATTTCCTGTTGCAGCTCTCATAGGAACATGAGGGCCTCTTTCTATGCAATCCATATAGGCCTCATCTTGAGAAAGCATATGAAGATGCATCTTTACCTTCCAATGATGGTAATTATCTGTATCAAGAAAAGGAATCTTGACTCCAACATCTTTCTTGTTCATCTTGCTGAATTTTTTTGATCTTTAAACTCTTTGTAGATTAAGAGCTTGCTCTGATACCAATTGTTAGTCTCTTAACAATATAGCAAGAATTACAGAAGGGGGGTTGAATGGAATTCTTGAACCTTTTTCTTGAAATAAAAATGTTCAACTCGATTATGGATATATTTGTTTTGATTAGCACAATGCGGAATGTAAACTTGAATGAATCAAAACATAAGTAATTAAAAACAAGAGGCTTTAAAAACTTTCTGGTGGATTTAAACAATTCCACCAGAGATATATTTAATATATCGAAAGGACTCTGTGTGCAGAAATGCTCACAGCTGCTTACAAAATAGAACTGCTAAAAACAAAGGAAATTCTAAAGATAGTGCTTACAAAGATTTCTCTGTTGTTGTTTCTTAGCTGACTCAGTTGTTTTTCTATTTGCTACTCTCTTGGTTTATATATTACCAAGATTACAAAGTCAAAAGAACTGAACAAATATAAAATCTAACAGTCTTGATCTTTGCTGCTTTTCGTCCTCTATTACCCAGTTAATGGGCTTCCACAGTGTACTTGTATCCAACTCAACGGCTGTGTGTCAGCTTTCACTGTTCAACTGATGTTTGAATCTTGATATGATCATCAGTCGACTTTCAGATCATCTGTCGATGACTTAATTGATCATCCGTCGACTGCTATGTTAAACATCTGTTGATAGTCATTTGATCATCCGTCGAAGCTTTGTTAAGCATCCGTTGGTAGCTATTTTGGCACTTGACTTCATTTCACTTATACAGAATTACAAGATATTGCTTATGTACAGTTAATCAACCTATTCTGCATATCTAGTTAAAGTCAACATGACTTATATGCTACTTCAGATTCTATACAAAGGTGCATACAACACTGTGCTACAAACTTATTATTACATAAGCTACTCACTCGATGTGTTAGGTCACACACACTGTAGAGGGGGTGAATATAGTGTATAATACAATCAAATCGAACTTTAAAATCTTAAGTAACAGAAAACAAACTTTATTGAAACAATAAACTCTGTTACAGTATGGAACTGTTACCTCTCAGTGATGAACAAATATCACGAGAGCTGCTAGGGTTACAAAAAAATAATCTTCTCGAATATGATAACACTTATAGTGTAAACCCTATGTCTGTGTTTATATACTACACAGTTACAAGATAATCGCTAATTGATATGGAATATAATTCTGCTTCCTAAAATATATCAATCATATATCTTTTCTTCCAAGTATTCCATTCTTCACGGAATTCCTTCTTCATGCATATCTCTTCTTATGTTTATCTCGATCTTCTTTCCTTTAATCAGCTACTGTCCTTATCTGATCGTCCTTCAGCACTTAAGTTCTGATATCTAACTTCTGATAATTATCTCCTGATAATATAAGTACTGATATCCTTAAGTCCTGACTTCCAGTATAAGTACTGATCAACGGTTAAGTACTGATTTGTCCTGTTAAGTAAGATCTGAAATCTAAACATAAATTATATTAGCCATGACATTATCAAATATATCTAACAATCTCCCCCAACTTGTAAATTAGCATAATATACAAGTTTAACAGATATTTGATGATGTCAAAAACATTAAGTACAAATGCATGAGAATTAGACTAGATAACTACAACTTATAGTCCTTAAAGCTTTACCAATATTCAACTTCTGATAACAACTTTAGTCTGTACAAATATCAGAATTTAAGCAGTTGTAGATCTTTGACTTGACTTCATCATCTGATCTCTCTGATGTCAGGAGTTGTTCTGAGATAGTTCTTCAACAAACATCTCTCAGCATATCTAAGTTCGTCAATCATTCTCCTTTTGGCATCTTTAAGCTCTGCAATATCTTCATCAATTTGAAAGATTGCAACTCTGAGATCATTGATCTTTGCTTTTCTTATATCCTGATCCAGTCTGATCAAATAAGCTTTATCAGACTCAAGATTGAATTCAACAGCCCTGTACCCCAGAAAGGTAGTTATAATCTTGGCAGTGTTGGGCTTCATTTCAACTATATCACCCTTGTGATCTCTGTACTTTAGAATGTATGTGCTGTCAGACTTAACAGAATAAAGCCTTTTCTATCTCTGAATCTGTTCTTTCAAATAGTTTGCAGCAGTTCCTGTTATTCTGTCATCCACTTGAAGTAATAATAGTACATGCTCCAATTCTTTAAAATACTTCAATAGAATGGCATTTTGTCTTATATGATAAACCCTACCATCTGTCATGAAATATAACAAGATGTATTCTTTCAAGTAGGTATGGTAAACCATCTGTACATATTCCAGTTGATTCAATCTCTCAGGAGTTGCTCCAATACCTGGTTCACTCAAGGAAGTTGGATCATTGGTAGTGTTTTGTATTCTTCTTTCATCAGCACTTCCCAATCCAGTTTTATCTCTTGCTTCCTTTCCAGTAACTACTTTTGCTTCAAAACCACTTGCAATAGTCTTCAAAGGTTGAGTCTGTTTTGCTTTAGTGAATCCTGGTAGGAGTGTCTTTGGTCTATCTTCTGATATCAAGTTAACTTGAGCTATGTCAGAGGTTACTTGCTTCTTCTGAATATCAGAACTTACAATTTCTTGACTCTGAACAACTTGAGCCATGTCAGAGGTTGTTTTAAGAACTTTTCTTGAAGTCAGAGCAAGATTATCCTTTTCATCAGTAATTTCTTCATCCTCAGGAGGTACATAAACCTTGATAGGTTCACCAACCTTTTCTTTACCCTTGGATCTTGGATCTATCTGCGATTGTGATCTAGCCAATATTGCTTCAGTATGTATCCTTTCTATGATCACAATGCCTTTGAGTTTTGGAAGTGGCGTTTTACCAGAAGCTTCAGATTTAGATGTGACTTTCTCTGATTTAAGCCTGGCTTCTTCTTCCATTAAACTTTCCAAGTCCATTCCTGGATTTTCCTGAAGAAATAACTGTCTTGACATTTCCTCATCAAGATCTAAAAGTTCATCAGAACTTATCCTTTTACCAGCATCAGAACTTATTATTTTCCCAGTATCAGAACTTGTCATGTGACTTGTGATTTCAGCTTTTCTTGATTTGAATCTTCTACCTTGACTATGACCTCTACCCATTCCAGGGTTTCCTTGATTATCTTTTTCATCATCCTTCCCTTTCAGTGTCTTGTCAGTCTTGCATTTGGACTTAATTACTTTCTCCCCCTTTTTGGCATCAGCAGGTAGTAGAAGAGAGATAAGCAATTCCACTGAGGTCTGGATTTCAGTCAGTTGTGATTGCTGAGAAGCTTGATTTGTCAGAATATCATCAATCTGAGCTTGTTGATGATCTTGAGTCTTCTCAATATAAGCAATCCTATCAATGGTAGGTTGGAAGAACTTTTTCTTATCAATTTTCCAAACTTGTTCCTGTTTGATAAATTCTTCCTGAATCTTGTGTAGCTCTGCATGAGTAGTTGAGTGAAGACCTTGTAGATGTTTAGTACTCAATGCAGTGACTCTAAGCGGGGTTTTGAAATCATCAGAATTTAACATTTCATCAGCTTTAGTCAAGTGCTCAGCAAGATGCTTTTCAGTTGGAACACATGAAACTGAGTTCCATTCCTTAGTCCACTCCTGTCCTGCAGGAGTTTCACTCCAAGGTACTGGTGCTTCTCTGGTAACAAACTTCTTAACCAGTTCAGACTTTAGAATAGTCTGTTGAGGAGCATGTCCTGAAGGACCTGCTGCATCAGCATCTGCAGTTGGAGCAGCATCACCAGTATCTCCAGCATTTGCAGCATCAGAACTTAAAGAATCAGTATCTTCTGATAAGACAATAGTGTGAGTAGCAATGGAGGCTTCAGCATCCTCTAATTGCTGATCTGGTTCTAAGTTCTGATCAACAGCCATATCCTGATGCTCACCTAAAGTCTGATCATTAGCATCTTGATGCAGAAAAGGTGTTGTAGATAACTCTGGAGTTTGAACAGCATCAGTAACAGGTGTTGTTGAAGGATTAGTTGCTGTTGGAGCTTCTAAGAGAATTACTTCAGGCACAACCAAGTTTTGAACATCAATATCAGCATTTGTGCCTGGATCAACAGGAGACACAGATAGTGTTGTAGCCTTTTCAGAAACAGCTTCTTTAGATGGAGTTGATGGAGAAGAAGTGACTGGAGCAAATTCCTTGTCTTGTGAGATCAGAGATTCCTGATCCCCTTCCTTAGCTGCTTCCTCTTCATCATCTGAAACTGGCCTTTTTGCCCTCTATTTCTTGTATCTCTTTGTTGATTTGGATTCCTTGGGAGTGTCAGGAACTGTCATTCTTCTAAGCCTTTTGAGAAGCCTAGATCCCCCAATTCCAGAATCCTTCTGAGAAGTCTTTTTCTCAGCTTCACCTACTACAAGTTCTGAAGAAAGAACCTGGTCCTCAGTATCAGATTCATCTCTCAAGGAAATCCTCCTTCTCTTTGGAGGTGTTTGAGGAACAGTCTTTGTCCTCTTTGGCTTGGAGGATGAGGGCTTCACAGTAGGTGCTGAGGATGAATGTTGAACAGTCTGTGAAGTGGAGAGATAGGATTTGAGATATGTCCTGAGGGTAGGTTGAGTAGAATGAGTGGTAGGTGCTGAGGATGATGGTTTTTGGGTGTTTGTTGTTGGTTGGACATCAGAGTAAATAGATCTATAAGTATCAGGATCAGTATTTACTTGGATCTGTTTTACAGACTGAGGAATCTGTAATGGTCTAACCACTGATTTCTTAGTGTCAGCATTTACCAGGTCATTAAAGTAGCGTTTTGCAACTTTAAAAGGTGGGGTTGAGGAACTGACTAATTGAGGTTCATCAGTACAAAAAGTATAAATAAGTTGACAGAATCTAGCAAAATAGACAACATTCCTATCCTCTGTCATCCTATCCCCAATAAAACCAATTATACCAGTTGCGAAATCAAAATGAGTTTGATTGATAATAGCATACCCGATGTGCTGACTCAGAATTGGGATAACATCAAAATTCGAACATTTGTTCCCAAAAGCTTTGGTGATGCAGTCGAAGAAGAAGCTCCATTCTCTTCTAATATGAGCCCGTTTCAACTGCCCAAGTTTTGCCAAACTCTGTTCATACCCCAAATTTGCCATTAACTCCTGAAGAGCTGATTCTTCTGGAATTGAAAAAGTACAACCTTCTGGGAGATGTAGAGCCTTGCGTATTGTACCAGGAGTAACTGCATAAGATGAATCACCCACTTCGAAAACAATACTGGGAGTGCCATGTTTACCACCATCATCAAAGTGCCCAGTCCGCCAAAACGTCAGAACTTGTTGGCTCGAAAAGACTGAAGGCTGGGTTAATGCATACCCAATCTCACTGTGTGCAAGAAGATCTTGCACAAAATGCAATTCAGATGGAGCTTCAGCATGATCAAGAATTGCAGCATAGTTGTTTGGAACAAACTTAGCTCCATCAATGATTAAATCCTTAGGTACCATGTGAAAAATTGAGATTCAAAAGTGCCTGTTAGGTGTTTGATAAAATGTGTGTATGAAAAACCAACGTGAGAAGAAAAGAGAAAGAGAGTAAAAGCAAGTAGAGAGAAAAAAGTATGAAGGAAATAAAAGATTAAAGAAATCCTCTCTCTGTCGTACTTATACTCTGGAAAAAAAAATGTTACCGTTGGACACCTGTCAGACATGCAGTAATAACGGATAGTTACTGGGCGCGAGAAAACAGTAATCATTACTTGCCCACTTGCCTGTTTTCAAGGAAAAACCGTTCCACTTACCCAGATATTCCATTAATCAAGGTGAAACAGTTTTAATTCAAAATTGAAACCGTTCCCACTTATTTAATTAATTTTCACTGCAACATTAATATTCTAAAAAGAAATCAAGGGAAAGTGACCAAGATAAATTATATGAGTAAGTACTGATAAAGGAAAATCGGAACTTAAATTAAAACAGAATTTATATGGTCATCAGAATATGAATAATTATCAGGATTTATCAATGCATTACAAAATAACTTAGAGATAAAATCTTGAAGAAAAAACAAATTTCATTAATATATCAAGAGAATACATTCATGAAAGTGAAATTACATCAGTACTTATACAAGATTTCCCTAAGCTACTAAACCTAACATCAACAGCCTTAGTCCAAGCTAAGAAGCCTGACAAAGCTGATGATGAAAAAAAACAGGAAGAAGATGAGATTAAATCATTTCTTCTTCCTACTCTCGATAAACAGAATGGCGAGTCGGATGATTCGCTCTTGCTAGCGGAGAGCTTCCAGCCTTTCTTCCTCCAATCGCTCCAGATGGCGATGGTAGTCCATATAGAAGAACAGGAGGTGGGTCAGTACCTCCTGTGGAACAGAGTCCCATATCTCCTCAGGAATGGCCGTGACGTGCCATTCCTGCTGCCAGTCGGCACAACTTAGCTCCATATTGAAGTTTTGGTAGTTCAAGAACATGTTGTATCTGACCATTGTGTTTTTGAAAGAAAAGTATGAAGGTAAGTTGGTGAGAGAGAATTTGATGGGAAGGCTGATGTGAAGTGGCTGCTTATATAGGCAAGAGAATGCCAGGAGACGTAAAAGTATTTAATGCTGATAGGTAGAATTAATTCTACCTCGTCTCCCCATACTTGGAAAAAGAATAACATTCATTGGAAGGAGAAAACATGGTTGAATGCGCACTGGAAACAAGTAAGAGTGGACTGTTCAAGTACGAATACCATTAACCCTAACCATAGTGACTATTAATCTTCCACTTCAACATATTCTAGTTTGAACCGAGACTGTTATCAAATTTTATCCACAGATAAGTTAAGTAAAGAATTAGACTGTAATATCAGAACTTAGACTTATATCAGAACTTAACAGTCATCAGAACATAATTTCTTAACTCGAAAAAGGAATGCCTATCTGAGTAAATCCTCATACAAGTTCTGAGTTATACTCTTCAGAACTTAATCGTCAGAATATGCAACCAGAACTTGTCCTCAGAATTAGTGCAAAATGACACAATGACTGTTTATCTAAAACAACATAGACCACCACAGTAATTTTCATCATTCAGATGGAGTGATTAGTGTGTGCATTAAGCTAAATTTCAGACAAGGAGTAAAGTTTGATTCACTTCAGTACATCTTAGAAATAAGGCATAACTAAAATTTTGCTAAAGAGCTGTCATTATCCTGAAACCTACTGATGAATGAGTTCATGCTTGAGTCCACTTCAACTGTTTTGTGCTAATTTTATGCATCTTTTTAAATTCTATTTTACAGTGGCTTCTCAGTGTAAGTGAGTCACGACTGCTTATCAGAATTTATGCTATTATCAGAGTATTTCTCCAGTAATCATAGAGTGTGAAAAGTCACCAAGAAAATATTTTGCTTTTCTAATGCATATTTACTTAATACCAGCAATGCACTTGGGTCGTCCCTTCCACATTTTTACTCTAGATCTCAAAGGAGTACCTGATTTTATTCTTTGATCTTTTTGCTTTTTCTTTTGATAATTGAGGTTTATCAGCACTTAGTACATTCAGCAGATTTACTAGTATCAGAACTTAACAGATGAGTAGCATTATTTTAATTTGTGACTTAGTAATAAGATAAACAAAGTAAACTCAACTAAGCTCAATTATCAGAATTTGCTTGTGACATAAGATTTCCACATAAATAATTACTTCTTATATGGGATCATCTGTTTATTGAAGACTACTAGGTCAGTATATAGCACAGTTATCCTCATAGGATTGAATAGTTACTTAAACAGACATATCACTTATCAGAGTTTAGAAACATATTGTTAGATATATTTGATAATGTCATGGCTAATATGTTTTATGTTTAGCTTTCAGATCTTACTTGAATAGGATAAATCAGTACTTATACTGGAAGTCAGGACTTAAGGATATCAGTACGTATGTTATCAGGAGATAATCATCAGAAGATAGATATCAGAACTTAAGTGCTGAAGGACGATCAGATAAGGACAGTAGCTGATTAAAGGAAAGAAGATCAAGATAAACATAAGAAGAGATATGCATGAAGAAGGAATTCTGTAAAGAATGGAATACTTGGAAGAAAAGATATCTGATTGATATATTTTAGGAAGCAGAATTATATTCCATATCAATTAGCGATTATCTTGTAACTGTGTAGTATATAAACACAGACATAGGGTTTACACTATAAGTGTTATCATATTCGAGAAGATTATTTACTGTAACCCTAGCAGCTCTCGTGATATTTGTTCATCACTGAGAGGTAACAGTTCCATACTGTAACAGAGTTTATTGTTTCAATAAAGTTTGTTTTCTGTTACTTAAGTTCTTAAAGTTCGATTTGAGTATACTATACACTGTATTCACCCCCTCTACAGTGTGTGTGTGTGACCTAACAATTGGTATCAGAGCCTATCTGTTAATATACATACAGTTAAAGATCGAAACACAATCATGTCGGACACAGAAACTCCAACTAAGCCTACCAAAACTGAGGAACCACCAAAGACACAAATTCAGAGTCGGTATGAGACCATCAGAGTTCCCATACTAAGACCATCTGAATATCCCATATGGAAAGTAAGGATAACCATGTTCCTGGAAGCAACAGATCCAGAATACCTTGATAGAATCAAGGAAGGCCCTCACAAACCAACCAAGCTCGCTGTTGCAGTTGCAGGTGAAGCAGCAAAGACCGTACCAAAGGAGAAGAATGATTATACTGCTGAAGACATAGCATCAATTGCTAAAGATGCTAAGGTACGACACTTACTGCATAGTGCCATTGATAATGTAATGTCAAACAGGGTAATCAACTGCAAGACTACTAAGGAGATATGGGATGCTCTGGAAACAAGGTGTCAGGGAACTGACACAATTAAGAAAAACAGGAAGACAATACTCACTCAAGAGTATGAACACTTTGACTCAAGGACTAATGAGTCATTGAATGATTTATATGATAGATTTGTCAAACTTTTGAATGATTTGTCATTGGTTGATAAAGAGTATTATCTTGAAGATTCAAACCTTAAGTTCTTGTTAGCTCTTCCTGAATGCTGGGATATGAAGGCAACGACAATAAGAGACAACTACAATCTTGATGAAACAACTCTTGACGAAATCTATGGAATGCTCAAGACTCATGAGCTGGAGATGGAACAAAGAAGCAAGAGGAAAGGAGGAAAGTCAAGGACAGTTGCTCTTAAGGCTGAAGAAGAATTCCCCAAAGCAGCTTCCTCAAAGAAAGACAAGGGTAAAGCTCTTTTCATAAAGTCTGATACTGAATCATCAAGTTTTGAGAGTGATGATGACTCAGATTCTGAAAGCTTGCCTGAGACTGATGCTGATGAGGAGATGATGAAGCTGTGTGCTCTTATGGTGAAAGGAATCACAAAGATTGCATACAGGAAGTTCAGGAAGGGAAAGAAGTTTTCCAAGAAAGGCATAAGTTCTGATAAGAAGAATTTCAGAAGATCTGAAGGCAAAGGAGGAAAGTCTGATAGAGGAGATTACACCAATGTTAAATGCTATAACTGTGGTGAGAAAGGCCACATATCTCCTGATTGCAAGAAGGTAAAGGATGACAAAGGCAAGGCTCTTGTCACAAAGCAGAAAAGCTGGACAGACACCTCAAACTCTGAAAGTGAGGAAAACTATGCATTGATGGCAAATGCTGATAAAGAAAGTGCTGAGAGCAGTTCTGAAGCTGCTGAAACAAAGGTACCTCAGACTACTTATGCTTTTCATACTGATGATATTAATGAGTTGAGAAGATATCTTAAAACCATGTTTGTTAGTTATAGAGATCAAACTTTAACATGTGAAAGACTAACTTCTGAAAATCTTGCATTTAAGAAAAGAAATGATTTCTTAGAAAAAGAGTTAGTCATGTTCCATCAAACTCAGAAGGATAGAGATGATGCTTTTTATATTAGGAATGAAGTGCTAAAAATAAATGAATCTTTAAAAACTGAGTTAGAAAAGGAAATAGAGATTATCAGGACTTGGACTAACTCTGGCAAAACAACTCAAAATTTGCTAAGTAGTGGAAACTGGAAAGAGGGCTTAGGTTACGGAGAAGATAAGAATGATAAAGGAACTGAAGAAATTAAGTCTATTGATAAGCAAAAGCCAAAGTTAAAACCTGTTAAGTTTGTAACTGTAAAGTCTGAAAATGAAAAATCAGAAGTTACAAAGAAATTAACTTCTGACAAACTAAAACAGGAAAAGACAGCTGAAGTGAACATAGGCTTAATGACAAAGAAGCAGCTTAAGCATAAGCTGAAAGATGTTAAGAATACAAACAAGGTAAAATCACCTAGGAAAAATAGGAATGGAAAGGAAGGTGTGAATAAAAGTAATAATTATAAACCTGTTCCTGATGCTTCTAGGAAAACATTTCATAACTGTGGAAGTTCTAACCATCTGGCTTCTTTTTGCAGGAAGAATAAGAATATTAACTCCTTACCTTCAAAGTCAGGAGTTAAGAGTCAGTCTGTTAGATACAAACCACAAAATCCTTGTTTTCATTGTGGTAGTTTATGGCATTCCATTTATACTTGTAAGGAATATCATAGCTTGTACTATGATTATTATCAAATAAAACCTTCTTTGAAGACAGTTTCCATTGTTCCTTCTAGTGTAAATTCTGATACAAAGTCTGATAGTGTAAGTTCTGATAAGAAAAATGTTAACATAAACTCTGATGCTAAATCCGCTGCAAATGTTAACAAACTTAATAAGGCCAAAGGATCCAAGCAAGTGTGGGTCCTTAAAACTAATAATTAGTGGTCTTTGTGATTGCAGGGCAACAAGAAAAATATTCTAGTTCTGGACAGTGGATGTTCAGGACATATGACTGGAAATAAGGCCCTGCTATCAGACTTTGTGGAGAAAGCTGGCCCAAGTGTTTCTTATGGAGATGGCAACATTGGAAAAACATTGGGATATGGCAATATCAATCTTGGAAATGTCATAATTAAACAAGTAGCTCTGGTCTCAGGACTTAAACACAACCTACTGAGTATAAGTCAAATCTGTGACAGAGGTTATCATGTTGATTTCTTTGAAGAACACTGTGAAATTGTGAGTAAATCTAAAGGCAAAGTTGTTCTGAAATGATACAGGCGTGGTAACATTTATGAAGCTAAGCTTTCAACAAGTACTGATGGTTCTGTAATCTGTCTGATGAGTAGAGCATCAATTGAAGAAAGCTGGAATTGGCATAAGAAACTCTCTCATTTAAATTTCAACAATATAAATGAACTGGTCAAGAAAGATCTTGTGAGAGGATTTCCAAACACAGTATTTGCTCCTGATGGTCTTGTGATTCATGTCAGAAAGCCAAACAAAGAAAATCTTCATTCAAGAGCAATACTGAACCATCAATTCTTGAGCCTTATCATCTACTACATGTTGATCTATTTGGTCCAGTAAATGTCATGTCTATTGCAAAGAAGAAGTATGCGTTGGTCATAGTGGATGAGTTCACCAGATACACATGGGTGTATTTCTTGCATACAAAAAGTGAAACTACATCAATCTTGATTGATCTTGTCAAACATCTGGATAAAATGGTCAAAGATTCTGTGAAAATTTTAAGGAGTGATAATGGCACTGAGTTCAAGAATTTGATATTGGAAGAGTTCTGCAAAAGCCATGGAATAAAGCAGGAAGTTTCTGCTCCTGGAACTCCACAGCAAAATGGAGTTGTTGAAAGGAAGAATAGAACTCTCATTGAAGCTGCACGTACAATGCTTGAAGAAGCAAAGCTTCCAACCTATTTCTGAGCTGAAGCTGTGCAGACTGCTTGTTTTACTCAAAATGCAACACTCATTAACAAGCATGGAAAAACACCATATGAGATGGTGAAGAAAAATCTGAAATACTTTCATGTATTTGGATGCAAGTGTTTTGTTCTCAAGACTCATACTGAACAGCTATCAAAGTTTGATCTAAAAGCTGATGAAGGAATCTTTGTTGGATATCCACTTTCCACAAAAGCCTTCAGAGTCTATAATTTGAGAACAAAAGTAGTCATGGAATCTATCAATGTCTCTTTTGATGACAAGAAGATTACTGGTCTTGAAGATTTCATTGACCATGATCAGCTGAGATTTGAAAATGAAGACTCAAATTCTGATACTGAAAATCCTGAAAGTCTAAGTCCTGATACTGTAAACTCTGATGGAATAAACTCTGATGTTATTGAAACTGTGGTGGCTACGCCAAGGGAAGATGCACCGATGCAGGGGAGCATACTCAAGATCCTACCACAGCTCAAGAAACATCAGAACATACATCAGGCTCTTCAAATTCTGATTCGTCAAGTTCTGATAAGCCAAGTTCTGATAGTGCTGAAAATTTAAATACTGAAGACTCCAACTCAGAGAGCATAGTTTTAGGGGGAGGATCAGAAAATGAAAATGAAGATAGCATAGATCATGGGGGAGCATCCAGTTCTAGAGAAAACCTTCCATCTGCAAGAAAGTGGACAAAATCACATACACTTGATTTGATAATTGGAAATCCTGATGCAGGTGTCAGAACTAGAATAGGTACTTCAAATGAATGTCTTTACAATTCTTTTCTCTCTCAGACTGAGCCAAAGAAAGTGGAAGAAGCTCTTCAAGATGCTGATTGGGTGCAAGCAATGCAGGAAGAGTTGAATGAATTTGAAAGAAACAAAGTCTGGACCCTAGTGCCAAGACCAAAGAATAGATCTGTTGTTGGTACAAAGTGGGTATTCAGAAACAAAACTGACAGTGATGGCATAATTATAAGGAATAAGGCAAGGCTGGTTGCAAAAGGATATTCTCAACAGGTTGGAATTGATTATGATGAAACATTTGCACCAGTTGCTAGGTTAGAAGCCATAAGGATATTCTTGGCTTATGCTGCTCACAAAAAGTTTACTGTCTTTCAAATGGATGTGAAAAGTGCTTTTCTCAATGGAGAATTGGAGGAGGAGGTATATGTTGAACAACCTCCAGGTTTTGTAGATACCAAACATCCAGATTATGTCTACAGGCTTGATAAAGCACTTTATGGAGTTAAGCAAGCTCCTAGAGCATGGTATGAGACTTTAGCTCAGTTTCTTCTGGAAAGTGGATTCAACAGAGGGACAATAGACAAAACATTGTTCTACCTCAACCATGGAAAGGACTTACTTCTGGTCCAGATTTATGTTGATGATATCATTTTTGGATCTATAAATGACAAACTTTGCAAGAAGTTTGCCAAACTAATATAGTCAAGATATCAGATGAGTATGATGGGGGAACTTAGCTATTTTCTGGGCCTTCAAGTCAAGCAGAATGAGGAAGACACTTTTATTTGTCAAACCAAGTACACCAGAAACTTGCTGAAGAAATTTGGAATGCAAGATTGTTCAAGTGCATCCACTCTAATGGCCACTGCAACAAAACTGGATAAGGATACCGGTAAATCAGTAGATATTACTGACTACAGAGGTATGATTGGCTCTCTACTCTATCTAACTGCTAGTAGACCTGATATCATGTATGCTACCTGTCTTTGTGCAAGATTTCAAGCAGATCCAAGAGAACCTCACTTAACAGCTGTAAAAAGAATCTTTAAGTATCTTAAAGGAACAGCTGCTATGGAATTATGGTATCCTAGAGAATCAGATTTTAAACTAATAGGTTACTCAGATGCAGATTTTGCAGGTTGCAAAATTGACAGGAAAAGCACAAGTGGAAGCTGCCAATTTCTTGGAGGCAGATTGGTTTCTTGGTACAGCAAGAAACAAAAGTCAATTTCCACATCAACTGCAGAAGCAGAGTATATTGCTGCAGGAAGCTGTTGTGCACAGATTCTTTGGATGAAGAATCAGTTACTGGATTATGGGTTAACATATTTCAAAATCCCTATTTACTGTGATAATCAAAGTGCTATTGCTATGACAGGTAATCCAGTTCAACACTCTATGACAAAGCACATCAGCATCAGGTACCACTTCATCAGGGAACATGTGGATGAAGGTACAGTGGAATTGCATTTTGTTCCCACAGATCAAAAACTAGCAGATATCTTCACAAAACCACTGTGTGAAGCTACTTTTACAAGATTGGTAAATGAACTTGGAATGGTTTCAGGTTCTTTCTCTAAATCTGCTTAGTCTTGTTCTGTGTTATCAGACTTTATGCTCAGTATTTACAGAATTAATCTCATTGTGTATTCTGGCTTAATTGATAAATGTCTTTAAGTACTGACTGTTGTCTGATATATGTTTCTAAACTCTGATAAGTGATATGTCTGTTCTAGTACCTATTCAATCCTATGAGGATAACTGTGCTAGATACTGACCTAGTAGTCTTCAATAAATAAATGATTCTATGTAAGAAGTAATTATTTCAGTGGAAATCTTATGACACTAGCAAATTTTGATAATTGAGCTTAGTTAAGTTTACTTTGTAAATCTTATTACTAAGTCACAAATTAGAATAATGCTACTCATCTGTTAAGTTCTGATACTAGTAAAACTGCTGAATGTACTAAGTTCTGATAAACCTCACTTATCAAAAGAAAAAGCAAAAAGATCAAAGAATAAAATCAGGTACTCCTTTGAGATCTAGAGTAAAAATGTGGAAGGGACGACCCAAGTGCATTGCTGGTATTAAGTAAATATGCATTAGAAAAGCAAAATATTTTCTTGGTGACTTTTCACACTCTATGATTACTGGAGAAATACTCTGATAATAGCATAAATTCTGATAAACAGTCGTGACTCACTTACACTGAGAAGCCACTGTAAAATAGAATTTCAAAAGATGCATAAAATTAGCACAAAACAGTTGAGGTGGACTCAAGCATGAACTCATTCATCAGTAGGTTTCAGGACAATGACAGCTCTTTAGCAAAATTTTAGTTATGCCTTATTTCTAAGATGTACTGAAGTCACTCATACTTTACTCTTTGTCTGTTATTTAGCTTAATGCACACACTAATCACTCCATATGAATGATGAAAATTACTGTGGTGGTCTATGTTATTCTAGATAAACAGTCACTGTGTCACTTTGCACAAATTCTGAGGACAAGTTCTGGTTACACGTTCTAATGATTAAGTTCTGAAGTCTATAACTCAGAACTTGTATGAGGATTTACTAAGATGGGCATTCCTTTTTCGAGTTAAGAAATTATGTTCTGATGACTGTTAAGTTCTGATATAAGTCTAAGTTCTGATATTACAGTCTAATCCTTTACTTGGCTTATCTGTGAATAAAATTTGGTAACAGTCTCAGTTCGAACTTGAATATGTTGAAGTGGAAGATTAATAGTCACTATGGTTAGGGTTAATGGTATTTGTACCTGAACAGTCCAATGTTACTTGTTTCTTGTGCACTTTAAACCATGTTTCCTCTTTCCAATGAATGTTATTCTTTTTCACAGTCTAGGGAGATGAGGTAGAATTAATTCTACCTGTTAGCATTCAATTTCTTTGCGTCTCCTGGCATTCTCTTGCCTATATAAGCAGCCACTTCACATCAGCCTTCCCATCAAATTCTTTCTCACACACTTACCTTCATACTTTTTCTTTCAAAAACACAATGGTCCGATACAACATGTTTTTGAACTACCAAAACTTCAATATGGAGCTAAGCTGTGCAGACTGGCAGCAGGAATGGCATGTCACAGCCATTCCTGAGGAGATATGGGACTCTGTCCCACAGGAGGTACTAACACACCTCCTGTTCTTCTATATGGACTACCATCGCCATCTGGAGCGATTGGAGGAGGAAAGGATGGAAGCTCTCCTCCAGCAAGAGCGAATCATCCGACTCGCCATTCTGTTTGTCGAGAGTAGGAAGAAGAAGATGACTTAATCTCGTCTTCTTCCTATTTTTCTTCATCATCAGCTTTGTCAGGCTTCTTAGCTAGGACTAAGGCTGTTGATGTTAGGTTTAGAAGCTTAGGGAAAATCTTGTATAAGTATTGATGTAATTTCCATTTCATGAATGTATTGTCTTGATATATTAATGAAAGTTGTTTTTACTTCAAGATTTTGTCTCTGAGTTATTTTATCTTGTGTTGATAAATCCTGCTTGATATTCTGATGACCATATAAATTTTGTTTTATATTAAGTTCTGATTTGTTTTCAGCACTTCCTTATCTAATTTATCTTGGTCATTTTCATGTGATGTATTTTCTATATATATTGATGATGTAGTGAAAAATAATTCAATCAGTGATAACGGTTTAAATTTTGAATTAAAACTGTTTCTCTTGATCAATGGAACGGTTTTTTTCTTGAAACTAGGCAAATGGGTAAGTAATGATTCCTGTTTTCTCGAGCCCAGTAACTGTCCGTTATTACTGCATGTCTGACAGGTGTCCAACGATAACATTTTTGTTCAGAGTATAAGTACAACAGAGAGAAGATTTCTTTAATCTTTTATTTTCTTCATATTTTATCTCTCTCCTTACTTTTACTCTCTTTCTCTTTATTTCTCACGTTGGTTTTTCATATAGACATTATATCAAACACCTAACAGGCATACTTGAATCTCAATTTTTTCTCACATGGCACCAAAGAATTTAATCATTGATGGAGCTAAGTTTGTCCCCAACAACTATGCTGCAGTTCTTGATCACACTGAAGCTCCATCTGAATTGCACTGTGTGCAAGATCTTCTTGCACATAGTGAGGTTGGGTATGCATTAACACAGCCTGAATTCTTTTCAAGCCAACAAGTTCTGAGGTTTTGGAGGACTGGACTTTTTGATGATGGTGGTCAACGTGGAACTCCCAGTATTAACTTCCAAGTGGGTGATTCATCCTTTGTCGTCACTCCTGGTACAGTACGCAGGGCTTTACATCTTCCAGAAGATTGTACTTTCTCAATTCCAGAGGACTCAGCCCTTCGGGAGTTAATGGCTGAATTGGGATATGAAAAGAGTCTGATGAAACTTGGACAGTTGAAACGGGCTAATATCAGAAGAGAATGGAGTTTCTTCTTTGATTGCATCACTAAAGCTTTTGGGAACAAATGTTCAAATTTTGATGCTATCCCAATTCTGAGTCAGCACATAGGGTATGCTATTATTCATCAAACTCATTTTGATTTTGCAACTGGAATAATTGGTTTTATTGGGGATAGGATGACAGAGGATCGAGATGTTGTTTATTTTGCTAGATTCTGTCAACTTATTTACACTTATTGTACTGATGAACCTCATTTAGTCAGCACCAAAACCCCACCTTTTAAGATTGCAAAACGATACTTTAATGACCTGATAAATGCTGATACTAAGAAAAAAGTGGTTAGACCATTACAGATTCCTCAGTCTGTAAAACAGATCCTCGTAAATGCTGATCCTGATACTTATAGATCTGTTTACTCTGATGTCCAACCAACTCCAAACACCCAAAAACCATCAACCTCAGTACCTACCTCTCATACTACTCAACCTACCCTCAGAACATATCTCAAATCCTATCTCTCCACTTCACAGACTGCTCAACCTTCATCTTCAGCACCTATTGTGAAATCTTCATCTTCCAAGCCAAAGAGGACAAAGAATGTTCCTCAAACACCTTAAAAGAGAAGGAGGATTGCACTGAGAGATGAATCTGATTCTGAGGAACCGGTTCCTGCTAGAGAACCTGTTGTAACTGAAGCTGAGAAAGTGATTTCTCAGAAGGATTCTGAAATTGGGGGTTCTAGGCTTCTCAAGAGGCTTAGACGAATGAAAGTTCCTGAAACTCCCAAGGAATCCAAATCAACAAGGAAGTACAAGAAACAGAGGGCACAAAGGCCAGTTTCAGATGATGAAGAGGAAGCAGCTAAGGAAGGGGATCAGGAATCTCTGATCTCACAAGACAAGGAATTTGCTCCAGTCACTTCTTCTCCATCAACTCCATCTCAGGAAGCTGTATCTGACAAGGCTAACTCACCATCTGTGTCTCTTGTTGATCCAGGCACAAGTGCTGATATTGATGTTCAACACTTGGTTGTGTCTGAAGTATTTCTCTTAAAAGCTCCAACAGCAAATAATCCTTCCACAACACCTGTTACTGATGCTGTTCAAACTCCAGAGTTATCAACAACATCTTCTCTGCATCAAGATGCTGATGATCAGACCTTAGGTGAGCATCAGGATATGGCTGTTGATCAGAACTTAGTATCAGATCAGCAATTAGAGGATGCTGAAACCTCCATTGCTACTCACACTATTGTCTTATCAGAAGATACTGATTCTTTAAGTTCTGATGCTGCAAATGCTGGAGATACTGGTGATGCTGCTCCAACTGTAGATGCTGATGCAGCAGGTCCTTCAGGACATACTCCTCAACAGACACTTCCTAAGTCTGAACTGGTAAATAAGTTTGTTATCGGGGAAGCACCAGTACCTTGAAGTGAAACTCCTGCAGGTCAGGAGTGGACTAAGGAATGGAATTCAGTTTCATGTGTTCCAACTGACAAACATTTTGCTGAGCACTTGACTAAAGCTGATGAAATGTTAAATTCTGATGATTTTAAAACCCAGCTTAGAGTCACTGCATTGAGTACTAAGTATCTACAAGGTCTTCATTCAACTACTCATGCAGAGCTACACAAGATTCAGGAGAACTTTATCAAACAGGAACAAGTTTGGAAAATTGATAAGAAAAAGTTCTTTCAACCTACCATTGACAGGATAAGCTTGAGCAAACTCAAGAGAAACAACAAGCTCAGATTGATGAAATTCTGACAAATCAAGCTTCTCAGCAATCGCAACTTACTGAAAACCAATCCTCAGTGGAATTACTTATCTCTCTTTTACTACCTGCTGATGCCAAAAAGGGGGAGAAGGTAATTAAGTCCAAATGCAAAACTAACAAGACACTGCAAGGAAAGGATGATGGAAATTATGATCAAGGATACTCTGGAATGGGTAGCGGTCATAGTCAAGGTAGAAGGTTTACATCAAGACAAGCTAGTCACAGGACAAGTTCTGATACTGGGAAAAGAATAAGTTCTGCTGCTGGTAAAAGGATAAGTTCTGATGAACTTCTAGATCTTTATGAGGAAATGTCAAGATAGTTATTTCTTCAAGAAAATCCAGGAATGGACTTGGAAAGTTTAAAGGAAGAAGAAGCCAGACTTAAATCAGAGAAAGTCACATCTAAATCTGAAGCTTCTGGTAAAAAATCACTTCCAAAACTCAAAGGCATTGTGATCAAAGAAAGGACACATACTGAAGCAACATTGGCTAGATCACAACCACAAATAGATCCAAGATCCAAGGGTAAAGAAAAGGTTGGTGAACCTATCAAGGTTTATGTACCTCCTGAGGAAGAAGAAATTACTGATGAAAAGGATGATCTTGCTCTGACTACAAGAAAAGTTCTTAAAACAACCTCTGACATGGCTCAAGTTGTTCAGAGTCAAGAAATTATAAGTTCTGATATTCAGAAGAAGCAAGTAACCTCTGACATAGCTCAAGTTAACTTGATATCAGAAAATAGATCAAAGACACTCTTACCAGGATTCACTAAAGCAAAACAGACTCAATCTTTGAAGACTACTGCAAGTGGTTTTGAAGCAAGAGTAGTTACTGGAAAGGAAGCTAGAGATAAAACTAGATTGGGAAGTGCTGATGAAAGAAGAGTACACAACACTACCAATGATCCAACTTCCTTGAGTGAACCAGGTATTGGAGCAACTCCTAAGAGATTGAATCAACTGGAATCTGTACAGATGGTTTACCATACCTACTTGAAAGAATACATCATGTTGTATTTCATGACAGATGGTAGGGTTTATCATATAAGACAAAATGCCATTCCATTGAAGTATTTTGAAGAATTGGAGCATGTACTTTTCTTACTTCAAGTGGATGACAGAATAACAGAGACTGCTGCAAACTACTTAAAAGAACAGATTCAGAGACAGAAAAGGCTTTATTCTGTTAAGTCTGACAGCATATATGTTCCAAAGTACAGAGATCACAATGGTGATATTGTTGATATGAAGCCTAATACTGCACAGATCAGAACATATCTTGGTATTAAGGGACTTGAATTCAATCTAGAGTCTGACAAAGCTTATGTCATAAGACTAGATCAGGAGTTGAGAAAAGCAAAGATCAATGATCTCAGAGCTGCAATCTTTCAAACTGGTGAAGATACTGCAGAACTTAAAGATGTCAAAAGGAGAATGATTGATGAACTCAGATATGCTGAGAAATGTTTGTTGAAGAACTATCTCAGAACAACTCCTGACATCAGAGATATCAGAAAATGATGAAGCCAAGTCGAAGATCTACAACTGCTTAAATTCTGGTATTTATACAGACTGAAGTTGTTATCAGAAGTTGAAATTGGTAAAAGCTTTAAGGACTGTAAGTTTTAGTTATCTAGTCTAATTCTCATGCATTTGTACTTAATATTTTTGACATCATCAAATATCTGTTAAACTTGTATATTATGTTAATTTACAAGTTGGGGGAGATTGTTAGATATATTTGATAATGTCATGGCTAATATGTTTTATGTTTAGCTTTCAGATCTTACTTGAACAGGATAAATCAGTACTTAACTGTTGATCAGTACTTATACTGGAAGTCAGGACTTAAGGATATCAGTACGTATGTTATCAAGAGATAATCATTAGAAGATAGATATCAGAACTTAAGTGCTGAAAGACGATCAGATAAGGACAGTAGCTGATTAAAGGAAAGAAGATCAAGATAAACATAAGAAGAGATATGCATGAATAAGGAATTCTGAAAAGAATGGAATACTTGGAAGAAAAGATATCTGATTGATATATTTTAGGAAGCAGAATTATATTCCATATCAATTAGCGATTATCTTGTAACTGTGTAGTATATAAACATAGACATAGGGTTTACACTATAAGTGTTATCATATTCGAGAAGATTATTTATTGTAACCCTAGCAGCTCTTGTGATATTTGTTCATCACTGAGAGGTAACATCCATACTGTAACAGAGTTTATTGTTTCAATAAAGTTTGTTTTCTATTACTTAAGTTCTTAAAGTTCGATTTGAGTATACTATACACTGTATTCACCCCCTCTACAGTGTGTGTGTGACCTAACACATATATCAGACAACAATCAGTACTTGAGCGCATATTACAATTAATCACAGAATACACAAAGAGATTACATTCTGTAAATACTGATCATAAAGTCTAATGAAACAGAACAAAACTAGACAGATTTAGAAAAAGAACCTGAAACCATTCCAAGTTCATTTACCAATCTTATAAAAGTGGCTTCACACAGTGGTTTTGTGAAAATATCTGCTAGTTGTTGATCTGTTGGGACAAAGTGCAATTCCACTGTACCTTCATCCACATGTTCCCTTATGAAGCGGTACCTGATGCTGATGTGCTTTGTCATAGAGTGTTGAACTGGATTACCTGTCATAGAAATAGCATTTTGATTATCACAGTAAATAGGGATTTTGAAATATGTTAACCCATAATCCAGTAACTGATTCTTCATCCAAAGAATCTGTGCACAACAGCTTCCTGCAGCAATATACTCTGCTTCTGCAGTTGATGTGGAAATTGACTTTTGTTTCTTGCTGAACCAAGAAACCAATCTGCCTCCAAGAAATTGGCAGCTTCCACTTGTACTTTTCCTGTCAATTTTGCAACCTGCAAAATCTGCATATGAGTAACCTATTAGTTTAAAATCTGATTCTCTAGGATACCACAATCCCAGATCAGCTGTTCCATTAAGATACTTAAAGATTCTTTTCACAGCTGTTAAGTGAGGTTCTCTTGGATCTGCTTGAAATCTTGCACAAAGACAGGTAGCATACATGATATCAGGTCTACTAGGAGTTAGATAGAGTAGAGAGCCAATCATACCTCTGTAATCAGTAATATCTACTGATTTACCAGTAACCTTATCCAGTTTTGTTGCAATGGCCATGGGAGTGGATGCACTTGAACAATCTTGCATTCCGAATTTCTTTAGCAAGTTTCTGGTGTACTTAATTTGACAAATAAAAGTGCCTTCTTCATTCTGCTTGACTTGAAGGCCCAGAAAATAGCTAAGTTCCCCCATCATACTCATCTGATATCTTGACTGCATCAGTTTGGCAAACTTCTTGCAAAGTCTGTCATTTGTAGACCCAAAAATGATATCATCAACATAAATCTGGACGAGAAGTAAGTCCTTTCCATGGTTGATGTAGAACAGTGTTTTGTCTATTGTTCCTCTGTTGAATCCACTTTCCAGAAGAAACTGAGCTAAAGTCTCATACCATGCTCTAGGATCTTGCTTAAGTCCATAAAGTGCTTTATCAAGCCTGTAGACATAATCTGGATATTTGGAATCTACGAAGCCTGGAGGTTGTTCAACATATACTTCCTCCTCCTATTCTCCATTGAGAAAAGCACTTTCCACATCCATTTGAAAGACAGTAAACTTTTTGTGAGCAGCATAAGCCAAAAATATCCTTATGGCTTCTAACCTAGCAACTGGTGCAAATGTTTCATCATAGTCAATTCCCTCCTGTTGAGAATATCCTTTTACAACCAGCCTTGCCTTATTCCTTGTAATTATGCCATCACTATCAGTTTTGTTTCTGAATACCCACTTTGTACCAACGACAGATCTATTCTTTGGTCTTGGCACTAGGGTCCAGACTTTGTTTCTTTCAAACTCATTTAACTCTTCCTGCATTGCTTGTACCCAATCAGCATCTTGAAGAGCTTCTTCCACTTTCTTTGGCTCAGTCTGAGAGAGAAAAGAATTGTAAAGACATTCATTTGAAGTACCTGTTCTAGTTCTGACACCTGCATCAGGATTTCCAATTATCAAATCAGGTGTATGTGACTTTGTCCACTTCCTTGCAGATGGAAGGTTTTCTCTAGAACTGGATGCTCCCACATGATCCGTGCTGTCTTCATTTTCATTTTCTGATGCTCCCCCTTAAACTATGCTCTCTGAGTTGGATTCTTCAGAATTTAGATTTTCAGCACTATCAGAACTTGGCTTATCAGAACTTGACGAATCAGAACTTGAAGAGCCAGATGTATGTTCTGATGTTTCTTGAGATGTGGTAGGATCTTGAGTATGCTCCCCCTGCATTGGTGCATCTTCCTTTGACGTAGTCACCACAGTTTCAATAACATCAGAGTTTAATCCATCAGAGTTTACAGTATCAGGACTTAGACTGTCAGGATTTTCAGTATCAGAATTTGAGTCTTCATTTTCAAATCTCAGCTGATCATGATCAATGAAATCTTCAAGACCAGTAATCTTCTTGTCATCAAAAGAGACATTGATAGATTCCATGACCATTTTTGTTCTCAAATTATAGACTCTGAAGGCTTTTGTGGAAAGTGGATATCCAACAAAGATTCCTTCATCAGCTTTTAGATCAAACTTGGATAGCTGTTCAGGATGAGTCTTCAGAACAAAACACTTGCATCCAAATACATGAAAGTACTTCAGATTTGGCTTCTTTTTCTTCACCATCTCATATGGTGTTTTTCCATGCTTGTTAATAAGTGTTGCATTTTGAGTAAAACAAGCAGTCTGCACAGCTTCAGCCCAGAAATAGGTTGGAAGCTTTGCTTCTTCAAGCATTGTACGTGCAGCTTCAATGAGAGTTCTATTCTTCCTTTCAACAACTTCATTTTGCTGTGGAGTTCCAGGAGCAGAAAATTCCTGCTTTATTCTATGGTTTTTGCAGAACTCTTCCATCATCAAATTTTTGAACTCAGTGCCATTATCACTCCTTAAGATTTTCACAGAATCTTTGACCAATTTATCTAGATGTTTGACATGATCAATCAAGATAGATGCAGTTTCACTTTTTGTGTGCAAGAAATACACCCATGTGTATCTGGTGAACTCATCCACTATGACCAACGCATATTTCTTCTTTGCAATAGACATGACATTCACTGGACCAAATAGATCAACATGTAGTAGATGATAAGGCTCAAGAATTGATGATTCAGTCTTGCTCTTGAATGAAGATTTTCTTTGTTTGGCCTTCTGACATGAATCACAAAGACCATCAGGAGCAAATACTGACTTTGGCAATCCTCTCACAAGATCTTTCTTGACTAGTTCATTTATATTGTTGAAATTTAAATGAGAGAGTTTCTTGTGCCAATTCCAGCTTTCTTCAATTGATGCTCTACTCATCAGACAGATTGCAGAACCATCAGTACTTGTTGAAAGCTTAGCTTCATAAATGTTACCACGCCTGTATCCTTTCAGAACAACTTTGCCTTTAGATTTACTCACAATTTCATAATGTTCTTCAAAGAAATCAACATGATAACCTCTGTCACAGATTTGACTTATACTCAGCAGATTGTGTTTAAGTCTTGAGACCAGAGCTACATTTTTAATTTTGACATTCCCAAGATTGATATTGCCATATCCCAATGTTTTTCCAATGTTGCCATCTCCATAGGAAACACTTGGGCCAGCTTTCTCCACAAAGTCTGATAGCAGGGCCTTATTTCCAGTCATATGTCCTAAACATCCACTGTCCAGAACTAGAATATTTTTCCTGTTGCCCTGCAATCACAAAGACCACTAATTATTAGTTTTAAGGACCCAGACTTGCTTGGATCCTTTGGTCTTATTAAGTTTGTTAACATTTGCAGCGGATTTAACATCAGAGTTTATGTTAACATTTTTCTTGTCAGAACTTACATTATCAGACTTTGAATCAGAATTTACACTAGAAGGAACAATGGAAACTTTCTTCAAAGAAGGTTTTATTTGATAATAATCATAGTACAAACTATGATATTCCTTACAAGTATAAATGGAATGGCATAAACTACCACAATGAAAACAAGGATTTTATGGTTTGTATCTAACAGACTGACTCTTAACTCCTGATTTTGAAGGTAAGGAGTTAATATTCTTATTCTTCCTGCAAAAAGAAGCCAGATGATTAGAACTTCCACAGTTATGACATGTTTTCCTAGGAGCATCAGGAACAGGTTTATAATCATTGCTTTTATTCACACCTTCCTTTCCATTCCTATTTTTCCTGGGTGATTTTACCTTGTTTGCATTCTTAACATATTTCAGCTTATGCTTAAGCTGCTTCTTTGTCATTAAGCCTATGTTTACTTCAACTGTCTTTTCCTGTTTTAGTTTGTCAGAAGTTAATTCCTCTTTAACTTCTGATTTCTCATTTTCAGACTTTACAGTTACAAACTTAACAGGTTTTAACTTTGGCTTTTGCTTAACAACAGGATTAATTTCTTCAGTTCCTTTATCATTCTTATCCTCTCCATAACCTAAGCCCTCTTTCCAGATTCCACTACTTAGCAAATTTTGAGTTGTTTTGCCAGAATTAGTCCAAGTCCTGATAATCTCTCTTTCCTTTTCTAACTCAGTTTTTAGAGATTCATTCATTTTTAGCACTTCATCCCTAACATAGAAAGCATCATCTCTATCCTTCTGAGTTTGATGAAACATGACTAACTCTTTTTCTAAGAAATCATTTCTTTTCTTAAAAGCAAGATTTTCAGAAGTTAATCTTTCACATATTAAAGTTTGATCTCTATAACTAACAAACATGGTTTGAAGATATCTTTTCAACTCATTAATATCATCAGTATGAAAAGCATAAGTAGTCTGAGATACCTTTGTTTCAGCAGCTTCAGAACTGCTCTCAGCACTTTCTTTATCAGCATTTGCCATCAATGCATAGTTCTCCTCACTTTCAGAGTCTGAGGTATCTATCCAGCTTTTCTGCTTTGTGACAAGAGCCTTGCCTTTGTCACCCTTTACCATCTTGCAATCAGGAGATATGTGGCCTTTCTCACCATAGTTATATCATTTAACACTGGTATAATCTCCTCTGTCAGACTTTCCTCCTCTGCCTTCAGATCTTCTGAAATTCTTCTTATCAGAACTTATGCCTTTCCTGGAAAACTTCTTTCCCTTCCTGAACTTCCTGTATGCAATCTTTGTGATTCCTTTCACCATAAGAGCACACAGCTTCATCATCTCCTCATCAGCATCAGTCTCAGGCAAACTTTCAGAATCTGAGTCATCATCACTCTCAGAACTTGATGACTCAGTATCAGACTTTATGAAAAGAGCTTTACCCATGTCTTTCCTTGAGGAAGCTGCTTTGGGGGATTCTTCTTCATCCTTAAGAGCAACTGTCCTTGACTTTCGTCCTTTCCTCTTGCTTCTTTGTTCCATCTCAAGTTCATGAGTCTTGAGCATTCCATAGATTTCATCAAGAGTTGTTTCATCAAGATTGTAGTTGTCTCTTATTGTCGTTGCCTTCAAATCCCAGCATTCAGGAAGAGCTAACAGGAATTTAAGGTTTGAATCTTCAAGATCATACTCTTTATCAACCAATGACAAATCATTCAAAAGTTTGACAAATCTATCATATAGATCATTCAATGACTCATTAGTCTTTGAGTCAAAGTGTTCATACTCTTGAGTGAGTATTGTCTTCCTGTTCTTCTTAATTGTGTCAGTTCCCTGACATCTTATTTCCAGAGCATCCCATATCTCCTTAGCAGTCTTGCAGTTGATTACCCTGTTTGACATTACATTATCAATGGCACTATGCAGTAAGTGTCGTACCTTAGCATCCTTAGCAATTGATGCTATATCTTCAGTAGTATAATCACTCTTTTCCTTTGGTACAGTCTTTGCTGCTTCACCTGCAACTGCAACAGCAAGCTTGGTTGGTTTGTGAGGCCCTTCCTTGATTCTATCAAGGTATTCTGGATCTGTTGCTTCCAGGAACATGGTCATTCTCACCTTCCATATGGGATATTCAGATGGTCTCAGTATGGGAACTCTGATGGTCTCATACCGACTCTGAATTTTTGTCTTTGGTGGTTCCTCAGTTTTGGTAGGCTTAGTTGGAGTTTCTGTATCAGACATGATTGTGTTTGGATCTTTAACTGTATGTGTGTTAACAGATAGGCTCTGATACCACTTGTTAGGTCACACACACTGTAGAGGGGGTGAATACAGTGTATAATACAATCAAATCGAACTTTAAAATCTTAAGTAACAGAAAACAAACTTTATTGAAATAATAAACTCTGTTACAGTATGGAACTGTTACCTCTCAGTGATGAACAAATATCACGAGAGCTGCTAGGGTTACAAAAAAATAATCTTCTCGAATATGATAACACTTATAGTGTAAACCCTATGTCTGTGTTTATATACTACACAGTTACAAGATAATCGCTAATTGATATGGAATATAATTCTGCTTCCTAAAATATATCAATCAGATATCTTTTCTTCCAAGTATTCCATTCTTCATGGAATTCCTTCTTCATGCATATCTCTTCTTATGTTTATCTCGATCTTCTTTCCTTTAATCAGGTACTGTCCTTATCTGATCGTCCTTCAACACTTAAATTCTGATATCTAACTTCTGATAATTATCTCCTGATAATATAAGTACTGATATCCTTAAGTCCTGACTTCCAGTATAAGTACTGATCAACGGTTAAGTACTGGTTTGTCCTGTTAAGTAAGATCTGAAATCTAAACATAAATTATATTAGCCATGACATTATCAAATATATCTAACATGATGGATAATAAGTTAATCATCCGTCGGGACTATAATGAGTTATCCGTCGGGACTATAATTCTTATCCGTCGAGTGCTACATTATTTCACTAAGTAAAATCTACTTAGATGTTTTGTTTAGGTAATCATCAAGTACACAACATATTCATAACAGTTCTTGATCCAGAATTGGTGTAGATGGAATCTCAGCATAAACATTTAAGAGTGGAGAATGAGTTGGAGATGTCTGAGCTGCTTTAGGAGCTTCCAGATAAAGAATAGTAGGAATGTGCAGCCTATTGATGTCAATTTCAGGACTTAAGCCTGAATCTTCAACTGTAACATCTTCATGAAGAGGAGAGACAGGAGGTGTAACCACTGTATCCTGAACAATGTCTTTTGGTTCTGGAAGAACTGCAATGACAATTGGCTCTTTTGAGATCAGAGATTCCTGATCCCCTTCCTCAGCTTCTTCAATATCTTCTAATGGAGGCTTAGCCAAATACCTTTCGGCCTTCATTTTCTTCAATCTCCTTGACAGAGAAGAAGTTGCTTCAGCATCATCAGAACTTACAGATCTCTTTCTCTTCAAAGTATCAGAACTTTGAGCTTCAACATTTGTCTGTGGGGTTGATCATGCAGCTTTTGTTTCTTTCTGAAAAACCAGAGTTTCAGCTTCAAGAGTCACAGGTTCTGATGCATGAGCCTGTACTTGTTCCTCTTCACTGTCTGATTCATCCCTGAGAATCATCTTTCTTCTCTTTTGTGGAGGGTGAGGAACAAACTTTGCCCTCTTAGACTTGAAAGATGAAGGTCTGATGGTATGTGCTGATGGTTGTTGTTGTGAAGATTGAGCTGATGGTTGGAAGTAAGTTCTGATAGTAGGTTGAGTTGGTTGAGGTTGAGAAGTGGTTTGTTGTGTAGGTGCTGATGGTGGTTGGGATGGTTGGACATCAGGATATAAGGCAGTGTAGATGGCTGGATCAGAATTTACTAAAAACTGTTTGATTGATATGGGAATTTGGAGGGGTCTCAAAACAGTTTTCTTACTAGATAATGTGGCGCCCCAAAACCCGGGGTCAGGAGTCTCAGAATCCACGCTATCTAAACTCACACAACTCACACTATAATATGTAATTACTCACGCTTCACGACCCCACACTTAATACACACACACTACAGGTTATTGTCTTGGAAACGAACCATCATTACTAGAGAATTTTATTACAACCCAAATGTAATTAGTCTTACCGGGGGTGACCTTTAAGTAAGGTTAATCCGCCGGCCGAATATACGCTTCTTATTTCTTATTTTACATAAACCATACTTATAAATAAGCCGAACTATAAACAACTGAAAACTAATCCAGCTTATTCCGACTACCTGAGGTACTGCACCAAACAATCTACGGAATAGCTGGCCATTTCCTACCCATTTCTTGGTTGTGGTTCTCATGGCAGGCATCTTGATTCACTGTTGTGTTGTGTGAATTTAAAAAAACAAGTGTGAGCTAAGATGCTCAGCATAATAATGTACAGTATGAAAATGACTGTATAATAACATCATATATTTTATATATATATTCTATTTAAAAGTAGATTTCTCGGTGTCCCACACCTTCTTATGAGAATAATTCTTTTAAGGGGTTTTTATAACCTGCGAATACCTTAATAGTAATCCTAACACCTAGGCTTGGGTTACGGTATTGCATATCAATTCCAATTGGAAGATTTTGGACATCTCACAGGAGCCACCGCATACGATGATCAGTCGTCCTACGGAAAGTAACCTTCTTTACTAGTAAAAGGACTAATACCGTCATCTCTCGGGTATCACCCTGGCCGCATTCGGGCTTCGTGTCCCATTTTCGGGTATACACATACTTCACAAGTTCCTGAGTACACAAAGTACCTTCGCCTGCGGTACCTTTGGTAGCCCATCCAGCACACGTAGTACCAGAGTCTACCCCTCAATTGTCCTTCAACAGAATTTTATCCATCCCGGGAACTTGAACCACATCAAAGTTCCCCAAGCATTTTGCTTGTTGATAGAGATAATTTATCTTTTTAGAATATAAGTGTATATATATGTATATACATACTTCCGAGAATTTCGGAGGAAGTACTAGGGATGTGAGTTGACCGTTGTCAATAGATAATTAATAAGGGGAAAGTTTCTTCTTGAAACTATATTCAATATAATAATAAGTCGGGATAATATTCACCGACGATTTAAAATTATTCGAATGATACTTCTAAATCAGAAGGTATATCAGGATCTATGATCTTTAAATAAATAACAATCCTCAAATAAATAATCAATAATTAAATAATAGTCTATAAATAATTAAATGATAATTGATATTCATCATGCCTCGAATGAGTTATTCTTTTAAAAGATTTATTTAAATAATATTCCTCAACTAGTTTGTATTTACATAATTAATAATCTATAATGATTAATCGGGTTTGAGTAAATAAACATTGAAGTATACTACTCCTATAATAAAGGAATACGTATATAATATTTAATATCCGAATCAATAAAATATAGTTGAGGGAATATGCTCATTGGGAAATTGTTTTAAAAGTTCGAGGTGTTTTAATGTTTCGTAAGTGGACGATGAGTCCCTTTAAAACGTACTATTATGGACTTATATCCATCCTATAATATCTCCGGAATGATTCCCGGGTTTTATCTTAAATCCCGACCGACCCTCGGTCTTCTATCATATATTACGCTTAAAGCCAAATAACATTTCACGATATATACTTATCGAACAACATCGCTATATCATGCGAAAATTCAAAACTACGTATCATGGCAAACATAGTATTTATGCGATGATAGTAAAACAATCTTTTCACAACACAACAGAAAAATGGAGTTGGGTTTGTAAACTTGCCTGGGTATCTCGAGGTGGAGGATACTCTAGGTTCCGCTCAGAAATCTATAACCATAAACACATTTCATTTCGTTAGGTTCCGTCCTAATTCACGGTAACTCGCACTTATGCGCTACTCATTATACACCCTCTCAACTCATACTACCCTTAACATTTCTTTTAAGTCATAAACACTTTATGGTCACTTCATTTTCCTAAGTATCTTGAGTTCATTCTCATTATCATTGTCGGCTCCGCTTAAGGATTCTTACGGTTTCTACTCGCGCGGTCTCGGCTCCGACATTTTTATAAAATTGAGAAATCATTATTTTCACTTGAAATTTTTATGACAGTTAGGAAACTCCACATGTTACTCTCTGTAAATATTTCATGATTTATGAATACTTTTAAGTCTATCCTTTATATTTTCAAAGTTCGTGATTTGTAGCAGTTTTTGTTGCATAAAACACTTTTACTAAAACGATCATAACTTTTGATCCGTAAATCGGAATTAAGCGATTCAAGCGCCTAAAAGATCCTTATAACATTGTATATCTTAAACAAAGGTTATTTCTCAAGAATCTACAGTTTACAACTTCGAGACTTTCTGCAGAAACTTAAAGTTACGGTTTGTTGTTTTTAATGAAGTTACGTTTACGATCGGGGTTTCGTTTATGCCTTAACTATCAACACAACCACCAAAAATCATCATATCATCATCAACACAAAAACTCCTCTCAAGAACATCATGTTCTTGAGGCAACAACAACCAACCTTAAATCTACTTAACTTAATCATCAAGATTTCATAAAGAACACTTAGTAAGCTAGGTTTACTAACACCCACTAAATAGATCTTAACATGAACCTTAAATAAAGTTAGGCCAAAGATTTTTACCTTTCTTGAAAGCTTGAGATGTGTTCTTGATGATGGTGGAGGCTTGGAAGTGCTTGGTATGATTTTTGGAACCTAAAACCACCATTAAAATCAAGAAACCAAAGAGAGGTTACTATTCACACTATTCACTAGTGAGTTTCTTGAATTTATTCCACCCATCAAACCTTAATAAAAAGAGATGAAAGATTTTTTTTACCTTAGTTTAGTTGCTAGGAGGCTTGGGAAATAATTGTGGGATTTTACAAGAACTAGAGCTTGGAGTTTTGAATTGCAATTTCCTTCTTTTCTTCAAAATAGCCGAATGGGAGCTTTTGGGGGTGGGGGGTATTTATAGCACTTGGTTGCTTCTCTTGGATGAATTCTAGGTTGCTTCTTGGAAGGTGACTTGATATCTTTGCAAGTTGATCTTTATTCTTCCTAGGATAGCTTAGGTTTATTCCTTGTCTCCAAATCCATGGACAAATCTTTGTAGCTTGCTAGCTTACAAGCTAAACTACAAGGTTAGCTCCTTAGCACACTATTTGCTAGCTAGCTTGGTCATCCTAGGGTTAGCTTACTATTTGATGAAGTAACCATAATTACTTCCTTACCATGGTTTAGTTAGTGCGTTACGTTTAATTAATCGTTTACGCGTTCGCTCGGTTACTTAAACGTTCTCCGCAATACTTATTCGTAAATGGTTCGCAATGTAATTCTTTTCGTATTTATTCCTTATATTTTTATTTATCCTAATTGAATATAAATCCGTAGGATTTTAATCTCGTAATTATATTGTGATTCCCGTAGTCCTTGATAAGTCGTAATTACGGTTTCTTTTCAAAGTTCATTTTCTTCGAAAACTAATAGCGTTTACATACACTCATTTGGTACGTATAGTCGTAATATCTATTCCGAAACTCATTTTCTTATGCACTATATAGTGTGGGCTCAAAATTTTTCCCGTCTGTCAGGGTTAGTATTCATTAAACATTTTACAGGGTCTCAAAAATTCGAGTTATTACAGATAATAAGTCAGTAGAGGCTCTCTTAGCAAGCTTAAATGGTTCAATTAACTCACTTGCTAATTTGGGTGCATCAGAGCAACAAAAACTATAAATAAGCTGACAGAATCTAGCAAAGTAAACTGTATTTTTATCTTCTGTCATCCTATCCCCAATAAATCCTAAAATAGCACTTGCATAATCAAAATGAGTTTGATTGATAAGAGCATACCTGATTTGTTGACTGAGAATTGGGATTGAATCAAAATTAGAACGTTTGTTGGCAAAGGCCTTTGTGATGCAGTCAAAGAAGAAACTCCATTCCCTCCTTATGTGAGGTCTCTTCAATTGACCCAGCTTTTCCAATGTCTTTTCATAGCCCAAACTAGCCATCATCTGCTGAAGGGCTGGCTCCTCAACTGTTGAACTGTAGACACAGTTTTCTGGCAAATGTAAAGCCTGTCGAACTGTAGCCAGAGTCTCTACATGCTCATCCTCCCCTATTGAAAAGATAATACTTGGGGACCCATGAGCACCACCATCATCATACATGCCACTTCTCCAAAACTCCAGCACTTGAGTTCCAGAGATGACTTCTGGTTGGGTCAAAGCATACCCAATCTCAGAATTAGCAAGGAAGTCCTGAATAAAGTGAAGTTCTGATGGAGTTTCACCCTTGCTAAGAATAGCCAAGTAGTTGTTCGAACAAACTTAGCTCCACTGAAAACAATATCTTTTGGTGCCATTTCTGTTAAAAATCAAGTGAGAAAAAGAGTGTTTGCAAGGTGTTTGATAAAATGCCTGTATGAAAAAGAACTTCAGAGAATATTAGTGGGTGAGAGAAAATAAGAGAGATAAGAGAATGAGAGAAGTAGGTAAAAGATTGTAAAATATTTTAATTTTCTTATTTATACAACCCATGTGAAGTATGGCAGACAGTTTACACCTGGCAATATGTGAACATTCAATAGTTAAAGCAGGAGTTAGTGGGCACGGGAAATAAGTAATAATTACTGTGCACATGCGGTTTTTCAAGAGAAACACGTTTACCACTAACCCAAATGATTATAACTATTTTTATCTCACCTAATTATATTCCGATTAAATATGACCGTTTCAGTATTTACCACAAAAAATTCAAGTATATAAATAATGCCACATAAGCATCAGAGTTTCCATCAGAATTTAATATCAGAACTTGACTATTATCAGATTTTAACGATCATCAGAATATGGCTTCTGTACTCAAAGAGTGAATGTTTGTTACTGTGATTCTTCATACAAATACTGACTTGTTTCTTCAGAGTTTAATCATCAGAACTTCCATCAGAACTTGTCCTCAGAATTTATGTATATGACACTTAACAGTTTATCTGAAATAACTTGATCACCACAGTGATTTTCATCATTCATATAGAGTGATAGTGTGTGCATTAGCAAAATATCAGATAAAGATCAAAGTCTGATAAACTTCAGTACATCTTAAAAATAAGGCATAACTGAGAAAAGTGCTTAAAATCTGTTATTAATAATGAAGTCTACTATAGGATAAATTTGTGCATGAGTCCACCTCAACTGTTTGTGCTCATTTTATGCATCTTTTAGAATTCTTTTTCACAGTGGTTTCTCAGTGTAAATGAGTCACAACTGCTATCAGAATTTATGTTGTTATCAGAGTATTTCTCCAGTAATCAGAGAATGTGAAAAGTCACCAAGAAAAATTTATTTGTTTTTCTAATGCATATTACTTAATACCAGCAATGCACTTGGGTCTTCCCTTTCACATTTTTACTCTAGATCTCAAAGGAGTACCTGACTTCAATTTTTTTTAGATAAGTGAGGCTTATCAAGCATGTGGTTCATCCTTAAGATTTACTCACATTAGAATTTGACAGATAAGAAGCAAGAATCTAGTTTGTGACTTAGTAATAAGATACATAAAGTAAATTTGACTAAGCTCAAAATCAGAATTTGCTTGTGTTAATGAATTTCCACATAAACAACTAATTCAAACATAGGATTTCCAGTATGTTAAAGACTACTAGGTCAGCATCTAGAACAATTATCCTCATTGGGTTGAATAATCACAAAACATTCAAAACACTATCAGAGTATACGGATCCACATCAGATAACAATCAGTATTTAATGTATTACAATTTAAGCATAGATTACATGAAGATAAGACAATCTGTAAACACTGATCATAAAGTCTGATGTATGAGAACAAAAACTAAGCAGATTTAGATAGAGAACCTGAAACCATTCCAAGTTCATTTATCAGTCTTGTAAAAGTAGCTTCACATAGTGGCTTTGTGAAGATATTTGCTAGTTGTTGATCTGTTGGAACAAAATGCAATTCCACTGTACCTTCCATCACATGTTCCCTTATAAAATGGTACATAATGCTGATGTGCTTTGTCATTGAGTGTTGAACTGGATTACCTGTCATAGAAATAGCACTTTGGTTATTACAGTAAATAGGTATTTTAGAAAATTCTAACCTATAGTCCAGTAACTGATTCTTCATCCAAAGAATCTGTGCACAACAACTTCCTGCAGCAATATATTCTGCTTCTACAGTTGATGTGGAAATTGATTTCTGTTTCTTGCTAAACCAAGAAACCAATATGCCTCCAAGAAATTGGCAGCTTCTACTAGTGCTTTTCCTGTCTATTTTGCATCCTGCAAAATCTGCATCTGAGTAACCTATTAGCTTAAAATCTGATTCTCTAGGATACCACAATCCCAGATCAGCTATACCCTAGAGGTACTTGAAAATTCTTTTCATAGCTATTAGATGAGGTTCTCTTGGATCAGCCTGAAATCTTGCATAAAGATAGGTAGCATACATGATATCGGGTCTACTTGCAGTTAAATAAAGTAAAGAGCCAATCATACCTCTGTAGTTGGTAATATCTACTGATGAACCAGTATCTTTATCTAACTCGGTTGCAGTGGCCATGGAAGTGGATGCAGTTGAACAATCTTGCATTCCAAATTTCTTCAGTAAATTTCTGGTGTACTTGGATTGATTGATAAAAGTACCTTCTTCATTTTTCCGGACTTGAAGTCCCAGAAAATAGCTAAGTTCTCCTATCATACTCATTCGATATCTTGACTGCATTAGCTTTGCAAATCTTTCACAGAGCTTGGCATTTGTAGAACCAAATATGATATCATCAACATATATTTGTACCAAAAGTAAGTCCTTTCCATGGTTGAGGTAGAACAGTGTTTTATCAATTGTACCTCTGTGAAATCCACTTTCCAGAAGGAATTGAGCTAAAGTCTCATACCATGCTCTTGGAGCTTGCTTAAGGCCATAAAGTGTTCTGTCTAATCTGTAGACATGATTTGAAAATTTTAAGTCTTCAAATCCTGGAAGTTGTTCAACATATACCTCTTCTTCCAATTCTCCATTGAGAAAAGCACTTTTTACATCCATTTAAAAGACTTTAAACTTTTTGTGAGCGGCATAAACCAAAAAGATTCTTATGGCTTTCAATCTAGCAACTGGTACAAATGTTTCATCATAATCAATACCCTCATGTTCAGAGTAGCCTTTAGCAACCATCTTTGCTTTATTCCTTGTAATCATGCCATCATTGTGAGTTTTGTTTCTGAACACCCATTTTGTGCCAACAATAGATCTGTTCTTTGGTCTTGGAACTAGGGTCCAGACTTTATTTCTTTCAAATTCATTCAAATCTTCCTGCATTTCTTGTACCCAATCAGTATCTTCAAGAGCTTCTTCCACTTTCTTTGGTTCAGTCTTAGATATAAAAGAATGATAAAGACATTTATTTGATATTACAGTTCTAGTTCTGACACTGCTTCAGGATCTCCAATTATCAAGTCAGGTGTATGTGATTTAGTCCACTTCCTTGCAGATGGAAGTTATTCAGTAGAACTGGATCCTCCCCCATGATCCATGTTGTCTTCATCAGCATTTTTTGATGCTCCCCCTATAGTTATGCTCTCTGAAACTTCAGAATTTGAGTTAGATCCATCAGGATTTGAAGTATCAAAGTTATCAGAGTTTCCAGAATTATCAGAACTTGGCTCATCAGAACTTGATGAATCAGAACTTGAAGAGCTAGTGACAGGTTCTGATGCTTCTTGAGAGTCTTGAGTTGTGGTAGGATCTTCAGCTTGCTCCCCCTGGACAGGTGCATTTTCCCTTGGAGTAGTTACCACGGTTTCAATGACATTAGAATTTAACCCGTCAGAACTTACATGATCAGGATTTAAACCATCAGAATTTGCAGATTCATAACTTAAATCTGCATTTTCAAATTTCAGTTGATCATGATCATTGAAATCTTCAAGTCTAGTAATTTTCTTATCATCAAAAGATATATTGATAGATTCCATGACAACCCTTGATCTTAAATTGTAGACTCTGAAGGCTTTTGTGGAAAGTGGATATCCAACAAAAATTCCTTCATCAGCTTTTAGATCAAATTTTGACAGCTGTTCAGGATGAGTCTTAAGAACAAAACACTTACAACCAAATACATGAAAGTATTTCAGATTTGGCTTCTTTTTCTTCACCATCTCATATGGTGTTTTTCCATGCTTGTTTATGAGTGTAGCATTCTGTGTAAAACAAGCAGTCTGCAGAGCTTCAGCCCAAAAGTAGATTGGTAGCTTTGCTTCATCAAGCATAGTTCGTGCAGCTTCAATGAGAGTCATGTTCTTTATTTCTATAATTTCATTTTGCTGTGGAGTTCTAGGTGTAGAAAATTACTGTTTGATTCCATGCTCTTTGCATAACTCTTCCATGATTGAATTCTTGAACTTAGTGTCATTATCACTTCTTATTATTTTAACAAAATCTTTGACCAATTTATCCAGCTGTCTAACATGATCAGTTAGAGTAGATGTAGTTCCATTCTTCTAGTGCAAGAAATACACCCAAGTGTATCTTGTGAACTCATCCACTATAACCATAGCATATTTCTTCTTTATAATAGACATGACATTGACTGGACCAAATAGATCAATATGCAGTAGGTGATAAGGCTCAAGAATTGAAGATTCAATTTTGCTCTTGAATGAAGATTTTCTTTGTTTTGCGTTTTGACATGAATCACAAAGACCATCAGGAGAAAATACTGATTTTGGCAGTCCTCTCACAAGATCTTTCTTTACTAGCTCATTTATGTTATTGAAATTTAAATGAGAGAGTCTTTTATGCCAATTCCAGTTTTCTTCAATTGATGCTCTACTTAACAGACATATTGCAGAACCATCAGTACTTGTTGAAAGTCTGGCTTCATAAATGTTACTATGCCTGTAACCTTTCAGAACCACTTTGCCTGTAGAATTGTTTACAACTTTATAGTGTTCTTCAATGAAATCCACATGATAACCTCTGTCACAGATTCGACTCACACTTAGCAGATTGTGTTTAAGTCCTGAGACAAGAGCTACTGATTTAATGATGACATTCCCAAGATTGATATTGCCATATCCCAGAGTTTTTACCATGTTTTAATCTCCATAAGAAACTCCTGGGCCAGCTTTCTCCACAAAGTCTGATAGCAGGGCTTTATTTCCAGTCATATATCCTGAACATCCACTGTCCAGCACTAGGATATTTTTCCTGTTGCCCTGCAATCACAAAGACCACTATTGGTTAGTTTTAAGGACCCAGACTTGCTTGGATCCTTTGGCCTTTTTAAGTTTGTTAGCATTTGTAGCGGATTTAATTTCAGAGTTTATGCTAACATGCTGTTTATCAGAACTTATATCAGACTTTGCATTAGACTTTACACTAGAAGGAATAATACTAACTTTCTTCAAAGAAGGTTTTATTTGATAATAATCACAGTATAAACTATGATATTTCTTACAAGTATAAATGGAATGCCATAAACTACCACAATGAAAACAGGGATTTTGTGGTTTAAACTTAACAGACTGACTCTTAACTCCTGATTTAGGAGGTAAATGGTTTATATCTTTATTTTTCCTGCAAAAAGAAGCAAGATGGTTAGAGTTTCCACAATTATAACATTTCTTTCTAGGAGCATTAGGAACAGGCATATAATTATTGCTTTTATTCACACCTTCCTTTCTATTCCTATTTTTCTTAGCTTCCTTTACCTTGTTGACATTCCTAATCTCTTTCAGCTTATGCTTAAGCTGCTTCTTTCTCATTAAGCCTATGTTTACTTCAGCTGGTTTATCCTGTTCTAATTTGTCAGAAGTTGACTTTTCCTTAACTAATGTCACAGAATCTTTCATCTTTTCAGAATCAGACTTTACAGTTTTTGCTACAAACTTAACAGGATTTATCTTTGGCTTAGCAGTCTGTTTAACAATAATTGGCTCAATTTGTTCAGTTCCTTTCTTACTTTTATCATCTCCATAACCTAAGCCCTCTTTCCAGTTTCCACTACTTAGTAAATTCTGAGTTGTTCTGCCAGAGTTAGTCCAAGTTCTAATAATCTCTCTTTCCTTTTCGAAGTCAGCTTTTAAAGATTCATTCAACTTTAACACTTCATCTCTAACATACAAAGCCTCATCACTTTCTTTCTTTGTTTGATGAAGAAAAACTAACTCCTTTTCTAAATAGTCATTCCTATTTTTAAAAGCAAGATTTTCAGATATTAATCTTTCACATGTTAAAGTCTGATCTCTATAACTAATAAACATGGTTTTAAGATATAATCTCAAGTCAGTAATATCATCAGTATGAAAAGCATAAGTTGTTTAAGGTACCTTTAATTCAGCAGTTTCAGGACTGCTATCAGCATTTGCCATCAAGGCATAGTTCACCTTATGTTCAGAATCTGAAGTGTCTGTCCATCTTTTCTTCTTTGTGACAAGTGCCTTGCCTTTGTCACTTTTTTCTTTCTTACAGTCAGGAGACATGTGGCCTCTTTCACCACAATTGTAGCATTTAACATTTGAGTTGTCTCCTCTGTCAGACTTTCCTTTACCTTCAAACTTTCTGAATCCTTACTTATCAGAACTTCCACTTTTCCTGGAAAACTTCTTGCCTTTTATGAATTTCCTGTAGGCTATCTTTGTGATACCCTTCACCATAAGAGCACACAATTTCATCATCTCTTCATCAACATCCATTTCAGGTAAACTTTCAGTTTCTAAATCATCATCATCAGAATATGATGACTCTGAATCAGACTTTATGATGAGAGCCTTTCCTTTGCCCCTCTTTAAGGTAACAACTTTAGGGGATTCCTCCTCAGTTTTAAGAGCAACTGTCCTTGACTTTCTTCCATGCCTCTTGCTCCTTTGATCCATCTCATGTTCATGAGTCTTGAGCATACCATAAATTTCATCAAGAGTAGTTTCAATAAGGTCATAGTTGTCTCTTATGGTAGTAGACTTCAAATCCCAACTTTCAGGAAGAGCTAAAAGGAATTTTAGATTTGAATCTTCAAGATCATATTCCTTGTCCACCAGTGACAGATCATTCAAGAGTTTGGCAAACCTTTCATATAAATTAGTTAATAACTCATCAGCTTTTGAGTCAAAGTGCTCATACTCTTGAGTGAGTATGGTCTTCTTGTTTTTCTTGATTGCATCAGTTCCCTAGCATCTCGTCTCCAAAGCATCCCATATCTCTTTTGTAGTCTTGCAATGAATTACCCTGTTTGACATGACATTATCAATGGCACTATGCATCAAATGCCTTACCCTTGGATCCTTGGCAATAAATGAGATGTCTTCAGCTGTATACTCACCTTTCTCCTTTGGTATGGTCTTTACTGGTTGATCAGCAACTACAACAGAGAGCTTGGTTGGCTTATGTGGTCCTTCATTAATTCTATCAAGGTATTCAAGATCTGTATCTTCCAGAAACATAACCATCTTCACTTTCCATATGGGATACTCAGAAGGTCTCAGTATGGGAACCCTAATAGTTTCATATCGACTGTGGGTTTGAGTGTTTTGAGTTTTTTGAGTTTTGGTGGGCTTGGTTGGAGTTTGTGCTTCTTCAGACATGATTGTTTGGATCTTTCTGTATATGTGTTAATAGATAATCTCTGATATCAATTGTTAGGTCACACAACACTGTAGAAGGGGGTTGAATACAATGTTTATACAATCAAATCGATTTAACACAAGTATGTAACAAATATCAAGTATATTGAATAAACTCTGTTACAATAAGAATTGTTGTTCTCTCTCAGTGATGAACAAATATCACTAAGAGCTACTAGGTTACAATGTATAATCTTCTCGATAATGATAACACATATAATATAAACCCTAAGTCTGTGTTTATATAGTACACAGTTACAAGATATATTCTAATTGATATGAAATATAATTCTGTCTCCTAAAATATATCTTCTACAAGTCTTCCAGTCTTCTAACTCTTTTCATGCATATCATCTTTTATTTTAGTCTCGATCTTCTCCTGTAAATCAGCTTCCTTCCTTATCTGTAACTCTTCCCGCACTTAAGTTCTGATATGACCTTAAGTTCTGATATTAAGTTCTGACTTCCAGTAAGTCCTAATTTCGGTAAGTCCTGATATGTCCTGTTTTCTGAGATCTAAAAACTAAACATGAATCATATTAGACATGACATCTCAAATATATCTAACAGTTATCATTTGGGTAACGTGTCTAGCGAGGATATGTCAAGCATAACTGGTCATCTAACCTAGGATATTTCGATTCTGTAGGTTCCAGTCGAAGGACTCGAAAGTTAAAGTCAGATTAAAGTCGAGCTAATGTTAGTTGAAAAGTTTCGCAAGGCAAGTACCCCTGAACCAATCTTTTACAGTTCAGTATATATGAATAATTATTGATTTAATTTATGTAGTAGAACTGACCATTTTAGGTTACATATCCCCTGGGTTTAAAGATATTCGTTTAAATTATGTTTTGGGGAAAAGTAACTTCTGAAAATGCCTATCTCTAGATTATGATTAAAATTGGAAAGGTTTTGGATAGTGTGTTGGGGTATAATTGTTTTAAAAGAGATAGGTATAAATGATTTTGGAAACTGGATAAAATAGATCAGATATTGGATGGTTGCATAAGAGGCCCGTAACGGCCCAGCGGGTTTGCGTAAGTGGCTAAGTCGGTTGCGCGCCTTATTTGGACCGCTTAGTCCCGCGTGACAGAGACCTAGCTAGTCTCTGAGTTCCGGAACAAGTTTATGGTGGGATAGACTGATCAGTTGTCCCTAGGATCCGTCCAAATATATATCTAATTTTGGGTTTAGTGGTTCCTGCAACGGAACATATGATTTTGTGTTTCGTGTAGTGGAACAGTGGATTTATAAATGAAAATAGCATGCTAAAATTGGACTCTGGTATTCATACATCACACAACTGATGATACTTTTTTATCGAGCATGCTAGTTTTTGATATCCAGTTTATACATGTTTTACTTATTTTCATAAACGAGTTATGATTTCTGTTCCTATAACTATTTTTATAAACTGCTTTATTTGTTATTCATATAGTGGTACTGTTGAGCAATAGATTGCTCATCCTTTCAGCTTGTATATATGTATTTCAGATGTCTAGAAGACCCATCAGACCTTGGCAGAACCGAGTCTCAGCCCCTGCAAGACCTGGCTCCTTTGAGGTACTTTGTATCAGACCATGTGGTCTGATGAGTTGTTGTACTAAGTTAGTGTGTCAGGCTTGTTGGATAAGTTAGTTGTAGTTTTGTAACCTAAATAATACTTGAACCTGTATCGGATCTTGGTTTTGGGGTCGTGTTAGTATAATAATGTTTATTAGTAGTTTATATTGTGATTTGTTATATTTTAGTGACGTCAGCCCCTGACCCCGGGGTTGAGGTCGTCACAGTTGGTATCAGAGCTACAGGTTCAAGTCCCTGATTTAGGTTAAGCATTGTGTCAAAAAGGTATAGAAATTGTGTCTTGAGGTGTGAGTCAACAACTCATGTAGAGGAGCAAACTTAAGAGTCAGTCAAGGGTCTCGAAGGCGTTACCCTGGCATCTATTGATATTTTGATAGAATTGCCTTAACCTTATTGTGTCTTTCCTGTATATTTATATTGTTGACAGTGGCCCATAGTGATCTCCAGTTCTTCGTCTCGGGAGAACAGGTCTGATTCAGACATTTCAGATTCAGAGCAGACTCTAGATGTCATAGCTGAGATTCTGAGATCGTATTAGTATTCCATAAAGTAAATAAGTGTATGTAAAGGACATCAGAATTAAGTATAAGGTAACATGATTAAGGATTATAAGAGATGATCATTAAAGGAATATAAACTATTCAGAAAGGTTCAGGAAAGCCCAAGTAATAAGTTCCCGAATATGATCCCTCAAACGATCAACGAGAACAAGGTTAAGCGAACCGTAAAAATAAATCAACGATCAAGAATCAAGCTTTTACAAGAAGCAAAGAAGTAAAAAAAAGGTGACATCAGCAAACCACAAGATAATGACAAGTTGCAAGGGAATGAAGTAAGAATGATGATGTATGCAATTGGATAAGATATTTATGTTGGATTTTAATCGCAGCGGAGGCATGGTAAAACACTTTCACACATACAAAATCCAAATAAAAGTATATAAATCATGGTAAAAACATAGGGAACGATTATTAACCTTTAATAGCGATCCAAAGGCAACGATCGGAGATCCTTAGCAGCTGCTCCTCAAACGTGAAGCACTCCACCGGTATCCACCAAGAAAACGACGTTAAGGAGGAGGAGGAGGTGGAGAGAATTAGGTTTTTCTAAAAATTGGGGTTAGGATAAAAATAGGGTTTATAATAGTATATTTATAGGCAAAATTTTCAGCTGAAATTTTCCCATAAATATTATTATTATTATCCCATTTATTATTCTCATTAATAATTAAAACACCTTTTAATTATTAATACTTTTTCTAAACAGTTTAGAAATAATTCTCTCTCTTGATTTAATTTCCAAAAAATTAAATCCTTAATTAATAATATTAAGAACTTTTCTTAATTAATTTATAATCAATTAAATCTCATTTAATCAATTATTAAATTTGCCAATTAATTATTTATTTCACAAATAAATAATTATTAGCCATTATTAATTAATTCCTCCACAATTAAATCATTCTCTTTTTATGGTGTGACCCTGTAGGTTCAATATTAAGCCAGTAGTAGAAATAAATAATAATAAAACTATTTTATCATTATTTATATAAATTCTCTAATTTATTAAATATGATTAATTAATTAATCACATTTATTCTACATCGTGAGGGATACTTCTCAGCATATCGCGACTATCCGGATAATACGAATTCACTGCTTAGAATACCAAGAATCTATTCAGTGAATAGTTACTGTACAATAAACTCCTTCTACCCTACAATGTCCCGATTAAATACAAGGCATGGATCTCGTGTCAAGCCTATCTAATCTAATCACTTGCTTACCATTTACTATGCTTAGTTTTATGCAAATCAGAAACTCCTTTCTAATTTCATTCACTCTGGCCAGAGATTCTTGAACTAGCATAAGTGGATCAGCCTTGAACATTCGCTTCCTTCACTGGAAGGGGTAGATCCTTTATTGATCATATACTATCTTCGTGTATAAATTCCTATACCCAGTAGAGCCCTAATAATTGTCCCTGGAGACTAAGAACTAAACCAAAGCATAGTTCAGTGTACACAAGATGACTATGATGACCTCAAGTCTAAGGATACTTGTACAACTATCACTATGTGAACAACTGCTGACACATGAGTGAACTCCATCAGTTGTTCAGCTGTGCGAGTCATGTTCAGTGAACATATTCTATAATAAGCACCTACATACTAGCTATAGTGTCACCACACAAATGTCTATGAGAACAGACATCCTTCATAATGAAGCAAGCATAGTATGTACCGATCTCTGCGGATTATTAATTACCAGTTAGTAATCCTACGACCAGGAACTATTTAAGTTTAGAGTTATCATCTTTTAGGTCTCACTATTATGATCTCATCATAATCCATAAAAAGCTTTACTCTAAACTATGGTATATCTTATTTAAACACTTAAATAGATAGAGCCCGTAATAAAAACAAAACAAGTCTTTTATTAATCTCAATGAAATCAAAACAGATTACACAGGAAGTTATTCCTAAATCCTAATACATGATTGGACTTAGGACATATTCCTTTCAATCTCCCACTTGTACTAAAGCCAATCACTCTGGTATCTAATACCCATCTAGTCTTTATGACGATCAAAGTGACTTTCAGAAAGTAGCTTTGTGAGTGGGTCTGCTATGTTGTTATGTGTGTCAACTCTATTTCAATACAATACAAGAAATGTTACCGCGCTCCCACTAACCTTTTTGTAGACGCATGGTTCATCTACGTTTTTAATAAAATCAAACTCTTTGATTGTCTCATCAAAATGAATGTTCCATCTTTCGAGAAGCTTTCTTTAAACCACATATGGTTCGCAGCAGCTTACACACTAGGTTTTCATTTCCCTTGGAAAGAAAACCATCTGGCCATTTGCCAGATTTCATAGTCGTAGTAAGCAGCAATCGCAAGCAAAATCTGAACTGATTTTAACAGGGCTACAGGTAAAAGGTTTCATCAAAGTCAATCCATTGCCTTTGTTTGAATCCTTTTGCCATAAGCCTGGCCTTATAGGTCTCCACCTGGCCATCTGCTCTAATCATTCTTTCGTATACCGTATATATAGATTCCTTTTCGGATTTCATGGCACTATGCCATTTCTCTGAGTCAACACTACTCATAGCCTCATTATAGGTCACAGGGTCGTCATCATCAATGATCGACAACTCATTGTCATTCTTAATGACAAGGCCATATTACCTCTCAGGTTGGCGAGACACTCTCCCTGTTCTATGAATGGGCTGTTCCACAAAAGGTTGTTCGGTTAGAACAGGTGTTTCCACTTGATCCGTAGTAGTTTGTGCTTCTTGAACTTCATCAAGTTCAATTTTGCTCCCACTGTTTCCTTCAAGGATAAACTCCTTTTCCAAGAAGGTAGCATGTCTGGAGACAAACACCCGATGATCGGTGTAAAAGTAATACCCTAAAGTCTCTTTAGGATATCCCACAAAACTACATTTTACAGATCGAGATTCCAGCTTATCTGGGTCAACTTTCTTGACATAAGCTGGACATCCCCAAATCTTAACGTGTTTAAGACTCGGTTTCCTTTCTGTCCATATCTCATACGGAGTTTGAGGAACAGATTTGGAAAACACCTTATTCAGTAAATATGCTGAGGTTTCCAATGCATAACCCCATAGGAATACTGGAAGATTTGCATAGCTCATCATGAACCGAATTATGTCTAACAAAGTTCGATTTCTCCTTTAAGATAACAATCTGGAGGATTCCACTGGGAGACTATACCATTTACTTTGAGATAATCCAGAAACTCTCCATTTAAGTATTCACCACCTCGATCTAATCGAAGAATTATAATACTATGTCTGGTTTGTTTCTCCACTTCATACTTATACTCTTTGAACTTTTCAAAGGCTTCAGACTTGTGTTTCATCAAACACATATCCGAATCTAGATCTATCATCTATGAAAGTAATGAAGTATGAAAATCCACCCATGGCTTGCGTAGACATTGGTCCATATACATCTGTGTGTACCATTCCTAGCAAATTTGCAGCCCTCTCTCCTTGTCTACTAAATAGAGACTGCAGTGCCACAATGAAGTGAGATTTTCATCATCCCTTTTCTTTTATTAGTTTGTTCAATCTGAAGTAAATTATGTCACATTCATACAGACCATTATTTAAAGTACCACGTCCATAAAGAATATTATCTCTAAGAATAGAACATTCATTATTCTCAATAATAAATGAAAATCCAGCCAAGTCTAACAGGGGAATAGAAATAATATTCCTCACAATCGAGGGAACAAAATAACAATTATTTAAAACAATAGTCTTGCCTGTAGGCACATGTAAATGAAATGATTCCACATCTACAGCAGCAACTCTTGCTCCATTTCCCATCAGTAGAATCACCTCCTCTTCCTCAAGAGTCCTACTTCTCCTTAGTCCCTGCAACAAATTGCAGATATGAGAACCACAGGCGGTATCTAATACCCAAGTAGAAATTTGATTTAATGACATATTCACTTCTATCATGAACATACCTGAATCAGAAGCGGTAGTCTCACTACCCTTCATCTTTTTCAATTCTGTAAGGTAAACCTTGCAGTTCCTCTTCCAGTGCCCCACCTTGTTACAGTGAAAGCAAACAACTTTGCTCTTGGGGTCTTCAGCTTTTGGTGGAACAAGTGTTTTCTCACCTACTTTCTTCTTCTTGGAAGAGTTCCTCTTCCTTTTCTTAGGATTGGAACCTTCACCAATTAGAAGAACAGAACTCTTCTTAGGGGGAAAATTCGATTCCGCAGTCTTCAACATGTTGTGGAGTTCAGGCAGGCTGACATCCAACTTATTCATGTGAAAGTTCACAACAAACTGCGAGAACGAACTCGGAAGCGATTACAAGACCAAGTCTTGGCTCAGCTCCCCATCCATGGCAAAACCAAGTTATCCAAGACGTTCAATCAAATTGATCATCTTAAGTACATGGTCATTCACAAATGATCCCTCAGACATCCTACAACCGAACAACTCCTTCGATATCTCATATCGAGCTGTCCTCCCCGCCATATCATACAACTCTTGTAGATGCATGAGGATAGTGTGAGCATCCATATGCTCATGTTGCTTCTGTAGCTCAATGTTCATGAAAGCTAGCATGATGCATTGAGTAACATTTGCATCATCTATCCACTTACGATACACAACATGTTCATCATTATGTGCATCACTAGCAGGTTCAGTAGGCTTAGGTGAGTCAATCACGTATTCCAGCTTCTCAATCCTGAGAACAATTCTCAAGTTTCGAAGCCAGTCAGCATAATTAGGATCAGTCAATTTGTGAGCATCCGGTATGCTCCTGAGTGATAGTGCAGAAGATATAATGTATATTATAAATCTGTAAATGATAAACACATAACAACACTTAGCAAATATTCGATTTCATTTTTAAAACACTATATGAATCGGGTCTTTATTCATAAAAGGCTCCCACTAGTTTATCTAATTTATTTAACCCCCTACGAGAAAAATTAAGCATTCATAATGCTAGTGGGAATAGGGATCCTACATTCCATTACACAACCCCGGCTGTGGCACGAAACGCCATGTAATGTTCAATAGGCAGACAACTCTTGTCAATTACATCTAATGTTATTCCCTAATCAAACTTTAGCCTCTTGAATAATTGAGTCACGGCTGTGGCACGACGAACTCAATATTCTAAGTCAAGTCTAACCCAACATTCCGTACAATTGAATCAGTCCTCAAAGGCCCACGGTTGTGGCACGTAAAGACCTTTAGATTCTTATTCAATGTACACATCTCTATGTAATAGACAAGTATTTCTTATTTCAAAATCAAAGCCCTCGGCTGTGGCACGAAACGACAATGATTTAAAAATAAGAGCTACTTTCTATCATGTTGGAAAGCTATGACCGACACAAGCCCGTTGTGTCATTGGCCAATTACTACTTGATATTATTTAATTTTAGAGGGATTATATTATGTTACAATCATAATCATATTATAAAGAGATTCTTCCTTTTAAATTAAATATTTCAAATCAATAATCAATAATCAGATGATTCCCAGATCGGGTGGAGCATTGTCAAGAGGCGTCACTTAATAACCCTTTCTTACAGATAGAAATCTGTTGTTGACAGAATCATCCTTTCTCTCATATCGAAAATTCATATTCAATTACATGTTTCATAAACACAAGAATCTCATGATTGTATTCATAATATTGTTATTAAGGTTATGAAACAATTTCACTATACTAGGTTGTCTAACAAAGGCCTTATGTTCATTTAAGTTCACCTAAATCTATCATCGCATGATAAACTAAGCATATATCACATATATCAACATTAATAAACATCAAGGTAGGCATGTTACATCATCTAGCATATAGGTCTAAGCATTATACATCTCTATGTATCACATGAAGCATTTAAAAGCAATTAAAACAGTTAAACACAGCTTTAAAACACTTTCGGAAATATAAACAGTTCAAAAATTTTATATAAACTAAAATTGATCAATCCATTAGATCCGTCTCGGAAAAACGAATCCAACGGTATATTGCACGCCTAAAACGGAGTTATGAAACTCCCAGAAAATCAATTTTAATGTGGACAGTCGGGCTGTAACGCATTACAGGAACGCGTTACAAGCCCTGTAACACATTCCGGTGATGCGTTACAACCCTTTTAACCAATTAAAAGGTGTAACGCATTCCGTGAATGCGCCACAGGGTGTAACGCATTCCCGGAATGCGCGACAACCCCCCGCGCGCGTGTGCGCTACACGCGCCTGCAGCTGCCGCCTGTACCTTCTGCCGTTTTTTTTCCTTGGTCACCGTGCCGCCGTACTGTACTCTGTACATTTGCTTCTTTTCTTTTCTCCGTGCAGAATAACACAACACAGACTTACAGCAGATAACAGCAGCCGATACAAACATATATATATATACTATATATTTACTTATTTAATTACGAATTTAATTAAGACAACTTCAAAAATTCATAATAAAAAATCTATACATCATAAAATTATGAGAAAAATACCCAGACGATCTACAACACTTGTAGAACCCAGATCAACATTCAAAATTATTATGAGAAACGATTTCTCATCAGACAAAATTAATCCATGATATAACTTGTAAAAATCATAATTAATTCATACAAGCACATTAAATTCTGAAATTTTTACCACAGATCTATATGCATACAACCTAAGCTCTGATACCAATGTTGGATTTTAATCGCAGTAGAGGCATGGTAAAACACTTTCACACATACAAAATCCAAATAAAAGCATATAAATTGTGGTAAAAACATAGGGATCGATTACTAATCTTTAATAGCGATCCAAAAGGCAACGATCGGAGATCCTTAGCAGCTACTCCTCAAACGTGAAGCACTCCACCGGTATCCACCAAGATAATGACGTTAAGGAGGAGGAGGAGGTGGAGAGAATTAGGTTTTTCTAAAAATTGGGGTTAGGATAAAAATAGGGTTTATAATAGTATATTTATAGGCAAAATTTTCAGCTGAAATTTTCCCATAAATATTATTATTATTATCCCATTTATTATTTTCATTAATAATTAAAACATCTTTTAATTATTAATCCTTTTTCTAAACACTTTAGAAATAATTCTCTCTCTTGATTTAATTTCCAAAAAATTAAATCCTTAATTAATAATATTAAGAACTTTTCTTAATTAATTTATAATCAATTAAATCTCATTTAATCAATTATTAAATTTGCCAATTAATTATTTATTTCACAAATAAATAATTATTAGCCATTATTAATTAATTCCTCCACCATTAAATCATTCTCTTTTTATGGTGTGACCCTGTAGGTTCAATATTAAGCCGGTAGTAGAAATAAATAATAATAAAACTATTTGATCATTATTTATATAAATTCTCTAATTTATTAAATATGATTAATTAATTAATCACATTTATTCTACATCGTGAGGGATACTTCTCAGCATATCGCGACTATCCGGATAATACGAATTTACTGCTTAGAATACCAAGAACCTATTCAGTGAATAGTTACCGTACAATAAACTCCTTCTACCCTACAATGTCCCGATTAAATACAAGGCATGGATCTCGTGTCAAGCCTATCTAATCTAATCACTTGCTTACCATTTACTATGCTTAGTTTTATGCAAATCAGAAACTCCTTTCTAATTTCATTCACTCTGGCCAGAGATTCTTGAACTAGCATAAGTGGATCAGCCTTGAACATTCGCTTCCTTCACTAGAAGGGGTAGATCCTTTATTGATCATACACTATCTTCGTGTACAAATTCCTATACCCAGTAGAGCCCTAATAATTGTCCCTGGAGACTAAGAACTAAACCAAAGCATAGTTCAGTGTACACAAGATGACTATGATGACCTCAAGTCTAAGGATACTTGTACAACTATCACTATATGAACAACTGCTGACACGTGAGTGAACTCCATCAGTTGTTCAGCTGTGCGAGTCATGTTCAGTGAACTTATTCTATAATAAGCACCTACATACTAGCTATAGTGTCACCACACAAATGTCTATAAGAACAGACATCCTTCATAATGAAGCAAGCATAGTATGTACCGATCTTTGCGGATTATTAATTACCAGTTAGTAATCCTACGACCAGGAACTATTTAAGTTTAGAGTTATCATCTTTTAGGTCTCACTATTATGATCTCATCATAATCCATAAAAAGCTTTACTCTAAACTATGGTATATCTTATTTAAACACTTAAATAGATAGAGCCCGTAATAAAAACAAAACAAGTCTTTTATTAATCTGAATGAAATCAAAACAGATTACACAGGAAGTTATTCCTAAATCCTAATACATGATTGGACTTTGGACATATTCCTTTCAATTTATGTAATAATGATTATGGACCAAGTGTTTTAACCAATTAATTAACCTAGGTTAAGTAGATATTTTTCTTGGGTGATTTGTGGAAAAGTAAATTAACCTTGATTAAGCCAAGGTTAAGCTTAACGAAGTCCAATTCACCACACATTTCATAAAACACAAACAAAAAGTATTTCATTTCTCCCTCACCACTTTGTTCTCGGATAAATTAGAGACAACAACTTTAAATTTCTCTATCTCCTTCAATTCTCACTCAAATACTCTTTTCTATAGCTCGTTAGAAAGATATTTAGATTTCCTACAACTCTTGTTCACAAGTCTCGTCCTCATTATTCCAGTTCTTTCAAGAGGACTAATAGTAACTCCGAAAGTTCTAACTTTTTGAACTCCTTTGCAAGTTTGAACATGATAAACATAGATCAAGGCTCTTTTAAGGATTAAATGCTCTTGTTAGTTTGTTCAAGCATCCAAGTAATGTATTCCTCTTAGTTTAGCTTGATGTTTATTATTGGGTTTGATGATAGTTTCTTTTAGTACATGTTTGCTTAGATCTATTACCTCGAACCGTGATTAAGCATATTTCAATGGTGGGAACCTTGAGTTGATGAAAATTGGATATTAGATTATGTTCATGAGATATTTGTGAAGATAAACTAGAATTTATGATTCTTGGGTTGTTATTTGAATGGATGTCAAAGGTTGAAAATCTTGGAATCATAGGAAACATAAAGTTATAATCTCTGATTTTTCAATCCCGTATTTTGGGAGTAACATTAGTACTCAAACATCAAACTTTTAAACCTTACCATTACTAATTTTAGCTAGATCATATCATAAGCTTCATTTTGATATGTGGTTCATTTAGATCCGATTTACGATTTAGGAGAAACGACTGTTTTAAGTTACGACATTTCGTGAACGAAGCCCTACCCTTTGAGTAACTTTGAGACCTTGTTTAAGGCCCTTAAAAGACTAATTGGATTACGAAACAATTATGTAAGGTTGACTAGTAAGTTGGTAGAGTACTCACGAAAGAGTAACCTTAAAATATTTAACGGTTAATTTTATAAAAATGGTGGAGCCAAGGGTACTCGAGCGACTAATGTAAATCGTTAAGCGTAAAAGTGAACGTTAGGGTCTAAGTGGATAAAATCTAGTTTCTTAAGCGACCGTGGTTTAATTCCAGCTTATATGTTGTTTATAGGTTATCGGACTCACACCAGATCTATTACCATCCCCGAACACTCAGGAAAGTTTTCTACCCGTATAGCTGTTGTTGTGATGTATATATATACATGCATTATCTTGTGATAAGTGCATGATTGTTATTAGCAAATGTTGCGATATATTGAAGCATGTTGATATGATTTATATATGCATGCCTGTTTCAGAATCTTGATATCTCATTGTCGACTCAATTGCTTAAAACTAGAGATAGGCATTATTTGCGTATACCCTTAGTATAGGGACCCAAAGTTGAACATTTTCCTAAAACCGGGAGGCGAGGTTCCCGAGTATATTTTATATAGTTTTCTATAAATATTAATCAAATAAGGTATATTTGATAGTTTTGAATAATTATCAAATATTATTTTCGATTTTTTAAATAAAGATTTTACTTTCGTATAAGTATATCTTTCGTTAAATATTATTCATTTCGAGTATTAATTTCGAAACTTTTACTTCATTTATTTATATAAAAGCTATTATTTATTTGAAATATTATTTAAAGAATAATATTAAAATATTCTTCTAATATTTTGAAATTGATTGATTTTATTAAAGCATCCTTATTTCAAATATTTTCAAGTCTTCAAAATGATTTTAAAAGTTAGAGCGGATCCCAAAAACTTGTTTTCAAATTTAAGATCTTCCTTTCGAAGGGGATATAAATACTTACTCAAAATCCGAGGGATCCGGCTCCGTGATGTATTTTTATATTCGTAACGAGGTTGCTGTGTCGATAAAAGAAAGTTTTGGTTACTTGCCCACATTCGGGGAGTAGTTGTATATATATAATATTATACCTATCAACGAGCTATTATACGCTTGGGGAATATCGATTAAATTATAAGGATATGGTCTTCAAGGAACTGGAATGGTCTGGTACCTTGTGTGCCAGAGTAAGTGTATGAGGTCACGGGGCAGTTCATCAAATTGTAAGAGGCTGTGGGACAGTCCATCAAAGCGTAAGAGGCCGTGGGACAGTCCAGCATAATGCCCTCATGTGGCTAGGGTGATGACTTAAGAAATTCGTCCTTCTACTAGTAAATAATCATAAAGAGTGATACATTGCCTGATCAGCAAAGGTATCACGTTATTCCAGTGGTTTCATTCTTCCAAATGTATTTGAACAAAAACCTTGTGTTTACTTTCACACATAGGTTCTAAAGAGTTTCTTCTCAAAATGATATTTTTAAAATAAAGTATCTCGTAACTTCATTTCTTCTAAATGATATTCAAAGATTGATATTATACAAGTTCTATCTTGTAGCGTCATCTATGTGATGAGCTTTTCAAAAATTATTATACTTGGAATAGTGGTAGTTCAAGTAGTTTTTCTAAAGGGTATATGTATATTGGAGTATTTTGTAACTTCATCTTTTAAGCTTATATCCAGTAAGTAATTATCTTATACTTGATAAAGATTTTCAGGAAGTTATTGATTCAGATACTTGCATTACTGATTAAATGTTATTCCCAGTGGACTAACAATGAGATTTACAGAAGGGGGTTGAATGTAAATCTCAAAACTTTTTCAAGTTTTGAATAGTTTCTAAGGCTAAGTGTTTTAGTGAGCAAATGTGTGTGAATGGCTTGAAGCTAATACAAACAGATATATATTCAAATACAAATGTAAAGAACACAAAGAACTTAAAAACTTTTCTGGTGGATTTGTTGTTCCACCAGAGATGTGTTATTTCAGAAAATCTGTGATTCAAAGAATTAAATCACAGCTGCTTCCTAGTACAAATTAGATGATTTTCTCTCTGGATTTTTCTAAACAGCTCTGGAAAATTCACATCTAATTACTAGCTGCTACTTGGTTTATATATCACCAAGTTTACAAGTGAAGACAAAACTGTAAAATACAATTAAAAAGGCTCTTCACATGTTTCTTCTTCATTTCTCTATCCAATGCAATTTAGGCTTAGCTGTTAATCTTTGAATACTTCCTTGTTTGCACCAGAATGGAAATGCTGCATTTTCTTGATTCCTCCTAGAGGCTTCCACATTCCAGTTTGTCTCTGTCAACCCATGTGCCTCTGTCAGCTTATGAATTGTCACTACCAACTGCTAATGAACTAAGCATCCGTTGAAGCTTTCATCCGTTGATGCCTTATCCGTTGAGGCTTTATCCGTTGAAGCTTTATCCGTTGATGCATTATCAGTTAAAGTCTTTATCCGTTGAAGCACTTATCCGTTGATGGATATTATCCGTTGAAGCTTTAGAGACATCCGTTGAAGCTTTGTTTCTTATCTGTTGAAGGTCTTCAATATCAGTTGATACTTTTTCACTTATACAAATTTACAAGGCATGAAATATTTACAATTAGCCCTCCTATTTGCATATCCACTAGTGGTCAACATGACTGATAATTTCCTACAACATCTAAGAATTACAACTTGAATCCAGAGAATGAAATGTGCTACAATACTAAACTTATTGCTAAGTAAAGCTACTCCTTCAACAGATAGCCAAGATGGTCTTATCCGTTGAGGCTACAAATACTAGATTTCTACTTAAGTGTTTTGTTTAACTTATCATCAAACTAATACACGTATTCCTAACAATCTCCCCCTATTTATGTCTACTAGAACTGTAGGCATAAATTTGGGTTTAGCTTGATGATAACAAAACACTTTGACAAATATATTAACTGTAATAAAGCAGAAATTCAAAAGTGTTGCAAAAATGTGTATGCTGAGATGGAATTAAAGAATTACATTGTTTTCAAGGGTGCTCCTTTAGCCTGAGTAGATTAATTTCTTTTCCTTTGATCCCTTGTTTTCTTTCCTAGCCTCCTGTCATTCTCCTCTATTTGAAGTTAAAGTTGTCTGTAGAACTCAGCTTCATCTTTTTCATTGATGTCCAACTTAGATTGCATATCCTTGAGAGTTTCATTACTGGCAATCTTGAGCTGATCTTCAAGTCTGAAAAATCTTCTGACTCCTTTGTTGTCTCTGAACTCCATCAACCAATGAGGTGATTTGTGAACTGTAATTCCTCTTTCTTGAATGAGTAATATTCTAGGCAAGGCATTGGGCTCCCACCAAGTTTTCCTTATGTGGGCAATCTTGTTGAGAATCTCAGTCTTGGCAGTCCTGGTAAAGCCAGAATCCCTTTGTATGGCTGAGTAGACTCTAACCAAGGTAGAGTAGCCTTCATTCAGAATCCTGTAGAGAGGCCAAGTTCTTTCCCCCTTCCTTTGTATTTGAACACTAGTCTTTCTGGTAGCTGTCTGTAGGCAGCTATTCCCCTTACTTCCTCCAGCTCATCCAGATAGAGTTCAATGTCTGAAAATTCTTTTATGTCACAAATGTGAACATAATCATCCTTAGAGGTTTGTGGCTTAGGCTTAGGCTTCTGAGTGAATTTGATTGAGGTTTTAGAGGGTGTTGATTTGATTCTTCTTTTTTGCTTCTTTGATGGTGGAGAAGAGGTTAAGAAGGTGGGAAATTTTATGGTGTCCCAATCAATTGGTTCCTCCTTAGGAATGATTGTTTCACCATGAATGTTTATGAAGGGGTCAGGCACAATGGGTTCAGGAATAGAAGGTAGTGGTTTGGATTTTGATTGGGTTTCTTCAATCTCATCTACCATCTTTCTCTTTGCATTGGCCTTCTTTCTGTTCCCTTTCTGCCATTCCTCTCTTTCCTTACTTCTTTCTTCCATATCATTATCAACCATGTCCCCCATACCTTCATCTTCACTTTTGTCTTCAATTTCTTTCTTTTCTTCAGCTTGACTTGACTTTAGCTATTTTTCAAGCTTTGCGTGTGCTCTTTTGTCAGCCTTTAGCTTTTTGGCTTCTTTCTTCAACCTTCTGGTTTCTTCCCTCTTGGCTATTGAGAATTTGGGATGTGCTTGCATCACACATATGCTCTTTCCCTCTCTAAAGATAATAGCCATGTTCCTCCTTACAGCCACATCCATGGTCTCTTTGTGCTTTATGATACTTCCACCCAAAACCTTGTCTTCATCAGGCTTTGGAAGAGGAAAATCCACTTCTTTCATCTGAGCAAGGCTTAGAGGATTCTTTGTAGAGTCCTTATTGGATCTGTTGTTGGGCTTGAGAACCATAGGTTTCAGATTCTTGGAAGAAGTCTCTCCAACCTTATTCCTCCTTACTGGCTTGAGCTCCATAATAATTGGTTCCACCTTTGTGCTATGCTTCACAGATTGTGATTTAGAAGTTGTAGAACCAAAAATTTGTTGCATCTTTTCATCAATTTTCCTCCTTTGCTCTTTGACTTGTAATTCAGCTGCTGCTATCTGGATTAGATCAATTCCATCAAGCTTTCCTTTGATTTGAATAGTTGGAGAAGTGGTGATGGCAGGAACTAGCACTTGAGATATTTGAACTGTTGTTGATGGCTCTCCTTCCCCTTTCCCTTTATTCTCCCCCTTTTTGTTATCATCAAGGGTAGGGGTCAAGCCTTGTGCTTTTGCCAGCTGCATTAGTAGATTTGTCTGAGTTTGTTGATTCTGAAGAATGGTGACCATAGAGTCTTCAATGATCTGAACTCTGTCTTCCAACCTGGCCAGCCTCTTGTCAGCATCAGATGCTTTCCTCAGTCTCCCCAACAAATCTTGCATAGTACCATAAGGCATGACTGAATCCAACTTCTCAGCATTGTAGGATTTCAGATCAGCAATGTCCTGCTTGAGTTCATCCACACTTAGATTCTGTTTGAAATGCTGCGACTGCAAGGGATGCAGAGAGTCCAGATGAGCTTGAAGAATTGCCTTGGTACCAGCATCTGTAGTCTCCTGAAGGGCCTTCTGAATAGTCATTACTTGCCTGACCAAAGTGACACCAAACTCTCCTGGTGTAGATGCCTTTGCCCATGCCCAATCAGGGAGATCTGGAACATAACTTGGGCCTGCTTCTCCCCCTAAGTTCATGCTCTCATCCAAAGAATCAGAGTCATCATCATTAGAATTTACTCCAAATTCTTCAGATGGCTCACCAGCTTGAGAAGGCAGCCTGTTAACAGCAGCTTTGTCTCTGAGAAGAGATTCTGAAGTGTGTACAATGTGCAAAGTCTGTTCTGCCTCCACATTGCCCTGAGCATCCAATAATTGATAGGCTGGAACAGGGTGAGTAAAAGTGTCAGCATCCAAGGAAATGTTATCAATTACAGCTTTGTAATGTTGCTGAAATTGTCTTTCCTTTTCTGCATCATCCACTATCATTGACTCACTAGCAATGGCTGGATCCACCCTTATAGCTTATGTACCTGCCTTTCTCTCATTTTCTCTATTTTCTTGCATCAGGGGCTCCCCCTGGCTCACACACACCCTCACACCCTCACTCTCACCTTCTAAGGTGGCACTCCCCTCACTCACTTTTGCCATGATGGAAGAAATAGCATGCATATGGTGACTCTCAACCTCTCCTTTTGCCTGGGAGCAACCCAGCCTCTCACTCAAATTATCACTCCCTTCCCTCAAACCTAAAAGTGATTGTACAGTAACCATGTCCTCTACAGTTGGAATTGTTTTTGTTATATGTGTAGAGACCATCAACGGATAGGGAGTATCCGTTGAAGTGGAAACTGATGGTATCAACGGATAACTGCTGTTAAGCTTATCCGTCGAAGAACAACCACTTATCAACGGATGAGAGATATCCGTTGAAGAAGGAAAAGATGTAGATATAGAAAGTGACATAATTATTGAATCTGTGTGAATTGATTTTAAGTGAGGTGATACAGATTCTTCAACTATATCTAAAAGAATTGGCTGATGATCCAACAAATCATCTAAAAGATTATGATCATCAGGTTTTGAGTGGGGCTCCTCCCTGAGTTTTAATGAGGGAGAATCAGGAAGTGATGTGAATATCATATCCACATCGAGAGAGGGTGATGGAGAGTTTGATGATGGATGTGTTTCTATTATGAGAGAATGGGGCTGTGACTCCACATTTGCTGGAGTCACATCATGCTGAATTTGAGAAGGCAAAGATACAGGTGGATGTATCTGTGCTGTGTGTGCCCCTTGTGTGGAAACTAGGGTCTTGGCCTTCTTCTTCCTTGAAAAGGCTTTGATTGGTGAATTTGTGGCTTCAGTGTCCCTCCCTCTTTTGTTCAGTGTCCCTGGTTTGGGACTATTTTCAATAGTTGCACCCTTTTGGGAGGATGCAACTAGGGATGTGTTTGACTCCTTTTGAACCACCATAGTCTTTTGAGAGACTGTGGCTTGGCTGGCTGGGGTACCACTCACCTCTCCCACCTTATCCTGGGGGGTTTCTTGATGTTCACCCCTCCCCTCACCACTCACACCCCGTTCACTCCCTTCAGGGTGTATGGTAGTTGTTACAACTGTTGTCTTTTGAGAGATAACAAAGGTGGTTTTCTTTGACTTGTGTTTTGAAATTTTAGTTTTGGTGGCTTTGGTAGGAACTTGTTTGGACAAAGACACAGATCCCATTACCACACTGGAAGGCAAAGAAACAATGGGGTTGGAAACAGTAGGAGTTATAGAAGTGTTTACCTCACTTACCTGTGGTGCATTCATGATTGGCAAATATACCAATGGCACCTGGCTGTTGAGGTTCATTCTCAAAAGGTCTGCAAGGACCCTTTTCTCTTGTGCCTAGCATTTGAGTTTATTGTTCTCATTTGATATAACCAATCCTTCAGCAACATGGTTAGCCAATAACATAAAGAATCTAGCATAGTAGATGTTATGTGGTCTATTAGCTTTGTTACCTAATCTGGAACTTAATTCTAGCATGACATAATTGCTAAAATTAAAGTACCTATCAGAAACTAGCATATAGAGCATATTAACAAGAGATGAAGTTATGGCATCAAAATTGCTAATCTTCCCAGAGAAAACCTTGATAAAGGCATCTCCAAGAAAACTCCATTCTTTCCTAAGGCCCTTCCTTCTAATACTACCTAAACTAGCAGAATCAAAAGCATAGCATATGGAATCTAACATAGCAGATACATCTTTATCAGTGTGTGGTGTCATGGCATTATTCTCAGGCAACTTAAAGCAAGACTGTATATCATAACAGTTAATGCAATAATCCTTACCTTTGAGAGAGAAGGCAATAGTCATATCTGTGGAGTTGAACTCTGCAGTTGTCCAAATCTCCTCAATCACTTCACAGTAGATGGTTGGGGCTTCCAGCATTGCATAGCTTAGTTTGCAGTTTTTGATGAAGTCCATCATCTTGTGACAATCAGAATGGGCTTCATTCTTTTCAACCAAGGCTACGAAATTATTCTTTTCATAAATAAATCCAGATTGAGACATAATTTTGACTACCGGTGCCATTGTTGTGAGTAGAGGTTGCAGAGAAAAACTTGAGAATTTTGGGAGAGAAGGAGAATAAAAATTGCAAGAAAGCGTAAAGTGAAAACTAGAATTCAATGGGCTTTTATACTTTCTCGAATTAAAACGTAAATAAAATGATTAAATGATACTTTTAAATAAATTACAGCCGTTTAAGAATAAAGAAAACTGTAAAAATTCTGAAAACTGCCTTTAATACAAATACATACAACAGTGTATATCTGTATCAACGGTTAAGTAAAAGAATCAACGGTTGTGACTCACTTAAAGTAACTGATGTGACACTTCAACGAATAAGGTAAATAGTTATCCATTGATGATCAACATTATTTCATCCGTTGAGGTATAAAATTACCAGAAATGTATTTGTCTTTCAACGAATAATGAACATCCGTTGATAGAACAATTTTGGCTTTCAACGGATAGGGAATATCCGTCGATAGAATAAGTCTTACTTAAAGCCAACTTTGTTCTTGCAGCAAATTCATTTCAGGCTTCAATGCAGATTATATAGAGGACATAAATTTATGAATAATTAAGCATACCTAGCTAACTTACTAATCTTGTGAATGTTGATTCATCAAGTGGCTTGGTAAATATGTCTGCAATCTGCTTTTCACTTGGAACAAAATGAAGTTCCACTGTACCTTTCATCACATGTTCCCTAATGAAGTGGTACTTGATGTCAATGTGCTTGGTTCTTGAGTGCTGCACTGGATTTTCAGTAATGGCAATGGCACTTGTGTTGTCACAGAATATAGGAATTTTGTCAACAGTTAGTCCAAAGTCAAATAGTTGATTTCTCATCCATAGTATCTGTGCACAACAACTACCAGCAGCAATGTACTCAGCTTCAGCTGTTGATGTAGAAACAAAATTTTGCTTCTTGCTGAACCATGACACAAGCTTGTTCCCTAGAAATTGACAGGTGCCAGTTGTGCTTTTCCTGTCTATTTTGCAGCCTACATAATCTGCATCTGAGTAGCCAATTAGATCAAAACCAGACTCTCTAGGGTACCAAATTCCTAGATTTGGAGTCCCTTTGAGATATCTGAAGATTCTTTTAATAGCCACTAAGTGAGATTCTTTAGGGTCAGCTTGAAATCTAGCACAGAGACATGTAGAAAACATTATATCAGGTCTACTAGCAGTTAAATATAAAAGTGAGCCAACCATGCCTCTATAACTTGAAATGTCCACAGACTTTTCAGCCTTGTTTAATTCAAGCTTGGTGGCCATGGGAGTTTTTGCAGATGAAAAGTCCATTAAGTCAAACTTCTTTAAAAGATCATAAACCAAGAAAATAAGTTAGCTCTCCCATCATGCTCATTTCATATTTACTTTGCATTAAATTAGCAAACTTTTTACAAAGCTTATCATCTATAGATCCAAATATAATATCATCTACATAAATTTGAACAAGTATTGTAGAGCCATTAACATTTCTAAAGAAAAGAGTTTTGTCAACAGTACCTCTTGTGAAGTGATTATCTAGAAGGAATTTTGACAAAGTCTCATACCAGGCTCTAGGTGATTGCTTTAGTCCATAGAGTGCTTTCAACAGATAATACACATAGTCTGGAAAGTTTGGATCTTCAAACCCTGGAGGTTGGCTTACATAAACTTCTTCCTCCAATTCCCCATTTAGAAATGCACTCTTGACATCCATTTGATAGACTTTGAAATTGGCGGGTTGCATAGGCTAGAAAGATTCTGATGGCCTCAAGTCTAGAAACTGGAGCAAATGTTTCATCAAAATCTATTCCCTCTTGTTGAGAATAGCCTTTAGCAACCAATCTGGCTTTATTCCTTATGACAATGCCATTTTCATCCATCTTGTTTCTGAATACCCATTTTGTGTCAATAGAACTCTTGTTATTTGGCTTGGGTACCAGATTCCATACTTTGTTCCTCTCAAATTGGTTTAGCTCCTCTTGCATTGCTAAAATCCAATCTGGATCCAATAGAGCTTCTTCTACTCTCTTAGGTTCCTCCTGTGATAGAAAGCTACTATACAGACATTCATCTTGAGTAGCCCTTCTAGTTTGCACTTTAGATGTAGCATCAGCAATGATCAGTTCAAAAGGGTGATTCTTGGTCCATTTCCTTTGAGGTGGTAGATTAGCTCTAGATGAGGTTGCCTCAGTATTGTCATGATGTGAGATAGAATGTTGATTGGTTGAAACTCCCCCTGAGTTGCTGATCCTTTGAAAGGAATTGAGAGCTCTATCAACTGATGAAGTGAATTGATTATCCGTTGACAGACTGTGATCAACGGATGCTTCATTATGAACTTCAACGGATGATGCACTTTGTCTTTCAACGGATGCTGCATTGCTTCTTTCAACGCAAGCTGAATTATGACTTTCAACGGATGCAACATTTTGTGCATTATCCAAAGGCAGATTTTGAATTCTTCTTGAGATGCCTTCTTCATCATTCTCATCTTCACTATCATCACAATATATCTCAATATTGTCAAATTTGAGTCCTTCATGATGTCCCTCATCTGTTAGTCCATCAATCTTTTTATCATCAAACACAACATGCACAGATTCCATGACAATGTTGGTTCTTAGATTGTAGACCCTATATGATTTTCCAGCAGAATAACCAACAAATATTCCTTCATCAGCCTTTGCATCAAACTTCCCTTTGTGATCAGATTAATTCCTTAAGATGTAACATTTGCAACCAAAGACATGCATAAAGTTTAAAGTTGGTTTTCTTCTCTTGAATAATTGATAGGGAGTCATGCCTTTTGCCTGATTGATTAGAGAAATATTCTGAGTGTAACATGACAGTTAACAGCCTCAGCCCAAAAGTAAGTTGGGAATTTTGACTCTTCAAGCATTGTCCTTGCAGCTTCAATTAGTGATCTGTTCTTCCTTTCCACTACACCATTTTGTTGTGGAGTCCTTGGAGCTGAGAACTCATGCATGATCCCATTTTCTTCACAGAACAACTTCATGGTTGAATTCTTGAACTCAGTTCTATTGTCACTCCTAATATTTCTTACTTTGAAATCAGGATGATTGTTGACTTGCTTGATATGATTGATAATGATTTCACTAGCTTCATCCTTTGATCCAAGAAAATAAACCCATGAAAACTTTGAGAAATCATCTACAATCACTAGGCAATATCTTTTCCTTGAAATTGACAATACATTGATCGGTCCAAAGATATCCATGTGTAGCAGTTGTAATGGTTCATCAATTGCAGATTCAAGCTTCTTACTGAATGATACTTTCTTTTGCTTTCCTTTCTGACAAGCATCACACAGTCCATCCCTTGTGAATTCTACTAGAGGCATTCCTCTAACTAAGTCCTTTTTGACTAGATCATCCATTGTCTTGAAATTCAAATGGGACAGCTTCTTGTGCCATAGCCAAGTTTCAACTGAGCTTGCTTTGCTGAGAAGACAAGTAATAGATTCTGCATCTGTAGAGTTGAAGTCAGCTAAGTACACATTCCCTTTTCTAACTCCAGTTAGAACCACTTTATTGTCCTTCTTACTTGTGACAATACATGCTTCAGAATTAAAGGAAACAGTATTCCCTCTGTCACATAGTTGACTGATGCTCAATAAGTTGTGTTTGAGACCATCAACCAATGCAACTTCATCAATGATGACATTTTCTTTTGAAATCAAGCCATATCCCATAGTGAATCATTTGCTGTCATCTCCAAAGGTTATGCTAGGGCCAGCTCTCTCCTTTAACTCTGTGAGCAGGGTGAAATCTCCTGTCATGTGTCTTGAACAGCCACTGTCCAAGTACCATAGATTCCTTCTTTTTCCCTGCACACAACAAAATCAATCAAGTTGATTTTGGTACCCAAGTTTCCTTGGGTCCAGCCTTGTTAGTCTTTTTCCTAGACTTCATTCCTCCTGCATCTTTTGACTTAGGTAACTTTGGGTCAACCTTGATCTCAGATGTGGTTGGTTGAAGTGTAGGGTTAGTCAAAAAATCATTTAGCACATTTGATTGAATTTGATAAGGCATAGATTGTGCAAACATGTTATTCCACATAGGCATATTGTATGGCATTTGAGGCATACTAAATGTAGTAAAATAAGGATTATTAATATATGGCATGTTTGCAAAATGTGCATGGGGATTCTGATGAGACATAACAGGCATGACATGCAGAGGTGACATAGACATGTTAGGCATGGGAGCATTTTTAACAGATTTGAAATTATCAGATAGGTGGTTAACACTTTTACAATGCACACAGCTTTTTCTAGGAGCATACCTATCAGGTGTGTAATTGTTATGTTTATTAATCCCTACCTTCCCATTTCTTTTAGATTTTCTTTTAGTTTCCTTCTTATCCTCAACCAACTTAAGCCTATTTTTCAGCTGATCCAAAGTCATGTGTCCTATATTCACCTTACTGGCATCTTTGGATGTGCTAGCTCCTTCTTTGACAAAGTTCTTGAAAGTTGAATCATCCTTCTTATTGAGATTTTTATTTTTGAAATTACTTGCCTGTTTTAATTGATGAACCTTCAACGGATGCTCTTTTTCTTCCATCAACGGATAACTTTCATCATCCGTTGATTCCACATCCGTTGACAATCCATCAATTAATTCTAACTCCTTTTTGTTTTTCTTCCAGGCATCCTCACAGAATGATTCAATTCCCTGAACCTTGGCAATCTGAACACTAACATCCCTAGATGTTTTCCAGGCCTTGATTACCTCTTGCTCACTTTCTAACTGTTTAGAAAGAATTTCTACTTTCTTAACAGCTTCTTCTAGTTCACTCTCAACAATCAAGCATTTAAGTTTAATCTTTTCAAGCTCAATTACCTGATCCTCTAACACAGCATTCCTATCACTTAAAAACACATTGTTCTCTTTAATCCTAGTGTTTTCTTTAGCTAGTGATTTAAGGGAAACACGCAAATGATATAATTCATTGGACATATCATTTATGGCTTCATTGCATTCATTTTTAGAAAGCTGAGAGAGATCAGTAGTAATTACCTGGTTGCTTGATGAACTAGTTTCATTTTCATCAGAATTAGCCATCAGGGTTTAGGTTGACATATTCCATATCATCATCTTCATTGACTCCATCTGCTGCCCAATCATCTTGAGTGAGAAAAGCTCTTTCCTTTTGTTTGAGCAAATCAAAATACTTCTTTTTGTAATCAACTTGCTCAAATTTCTTCTTATCAAAGGTTGGCTTCCTACACTCACTTGCAAAGTGTCCACTAATGCCACAGTTATAACATTTGAACTTGGATTTGTCCACCATGTTTTGTTTGGCTTAGTGAATTTTGTATTTTTCCTGAACTTCATCTTTGCAAACCTCCTGGACAGAAAAGCCAGATGTTCATCAACATCATCAGAGTCATCCTGACTGGAATTGTTTTCATCCTCAGCTACTTGCTCTTTACCCTTGCTTGATCCTGATTTGCTTGTGCCAATTTTGAGACTTGGCATTGTCTTCTCCTCATTCCTGGCTTCAACCTTCTCACTGTCAGCTACAAGTGCAACTGATCCTCCTTTTCTCTTCCCTTTTTCCAACAGCTCATCTTGCTCCATCTCAAGTTCATATGTCTTCAAAATTCCATATAATCTCTCAAGTGTGAAGTCCTTATAATCTTGAGAATTTCTTAGAGAAACAGTCATAGGCTTCCATTCCTTTGGTAGAGACCTTAGAAATTTTAAATTGGAGTCCTTGACTTGGTAAATTCTGCCATACAGCTTCAATCCATTCAACAGTTTCTGAAATCTGTTGAAGGTATCATTCAATGATTCTCATTCTTCAAAATGAAAATATTCATACTGTTGAATGAGAAGCTGCATTTTGTTTTCTCTAACTTGCTCAGTGCCTTCACAGATAAGCTGCACAGTATCCCAAATTTCCTTAGCAGTTTGGCTGTTAATGACATTGTCAAACATATCTTGATCTAGGCCATTAAACAGAATGTTCATGGCTTTCTTGTCCTTGTTAACCTCTTCAATATCTTCAACAGTCCATTCTGCCTTTGGCTTGGGAATAGACTGTCCAACAGCAACTGTTGCAGTAGCAGCTGTGGCCACCTTGTGAGGGATATCAGGACCATTTTCAATGCAGTTGATGTAGCTTTCATCTTGAGAGAGAAGATGTAAATGCATCTTCACTTTCCAGTGATGATAGTTATCTCTTTCCAAGATTGGAATCTTTACACCAATATCCTTCTTACTCATGATGTTAGCAGAATAGATCTTTAAACTCTTTGTATGTTAAGAGCTTGCTCTGATACCATTTGTTATTCCCAGTGGACTAACAATGAGATTTACAGAAGGGGGGGGTTGAATGTAAATCTCAAAACTTTTTCAAGTTTTGAATAGTTTCTAAGGCTAAGTGTTTTAGTGAGCAAATGTGTGTGAATGGCTTGAAGCTAATACAGTCAGATATATATTCAAACACAAATGTAAAGAACACAAAGAACTTAAAAACTTTTCTGGTGGATTTGTTGTTCCACCAGAGATGTATTATTTCAGAAAATCTGTGATTCAAAGAATTAAATCACAGTTGCTTCCTAGTACAAACTAGATGATTTTCTCTCTGGATTTTTCTAAACAGCTCTGGAAAATTCACATCTAATTACTAGCTGCTACTTGGTTTATATATCACCAAGTTTACAAGTGAAGACAAAACTGTAAAATACAATTAAAAAGGCTCTTCACATGTTTCTTCTTCATTTCTCTATCCAATGCAATTTAGGCTTAGCTGTTAATCTTTGAATACTTCCTTGTTTGCACCAGAATGGAAATGCTACATTTTCTTGATTCCTCCTAGAGGCTTCCACATTCCAGTTTGTCTCTGTCAACCCATGTGCCTCTGTCAGCTTATGAATTGTCACTATCAACTGCTAATGAACTAAGCATCCGTTGAAGCTTTCATCCGTTGATGCCTTATCCGTTGAGGCTTTATCCGTTGAATCTTTATCCATTGATGCATTATCAGTTGAAGTCTTTATCCGTTGAAGCACTTATCCGTTGATGGATATTATCCGTTGAAGCTTTAGAGACATCCGTTGAAGCTTTGTTTCTTATCTGTTGAAGGTCTTCAATATCAGTTGATACTTCTTCACTTATACAAATTTACAAGGCATGAAATATTTACAATTAGCCCTCCTATTTGCATATCCACTAGTGGTCAACATGACTGATAATTTCCTACAACATCTAAGAATTACAACTTGAATCCAGAGAATGAAATGTGCTACAATACTAAACTTATTGCTAAGTAAAGCTACTCCTTCAACGGATAGCCAAGATGGTCTTATCCGTTGAGGCTACAAACACTAGATTTCTACTTAAGTGTTTTGTTTAAATTATCATCAAACTAATACACATATTCCTAACATTAAACTATATATTATCTTGTGAGCTGTAATGCTCACTCTTGCTTCATTTCTTCATCACACAACAACAACTAGGCAAAATGGACGGGACCAAGTTCCCAATTCGCGAATAGATTGGAAATGTTCCGCAACTTCCTGTAGGCGTTGATGTCACTATGTCCGAGGTAGGAGCTACCAATAGGTTAGGCTTTCAAGCTTTGATGTACCATACTTATGTATATTTATGATTTGTAATAATGACAAAGAATATGTGAATTTATTCAGAAACCCTTTTGAGGTGTAATGACTTATAATTGTGGAATAAAATGACTTTTATTATATTTGGTATTCATCTCTGAGACTATAACTTGTGGTATGTGTGTGTGTGTATTGCGGTGTCACAGTACGCAGTAGTTGGTTTTTTATTAAGGTGAAGTGTCATTAATGGAAATGGAACTCGTGATAACCCGGATCCCCGACCCCGGATTTGGGGGTGTTACAATCATGTTGCTCCCCCTTAACATGTGCTTCAGTATTTATGTTGTTACCACTGTCTAGTGGTTCACCAGAGTTTAGTGTGTTATCAGGATTTGCGGTATCGTTATTTGAGAGTATATCAGGATTTAATTGTTCAGCATATGGTACTTTATTTTCAAATCTCGGTTGTTCATGATCATCTACATCTTCTAGATATGTAATCTTCTTGTCATCAAAAGATACATGAATAGATTCCATTATGACTTTTGTTCTCAGATTATAAATTCTGAAGACTTTTGTTGACAGCGGATATCCAATAAAAATGCCTTCATAAGCTTTTAAGTTAAACTTTATAAGCTGTTCAAGATGAGTTTTCTGAATAAAATAATTGCAACCAAAAATTTAAAAGTATTTCAAATTTGGCTTCTTTCTTTTTACCATCTCAAATGGTGTTTTGCCATGCTTGTTTATCAGAGTTGCGTTTTGTGGGAAGCATGTAATTTGCACAACCTCAGCCCAAAAATAGGTTGGCAATTTTGCTTCCTCAAGCATAGTCCTTGCAGCTTCTATAAGAGTCCTGTTCTTTGTTTCAACAACTCCATTTTGCTGTGGAGTTCCAAGAGCTGGAAACTCTTGTTTGATTACTTTGAGTTACAGAATTCTTCCATAGTGTTGTTCTGGAATTCAGTTTCATTATCACTTCTGATTATCTTTACTTTCTATGTTAATCTTTTTTTTTCCAGTTGTCTCTCATGATCAAGAAGAATGGTTGGCGTCTCATCCTTTGTATGCAGAAAGTATATCCAAGTATATCTGGTATATTCATCAACAATATAAGTGCATATCTTTTCTTGGATATTGACATTACATTTACTGGACTAAAAAGATCAATATCTAATAAGTGAAATGGTTCAAAAATTGAGAATTTAGTCTTACTCTGAAAGATGATTTCCTTAGCTTGGTCCTCTAGCATTAATCACAAAGACCATTAGGAGTAAAAACTGTATTGAGTACAAGATCTCTTTTCACAAGTTCATTAATGTTGTTGAAGTTCAAGTGAGAAAGTCTTTTATGTCAGTTCCAGTTGTCTTCCATAGTTGCTCTACTTAGTAGGCAGATTGCAGGGCCATCAGTGTTTGTGGAAACCCTGGCTTCATATAAGTTACCATGTCTATAACAAATCATTGCAACCTTGCCACTTGAATTACTAATAATTTCACAATGCTCATCATAAAAGTCCACATGATAACCTTTGTCACATATTTGACTCACACTCATCAGATAATGCTTGATACTTGTAACAAGATCTACATTTTCAATGATGAGATTGTGAAATTTGATGTTGCCATATCCCAAAAATTTTCCTAAGTTGCCATCTCCATAAGAAACATTCGGGCCAACCTTCTCATTAAACTCTGATAGCAGGGCTTTATTTCTAGCCATATGTCCTGGGCATCCATTATCCAAGACTAGAGTATTTTTTGTTGCCTTGCAATCAGATAAGCCATTAGTTAGAATTTTTAAGGACCTAGAATAGTTTGGATCCTTTGTCCTTATTAAGTTTATTAACATTTGCAGCAGAAGTCTTCATATCAGAGTTTATATTTAACATTCTTAATATCAGGATATACACATGCAGAAATAATTTTAGTTTTATTCAAAGAGGGTTTTAGTTCATGATAATCATAATAGAAATTGTGATACTCTTTACATGTGCAAGTAGAATTCCATATACTGCCACAATGAAAATAAGGATGTTGTGGTCTACATCTAACTTTCCTAAACTCTGATTTAGGAGGAACATTGTTTATTCCTTTATTCTTCCTGCAAGAAACAACAAGATGATTAGTACTAACACAATTTAAACATTCCTTTCTAGGTGCATCAAAAATAAGTTTATACTTGTCTCCTTATTAACACCTAATTTACCATTTCTATTTTTTCTAAGATATTTTCCCATGTTCTTCATTTTAATTTACATGTTCTTATGAATCATTTAACCAATATTTACTGACTTAGTATTAACCTATTCACAAATATCAGTACCTAAGTTTGACTAAGATGCTGATGTAGAACCTTTCTCGTTTAATGATTTGAGTCCATCAGTATTTAAGTTAAACTTAACAGGTTTTAACTTAGACTTACTCTTTTTAGTCATTTTATCAGTATTTACTGGTTTTGTAGAATTAGCCACTTTAAAAATGCTTTGCCGCTCAAATTCATTATCTTTAACATCTTCAGTTCTATATTTATCTGCATAACCTAGTGGTGATCCCCAACAGCCACTTTTAATTATTTCCTAAGTTGATTTCCTGAACTAGTCCAAAGTTTGAATATCTCTCTTTCTTAAGCCAATTCTTTTTTAAGATAAGCATACTTTTTTAACAATTTATCCTTAATATATACAACATCATCTCTATTTTTTTGAATTTCCTACATGAAAATCAACTCAGCTTCTAGGTGATCATTTTTTTCTTAAAGTCAAAATTTTTAATTCTAATCCTAACATTTTCAAGAGTTTGATCTTTATACCTAATATGCAATGTTTTAAGATTTATTTTAACTCACAGATATCGTTAGTATCAAAACCTAGAGTTGTTTGAGGTACCTTAGTCTCAGGAACCTCAGATTCATTATCAACATTTTCCATGAGAGCATAGTTGACACCCTCATCAGATTCTGATGTATCATCCCAGTTCTTCTTCTCCTGAGTAATCAAGGCTTGCTTCCTTTCATCTTTTGGCTTCCCGCAGTCAGCTGTAAAATGTCCACTCTATCACAATTGTAACACTTGATCTTGGACTTGTTAATCTTGCCAGACTTGGATTCCTTTTCATCATATTTTATGTAGTTCTTCTTAAACTGGAGCCTCTCCTGGAGAATCTCTTTCCTTTCTTGAAGTCCTTGTAAGCCATATTTATAACGACCTTGCTATTTTTTTAGGTGAGTTAGAGTAAAGAAGCCAAAGTTCTTCAAAAATAAGGGATGATTTCCAATTTTACGGACCAATCAACCAACAGGTTGGTTAATTGTAAATAGAGGATGCCTAAATTCAACCAATATCGGACGAATTTAGTCAATATTTTATTATATATATATTCCTGATTTTTGTACATAAATAAAAGATGTTATATGATTATGTGTTTTGTCCGACTACGTGATACTATGTGTACTAATTATTTTGTGAAAGCTGTATGCGTGATTTCTTGAGGATCAGAATTTTTCCAAAAACTTTTAAAAGTGATTATTGAATTTATTTTATGAATTACTATGCAAAAATATTTTCTATTAAAACTCCCTAATTCTTAAAATGACAAGAAATTATTTCCTAATATTCTTTGGTAAACATGGGACCTTCAAAATAGTAACCTCTTGGATTATTTATGGTTTTTAGTATATTTAAGTGACTTTCAAACTCTGCTAACTAATGATTTATTATTTCAAAATTTCATATTTTATTAATTGTTAAGGGCAAAAATATTTTTAATATATTGACAGACTCCTAATTTCGTATTTTAAGTTTTAAATATTGTATTCAAATTTAATTTCAAAAATTGCTATAATTTCTTAAATAAAAAATACATAGAATATAATATGTATTTAAGTAAGTATATTTTAATTAGGAAAAAAGTGGAATTGTGTAATTACGTTTTAACTCCTTAGGCATAAAAGCCTAAAGAACTTCTTTTTTTCTATTCACGCGGTCGTGTCTTTGTTCTCTCTCTCCCCCCCTCTCCCTCTCCTCGTACAACGTCTTACTTTTCTATTCATTAAGACTATTTTATTTTATTTCAAAAAAAAATATTTTACATTTAATATAATTTTTTTTATCTCTAAAATATCAAATTCAAATAATATATATATATATTTATAAATACATTAATTAATAAATGCATATTTACACACAGACACACGCTATAGAATTAATAGAATATATATTTAATTTATATATTAGTATATATAAATAAATAAATAAATATTTATTTATTTATTTTAGTATTTATTAAATTTTTGATCAGGATATTATCGAATACGAATATGTCTATATTCGTATATGTATCCGCAATTGTTGAATTAAGATACAGATAATATCGGCTTTGTTTCAGATAGAGATAATATCTGCTTTATTTCATATACGATTGCGAATGTTGGGACGAATATCAGATTTTTCGAATTTTTTTGACAGCTCTGCATAAGACCTCTATGTGATCGCACATAAGCTTGGCACTACCAAGATGAAAAATAATATCAAACATATCCAAATCTATTGTATCACATATACAAAGCTAGAGACATCCATCTAGGGCCATTTTTTTCTTCTCAGTCTCATTGTATAGTGATGGGTCTTTTGGAACAAACTTAGCGGGAATGACTATTATTCCTTGAGTTGATTCAGGGATCTCAGTTTGAGGAATGAAAGGACAAAACCTCAATATTTCAACACTCAACGTAAGAAAACCCTGGATTTACTTCCTAATTTAGCGAGGGATTCAAACCTTCCCTGGTGTGCCATTGGAGACATGAACAATGTGGTCTCGCGGTGGGATAAGAAAAGTGGCTCTCTGTATCCTAATTGGTTGATTGAAGGTTTTAACAAAGTATTGATGGATACTTCATTAATAGATATGGAGCTTGTTGGACATCAGTTTACTTGGGAGAGGGGAAGAGGAACAAAACAGTGGATGGAGGTCAGGATGGATAGGGCGTTAACAATAGTATCATGGCTTCAAATGTTTCCATTTGCAAAATTATACAATTTGAAGGGTTCACCATCAGATCATAGTCCTATTCCGATGCTTCCGAATATAGTAAATAAGAATGTGAAAAGACGCATATTTCATTTTAAAAATGAATGGCTCACAGAACCCATGTGTAGGAGTTTGGTTGCGGGGAAATGGGAGAATGGAGATACTGACATCCAGAGCAAGGTAAAAAGGTATAGTGAAAAACTGGATGAATGGGGTATAGAAGTGACGAGCAAGTTTAGTAGTCGAATACTTTAGTAGTCGATTGTAAAATATAAAGATACCAAACGGAGGATGTCTCTTATCTTGGAGAAAAAAGAAATATTTTGGAGACAATGTTCAAAATAACTTTGGCTTCATTCGTGAGATAAAAATAATAAGTATTTTCATGCCTCGGCTAGTACTAGACAGAGGAGTAATCAAATTCACAAATTAAAGAATGCTGAAGAGGAATGGGTGGACTGGGATGGGAGATTAGCAGACCATATTACTGAGCATTTTAGATACTTATTCACATCAACTCAGTTAAACTGGAATGAAGTGACTTAATGTATTGAGCCTGGAGTTACAGAAAACCAAAATGAGGAATTGATGAGACCAATCACTGAGGAAGAAGTAAATATGCACTTTTTCAAATGAACAGAGATAAATCACCTGGTCCTAACGATATGACGCCTGCCTTCTACCAAAAACACTGGTCAATAATTTAAAATGATGTAGAGCAACTGGTCAGAAACTTCTTTCAGGATGGAGTAATGCCATCAGGATTGAATGAGACGAATATAGTACTGATCCCAAAAAATAAATACCCAGTAGGTGTAAGTGATCTATGACCCATATCATTTTGGAATGTGCTTGTTAAAATTATAACTAAAGACTTGGAGAATCAGATGAAGAAAGTGTGGGATGGTATGGTGTCGGAATGTTAAAGCGCATCTATACCCGGGAGGCTTATTTCTGATAATATTATGGTGGCATACGAAATGACTCACTACTTAAAATAGAAACACGAAGGGAGAAAAGGCTATATGGATCTTAAGATTGATAAGAGTAAACCTTACGATATAATTAATTGGGATATTTTATGAGAGATGTTATGTAAATTTGGTTTTCATGACTGGTGGGTCTCTTTAATTTTAAAATGTGCGAACTCAGTTTCTTATTACATCACTCACGGTGCTAGATAAATAGGACTAATATTTCCAACTCAGGGTATACGCTAAAATGACCCTCTGTCACCGTACTTGTCTATCTTGTGTGCGGAAGGACTATCGACATTATTTCATAAATATGAAGCTCAGAATCTGATTCATGGTGTGAAAATCTACAGAAAAGCTCCTAGTATCAACCACATGCTCTTTATTGATGACAACAACCTTTTTTATAAAGCAAATTTGGAAGAAATAGGGATGATGACTGAGCTTTTACAGGTCTTTGAAGAGGCTTCACGTCAAAAGGTAAATGTGGTTAAATCATCAATATTATATAGTATTAATGTGACACAGGCATCTAGAAATGATGTTTGCCAAGTTCAAAATATGGAGGAAGTAGAAGAGAATAGTACATATCTAGGACTACCAAATCTGGTGGGTCGAAATAAATCAAGTGTTCTTGGATTTCTAAACGATAAGGTGAAGAACATAGTTGATTCGTAAAAGGAAAAATTGGTGTCATTAACGGGGAGAGAGGTCTTAGTCAAGAATGTTGCTCAAGCACTACCAAGTTACGCCATGAATGTCTTCTTGTTACCCCTGGAAATCAAAAAAGATTTTGAACGAAGTCTAACAAGATTCTGGCGAGGTGGTATATCAAACTCTAGATCAAGGATTCACTAGATATGCTGGGGGAGAATGATAAAGCATAAAACGGCTGGAGGGCTAGGATTTAGGAATTTCCATGACTTTAACTTAGCCTTGTTGAGAAAGCAAGGTTGGAGGTTTTCTCTCGACCTCAGAGTTTAGTGAGCAAGGTCTTTAAATCTCGATACTTCCTAGGGGATCACTTCTTGGATGCGAAGCTGGGAAATAATCCTAGTTTTGTATGGCGTAGTATATGTGTTAGAAAATGAATAACACACAGAGGGGGGGGGTGAATCTGTTTTACTATTTTTGTGCTTTTCTTGAATGTTTATGGTTGAACGAAGTAAATAAATCTTGTAATGAAATGTGTTCATGCAGAATTTAAGCTTGCAAAAAATAAAGAACATAAATCTTCAAAACTCACTTAATTTTATATTAAAATTAAGACTATTTTTCTACAAAATTTTTAGACTCTTTGTTGATAAAGAGCTTAGCTTCTCCCTGAGAGTGTTACAATTTTTTTATCTAAATTGTTATAATTGACTAAAGGACTAGTGTTAACTTTATAACTTAGTTAATTGCTGGTTTACACAGTGTACAATAAGACATGCTATTAGCTTTTCTAAACTGTCACTCGTCATTTCTATTTATAGGAAAGTAGATTCCAATTCTTGCTTAGCATATCTTTAGCATCCCGTGTTTACTTTGATCTTCCTTTTAGTTAATCTTTACCATTGATCTTGCACATTCTTCAAGCTACTTTTTGTAGACTTGTCAATCCAGCTGGTTGGATTGTTTGTTTATTGTTAATCTTGGATATTGAACTGGTTTGTGATTATGTACTTTGAGACTTTTACTCGAGATCTCCTGTTTAGGCACATAGTGATCTTGACATCTCGATAAGTAAAATGACTTATCGAGATATCTAATGCTCTAGTGAATTTGATTTATAGAGGTCTCTGAGTTCTCGAATGAAACTTTAGCTTGTCGAGATCTCTCAGCGTCATGTCTTCACTTTGTCTTGTCGATAACTTAGAGTTCTCTAGTGAATTTTGACTTATCAATATCTCTGAGTTCTCTAGTAGACTTAGACTTATCGATAACTCAGAGTTCTCTAATGAATGTAGACTTGTCGATAACTCTGAGTTCTCTAGTGAAGAAATGACTTGTCGATATCTCCAATCTTCATGTCTTCTTGACTTGTCGATATCTCTCTGAGTTCTCTAGTAGCTTTCCTGACTTCTCTATAATCCATTCTGGAGTTCTCGAATGACTTCTCTATAACATTAAATCCGTGACTTGTAGAGATCTTGACTTGAAGTATTTTTCCTAAAACAGCTTTATTCAATTCCAAGCTTCCTTATAATTCTTCCGAGGCATGATCTTCTTGATCTTGTTCCAGATAGAATTCTTAGGCTTGATACTGTTTATAGAAAAATGCTCCAATCTGCTCCTTTGACATTTTTACAGACTATAAATGTTACAAGTACAAAATACAGATTAAGATCACAATACAACTTACTTAGGGTTGACAAAATGTCTTAGTCTTGTTAGAGTACAGGCATGTCTTTTACAACAATCTCCCCCAATTTGTGAGAAGATTGCTTAACACAAATTCATGCATGTTAACAAGACTAACCCCAAGTTTAAAGAGATGAAAGATTAAATGGATACACAAAGCTTGATCAACTTGCAACTATTTGTACATTAGGAAATTTACAGAGTTTAATGGTTACAAGTGTCAGGTAAAGACAATTTTTATATCAGCTTGTTCTCTTTGTAGGTCCTTTAAGTAATCAAGAATTTCAAGTTCTTCTATAATAGGTGTCCCACTTAGAGCTTCTATGAGTTCCTATCTTGCTGCTTTTGCGTAACCTTTGTCTAGTAAATCAATCCTGAATCTTGAAAATTGACCAGCTTTAATGTTGAGAAATTTTCCATCTTTGGAGATTCTACACATCCCTTTTGCTTTCAACTCTTCAGATCTTTTTATGTACATCTCTTTTCTTCATCATATTTCCTCATTCTCTCTTCAGCTTCAGCCTCTTATTTTTTCTTTGGTTCCTCCCTTTCAATCAACCATTCAACTAGAACTGATCTCCATGCTCTTGTAGCAGTATCCTTGACTTTACCAAGCTTATTATTCTCTGAATTTACGTGGTTGAAATAGAGTCCATTAATTTGCTGCTAAGAAAGGTGAAGGAACCATCTTCATAGAAAATTCTGACTTCCTTAAGAGATACAATCCAAACTTTGACTATTTCCTCAGCAAGTTGTTGAAAATGGTCTTCATCTGAGATGTACCAATTTAGAGGTAGAAAGTCAGATTGCTTGAAACAGTTCCAGATGGCCCTTTTAGTGACTTCCACTTTCTTTGCAGGCTTGACTTTCTTAGGCTTTCTCCCAACAGATTTGTGCTTGAATTTTAGTGAAGGTTTGGCTAAAGGTAGGGTTGTCATTTTCTTGAGATTTGTCTGGTTTGTGGTGATTGGGATTTTTAGAAGAGAGTTGGTTGTTTGTTTGTACAAAAACTTTGGCTTTGAGGTTTGAGGTGGTTTGAAGTTTGAGATAATTGATATTGTGGGTTGAGCTGAGATTTGAGTTGGTTGTGTTTGGATTTTTAGGGTTTTCTGAGTTTTTGAATCATAATGAGGCTTTCTGCTCTTCCTCTCACCTCTTCTCCTCCTTTCTTCATCTTTCTTGTCAACCTCGTTCTTCTTCTCTCCACCCTTACTACCAGATGGCTTACTAGACCGACTTGGATTTGATCCAGAAGGATTTTGATCATCTTTCTTCTGCTCATCATCATCTAAGTCATCCTTGTTGATTTGTGTTTTGGGCAAGTTGGCTTCTGTATTGTCCAGATATCTCATCAGTAGCTTTATCATTTCCATATCATCATTTCTTGTTTTTCTTAGCTCTTAAGCCAGTTCCTAGGATCATGATAAGCTTCTTGTTGCTCATGACATAATGTTTGGGGATGTGAAAATATTTAAAGTGATTGATGTTTGGACAGATGTATGCTATACCCTTGTTTGGCTGTAAATATGCTTCAGGAAAAGTATCCATTTGAGCATCCCTCAATTCAGTCAATAGCAATGTATCTTCATGAGTTATAACTTTGACTTTTTTAATGAAGATATCTAACTCATATGCCCTCCTTGAGACAAGGTAATTTAGAGACACTTGCATACATCTGTCTGTCCCCGAGTCACTTACATTAATCACTATTCTCTTGTCCAAAAAGTTGTCCTGATTGACCACGATCACTATTATGAAATTGATTATCTTGTCCAGGGCCTTCTTGTATGTGAAGAGATTGTTATTGAGAGAAGCTTTTAGAGCTGTGAGTAATTCATCAAACTCTCTGCTCAGACTAGGTCCTTCAGCAGCCCTAATAAGTCTCTCCATGTCAAGATCAACTTCTTTAGATTTCTTTTCAGCACCCTGGACTTGCTGGTGAGATGACTTTGATCGTGTCAACCTAGCCTCTATCTCCCCTTTAGTCTTGTTGACAGGCATTAGAAAGGGAGTAGGGATTCCAGGCCTTATTTGTTCAGGCAAAGAAGGTAGTGGTATGTTGAGTTTACCCATGATGGCTCCCAAGGCTAAAAAATTCTGCATTTGAAGATGCTTATGGGAGTCCACCAGGGTTTGGATATCTATTTGTTGGCTCTTGACAAGAGATGTCAAGGCCTGAACTTGTGCAGTGAGAGAGGAGTTGGAGTCTTGCAATGCTGTCACTTGACCTTGTAGAGACTGAATTTGTAGATTTGTTGAAGTGGATCCAGGCTGATAAGAGCTGCTAGATGTGCCAAAGTGTTCTTCTACAGCCTGTTTGATTGAGGTTTTTGACTTCCTTCTCAATAGAGGCAAGATCCATCCTAGCCATTTGCTCAGTAAAATGCTTGAATTTAGAAGAGATCTGCTCTTGAGATGGTATAATCTTGTCCATTTTCTCATTCACCAGTTTTCTGATTCTGTCTTCATGGCCAGTAAGCTTGATTTCAAGAGCCTTACCAAACAGATGAAATGCTTTGAGCTGAGCTTTGTATACATCTGTAATGGCATCATAGATAGCTTCTAGACTCAATTCTTTTGCTATCTACCCAGAATGATAATATACTCTTCTTTGAATCTGCCCAGAACTTGATTCATCTCCAAAGCAAAGTCATCAGAAAGCCATGCATCCACATTCCCATCTTGCTCAGCATCATTAAAAATTTTCTCCTTTTGCTCCTCAACCTCTTCATTGTAAGCAAGCATGATAGTTTTATAGTCCTGGTTGCTCATATTTGAAGTCAAGAGATGTTGTGAGATGTTGGCCAGTCCATATATCTGCTCTACTAGTAGATCATCTATAGAAGCTGGTTGAGAAGCAGATTCTTGTAGCCACTGAGAGAGTATGTGAGATGGTTGAGGTTGTGAGGTGGATGGTTCATCAGAACACCTGTGACTGGGGTCACAGTTTGACTCACAGATGGCTTTGTGGTTTTGACAGTGTGTTGTCCTCTACTTGTAGTGGGAACCTCCAATTGAATTGGAGAGGATTTGACTGGGTTACTATCATGTACACCAGCCTCAAACCCTTGTGTGTCTAGCAAAACACTTGTACTTGAATGTGCTATGCTTGCCTCCCGTATGACAGGATCATGGACAATTATACTTCTAGCTTCAACTGCCAAGGCAATCTCTGCTAGAGTTATGAGGGGAGTTGTCCCTTCTTGAGGAACCTCCAATTGAATTGGAGAGGATTTAGATAGCTCCCCCTCTGGAGTACTACCCTCAAACCTTTCAGTATGTAAAGACTGTTTTGCACATGAAGGTGCATTAGAAGTATCCATGGGGTCTTCAGTAAAAACTGATGAATCCCCCATGTTTGTGATGGTGTCATCAAGGTCGACCCCAGCATGTAGCCTCTCACCATCTAAATGGAGTGTCTAGGTGGTGAGCAAAGCTTTTTGAGCTAATACACTTGATTTTTGTTTCACTTGAGAAGTGGATTCAAGTGGAGTTTGAATAGAAGAAATTTTAGTTATAAGAATTTGTTGCTCAGTTGTGAGTGTTGGCAGCTCCCCCTGAATAGATGAGGGAGCTTCAAGTGATGTATCCTTACAATGTGTGTCTTCCTTGTTTCTCCTACCAAACACTTGAATTGCTTCACGTGCTGGCTGTGTAGACTCACTCCTGGTTGTTTTTACAACTGCATCCTTTTGGGAGGATGCAGAGGTGGCTAGAGTGGTCCACTCAGGTTGTTTACTTTTTTTGGATTTTTTGACCATAGGTGATTCTATTTCAGCTATCTCCTCACCACTCTCAGTTATGACAGTCAAGGTTGCATCCTTGATCTTCTTTTTACTCACCTTATCCTTTTAAGAAGATGAGGTGGCTGGTTGCCTAGCTTCTAAAGATTTTGAAGAAATGGTTGCAGCTTGGGAAGATCCCTGTGGGTGTTCTTGTGTTTGTACTTCCACAGGTTCAGAGATCATAGTTGTGCTAGATTGATTACCAATATTTGTCATGTTTGGCATAGAATAAGGATAAGTCTTAAATCTTTCAATCATGAAAGGTGTTAACTTAAGACTTACTGGAATCTTATTCTTTGTAAGAAGTGATCCAAATAGAATTTGTATACTTGTTTACAATTTCCAATTAGTGTTCTATTCACACCTTCTAGCATGTGTATGTTATTCACCTTATAATTTAAAGCTGGCATAATAAATCTAGGCAGAAAGATCTCTTTACCTCTTGATTCCAATGGCATAGTCAACCTGGTGCTCACATCCTCCAATATGTAGTGTCCTACATTTATCTGTTTATTGTGAGCCATCAAGTAGACCAGTTTCTGGACAACACTAGATATGTTGTCAAATCCTGACTTTCTGCAGGTAAATGCCCTTATCACATAGTCAAATAGGAATGACCATTCCCTCCTCAGATACTTCTTATTCATGCTGGCCAGTTTAATCCTCTCAGAATAGTTTATAAAGTCCATGAACTCATGCAGCTCATCCTGAGCTGGAGCCTCCACCAGATTGTCAGTGGGAATACCCAAAGCCTTGTTGACATCATCCTCAAGAATCTCCACTTGCTGCCCCTTAATTGTGCAGTTTATCACTATAGCCACAGCTTGATTCTCATGCACAACTGTCCTGGTTGTTGCTGTGTTCCAGAAATCACCTAGCACATCTAAGTACAACACATGATTAACAGTTAGAGCACCTACAAAGTAGGTCTCAGAAAGGAACTTAACAAAGAACTGAAAGACTCCAGGTGCTTGATTTGCATCTAGAAATGCAAGAAAGTTGGTTTCCTTGGGGAGAAAAATATTTGTGAGAGTTGTGAGGAAGAAGGAAAAATGAGAGAGAAATCGGTTTTGAATTGAAAGCTAAGTCACTTTAGATCTCGAAAGTTGTAAGTAAATGTATGTATCGAGAAGTCTGGGTATTTATAGTAAAAGTAAATGACTTGTACAGAACTCAAAAATAGACGTTTGGAGTTTGTCTATCGAGAAGTCATTTTAAGAAATGAAGTACATATCAAGAAGTCATTTTAAATTACTCTTTTAGAGAACTCAAAATTGACTTATCGAGATGTCAAATAAATACCCAGTTTGTCCAAAAAGTGGACTGAGTTAATTCCAAATTTTATTAGAATAAATTATAAAATAAAAATTAGAATAAATTTTCAAGAGTATTTTACCAAAATAATTTATTAGTTTAAATTATCTCAGTTCTGAGTTATTCATAAGTCAACAGTTGTACTTGTAGAGAACTCTATGAACTATCAGTACTAGTGAACTCTTCAAGGACTTATCGATATGTCATTGTTAAGCCTATCGAGGAGTCACTCGAGAAGTCAGTAAATTGACTTATCGAGAACTTACTCGAGAAGTCCTAAAATAACTTGTCGAGAAGTCAATTTTGACTTATCGAGAACTTAGTTCTCTATATATACTTTTGGTTTTTGTAATTCTGCCTTGTGTTAATTTTACATATTAAGGATGTAAATTAACAACTGAGCAGTTTACTCAGATTTTGAAAAATTCCAAGTTGAATTTGAATTTGAAAAACAAATATGCAGAGATTTTTGAAATATTTAAAATTCATATATCAGTTAATTTCCAATTAAATCAAATTAATTTTGATTTACTGGAAATTAATCTGCTGCAAAACATTAGCTGAGTTCTTGCCTTAGGATGAAGAATTAAGCATTCCAATTTCACCTACAAGTCTAATGAAAGTTGCTTCATCCAAAGGTTTAGTAAAAATGTCAGCCAATTGTTTTTCTAGTTGGTACAAAAATGAGCTCAATGGTACCATTAGTAGCATGTTCTCTAATAAAATGGTACTTTACATCAATGTGCTTTGTCCTAGAATGATTAACTGGATTAGCTATTATAGATATAGCACTAGTATTATCACGCATAATAGGAATTTTGTGTAACACTAGGCCATAATCCATTAGCTGATTTCTAATCCAAAGCACTTGAGCACAATAACATCCTGCAACTATGTATTCAGCTACAGCTATAGAAGTTGATACAAATTGATGTTTCTTGCTATACCAGGATACAAGTCCTTGTCTTTCTGTCAACCCTGCATCCAGCAAAATCTGCATATGTGTAACCAACGACTTCAAAACCAGTTCCCTTAGGATACTATAATCCCAAGTTTGGAGTTCCCTTTAAATATCTGAAGATCCTCTTTATAGCGATCAAATGTAATTCTTTTGAATTGGATTGAAATCTTCCAATCAGAATCACTATCAATGTTGAGGTTCTCAAATGCAAAAGCTTCAGCTCCATTATCATCAAGGCATTCCAAGCCTGGATGCTTGTCATCATTGAAAGTCATATATGTGCTCTTCTATAGAGTTCATAGTTTTTGACTTATGACTTGATCTCTTCATTCTTCCTCTCTGATAAGCTTCACAAACTTCAATTTGAGTAAACTCCAGTTTAGGCATGCCTCTTACCAACTCCTTTTAGACCAAGGTGTTAATTGCCTTGAAATTCAAGTTAGACAGCTTTTTATCCCAGAGCTTGCTTTGTTCTTCTGATGCCTTGGTGTAGAAGCAACAAGCACCATCTTTATTTATAGAGTCACAATCTGCAACAAACAAGCTTCCTTTCCTTGCTCCTTTTAAAGCAACTTCACCAATTTTCTTGTTGATAAAAGTGTATTCTTCTTTGTTGAATAAAACTTTAAAGCCTTTGTCTGCAAATTGGCTAACACTGAGATAATTCACTTCAAGACCAGCTACCAGTGCTACTTCATCAATGATAACATTTTTAGAAATAATCTTGCCATATCCCATTGTGAATCCTTTATTGTTATCTCCAAAGGTCACCAAAGAGCCAGCTTTCTCCTCAACCTGTGATAGCAGGGCTTTATCACCTGTCATATGCCTGGAACATCCACTGTCTATGATCCAGATGACTTTATTCACTTTTCCTTGCGCACAATGAGTTCTAAGTGTTTTTAGCAAACCAAGCAGTGTTGGGTAAGTTCTTCTTGTTAACTGATTTAGCAGAAGTAGAATGAGTAGTTTCAGATAAAATAGAGTTCATTGACTTTTGAGCTTTTTCCCTTTCTGTTGTAGATCCAATTCTTATTTCTTTAAGGTCTACTCTCAGTTTGTAGCAACTCTTCATCACTTTCAAATTACAAGGGATGCAGTCAAACTTGTCACAGAATGAGTAGGGATCATTTGCATTTGCTTCATTGTATTTGCACGCTCCTTCAATTGGCTTGCTGTCTGCCTTTTTACGAAGGTGAGTTAGGTGATTCACCGAGCCACATTTTTCACATTTCTTTCTTGGATCATCTGCAACATAAGCAAAATTGTTGCTTTTGTGTATCCCTATTTTTCCATTTCTATTTTTTTTCTTGCATCTCCAATTTTAGTTTCTTTAACAGGAGTCTTGGGACTTTGTTTATTCATAAGCTTCTCTTCAGTATTAGAAAACTGAACTAATTCTTCAGTTTTCTTCTCTTTATCCTCATCAACAATTTCTTGCTTGATAATCAATTCTTCTTCACTAAAGTTCTTCACATGCTTTGAATATAGGTGTATTAACCTCTTTTAAAAAGGTTGGAGCATTCTCAGTTTTCTTTGCCTTTCCTTTATCACCTAAATTCTTCTTTTTTTCATTCATGGCATCATAGTTAAGGCCAATAGCAATGCTTGCACATGGCTTATTCTTATCATGGTACTGTCCGACCAATTCAGATACATTTCTGAAAGATTTCATCTTTACTTCATTCTTTTCCAGCTTCTCCCTTAGCACTGCTTCAATTTCATTTACACACTTGAGCTTGTTCTTTAGATATGCATTTTCCTGTTTTAAAGCATCAAGCTCTACCAACAACAATTCAGTTTCTTGCTTCTCACTTTCAAGCTTCTCATTTATCTTTGTTAATCTGCTAACTTCTTCATTAGCAGCAACCATGCTTGTGTAAATGTGAAACATTTCTGTGTACATCTTTTCAACAGTTTCCATATATTGATTCATATTTAAATCAATAGTGGTAAGAGTTGATGTCTGTACTTTTGATGAGGATGATTCACCTTGCTCCAAAGCCATTAGAGCATAGTTTCCAACTTCCTCATCTTCATCATTATCTGAATCATCCCAACTCTTTCCCTCTACAATGTAATCTTTGCTTTGCTGCTTTTTCAGAATATCTTCATACTTTGCTTCTAGTTCAAGATAAATTTTGTCTTTCTTTTCCTTCTTGGGTTTCCTGCATTCTGTAGTAAAGTGGCCTAGTTCATCACAATTGAAGCACTTATATTAGATCTGTCAACAGATCCAGTTTTGTAGCCATTCTTACTATCAGAATTGTACTTCCCTTTTTCTTTCCAGCTGCTGTCTTTATTGAGAGACTGTCCTTTACTCCTGAAGTATCTTGGCTTCTTTACTCTAATATTAGAGAATTTTCTAGCCAAATAGGCCATTGACTAATCTAGCTCATCCAGTTCTTCAAGAGTGTAGAACTCATATTTTTTCTAATTCCAGAATGACTTGTTCCTGTGAATCATTTGTTCTTTGCTTACTTTTTAAGGCAACTGGTCTTTGAGATCTTGACTCATCAGTCGATGTTTGGCTTTCATTGACAATTAAAGCACTTGAGCGATCTACAACATGTACTTGGTCATATCTCAATGATTTTCTCTGAATCATTTCAAGTTCATATGTTTTGAGAATTCCATATAGAACTTCCAGTGTTATCCTACTTAAGTCTCTTCCTTCCCTGATTGCTGAGATTTTCTGTTCCAAATGATCAGGGAGAGTAAACAAGAACTTCAGGTTCACTTCCTCAGCTTCATAATATTTGTCATGAAGCTGCAAATCATTTATCATCTAGTTAAACCTTTCAAACACATCAGTAATACTTTCCATTGGCTTTGCCATAATACCCTCATACTGTGAAATCAGTATTCTTCTTTGGTTTGACCTAAATTCTTCAGTTCCTTCACAGAGTATCTCAATCTTTTCCCATATTTTCTTGCAGTGTCACAGTTGACAATGTTGTTGTACATCACATTGTCAAGTTACTCAATCAATATTAATTGCAAGCTACTATCCAGGGAGACTTTCTCCTTTTCAGGGTCAGAATACTCAGAAGGATCTTTTGGAGCAAAATGAGCTGGAATAACCATGTCTCCATCTGTAGATTCCTCAACTCTAACCATGGGAATGAAGGGTCCATTCTTGAGGATCTGAATGTAGAGTGGATTGGCCATGCTAATAAAAAACATTATTTTCTTTTTCCAAAGAGTGTAGTTAGCTTTGTCAAAGGTAGGAATTTTGATGCTACTAATTTTCCGTGTAATCATTCTCCCAAGATCTTGAATCTGTTTACTTTCAGATTTTGCTCTGATACCATTTGTTACAAAATGAATAACACACACAGAAGGGGGGGTGAATGTGTTTTACTATTTTTGTGCTTTTCTTGAATGTTTATGGTTGAACAAAGTAAACTAAATCTTGTAATGAAACGTGTTCATGTAGAATTTAAGCTTGCAGAAAAAAAAGAACACAGATCTTCAAAACTCACTTAATTTTATTTTAAAATTAAGACTGTTTTTCTATAAAATTTCTAGGCTCTTTGTTGATAAAGAGCTTAGCTTCTCCTTGAGAGTGTTACAAGAAATTTTATCTAAATTGTTACAAATGACTAAAGGACCAGTGTTAACTTTATAACTTAGTTAACTGCTGGTTTGCACAGTGTACAACAAGACATGCTATTATCTTTTCTAAACCGTCACTTGTCATTTCTATTTATAGAAAAGTATATTTCCATTTCTGGCTTAGCATATCTTTAGTATCCCGTATTCATTTTGATCTTCCTTTCAGTTAATCTTTACCATTGATCTTGCACATTCTTCAAGCTACTTTTTGTAGACTTATCAATCCAGCTAGTTGGATTGTTTGTTGATTGTTAATCTTAAACATTGAACTGGTATGTGATTCTGTACTTTGAGAATTTTACTCGAGATCTCCAGTTTAGGCACATAGAGATCTTGACATCTCGATAAGTACAATGACTTATCGAGATCTCTAATGCTCTAGTGAATTTGACTTATAGAGGTCTCCGAGTTATCGAATGAAACTTTAGCTTGTCAAGATCTCTTAGTGTCATGTCTTCACTTTGTCTTGTTGATAACTTAGAGTTCCCTAGTGAATTTTAACTTATCGATATCTCTGAGTTCTCTAATAGACTTAGACTTATCGATAACTCAGAGTTCTCTAATGAATGTAGACTTGCCGATAACTCTGAGTTCTCTGATAAAGAAATGACTTGTCGATATCTCCAATCTTCATGTCTTCTTGACTTGTCGATATCTCTCTGAGTTCTCTAGTAGCTTCCCTGACTTCTCTATAAGCCATTCTGGAGTTCTCGAATGACTTCTCTATAACATTAAATCTGTGACTTGTAGAGATCTTGACTTAGAGTATTTTTCCTAAAACAGCTTTATTCAACTCCAAGCTTCCTTATAATTCTTCTGAGGCATGATCTTCTTGATCTTCTTCCAGATAGAATTCTTAGGCTTGATACTGTTTATAGAAAAAGGCTCCAGTCTGCTTCTTTGACATTTTTACAGACTATAAATGTTACAAGTACAAAATATAGATTAAGATCACAATACAACTTACATAGGATTGATAAAATGTCTTAGTCTTGTTAGAGTACAGGCATGTGTTTTACAACAATATGTAAAGCAAATAATGTGGTTATGACTGGCTCGAGGTGGAAGTTGGGTTCTGGTGTGACGCCCCCCAAATCTGGGTCTAGATTTGGAAGTCACTAGCCAATCATAATCACAAACCAACATGGATAATATATATACATATATATATACAAGACATATTTTAATACATTCTTTAATCACCTAATATGATCTGTAGAAATGAGTACAAGCTCGAATGTTCCGGCTGAGGGAACTACGGATCTGCAGAAATGAGTATAAGATCGAAGGTTCTGGTCGATGAAAATAAAATTGAAGAAAAGGTTGCATGGAATAAGGTATATTTCAAGCTTATTAAATGTCTTGACTCCTGACTCCCCCGCCTCCCAGTTATTTCAATTGCTAGAGTTTTCAAAAAGGTTGAAACTTTTTTCTGACTACAGGCGTTGACTCTTGAATATAGGCCTTCTTTATGTTAATGTTTGTTCCCTAGAGACAACACTATCATGTTTATATTATGGAACATCTGGATTATTAATTATGATTCTATGGATTATTCTTTAGTAATTTATTATATCTTTATTTTCTAGTGATAAAATGTTAGATTAATAAATGTCCTTGGAATATGATATGTAAATCTATATCTCTAAGTACGTGACATGGAAATGAGATTATGAGAATAGTATTATTATTCCTAAAGGTCCCTAGCCAAGTATTATTGTTAAGGCACAATAATAAATATGTTGAGACTAGTGTGTTTGTTGACTGATGATCACATCTCATTGATCATACGTATGGTGATACTAAAGTCAAAACACAAGAAAATGTATTAAATACATGATGGTGGATTGACCCGTTGTGAGATACTACATGTTTAATGTGTCATAAGTTAATCTCACAGTGATAATGATGTATTGGTCCTTAGACCTGAAATCACTATAGTTCTATACGAGAATTAATATACTTTGATACTATTGAAAGTTATCCTTGACCGTGTAATCATAAAAGTAGACATTGGATATATTATGAATCGTATGAGAAATATAAATGATCTAGATGGGATTTATCCCTCCTATATTAAAGGAGTGATATTATTGGCCTCTTGATTGAGTAAGACTATAAAATGCATGGTCGTGCTCAAATACTGATTTGTTTAATAGTTTACTCACTGATCAAGGAAATAAGGATTAAACGTTAACAGAGGATGACACAATGCATGCCTCGAGTTTGATCTATAATATAAGGCTAAATGGATTATATTACATTGTACATTATCCACGAAAGGTTTAATTGAATCACTAAGTATTATTATTACTTGGGGAGCAATGATGTATTACTAGATGCCACTCATTGTTTATAATTTTATTAAAAATAAAATTGTAGCCAAAGTAATAATAAGCTAAAGGGTCACACACAAAGAACGTTTAAAACGGAGTGTTATTTAAATTATGAATTTAAATATTTTATTATTATTAGTTCGAATTTAATTATTAAATTAATTAAGTGAGACTTGATTAATTGTTTATATATTAGAATTCAAATTTAATAATAAAATAAACCCAAAAATCAGAATGGGTCTTTTTGAAGCCCATTAGGTTTAGGGTCATGCCTTAATCCTCTATCCCCCTATATATGCATTAAGATGTATATTTTTTAGTAAAAAAAGAAGAAGTTAATCATGATTTTGAGAAAAACTCTAGCAGCTCTACATCTTAGAGAGGCTAGAGAGAAAGAGAGATAGGAAGAGGCAACCAAATCGGCTACTACCAGCTCCGGTGATCGTTGGACGATCGGACGTTCGTGTGGATACCTTTGGTGAGCAGATCTTCGAATGGAGCGCTGCTGTGCTGGTTCATCAAGATTAGAACGCCCGTTATAGTCAGAAGGAAAGATTTATTAAGGTAAACATCTATTCTCCATAATTGTCCGTTCATTATACATAGATCCTGTAGTAGGGATTTGAAATTTTTGTTTTTCCGCTGCGTTTTAATGCTCGAATCCCTAACACTTTATGGGGTCAGATTCATCTTAAATGTTGTCGACCCCAAAGGAAAGTTTAGTTGAAAAGATAATTATACAATGTAACTTTTCTTTCTACTAAATTAATGAAAATTTTTAGATTTTGGTGCTTTTGTGTATTGAAGCCTGAACACAAGTAATGTAAATTATTTTGTTATTAGTTGTAAAAAATTCAAGCATACGTCATAGGCCCTTTTTATTACGGTTGTTTCATCATTTAGCTAAATTCCAACTTTAAGATTGGATGGTCAATCAGTGAATGAGTGAGTTGTATCTTCCCTAGAATAATAGACATACGTTATAGGTATATCTTCTCAAATCTATGAATATAGAGGTCGTTCTGTCATTAAATGTGTTGCAAAGTATTGACACTTGATCTACTATCTCTTGAGTGGATGTCTATATTTCATCAGGCACTTCTCTCTCAATGGAACAGATGGCCCTCGACTCAGTAAGTGCACATTTTATCTCTTGAATTCTTGATCTATTAGTTTTTGTACATGTTGCTCTTAAATTCTAAGATAGCGACGTGGATATCCTCAAACATTTCAATAAGCTTGATCTAATTTTTTTATATAAATCTGAAAGGAACATCTATGGAACGTCTCATTCCTTTGAGTATCTCTCTTTTTGAAAAACCTAGCAGAGTTGTAAGCACAATCTGAATCATTGCAAGTTGAACATCTGAAAATTTGAACATCCGAAGTCATTGACTGCAATTCTTTTCCGTATAAGGATGTCTTATTTGAATGGATATATTTCCCCAATTTGCGAGATATGACGAATATGAGATTTTTGTGAGATAATCATAGGTGTTTAGTTTCTCTTCGAAGAAATTATGTATTTAACAAATATTTTTGCTGACCTAACAATATATTTTTTTAAATTTCACGGTGTAGAATACTGAAAAATTACATAATAAAAGGTTCAATTTCGCTATACATTGCACAGATGAGAAGCTTATATATCTCATAATTGATTTGTAAATATGTTTCTTTAAAAAAATATTATTTTTGAGGACATTCCAAGTCTCTAAATCAAAATTCATGTTCTGATAATTTATTAATATGTTTTATCTTTGTGTTAAAAACAAGCTTTTCAAAATTTGAGCTTTGTGTGTACATTTGTATTCCCCGTATGTGAAGTATGTGGACACTACATGCAGGCTTATCAAAATTACATTTTTTTAGTTAAGGTATTACTAATCAGAGTTATGTTAGGTGATAGCTCAAGGCTTTTTTTAACTGTCCTTCCGGTAAAGACCAGACACATCAATTATACAATATTGTTATAATGTAGCATGCACTGGTTTTGTACACTGATCCATTACTTTGTGGTGTGCCCCCGATAAATGTTGGGCTTCATACCTCTGACTTAATTCCGCCAGGTGCACCAGTATGCAAAATCACCAGGTTACTTAGGAGAATAGTGGACATTACTGGAGTCTGTAGATTCACACGCTGTGTATACTGGGAAAATAGAGATTGGAGATGCAGTGGTACGTTGTCACTTCGCTTCTCACCGTCCTCACCAGTTCTCAGGCTTGTCATTGAATCCTAGATAATCTTTCACTATATTTATATGTACAACGTGTAAATTAATTTTTATACCCAGATCTTCCCGGTAATTCATTCTTTGAAGTAATAGTCAATTAAATAGTTCTTTGTTAAATGATATTTATTATGTTTGCGCAGAACTCTTGAAGTAGAATTTCATATTAATGTCACTATTATGGTCATTGTTATGATATATTCAATATTTGTGTTCTATTATTTTAATAAATTATAATTTTTTATTTCAGTTAGATTAGTCATTGTCGATTAAATTTAGAAAACTAATATTATGTACCATTAGTTCAGATGTCGAATTTGCACATAAAGCATAATACGTTTCCATATCTTTTGAAATGTATTATGTTGATACTTGATCATTGGTTATTTAAAATTTTAGTGATAGATTATTGTCTTATGCTTGCCAAGACCTCTTCAAACTTTAAGTAGTCACTTGTAACATTTGGTAGATATATGTTACAATACAATTTACTTATTAATTTCTAACTACTGATGGATTTTAAAACATGTGGCAATGAACTCAGCAAGACTACTGGGAGTGTAGGTGCAAGAGTTTGAAATAATTTCTGTTGTGCAATACATGCTTGTATCATACCAAGACTAAGTCACATTGAAAACCCTAAGATTTAGTTGTATGATAGTTCAAATCTGTATTGTGTATTGTATTATTTGAGTTTGTAAAACTGTTAAAGATCAGATTGGAGTATTTTTTGTGATCAGTCTCAAGCCTAAGAATAAACTCTGAAAGAAGATCAACAAGATCATGCCTCAGAGAAAAGGTGAAGAAATTTGGAGTTAAATAAATCTGTTTTAGGAAAATTTTCTAAGTCAAGATATCTACAAGTCACATATCAAGTGATATAGAGAAGTCATTCGAGAACTCCAGAATGACTTATCGAGAAGTCCAAAATGGCTTATAGAGAAGTCCCATAGATATCGACAAGTCAAATAAAGATATGAAGATTGGAGATATCGAAAAGTCAAATTATCATTAGAGATCTCAGAGATATCTACAAGTCAAAATGTACATAGAGATCTCTGAGACATCGACAAGTCAACTTTGTATATAGAGAACTTAGAGATATCTACAAGTCAAAATGAAGATATGAATATTGGAGATATCGACAAGTCAAATTCTCATTAGAGATCTCAGAGACCTCGACAAGTCAAAATGCGTATAGAGATCTCTGAAATATCAACAAGTCATTTCTACATGCAGAGTTTTGGAGACTCGACAAACCAAGTTCACTTATAGAGAACTTAGAGACCTCGACAAGTCAAAACACTTATAGAGAACTCAAAGATCTCGATAAGCTATAATACTTATCGAGATGCCAGTTCTTTATACAAAAAACTAGAGACCTCGATATGAACCTCAAGTACAGAATGCAGACAAGTTAAATATTTAAGATTATCAATCAACAAACGATCAAATCACTTAGATTGAAAAGTCTACAAAAGCAGCTTGAAGAATGCAAGATCAAAGACCAAGATTAACTGACAAAGGAAGGACACAGATCTACAAGATTTGCAAGGATTTACTAAGCTAAAAAAGGAAAGCTTTAGAGATAATTTAATGTAGGGTTTAGTACATCTTATTGTATGTTGTGTAAACCTGTATTTACTAATCTATGTAGTAAACACTGGTCTTTTGTTTTAGTAGTAACAAACATATCTAGATTTTCTTATACTCTCTCAAGAAAGAAGTTCAGTTCTTTACTTACAAAGAACCCAGAAATGTGTAGCAAGACATACTTAATTTTAATACAAAGTTAAGTGAGTTTTGAAAATATTGTGCTTGTTGTGCATGTTCTATTAATTATGTTAAACACAATATCTCTACAATTTGGATTGCTTTGTTCACCATTCCCAAATAGTTTTGAAAAAGCCTAAAAATCCAGTAAACATATTCACCCCCCCTCTATGTTGCATTCAATATCTAACAATTTCTACTTATGAATTTGTGGAATAATAATATTATCAGCCTTAGTGCAATGAACCCGAGGCAATCCAAAAAAGTATAGGTTATTGAATTAATTTCTATGCCAATTTTGTAAATTTTATTTTATTCTTTGTTTTTACGGGATAATGTATTTTGGTTTGATATAATTGGCTTATGCACGTCATGTTGGTCATCAATGTGAGAATGAAAATATTAATTTGTTTTGTTATATCGAATTCAATTTTGGTTTTTTTTGGGCCCATTATTCATTTAGTATCGTATTGTATAAGTAGTATAACAACTAATTATACATCACCTTTATTTTAGATATACATCAATTTTATTGTGAAAAATGTGATGGCTAAGAAATAAATAAAAATTACTTTTTATTTATAAATTCTGATGTCAAAAATCAAAACAGACATCGGAACAACGTGATGTCTAAGAGAAGAATATAAATTATTTTTTCCCAGTTAAAACTGATATTTATAAGTTCATTAGACATCAATACATTATGATGTCTAAGATGATATTGTACATCACTTTATTTGATAAAAAATTGATGTCTAAGAGCTAAATAGACATCAACTGCGGAAAATATTCAATGTCATACAGGCCTATTTGGCTAACGAAATTTAAGTTACTTAATTACGTATAAGCCCGTAAGTACTTATCGACGAGTGTTTCTCGACCCAACTTATAAGTCGAATTTATCTTATAAGCCGATAAGTTGAATGTTAGCAACGACGTCATTTTTCTCAACTTATTTCAATTTTTCGCGTTTTTATTTAATTTAAGTTTTTAAATATTTGTCTAATTTAAAATTTATGAATTAAGATAATTGTATTTAAAAATTATATAATTTAGTTCATTTAAGTGAAAAAAATTCTGACTTATAAGAAAAATTATTTAAAAACTTATTATATTTTTACGTATTAATTTACTTATCACTTATAATAAATCATTTATTTAATTCATAAATTACTAATTTTAAGATTTTCCAAATGAGTAGTAGTTGGCACACAGTATGTTATACGCCATTTTCAAATAAAGAAAGATGTGTATATAAAAATCATCTAGTTTGTTACATTTTTCAATAATATAATGCATGTAATTTATTTATAAAATTAATTATATCCTAGCATATTATATAAAAAATTATAGCATAGACATCCTAATTTATGTTATAATTATGTATTTAATATCGGATATAAATCGATGTTTATTAACCTTTTTTTAGTGCAAGTATAAAATCGTGAATCTTTAATCTCTGTTAAACATAATGTTCTAATTGGTTCTTTAGCTGCCTAAAATTATAGATGTAATTTAATTTAATAATTATTTTATTTTACAGAGGTAGATTGAGAAGTCATTGTGAGACTATTCCTGGATCATGTATTCCTGTTGGGCCGTTATCGGTCTTTTGTTGTTTTATTGATACTTCAGTGCTTCTTTTAAATTTTATTTTATCTCAAATTTTATTAAGAATTTTGTTTTCAAAAAAGTAACATCTATAGATATATTTTCTTTACATATTAAATTATATGTAAAAAAATTAAGGTGACTATCATTTACGAATAAGAGAGTAAAATTTATATGTGTGTATATATTATATTAAAACTAGTTTACTAAGCCGCGATTTGTAATGGTCTTTTAAAATAATGTTCCGTTTTTTTTTTATTTTTTGTATTTCTTACCTGATTTAGATCATTCTAAATTATGAATAATAAATAAATACAATAAATGAAGAAGTTTAAAATTCATTCTCTCGTTAAAAGAGAGAATATCAAGATGGTAAATTGATTTAAAGAGAGAGCGGAAATTTTAGGAGAATATTATGATGGCAAATTAATTTCAAAAATCTTAATCGAAGATTTTATGGAAATTTTAGTAGAATATTACGAATGATGATGAATACGTAATATAAACTTGTCTTTGTAATATTTTATAGTCTAAAAATTAAAAAACAAATAGAAAAATATAATGTTGTAAGATTTTTTTGCTAAATTTGTAATGTAGTATGTTGATTTTAGGAGAAAGAGAAGAAATTATATTTGTTAATCCTAAACAATCTAACAAGGAATTACCAAAGGAAGGGGGGTTGAATGTAATTCTGGCTACTTTTTCAACTTTAAGAACTGTTCTATTTGAATATATAACTGTGTTTGATTTAGTTAAAGTGCGGAATGAAAGTATTGAAGAAATCAAATACAAAGTAATCAAATACAAGTATTTAAAAACTTTCTGGTCGATTGAACTTTTCCACCAGATATATATATTGATTTGAGAACTCTGTGATGTAAAGTTTGAACACGGCTGCTTAGAAGTTGAACTTACAAGAACAGAAAAATTCTTTACAGATATGGCTTTATCTATTTCTCTAATAATTGCTTACTAACTCAGATACTGTTCTACTTGCTACCCTTGTTTATATCTCACCAAGTTACATGATAAAGAGATAAACAAATAAGACAAAATATTTCTAGTCTAATTTCATGCTCCTTCATTTCTCAATCCAACATATTTGAATATCTCCAGTTTAGCATGAAAATGGAAATGCTTATTTGTTCTCTAAAACCTGTAAATAGGCTGTCACATTCCATTTGCATACAACAAATGCATATGATTTTTAAGTCACTATCAACTACTCTTTTGAATTTGTTCATCCATTGAAACTCTGTGGGTTCATCCGTTGAAACTTTGTTGGATCATCCGTTGAGAGTCTTGTTGAACATCCGTTGAAGCTCTAGTTGATCATCCGTTGAAACCTTGTGAAACATCCGTTGAGAGTCTTTTCACAACAGTTAACTCTATTTCACTTATACAAGATTACAAGGAATCTAATATTTACAATTGGCCAACCTATCTTGCATATCAATCTAGTAGTTGACATGACTTAAAACATTCTACAACATCTAGTTCTCTAAGGCATTACAATATGCAAAAATGTGCTACTAAACTTATTAATACATAAGCTACCCTTTCAATGGATGTTAAAGTGATCATCCGTTGAGTGCTATAATTTCACTAAATTAAATCTACTAAGGTGTTTTGTTTAACTTATCATCAAGTACACACCATATTTCTAACAATCTCCCCTAATTTATGTCTACTGGAATTGTAGGCATAAATTAAGAGAAACTTGATGATAACAAAATATCCTATGAATACAGACTGATATCTAGTAGATAAAATTAACAAGTGCTGCAATTTATTGAAAGTTATGTAGAGGAAGGTTTACAGAGAATCTCACAAGCCAATTTCAAGGTGCTCATCTAGACTGAGCAAATATAACTTATTTCCTTCACTGTTGGAACTTCTTTCCCATTTTTTCATTGTTTTCTTCAATCTGGTGTTGAAGTTTCCTGTAGAATTCAGATTCATCCTCATTTGTCTGAGCCAGCTTTTCTTGCATCTCCATGAGAGTTTCATTGCTTGAAATCTTTAGTTGATCTTCCAATCTGAAGAATCTTCCGGTGCATTTTTCATCTTTAAACTCCATCAACCGGTAAGGCCTTAAATACATTCTACTTCCTGTATATGGAATTGTTAGGACTCTTGGAAGAGCATTTGGTCCTCTCCAGCTATTTCTTATCTCCTCAATTTTGTTCAGTACCATTTTCTTGGCAACTATGTTAAACCCAAAGTTCTTTTTTATTGAGGAGAAAATCTTTACCAAAACAGAATAGCCTTCATTGAGAATTCTGTGAAGTGGCCAAGTTAGCTCTCTTCCACCCTTGTACCTGAAGACTAATCTCTCTGGAAGATGTTTGTAGGCATCAATAGCTCTAACTTCTTCTAGCTCATCCAGATAGAGATTTATGTCTGAGAATTCCTTGATGTCACATATGAAGAGTTGATCTCCCTTGTTGACAGTTGGTTTGGGTTTGTCCAGTGATTTGGATTGAAGTCTGACAGGCTTGACCTTTTTGATTACTCTTTTCTTTGTTTTCTTTGTCTTGGGTAGGATCAGAATATTTAGATTAGGAAGAGGTAGACTTTCCCAATCTATAGGTTCTTCCTTGGGAATTATGGTTTCACCATGGAAATTCATGTCAGGATAGACCTTGAATTCAGCCTGCTCTATTGTGGGCATGGCTGTTTGACTTGAGGTGGTAGATTGAGTTGGCATATATTCTTCCTTATCTTCATTGAAATCCAGCTTCCTCTTTGGTTTGAGCTTATATCTTATTTTCTTAACCTGCTTTGGTTCTACTTGCTTCTCTTCAATGTGAGTCTTAGCTGTCACATTGGGCATTACAGATTCTGTGGTTGCAGGCTTCTTAGCTTGGTTCTTGGCATCTAAAGCAGCTTCCTTTTTTGTTGTTTGATCCTCACCTTTTCTTCTTTCTTAGCATCGGCAAATTATGGATGTCCGGCCACCACACAGATCATTTTGCCATTTCTATAGATTTTGGCAATCCTTTTCTTTAAGACTGAATCTCTAGAATCTTTGAAGAAAGAAATAGACCTTCCAAGAAGCTTCTTCTCATCAAGATTGGGAGTTTCATAGACCATGTCCAATGGATTTTTGTCTGAGTTCTTTGGATAATTTCTCTTTGGCTGAAAAATCACATTGGCCTTTGGAGATTTGATTGTTGAGGGTGACCCCTTTCCATGTTCCCTAAACTCATGTCATTTGATGAAATTGGTCTTAATTGAGAGAAATGAGAGAAGACTTTGTCTTGTTTCTCAATTAGACCAAATTTCTTTTCAATCTTGTCATAAATCTTCTTCCATTTTTCACTCAACTATAATTCAGTTGCTGCTATATTGATTAAATCAATGTTATCAAGCATTGGTGGCTTTGTGAAGGCAATTGATGGAACTATTACCTTATTGACATTGATGTTGAGAACTTTCTCCCCCTCACTAGCTGACTCTCCCTGACTAACTCGAATGATAGAGTCAGTCTCCCCCTTTTTGTTAGCATCAAGTTGAACAGAGGTTGAGGTTTGTGCAACCACCAGTTTATAAAGAAGAAGTGTCTGTTGAGCTTGATGAAGTTGGATTTGAGTGATAGAGGTTTATAGAGTCTTTAGTCTGGAGTCCAAAGAATCCACCTTGCTACCGAGATCAGAGTTTTTCCTGAGTTGTCTGTTGATATCTAACAATGTAGTGGTAGGAAGCATAGACTCCAATCTTTCAGTGATGTCCTTTTTGACATATTCAATCTCTATCTTGATTTCAGACGCATCTTGATTTTTCTTGAGATATTGGATCTTGTGCAATTGAAGAGACTCAAGGTGTGCTTGAAGAAAACTCTTGGTGTTGGCATCTGTGGTAGCTTGAAGAGCTGTCTGAGTCTGATGAATTAGTGTGAAGAGAGTTGATTTGAAGTGGTGCTCACTGCATTTTTTACTAAACATCCATGATGGAGTGTTTGTATTGGAGCTAGGGCCTGCTTCTCCCCTATGTTCATGAAATCTCCTTCATCATCTTCATCATCATCCCCAAAACTGTCTTCATAAATACCAGTTGGATATTCAAAATCATCACCAGCTGTGGAGGGCATGGCAGTGATGGCATCCTTAGCCCTTTGCATAGAAGCAGTTGTGTGCACCAAATTTAGAATTCTCTCACTAGCCATATTGTCTTGTTCAGACAAAACCTGGTAAGCTGGAACATGGTGAGTAAATGCCTCAGCTTGATAAGAAATAGAGTCCAAGACAACTTGATAATCTTGCTAAAATAGTTGTTTCTCTTCAGCCTCATTGACATCCCTTAACTCACTAACAATGGGCTCTTCCCATTCTTCAGTACCTACTTTTCTCTCATTTTCTCTATTTTCTTGCATCAAGGGCTCTCCTTGGCTTCCCACCCTTACACCCTCACCTTCTAAGGTGGGACTCCACTCACTCACTTTTTCCAAGCTGGAAGAAATAGCTTGCGTAGTTTCACTTTTTCCTCTTCTTTTTCCTGAGAGCAACTCAACCTCTCACTCTGTTCACTCCCTTCCCTCAATCCTAGTAGTGATTGTAGAACTACTAAATCATCTGCACTTATAACAATAATTGAGATTTCAAGTGGTGCAGTGATAGTCAACGGATGAGAAACATCCGTCAAGATTGTAGTTGAGAGTTTTAACGGATGACTGCTGTTAAGCACATCTGTCGAGATACATGTTAGTCGCTAAACACGCACTAATATTACACGCAAGTATACGAGTTCACAAGTAGTATAAGATATAAATCAGATTCGATCCCACAGAGACTATATTGGTTAACTATCTAAATTATGCACCTAAGCAAAAATAAGACGATAACAAATTGAGAATGTTTATAACTAAGAATTACGCTAACTATCATAACTACGAGAATAAAATAGACTGATTTAATATATATGACAGACATGGGATTCTAACTTCATTAATTACTTCATTCAATAGCCTTATTATTCTCAACCTTAGCATGCAATGGTGATGACAATAATCAGACAACATGAAACTGATAAACGTCAACTTTCGTTGCACGAGTACCATTCTACCAGACATCCATAAAAGAGATAGAAACTGAATAGGTACCAACTATATTGAGACCCTATATGTCTATAGAATTTGACAACATAATGGTTTAAGTACAAGTTATCTATCTTGATTACATAGGGCAAGTAAGATGGTTAAAATTACCTACAAATCACGCATAACAGTACATGAACCTATGCTAGCATGGCAAGTTCTAAATCCTTAAATTTACTTTCGCTTCATTAAGAATTAACATGCTATCTTATAAGTTCGTGACGCTCACAAGATGAATACGCACTTCCAATACTAGGATATCAAACAATCACCACATACTAAGGCATCAAACAATTTAACTAAAGAAATCCATAAATAAATCCGCTAGAAACCCACGATAACGATTAGCTATAATCGAACTCATCGCCAACGTGGGTTCCAATGAAAACATTATATAGCAATGTAGTCTTTATACGAATAAATAAACCAAAGTACAATCAAGAATATAGGTTCAGCAAAACAAGAAACAAGCATCCAAATTAAAACTCAAAACAAAGATTCACAAGAATAAACTAGTTCATCTTCGCCTTTGTTGAATTGTGCCAATAGGTCTCTTGTCGTCTTCTCCTTCCTTGATGTCTTGAAAACTCTGAATCTCTGAATCCATCTTGAAAAATGACCTAAGTTATGTTTATATAGAAGTCCATGCATCCCAGAAGTCCAGAATTCGAATTGCAAAAGAATCAGGATTTGTTTATCCCAACCCAGCGTAGGCGCGCGCTTCACCAGCGCGGGCGCGCTGACTTTCTGTTCCCTTGGTGCGGCCGCGCGCAACACCAGCGCGGGCGCGCCTGCCTTCTGGCAAAACTTTATTTTTTCTTCATATTTATTCCTTGCAGCTTCGAGCCAATCTTGCAAACTTTTATTTCAACACATCCTAAACACCATATTAGCATCAAAACAATGCTAATTCACCTGATTCACGAAGTAAAGCCTGAAATGCAAAAATACTTAAAAATACGTTAAAACACAAATAACTTGAGTACAAATACACTAACTCAAAGCTTATTAGAGCATAAATAAGTGTCATAAATTCCATTTAACAATACAATCACTAGTCAACGGATGAATTATATCCATCGAGATAGTAGAAATGACAGAGTTTGGAGTGGAAACTACTGTAGAATATGTGGTAATTGATTTGAGATTTGGCACATATTTCTCAATAGAATCAGAAAGAAAAGGCAAGTGAGCCAACAAATCATCTAAAAAATGATGCTCACTTGCTGTAGATTTTGGCTTCTCCATGAGAGTTAAAGATGGAGAATCGGGAATTTATGTGTGAATCATATCCACAGCCAAATAATTTATGGGTGAGTTTTGTGTGTGAGGTGCTTCTATTATTAAAAATTATAACTGTGAATCCACATTTATAGGAGGAATTAACTCAACTCAAATAAGGATGTAACAAGTAAATAGTGGTTCTATCGTCAGAGAGATCTCTCATAGTAACATATGTCAAAGGATTAAGTAACATTGTTCGTCTACAGACTTGAGGACTTAATTCACTGGAAGAAGCTCAAGAAATTGATCAAGCCTCAGTGATATAAATCAAGATTGTGGATTTAATCAAGTGACAGAGATCTCGTCAGGGTATCAATTAATTACAAGGATTTAGTCTGAAGAAAATCAAGAGTATCAAGGTCAAGGCATGAAGAAACGTCACGGAAGTTAGTCACTCATGAACCAGACAGTATAATTAATTATCTATTAATTAATTAAGTCATATAATTTAATTAAGAGAATAGATTAAATCTGCAAAGATTAATTTATTGATTAATTGAATTAATTGATTAATTAATTCAGAATTATTATTTGATTAAAATCTGTTTTAATCTAGCAAGACTATCTTTTGTATTAGCAAGACAATCGGTATGACAATCAATAGTCATACCGAAAGTCATGCTAGTGCATTTAGATTGTCTTGCCGAAAGTCCTATCAGTTCAATTGATAGTCCTACCGAAAGTCTTACCAGTTCAAAGGATTGTCATGCTGAGCTAAATGGATTGTCTTGCCAATTAAAATCACAGGATTCAATATAAAGCAGAGCAGCTGTTTTTCAACAAGAAGCAGAGTATTGAATGTAAAACACAGAAGAACACAGAACAAAAGAAAAACCGCAGAGAACTTATTGCAATTTCACAGATCATTTATTTCTAGTATTCATTGTTAAATCTAATCCACTAGAAATCCTTTTCTTGTTCTTGTGTAACTATCTAGCGGATCAAAATCCCTAGAACTTAATCTCAAATTGCATTTAGCATTTGATCCTTTTTATTACAAAAACAGAAAAAGTTCATGTCGAATTTATTCTAGATTTGGAATAATTTATTTGAGATTAATCCCTTATAAACGATACCGTTATTGTAACACCTTTCAAGTTTAATAATAGTTTTATTTAACTTGAATTTTGTTTCACTTTTTTATTCCGCATTTTATTCGATTAAACGGTATTGTTTTTATTCAACCCCCCTTCTACAAACATATTGAGACCTAACAATTGGTATCAGAGCCTTCTGATTAACGTACAAATCAAGATCCTAGAATTTTGTGATTCTTTCACTCCTTGAAATTTTATTTACTCAAAAATTCATAATGACTACACAAAAAGTTGGAACCATTAAAATTCCACTATTCGATAAAGAAAATTATGGTATGTGGAAGAAGAAGATGCTATTGTTTTTACAAGTTGCAAATTCCAAATATCTGGAAGTGTTAAAGAAGGGTCCTAAAATTCCGATGGTTATTGAACCAAAGGTAATAGAAAATGATGTGGTGATTACCAAAGCAAGAACTTATATGAAAGATCCTGAGGATTTTTCTCCTGCTGAAAAAGAAGAAGCCTCCCTGGATGCTAGCCTTCAATTAATTTTAGTAGATTCCCTTGATCCCTTGATAAATAGACATGTGATGAACTGTAAAGATTCCAAACACATCTGGGAAACTATTGAGGTTATTAATGAAGGCACAGAGGAAGTTAGGGAGAACAAGTTAGAAATCCTAACCTCTGAGTATGAATACTTTAAATCCAATCCAGGAGAAGGAATCACTGAAGTGTTTGAGAGGTACAATGCATTGATCAACAACCTGAACATTAATGGTAAATACTATTCCATCAGGGAGGTCAACAAAAAGTTTCTTTTAACACTGCCAACTCATCTCGAACATAGAATCACTGCCATAAGAGAAGCAAGAGATCTGAGTGAGATTTCTTTGGAAAGACTCTATGGTGTGTTAAAGACTTATGAGTTGGAGCAAATTCAGCAGAAGGAAGTCTACGGGAAAGGAAGAGTGGTCAGCACGTCTACTGCTCTAGTAGCTGAAGAACAACAACAACAACAATCTCAACAGTCAGAAAGAATAGTACAGTCTTCCAAGGTTGAAGAAAACGTGATAGTAACAGAATTTGATCCTCCTACCATAAATCAATCAGGAGATGATTTTTATTCCTTGGAAGAACTGGAGCAATTGGAAGATGAGTCAATGGCCCTGGTTGTCAAGAGATTCTCCAATGTCAGATTCAAGAGGAATCCCAAGTTCAAGTACAAGTCCAACTACAACAGATTCCAGAAAGGTGGATCTTCATCCTCTAACACCAGCAGTGGTGGGTACAAAACATGGATGGTTGATCGAAGCACCATTCGATGCTTTAACTGCAATGAATTGGGACACTTTGCCATAGAATGCAGGAAGCCAAAACAAGTTAGGAAGAACTCTTATGATTCTAATCAGAAGAGTAAATCTGAAAGGGCTTACCTGGCAAAGGGAAGAAGCTGGGATGATACTGACAGTGAAGATAAAGAAGTTGGGAATCTTGCTCTCATGGCTAGTGATGCAAACACCTCATCGTCAAGAAAAGAGGGCATTAAACAGGTACAATCGGTAGTGTGGATTCTTGACAGCGGATCGTCAAGACATATGACCGGAGATAGAGCCCTGCTATCAAATGTGGTTGAGAAAGCTGGCCCAGTGGTTACCTTTGGAGATAACAGCAAAGGTTTAACTGAGGGATATGGCTGTTTGCTAGCTGGAAATGTTATCATTGAAAATGTGTATGTTATGTAAGGACTTGAACACAATCTGCTTAGCATTAGTCAGTTCTGTGACAACGGCTACAATGTTTTATTCGACAAGCTAAAGTGTCAGATTCTGCACAAGAAAAATGAAAAGCCCTCCTTGATGGGAATCCGGAAAGGAAATCTGTTCGTAGCTGACATGAACTCTGGAAGCAATCCTGAAGTGAATTGTTTCTATGCAAAGGCATCATCTGATGAGAGTTGGCTATGGTACAAGAGACTTTCTCATCTCAATTTCAAAACAATGAATTCTCTTGTCAAAAGAGAATTGGTCAGAGGTCTTCCTTAGCTGGAATTCTCCCCAGAAGGACTATGTGAGGCTTGCCAGAAAGGAAAGTTAAAGAAAGCAAGTCACAGAGGCACTGACACATCCTCCAGAACTGGTGTTCTACAATTATTGCACATGGATTTATTTGGACCAGTTAATGTTCTTTCGATGTCAAAGAAGTGTTACTGTCTTGTGATAGTTGATGACTATTCCAAGTATACGTGGGTTTTATTCCTTCACTCTAAGGATGAAACACCACAAGTTGTGATTGATCATATCAAGTTGATCGAGTTAGATTCTAATGTCCCTGTTAGAGCAATAAGGTCAGATAATGGAACAGAATTCAAGAATTCACTTCTCAATGGATTATGTACAGACAAAGGGATTACCAGACAATTTTCAGCTCCTAGAACCCCTCAGCAAAATGGAGTGGTAGAAAGGAAGAATCGTACATTGATTGAAGCTGCAAGAACGATGTTAAGTGAATCAGGTCTTCCAATGTACTTTTGGGCTGAAGCTGTCAATACTGCATGTTATACTCAGAATCGAACTCTAATCAACAAAGACTTCATGAAAACTCCTTATGAGATTTTGAATGAACAGAAACCTTCTATCAAATACTTTCATGTATTTGGTGCCAGATGCTTCGTGCTCAAGGATGAAGATGATCGTCGTGGTAAATTCGAGGCAAAGGCATATGAGGGTATTTTTGTTGGATATGGAAGAAGATCATACAGGGTGTATATCATTGATCAACACAAAGTAACTGAAAGTGTCAATATTACATTTGATGACACTAAACTCCCTAGTATCCAAAGTGAAGATCCTTCTGAGAAACTGAAGTTTGATGATATGTCAGATTTAGAATCAGAACATGATCAAGAACCTGAGGTTATTGTTGGTGAAGAACCTGTTAATCATGATGATACTCAAGGTAATGGTGATGGAAACTTTGGCAACAATGGAGATATCACTGCTACTGACGGAGAATCTTCAAGTCACTATGGCAACAACTCAGGGGGAGATGCTGAAGGATCAACTAGTAGGACACAACATCCCAATGAATTTCAAGGCGAATCATCAAGATCAAATCTTCCAAGACAGACTGTCTGGAATAAAGCTCATCCTTTTGAGTTGATTATTGGTGATCCAGATGTTGAAGTCAGAACTAGACGTGCTACTCAAAATGAGTGTCTGTTCTCAGGATTTCTTTCTGAGATGGAACCTAAGAAGATTGAGGAAGCACTGACTGATCCATATTGGGTGATTGCTATGCAAGATGAACTCAATCAGTTTGAGCATCAACAAGTCTGGAAACTGGTACCTAGACCTACACACAAGAAAGCTATTGGTACTCGGTGGGTATTCAGGAATAAACTAGATGAAGATGGTGTGGTTACAAGAAACAAAGAAAGACTGGTAGCTAAAGGGTATTCTCAAGCTGAAGGCATTGATTATGATGAAACCTATGCTCCAGTGGCTAGACTAGAGGCCATCAGGATATTTCTGGCATTTGCAGCATTCTCTAACTTATCAAATGGATGTCAAGAGTGCCTTTCTGAATGGAAAGCTGGATGAAGAGGTATATGTAGAGCAACCTCCTGGTTTTGAAGATCCAGATCATTTGGATTTTGTCTACTTTCTTTTCAAGGCTATCTATAGACTCAAACAGTCTCCTAGAAAATGGTATGACACTCTCTCTGAATTTCTTATTGAAAATAGCTTTATTAGAGGTGTCATAGACAAAACTATCTTTTCTAAAAAGCATAAGAATGATACTATATTAGTCCAAGTCTATGTGGATGATATAATATTTGGGTCTACTAATGATAATCTCTGTAAGAGATTTGCTACGTTAATGCACAGCAAATTTGAAATGAGCATGATGGGAGAGCTGAAGTTCTTTCTTGGATTACAAGTAAATCAAATGTTAGATGGAACTTTTATTTGTCAATCCAAGTATCTCAAGGAACTCCTCAAAAAGTACAATCTAGAGGATTCTGCATCATTAAGGACTCCGTCAACTACAGCTGTCAAGCTTGGACCATGTGAAAACTCCATTAAGGTAGATGTCACAAGCTACAGAGGTATGATTGGCTCGTTACTCTATCTTTATAACATCCCCAGATCCGGGGTCGGGGATCCGGGTCGTCACGAGTTCCATTTCCCTTAATAATATCCAATCTTAATAATTACTCAACTACTCTGCACTGTGACCCCACAATAAACACACACACCACACGTTATAGTCTCAGAGATGAACATCCAAAAAAATAATCACAAGTCCTTATATTCCACAATTATCTGCCAATACACCTTAAAAGGTTTTCTGACTAAATTTACATTTCTTTGCCATTATTACAATTCATAAATATACATAAATCTGGTACATCAGAAGTTGAAAGCCTAGCCTATTGGTAGTTCCTACCTCAGCTACGGCGGCATCAGTGCTTCTAGAAAACTGCGGAACGTCTCTTAACCTCTTGCGAATCGGGAGCTTGGTCCGGTTCATCTTGTCTATCTGATGTTGTGTGATGAAAGAAGAAAGCAAGGGTGAGCAGCAAGCCCACCAAAATAATATGTATAATGATTAACAATATATGAGCCTTCTCATAGTACTCATCAAAGTCTTGGTCAAAAGAAATGAACCAAGTTGATATCTTAATGCGATGAAGTCGCAAAATATTCAGTATATATATATACATATATACTTTTCAAAATATTGGAAGTCCTCTTCCATGCATAATACACACAGAGTTCCAGTGTATAACTGTATAAAAATACCGTTGCAAGGTGATCTCATATATCTAACCTTGTCTCAACGTTTTTCTGAAAATCTTTGTCATGCATAAGATAATCATTTACTAGATATAAGTTAAAAAAAAAATGAAGTTACAAGATACTCCAATATACTTTATATCCAAATACTACTTGAACTACCACCGTTCAAGTTATAATCAGTTTCAAAGTTCATCACCCAGATGAGACTACAAGATAAGACTTGAATATATTCAATCTTTAAAATATCATTATAAATAATGAAGTTACGAGATACTTCATTAAGTCCTGATATATATATCCATATATATATATATATATCTCATACATTTCCTGAAAATCTCTGTCATGTACAGTATGAACAGAGTTATAATATCCGATGAATTTTGGAAAGGAAAAGAATTTTGGCATAAACCAGATATCTTGCTGATCAGGGAAAGATACCAATAAGTAACCTTTTCTACTGTAGATGGATGAATTCTTCGCCGGTCATCACCCTGGCCGCATTAGGACCTCGCGCTAGACCGTTACCCGGCCACTCACACGTTGATGGACTGCCACCCGGCCACTTACACTTTGATAGACCGTACCCCGGCCTGTTGCTTATGCCGACTCAATTAGATGGGCTTACTTCCCGAACATTGGGCAAGTAATCAATTCATTTACCAAAACAGCAACCTTGTTGCGAATATAAAATACATCATAGAGCCGGATCCCTCAGGTTTTGAACGAGTATTTAAATCCCCTTTAAAAGGAAGATCTTAAATATAAAAATGAGTTTTGGGATCCACTCTAACTTTTAAAAATCATTTTGAAGACTCGAAAACACTTTAAAGAGTGTTTGGAGTAATGCTGATTTAATGAAGTAAATCAGTCCCAATATATTTAGAAAATGTCTGAATATTATTATTTAAATAATATTCCCATAAAGAATAATCTTTATACAAATAATTGAAGTAGAAGTTGTAAGACTTATACTTGAAATGAGTATTAAATAACCAAAGATATACTTATATGAAAGTACTATCTTTATTTGAATAATCGAAAATAAGTTTGATTATCGAAACATTATTCTTTAATAAAATAAAGAATATATCTCAGCAAATAATCGGAGTCATAGATCCTCAAATGAATATTCAAATAATATTCATTAAATAATATAAACTGAGTCATAAGCCCTCGAATGAATATTCAAATAATATTCAATAAATAATATAAAAGAGTCATAAGCCCTCGAATGAATATTCAAATATTATTCAAATAATAAAATAAAAGGACTCATAAGTCCTCAAATGAATATTCGTAATAATATTCATTAAATAAAATAAAGTTATCGAATAAACCTTATTCGATTAATAGTTTTAAAAACTATATCAATATATATATAAATATATATTATACTCGGGAGCCTCGCCTCCCGGTTTAGAAATATGTTCACCTTTTATCCCCTATACTAAGGGTAAACTCAAATACCGCTTATCTCTAGCATAGGTATTATGCAACTATAAGCATTTGAACCAACAAATATATAAATCAAGAATATGAAACAGGCATGCATATATACCATATCACATGCTACAATATATCGCAAGAATTTGCTAATAACCAATATGCATTTATCGCAAGATCATGCATATACACATATACATCACAATAATAGTTATACGGGTAGAAAACTTGCCTGAGCGACTTGGGGTGATAAAAGGCTCGGGACGAGTCTGGTAACCTATAAACAACAAGTAAGTTGGAATTAAACCAAAGTCACTTGTAAATCTATACTTTAACTAACTTAGACTCTAACGCTTGTTTTGCGCTTACTGATTTGCTTAAGTCACCCGGGTACCCTCGGCTCCACCATTTTTAATAATTTAATCCTTTACGAGTTTTAAGGCGATTCCTTCGCGAGTGTCTTACCAACTGCCTAACACACTTACCATAAATGTTTCATGCATTAATTAACCCTTTTTGGTCTTTAACCTATGTTTCAAAGTAAGGCGAGGGGAAAAGTTTTGTTCGCGAAACGCCGTTACTTGAAACGGTCGTTTCTCCTAAACCGTGCATCGGAATCGAACGAACTATATATCAAAACGAAGCTCGTAACATGAGCTATCTAAACATGGCAGTGGTCATAATCTAGCAGGGGGTTCTCGGATCCTAATGCTATGCACAAAAACAGTCCAAAGAAAATCGGACGTTACGACGGCTATGTTTACGCGATTTCCAATATTTTAAACCATTCAAAACCCTCCCAATTCAACCTCAAATCCAACATACAACCAACATCCATCCTTATCACATCATAACAACCTCAACCAATTCAATTTTAACATTCATACTTATGCCTAAGCTTAACTTTAACCATACTTAAGTTCTTTTAATCAAAACCACAACACTTACCATTCCATTTCACTACCATTTCAATTCCCCAAACTCTAATCACATCAACAAGCTACAATATCATTCTACTAATCAAAATCATCTTATAATACATAGGAATCTAGGGTTTGGAGATGGTATACCTTTCTTGAAGTGGTGGGAGGAGCTAGGAAGCCTTAAGAAGCTTTGAGAAGTCTTAGGAATGCTTGGATCTTCAAGGAAAACAAGAAAAACTTCAAGTTAAAAACTTGAAAACACTATTCATAGCCTTCTTCTTTGATTAAATGGAGAAGATGGAGAAGGAATTGATGGCTTAAACTCATGATATAGCCCTAACTAAGCATGAAGATGATTAGGGAATTAACTCACCAATTTAGGAAGCTTGGATCTTTGATTTTGAATTTCTTGCTCTTTTGAATAGTAAAAAGCCGAGAGCTTCTTCAAGAACAAGCCTTGGTTCTTTTTGATTTTGATGAAAATGATTTTACTTGGCTTGGTTGCTTTGTTTTTGTGTTTGATTTAGTCAATTACCTTGTTGCCCTTGAATTTGTGTGGTTCTCATTCAACCACACCTCCTTCCTTCCCATGTCATGCTTGTGTCATCCTCATGGTGTCATCCTCCCCTCCTTGTCCTCTTTCTATTGGTTGGATGACATCATCCCCACTAATCCCCTTGATTAACTTCCTAATCGTTTGCCTAATGACCGCTGATCTGTTATACGGTTCGCTTAACTTTCGTTTTCGTTTATCGTTTGAGGGATCATACCCGGGATCTTATTACTTAGGTTCCCTTAACCTTTCTCAATATATTGTATTCCTTTTATGATCCTCTCTTATAATCCTTTAATTTAAATCCTTTTTATCCTGTTACCTTATACTCAATTCTTTCCGTATCTATTGGATTTCCGGGAAAATCAAAGTGTTCGGAAATTGGATTCTGACGATCTTTACATACACTTATATATCACATAGAGTACTAATAATATTTCATAAGATCAATAACAGAACCCCTACATAGCGTGGCATGAAAATTTTTCTCATTCAGCAAAAACACTATTCATAAGGGTTTCAAAAATTTCCAAAAATTGGGGTTATTACAATCTTACTGCAAGTAGACCAGATATTATCTATACTACATGCTTATGTGCAAGGTTCCAAGCGGATCCTAGAGATATTCATCTCGTTGTTGTTAAACGAATCTTAAGATATCTTAAGGGAACACCAAATCTAGGTATTTGGTACCCTAAAGAATTTGGTTTTAACCTTGTTGGATATACAGATTCAGATTACGCAGGCAGTGTTGTTGATAGGAAAAGCACCTCAGGGAGTTGTCAATTTCTAGGTAGCAGACTAGTCTCATGGTACAGCAAGAAACAGCAAACAGTTATAAATTCAACGGCCGAGGCTGAATATATTGCTGCTGGAAGCTGCTGTGCTCAGATCTTATGGATTAGGAATCAGCTACGGGACTATGGCTCCGTATTGAACAAAATACCTATTCTATGTGACAATACAAGTGCAATAGCCATCACCAACAACCCTGTGCAGCATACAAGGACCAAGCACATTGACATCAGTTATCATTTTATTAGAGAGCACGTCATGAATGGTACTGTTGAACTATTTTTTGTTCCAACAGAAGAACAAATAGCAGATAATTTCACTAAACCTCTTGATGAATCAACATTTACCAAATTAGTTGGCAAATTGGGTATGTTGAATAGCTTTAGTGATTAAACTTGTGAATATCTGAAATCTGTTCTTGAGTGAATTTACAAATGAATTTTTCATAAATGAAAAATTCATTTGTAAATTTATTTTATCATTTTCCATAATACTTGCTTATTTCTGTGTAATTTGTATTATCTTATCTTATTTATTTATTCAACTTGTTAATTTTAATGTGTCAGAATATCTTATTTTCTCTAAAAATATTTTTCTATGAATTTTATTTGCTAAAATTCAAAAGAAATCTATTTTTGGACTAAAAATATAATTATCTCTGAAATATTTTAATTGTGTAAATATTTTCTGCCATATATATATTAGTATTTATTGTAGTTTTCTGTAATTTTCTTTTAATAAGTTCTGTATTTGTTAAAAACTGTTAATATTTGTTTTATATAATATATATATATATATATTTATTTGTTTTAATTTGATACTTGAATGACAATCGGCAAGATAATTGAAATTGTCTTGCTGAAAGTTATTTCACTGAAAGTCATTTCAGTATATTTATATAAATATTTAATTTATTTTATACTAGAATGACAATCGGCAAGACAATTGAAATTGTCTTGTTGAAAGTCCTTCCAGTACATATAAGTGTTTATTTTTAATTCAGTTTAATTTTATAACTGGCAAGACAATCGGTATGACTATTGGTTGTCATGCCAGTAATAAAATTTATATTTGTTTTTATTTTATACTGGTATGACAATCGGTATGACTATCAGATTGTCATACCAGTTATATTATTACTATATTTTTTTTGTTGTGTTTTCTCAATTTGCCTGGTATGAAAATCGGGAAGACAATTGGTATGACTTTTCTCGATTGTCATACCAGTTGTCTACTTAACATTTTTTTTGTTTTGTAAATCATTCAATTCAGTTTTTGTTCAAAATTCCAACAGTCTTTTTTTTCTCTTATTTCTCTCTCTCTCTCTCTCTATTCGATCTTAATGAAAACCGCCTCCATTGTCTTCTTGCTCGAGTTTTTACTCAGCTTCACAAAACTTCACTCCTGTGATATATACATACACATATATACATACAGAAGTGCTGCCTAATTTTTATTTTTTTAAAAAAAAAATTTCACTTCGTTTTTGTTCCCTTCAAAAATCAGTGTTTGTTTGCTTTTGGGTATTTTTTAGTTATTTTTGTTTTGTGTCTTGTGCGTTTTTCAGATCTTTCATTGTGAGTTAAGAATATTAACGAGATACATTACTTTCTAAATTTTCCGGATATAATTCATTTAATTCGAATTATTAAATTAATTTAATTAATTCGAATTTTCTTAATATTACTCTTAAAATTCTAAAAGTGTGTGTCTTATTATTATTTTTAAATGGCTCTCAACTTCCAAATTATTTCGCATAATCTTGTTGGTTATTTTAATCCAGATAAATGTGATGTGGAAAAATTTAAGCCATGGATTAGATTTTTAAATGACCATTCGATTGTTAGCTCTGCTATTAAATCAAATTTAATTTTAAATGTTGATCTGCTCAGACTGATTTGCACAACCTCTACTGTGGCCGATGATTTTAAATATTTTTCATTCACCGTGGCAAACACACAGTATGTAGTTGATGAAACAGTCGTCAATCGTGCGTTAAATTTTCCATTGGACAATTTCTGTAATTTGCCCTCTGAAAATGATATTTCAAACTTTTTCCATGCTATTCACTATCAGGGGGTGATTAACTTAACCAAGTTGTCTAAATCCAATTTGGTTTCTGAATGGGACATTTTCTTCGATACACTTTCTAAAGTGTTTGCCAACTGCACTAAATCCAACTTTCACAACATCACTTCCACTCTGCAGTATATTGGTCTTGCGGTTGTTTTTAATCAAATGATCAATTTTGGCAAACTACTTTTACCCATTCTTCTGAGATGTCTCACTACTGCTTTACGTGATCATTCTACAAATCATAGGGTTTCATGCTACTACGCTCGTTTTCTCATGCTCATAGCAGAACATCTTCTCTCACCTGAGCATAAAGCTCTTTTTGCTAACTCTTCAGTAACTGAACCCCCTCCAGTAAGCAAAAAGATTTACACTCGCCAAGACACAACCTTTAAATTCATGCAAGTTCCAGTACTTGTATCTGCTTTCATGGCCACTTACATTCCTTTGCCTATCTTCAATCTTCCCGGTCATGAACAGCAAGCTCAACCTCCAGTGGTTCAAACCACCCAGGCTCAAACATCAGATGCTCTTCCTCTACAGGTAATAATTTCTCAAACTCAAACTATTCCTCCTTCTGTTGAAAGACCCCCAGTGGTTGATAGGACTGACCATGAAGTTATAGAACCACAACTTCAATCCCAGGTCATAGAGCCAAACACAGAGTCACAACCTATCTCAACCTCTCCCCCACTGTCTAAAATGTTGCCTAGAAGGTTAGTAGGAAGTAGTATGTTATTGGATGTGAATGAACCCTCAGCTCTGCCTCCACCCAAGAAAAGAAGAACATTTACTGAGGCATCTGAAAGCCCATCCTTGTCCTTCCAACAGGATATGGACTTTGAAATGGCCACTGAACAGTTACTAGAGACATTCTCTCAACATGATGAATCTATTGAAATTCGCCATAGGGCCATGGCATCCTGTACTGAGTCAAGCACAATTCCATTACTCACAATGGAAGCATATAGACCAATAGATGATACTCAGGGCACAGAGCGAGGAGTGCACATTGAGTCGGTTACAGTGCCTGCCATAGTTACGGCAGAAGAGCAGTCACATGCTTCTGAGGGAAAATCTGACTCTCAGCCACCTTTAATAGAGTCATTTTCTCCCCTCCCAGATCCAACACCTCTGGCTCCCTCACGGGATTCTCCACTCACAGATTTATCTGGAGAAAGTGGAGGGCAACTCGGTCAATCTATCCCTGAAGCAATTCAGACATCTATTTCACATGAAAAGATAGGTTTGACTGAGGATCGGGACTCGTAAATTCCCATTGCACCACCACTGACCTCTCTTGAAGAGGCTAGGGTGATTTTAAATGCAGGTACAGAAGATCAGCATCAGGAAGACTCCTCACGAGCAATTATATTGAGAGATACACAAGCACGTGAGTTGAGTGAATCAAACAGGAGAGATATTCAGGTTAGCGCACACACAGACACAAACACTGAAAATCTGTTAGCTCAAATTGCTGATCTCAAGGAACAACTTGCAAAAAGTCAGGATGAAGCTAAATTATTCAAAGCACAAGTGGTTGAACGGTCTTCTTCTTCCACCTCTGTTAATAATCAGTTGGCTCTCATCAGGACTGAAATATCAGATTTGAAGACATCTGTTGTACCAAAGCTTAACTCAATCCAGGCATCTTTAACGTTATCAGCTGAAGACATTTCAAACTTCTGCTCTCTCCATACAAGAATGACTTCTCTTGAAGACTTGGTTGAAATGAATCATTCACTGGATTCCTCCAGATTTCTGAAGATAGAGACGGGTATGGAACATCTGAATGAAGGGATGAAGCACTTGTACTTCATGATCAAAAATTCTCACTGCCCTAATGAAGAACAAAGGACTTTCTTTGAAGGGCCGTCTGGTGGAGGCTCAGGCTCTGGAGGCTCTGGAGGTCATGGAGGTCATGGAGGATCTAAGGGAAAGTCTATAGAGGATTCCTCAACTAAGGGGGAGAAGAAAGGGAGAAGTGAAAAGGGAAAAGAAAAAGATACTTCTGCTGAAGGAACAGGGAAGCCTGATGATATCTACTATAGTGGAGAACAAGATGACTTTGATAATTGTGACGTTCCCACTGAACCAGTCTTGGAAGATAAAGATAAAGATGGTTTCTTTGAAGCTGAGGAGGAAAGTGATTTTGGAGAATGGGAAGAGGAAGCTCCAGCGGATCCTGTGTTTGAGAAAGAGTTTCAGCAGCAGCAGTCAGAGTTGAAAAGAAAAGAAGCTGAACTCAAAAAGTTATCCCAGATCATTGACATGAGGAAAGACATCCAAAGAACAGAAATTCTTCAAAAGCAACGTCTTCATGACATTAAAGCTAAAGAAAGGAGAAGAGATGTCAGACTGAAGATTGGTGAGAAATGGGATGAAGCTAGGAGAGTACTTGATATGCCTCAGCTAAGCACAAATAATGATAGACAGTTTCTACATCTTCTGGACAAGCTGGAGATCTCTAATCCAAACAATGACGTGTACACGAATGCTATAAAGACTGAAGTCTCAAGGATCACAGCTGCCTTTGACAGATCTCTAAATGAAATGAGCATATTTGTATATTGTCAGAGCAAAGGATCTTTCAAAGTATCACTTCATCTGTTTGAGAATCGTTCTTTATCAGAGATTTGGGTTCTTCTCAACAAAGTCAAGAGAAGCCCAGAATTGAATGAAGTTCTTCGAGAAAGGCTCAAAGAATTTGCCAGCAGAGCTAGTCCTCAAGTGGTCAACAATCCTCATCAGGTAAGATTCTTTAAGTCTGACTGTCTTCAAATCTGCCAGCTCGATTCACAATCTCTTAAAGACTACTCAGCTAGGCATCTTGTCTAGATGGAACATCACTTAAGAACTGTTGGATATTCATCCATGTTGAAAACTCAAGCAGCTGATCTGATTCAAACTTATTGTGAAAAGAATATTAAAAGGTATGATCAGTTCAAGAATAAGCTAAAGTCAGTTGGAGTTCAACCAGTCAGACCAGCCAGCTTTACTTCTGAAAAGGATCGTGTCTTTGACAAGGAGTTGCTTGAAGATTTGGAAGAAGGTGAATTCGGAAGAGAAGACAACTGAATTCAATAAGCTCAAAACTTAATGTAATATGATTAGGGCTTTATGAATCAAGATAGACTAATGTAGTTATATGTTCAGTCTAGAGGAACATCTATCTTGTATTCACTTGTAAATTTCTTTTGGAATCTGGAAAATGTTAAATATAATCCAGAACTTTTCTGCTATTTACTTTGCATTACTGTTTATATCTTTTTCTTATTTGTTAGTTGAGTTATCCTCTAGGTATTTGTTGTTATTGTCTAACAAAAAAATAGGGGGAGATTGTGGCGCCCTCCAAACCCGGGTCAGAAGTTTGGGGTCCACCACACATATACAATATATAAACTTGAATAAGAAATATTATTTGCAATGACCCTGCTTTACATAACCACGGATCGCAACAGGTTAAAGTATGAAAACAAGCCACAATCTTAACCTTATTTACAACGTACCAAATCCCAACTAATTTAACTTACAATTGATAATAAAATCATTCTTATAATCTGACTATCTCTATACCGCATGAAGCTTCTGCTAGCTCGATTCAACTCAACTGGAGCCTTAGCCCGTACTTTGGACTGAGGAACTTCACTACCATCCATATTCTTTTCAACTGTAAAATATATAAAAGAATTCGCAAGGGTGAGCTAATTAGCTCAGCAAGTCATAATAGTGATAATTGAGGTTATACAATGATCAAATGAGATGATTCAAGGGAATCAAGTTTCTTTTTAACTAATCATTAGAATTGGATATGCATTTTAAGTTTTAAAAACTAAGGTTAGGCTGCTGATCAGTCACGCACTAACCCCGAGCAAGTACACAGTACTGCTCTAATTACTGGATCCAAGGCACACATTGGCCTAACTTGACCATTGGTATGGTCTGACCACGAATCTGGTTCACATATATAAAAATTATCCAATCCTAAAGCAGTTCAATATGATAACAATATGATTCAATAAAGCAAGATCATAATCAATAATGGTTAAACATTTGCATAAAAACGTAAGGAAACTCATGGACATCTCAAGGGTATATCAGGGTATGTATAAGAACAGTTTTCCAGTTTGTAAAATGATCAGGTGTTGGACCAGTAATGATTTTTCAGGTATAGCTCTTTGATGTTATAAAGAATAGTCGAGGTATAGAAATTTATGTGTTTTTAAACAATTTTGTTCCAGTGTTTGGTGTCTGGTAGTTATACATTTGGGGAGTAGTTACATATTTGGGTGGTTTGGCATCTGAAAATCACTGAAGGATGGTTTACAAATAATAAGGCTTATGGCTCAAGGATCAAGAGAAATTAGGATTCAAGGTTAAATAGTTTAAAACACTTGCAATACAAAATAGGAGTTGTTTTAAATAATAGCGACATGTTATGAACCAGTTCGAAAATAATTGCAATATATCTTGAAGAAAAGTTCGGAAGTACTTGCCTCACAGGGCTTTACAACTGCTACTAACCAACTCTGAGCCGAGTCTACTGCTCATGCTTTAACGTCCAACCACTAGACCATATTACATTCAATTTTGATACTCAAGTTTTTCTGTTGAAACTCTATTGAGCTCGTCGACTGAGTACTAGGTCATCTCTAGTGCATCGTTCACTTTCAGGTTCCCGATTATAACCTACAGGGTCGAAATACCCTACGTTAGACGTCTAGGTATGCTTAACATATCCTCGATACTAATTCTTACCCAACGATATTCAAACCTGACTCGTAATTATTCATATTAGAATAACACAGAAAACAATTAGGGTTGACATTCTCGAAATCGATCTAATGTTCATTTTCAGAAAATACGTATACTCGTCATTTTACGAAATTAGGGTTACTGTGTTTTGGTCAAAACATACAACACAACATGCAATCAGGTTCTGTATAAAACATGCGTATATGTATTTACTTATATTCGCTCGACGTCCCGATAATCCTCGGATACGTTCCCGTATTTCCGTAGTTTGATTTTCCCGGAAATCGGGCAGCGTCCCTTTTGTTTATCGGACTACCAGTCGAAACATCAATCGACGTCAAACCAACAATAATCAAATTCACAACTACAATTCCAACCACCAGTTCGATTCAACAATCAATCCAATCACAATTCGTCAACTAATTTACGTACTTGATTTTAATGTAAAATTAAATTCTCGTTTCAACGATAATCTCACGAACTAATTTATTTGTTTTAAAATATTAGGACTCAGAATCATATCATCACCGTCCACCGTCGACTCACCGAAGTTCACCGTCGACGGCGGCAAAATTTGCGGGTACCCGATTAAACTCGGATTTCCTACGCAAATTTCGCCGATTAAAACTATTTGAATAATCATAAAATTTATTCGAATTCTTTCTAAAATAATCCGACTAATTAAAAACAAATTTTATTCGGATTTCCAGAATAATTCCGAATAAACCACATGGAAATTCACTAGGTTTTTTTTTCAATAATCATTTCGACTAGCTAACAATAAGCCATTCGGCTTTTCAGAAATACAAAGATTCAAGGAACTGATCCAACTGCAAAACACAGTCACATAACCACACGAAAAACAAACCGGCGGCAGCCAAAACAAAAGAACAAAGCACAACCCACTACTGATACATACACACACATAGGCGTATATACATGCACCAATTCAACAAACGGAACCAGGAATCGCGACCGGAAAAAGAAAAAGGCGACGGCCGGAGTCTTACCAAGAAGAAACAAGGCCGAGATAATAACAAAGAGGGAAGAGAACCGATTGTACAGAGACGAGAGAGAAGAGGGTATCGAAAGAGATTAGGAGAGTAAGAGAGATTAGAGAGACCCAGGGAGGGTTAGAGTTTGATGTTTTAATAAAAAAATTGCAATTGAACTGCCACTGTAAGGAAGCAAAAACACGTGTCCCCTAAAACAACACTGACACGTATCAAATATATATATGAGTTGTAAAACACGTGTCATGAATTGCCTAAGGATCTGATTTACGTCCCGCTTTTCTAAATTTAACGGATTAACTATGTAAAAATTTTCGTTGAAAATTATAAATCAGATACCAAAATTCTCGAAATAAATAAAAGTTAATAAAATAAAATCTTTATCAACAAATATGAATTCTTCAACTGCTAAATATACCCGGATTTACAATTAACGAACCGAGCTGCACTTAAAATAAATTCTTAAAATTACGGAAACAATCTTAAAATGTTAGACATATCCCAAAATTTATAAAAATGTAATTTTTAAAATTTTAGAACAATTTTCGAAGTGCACGTTATACCCGCTTTTTAACAATTAAGCGAAACGACGCGCGGGTGAAATTAATCCTGAAAATTCCCGAAATAATTTTAAAATTCTCAGAATGTTCCAAACTTAGATAAATATGAGTTTCATAATTTTTGAAGAATTTTAGAATTAAATATGGATTTTACAAATAAAAGCAATTAGAAAAATCATTTAAGGATAAATAATTAATAAATTATTGATTTCTCAATTTCATAAAATCCTAAAAATATTTATTATAATTATAAAACCATAAAAACAATTTTAGAGACACTTCAAATATTTATACAAATAAATTTGCATTAAATCCACTTTTAAAGGTGAAACAATTCAATACCATTCTTTAATTAATCGCGCGGACAACCCAGTACACCATAAATCACACATAGATAATAATCAGACAACACATAGCGGTCAAAACCAATACACATATTTTATTTATCTGATAATTCCATAATTATATATTTAAATAATTCAAAAATACGCGAGTCGTTATATCCTTCCCCCCTTAAAAAGATTCTGTCCTCAGAATCTGGTTTAGTTACACAAGTGAGGATATTTGTCAAGCATATCTGACTCTAATTTCTAAGTAGACCCTTCTACTCGAGGGTTCAAACGTACTCACAATAGGTATGCACTCATTTCCAAGGACTTGCCTTTGACGTTCAAGAATTTGGATCGATCACTATATGCAGAACAACTTGGACAAGAGCCCCATTGGCTCCTGATCAATCACTTAATTTTAAATCAGATTCTTATCATTTTTATCTTTAATAGACTAAACACACTATATGTACACACTGTTGTGACGGTAACATCAACTCATGAACAACCTTATCTATATTTATCAATACCCGAATGGTTCACCAATTTTTAGGACTTAACCTGTCTCTTCTACTTAGACTTATCTAGTCTTCTTTCAAGATGAAACTTGTACTAACACCACTGGTCCTATTCCTATACTTATATTCTCTCTCGATATAATTTCACCTTCTTTCTTTGTCTATTCCGAGCTGCTTCAATCAATATTACTTCACTCTTGGTGTGCTGAATTAATTTAGAATTTAGCAACTTTCTTTCTCCCACTTTATCTTAATAAAAATGGGAACCTACACTCGCGTCCACATGAAGCTTGGTAGAATGGCATTACAAAGCTGACTCGCTGATAAACGATCATTCCAGTGTTTCCTTAAAACTCAACTTCTCAACATATCTTACATTTCTGGCATCACTTCCGTACTTTAACTCTCCATTGAAGGATGATAGGTGGTGCTCATTTTCAACTTGGTTTCCAAACATTTAAACATCTCCTACTATGTTCCATATGTTAAGGCTGAAAAGTAATCTCATAGATTCACGTATTATCACCTTTAAGTATTTGAAGTTCAGATTCCACTCTTTTCAATTCGTTTATTAACTCCTCGGTGGTCTTAATTACATCCAACTCCATCTGTCGGCTTAAGGCACATGTTATCATACGGCTTTGTTTAGACTATTAATGGATTAATTCAGAACTTTTGTTAACCTTAGTCAAAATTTCATTCTTGAAGACTCAACGCATAGTTGCTTTTCTTTTGATCTTTGGAGGAAAATCCTTGGGCATTCCACGCAAACTTGCTTATTCTTTGAGTAGCTGAGGATGTTATCAATAAATACAGTTTGCTTATCTAAGCACTCCTTATATACCATGATTCCTTAATTTATTATAATCGTCTGATACACTTGTTATTTTACATAATGTCATACGAGCTTGCACTTCTCATAACTTATTTTAACCATAATCTCATAAGTTCATTTCTTTTCTTCAACAATATCACTGGTACATTTTATGATTTGCTTGTTGTAAAACCACTTCTTGGTCTGCCTTGTTCATTAGGCTTCCGATACTTCGCCTTAATTCTTTGGCGTGTCCAACACTTCCCAATCTATTTTGAAATTCGCTTCTTATACCTGGTTATCACTATTTTTCCTTAAATTTCCATATATCTTGGCATCTCTTCAATAAATTAAGTACTTAATGTTGTGAATTTTCCTATGGGATCTCATTTCTTAATTCTTCTACTTGTAGCATCCAAGTGCTGGAAGAAAATCTGGAGATATCGTGATCATTTTCCTAGGCGCATAAATTTCCTCTTTCTTACTGCTAACATCGTGATCCATTATCCTCTCTTGACCTCTCGTCATACTATCCATTCTTGCTCCTTTTGGACTATAACCTTTAGCTTCCAATTCCAACTTCCAAAATTCCATAATTAATTCTTCTGGTACAGACTCTATATTCGTTCTCCCCTTTTTGCCTATCGTTTGTCACTATTTTTGCTTTTCCTCATGAATACATACTTTAAATCTTATGGTCCGTATAGATTTTACACATTTCTCTATACATACCATGTTTCCCAATCTTTCAAAAGAAATATTATTACTGTTAGTCTCAATTATGAATAGGATACTTCTGCTCATAAAATTTCGGTTGTCCGGGTGCATATACAATAACTTTATTGTGCTGCATCAACACACATCCTACTCCCTTATGAGAAGCATCACTATGAACTACCAAATCTCCTTGATACTTCCAAAATGATAAAGCAGGTGCTGTAACAATTCTCACTCTTTTAACCTCCAAAAAACTTCCTTTACCCTCCTTCATTTCATATAAACTTCTTACTTTTATTGGTGTTTCTGGTTTCTTTTCATTCATAATAACTTTAATTTCCGCTGAATCTCTTTTGATCTTCTCTATACTGACTAGTCATGCTAAGAACTATACTTCATACAACTTCTTTCTTCTCCAACCTCCCAATTATCATTAAATGCTTTTCCTGGTCCTCCGTTGACTATAAGTATTACAACTACAGCTTATCCAGATATTCCTTCAGGGTTCTGTCCATCAAGTTCAAATATTACTGGTATATTGGTTAATCCAAATGGCAATACGAGAACAATACTTAGTTTTGAAAATTATCTTTGATATACCCATAGGTTTAATCTTCAATTGGTGAAATACCAATTCTTAAATTAATCTTATAAAAGTACTTTGCTTCCTTCGTTTGATCAAACAAATCATTGGGTCAAGGTAACAGATATTTGCTCTTGATACTAAACTTGTTGAGCTCTTGCTAGTCGACGCATAATCACATATTTCCATCTTTCTTATTAACATTTAATACCGGTGCACCTTATGGGGTACACTAGGTCTAATCGCTTCTTCTTCTAGCATTTCTTGTATTTACTTTGCTATCTCCTTCACTTTAACTGGCACCATTCTGTGCGGGGCCTGGGACACCGGCTTCATTTCAGGTGCTAAGTCAGTCATGAACTCAATTTCTATATCCGAAGGAAATGTTGATAACTCATCCAAAAACATATCTTGAAACTCCTTAATTACTATAAAATCTTCAAACTTTGTTTGCTTCCGACTTTTATGTATTCCATAATCACCCTAATGCTCATATCTTGATCACCGTAATCGTCATTAACAAATTCGTTACCTTTTTCATTTTCTGAACCTCCTCACCTTCTCATTTGGCATCCTCAGAATTATATTTTCGTCACGACGGTCTGTCTGGTCATCACGCTTTAGTAGTCAATCCATTCCTTAGAATAATATCAAATCCTCTTATCTTCCATGATATCAATTCTGCACAACTTATTACCAGGAATCTCAATTTCACCATTGGTACTTACTTATTTATCAATTACACGTTCTTGACTTGCTAATCCTTTAATCATAATCTTACCAACAAAACTTTGAGATAAACAATTATGTTTCTCTCACATCTTTTAATACTTTAACATATAAGGTAGTCACCCTAATCATCTATGTTATCATAGTTTCTCGTTCTTGGAGACGTATTCCTCATTGGAGTAGATTCCCTTGACTCTTAGTGCATCTCTGACTGGGCTAGTGATTTGCAATTTTCGTCATATGCCTTTGTTTACTTTCCATGCGTAAAATGTAGATGGAACTTCGTCCGCTTAATTCAGGATACGTTGATTTCTGTTTGAAAACTTCTTGCAAAGAGCGACAGTACAACGAGACGACTAGAAGGATTTAAAGTCCAACAAAAATAGAATTGAAAAGTAAGAAGAAGTAAGGATTTGGATATGAATGAGATAACCACATTGGTACTTAAGATGGCCAGTCTTTCGTACCATATGGCATACAGCATATGATTAGGTGGCGTCCCACCCGACTCTTCATCATTCTGTCAAAGTGTCTTACCATAACACTATTTGTCGCAATCAAAAAGCAAAAATTGAGGGAAGCAATTAGATTTGAAAGAAATGCAATATCCTCCTTTTCGATATCATAGCAAGGAGTTTATTTAAGAAAAGAAGTTCATACTTATTTAAGAAATCAAAAAGGGAATATACGTTGTAATATTGAAGACAAGAACGATACCATTGCTCACTATCCACATTTCACTTGTATTCATCTTTTGAGCTTGTTCGATCATATCTCCATTATTTCATATAATAACTTAGAAAGTACGTTGAAATGCCTTCGCAAATTAAACATTATGGTAGATTCTTACTTGTCAGTCTTGCGTTTTTATCATCACACCTCTACATATAATACTTTAACAACTCGATCATAAGGATGTCCCTTACCAGACTACCTCGAGTTTCCTTTTTCAATTTAGAATAACCCCGAAGCATTCAACATAGCAATCCTTTTGTTAATAGTATTCTTCTTTTTAGGAAATCTGGAAATCTTCTCAATCTCCTTCAGTCATACTCAGACTTTTGTTAAATCAATGAACTCTTTGAACTTGGATAATCCTGTAATTGGATGAGTAATTGCTCCGTACACTAATTCTGTTGTTAATCTTATCAAACAATATTTGTACCTTTATGTTGATAATAACCAACTTCTTCCTAATCGCGGATCACTTTATCCTCTGAATTAACAATACTAAGTCTGAAACAGCATTCTTCCAGGTAATCCAGGCCTTCTATCAAACACGAAACTCAAGTAGTAACTTGACAACCAATGTTTAAAAATTATTTTATTCGAAAAGGCTTTTAGAAATTTGTAAAAGAAAATCTTTTTCGAAAACTTGTTTAAAAAGTTTGGAAAATCACAAACCTGGTTGTCCTTACTATATGAGTTGGTTGTTGTCCTTCCGACCTATAACAAGGTACCATATTAAAGAAACAATTATATAAAAGTTCATTCACTCCAATCTACCTTTTCTTCTTCATCGGGTCCATTTGCCTTCCTTAATCGATGAAAACTTCAATTGTCGTTGCATGTAATCTTATTCGTAGCTTCACATCAAAACTTTTATACTGGTAAAACTCCCGACGTTATCGTTGCAGTAGTTAAGTAGAACATGCTATCCAATGGTCAACAAATCTATTTTATAGAACAAAGTTTGCTCGTATCACATCACATCACTACTTTACATATCGCATTCATCATAGCACCATCATTGAATTTCACCAAAAATTCCAGATCTTTACCTTTCTCTCTAACTCTTTCAAAATTCATCTAATTCATCCCATAATTATTCACGGGTGGCTTAGTCACTAAGGGCTTCTTTTAACCCGATAACAACTATCCTCTGAAACACTCAAATCTCCTCTCTAAACTTCGTCTCACCTCTATTTATAACTCAAGCGCTCACCATTTACTGTAGCTCTCGAATCCATGCTCGTAGGTACAATCGCTTCATAGGACAAGTTCTAAACTGGGGGTATAGAACATGATGTAGGGTAAACTAAAGAGATATACTCATACCCGAATGTCCAATAAAATTAAACAGAGGGAGGTTCTCGAATGGGTAGTCTCGTATTAAAAGGTAGAAGAATAGCGTAGAATAGCTTGAAGAGGTGCAACTGTCATAACGGAAGGTAACGCCATTAATACTGATGGAGGAACAAGGTGCAAATCCAATCTGACAGAAGATGACGATCCTTGAATGGAAAGCTCCAAACGATCAAATGACATTGGGAAATCAGGATCTGCCATTGCCGTTGTCTGGAAATCACGTCGCAAGCTGAGAATCCCGAATCGCAATACGAATTGTGTCGGAGACCTACTATACCATCGCACTCAACCTCACAACATCTTATCTTTCTATTTCCTATTCATAATCCTAACCCTCTACCCAATCCCCACAATCTAGGCTTGTTTCAGTGACTTATAACCTGTAGCTCTGATACCAATCTGTGGCGCCCTCCAAACCCGGGTCAGAAGTTTGGGGTCCACCACACATATACAATATATAAACTTGAATAAGAAATATTATTTGCAATGACCCTGCTTTACATAACCACGGATCGCAACAGGTTAAAGTATGAAAACAAGCCACAATCTTAACCTTATTTACAACGTACCAAATCCCAACTAATTTAACTTACAATTGATAATAAAATCATTCTTACAATTTGACTATCTCTATACCGCATGAAGCTTCTGCTAGCTCGATTCAACTCAACTGGAGCCTTAGCCTGTACTTTGGACTGAGGAACTTCACTATCATCCATATTCTTTTCAATTGTAAAATATATAAATGAATTCGCAAGGGTGAGCTAATTAGCTCAGCAAGTCATAATAGTGATAATTGAGGTTATACAATGATCAAATGAGATGATTCAAGGGAATCAAGTTTCTTTTTAACTAATCATTAGAATTGGATATGCATTTTAAGTTTTAAAAACTAAGGTTAGGCTGCTGATCAGTCACGCACTAACCCCGAGCAAGTACACAACACTGCTTTAATTACTGGATCCAAGGCACACATTGGCCTAACTTGACCATTGGTATGGTCTGACCACGAATCTGGTTCACATATATAAAAATTATCCAATCCTAAAGCAGTTCAATATGATAACAATATGATTCAATAAAGCAAGATCATAATCAATAATGGTTAAACATTTGCATAAAAACGTAAGGAAACTCATTGACATCTCAAGGGTATATCAGGGTATGTATAAGAACAGTTTTCCAGTTTGTAAAATGATCAGGTGTTGGACCAGTAATGATTTTTCAGGTATAGCTCTTTGATGTTATAAAGAATAGTCGAGGTATAGAAATTTCTGTGTTTTTAAACAATTTTGTTCCAGTGTTTGGTGTCTGGTAGTTATACATTTGGGGAGTAGTTACATATTTGGGTGGTTTGGCATCTGAAAATCACTGAAGGATGGTTTACAAATAATAAGGCTTATGGCTCAAGGATCAAGAGAAATCAGGATTCAAGGTTAAATAGTTTAAAACACTTGCAATACAAAACATGAGTTGTTTTAAATAATAGCGACATGTTATGAACCAGTTCGAAAATAATTGCAATATATCTTGAAGAAAAGTTCGGAAGCACTTGCCTCACAGGGCTTTACAACTGCTACTGACCAACTCTGAGCCGAGTCTGCTGCTCAGGCTTTAACGTCCAACCACTAGACCATATTACATTCGATTTTTATACTCAAGTTTTTCTGTTGAAACTCTATTGAGCTCGTCGACTGAGTACTAGGTCATCTCTAGTGCATCGTTTACTTTCAGGTTCCCGATTATAACCTACAGGGTCGAAATCACTACTAGAAAAAAGACCTTAGACATCGGTTTTTAACCGATGTCTATGTAAAAAATGTATGATGTCTTCGCGACTGATGTTAAATGTATTTTCTCATAGACAACGGTTAAAAACCGATGTCTATATAATATTACACATCATTTCTGAAAAATTTCTGATGTCTAATTCACATTGATGTTATATAATTGTTTAATGTCAAGTTCAGAAATGTAATATTAGGACGATTAGGCCTGTTTAAAACTATAACACACAATCAATATTTATAAAATAACATCGGTTAAAAATAAAAAACCGATGTCTATATCTTATTAGACATCGATCATTTTCTAAGTACCCGATGTCAATGTTGATAATAGACATCGATCATTTTCTAAGTACCCGATGTCAATGTTGATAATAGACATCGGTTGTTTTCTAAAAAACCGATGTTAGTATGATAAATAGACATCGGGTGTTTAATTTTAAATCGATGTTATTACCCTATTTTCATGTGCTAATATTCCTTTATTAACATCGAATATTTTATTTTTCTGATGTCTTTGTGATTTTAAGACATTGCTTTTATATGTGTACACTGATGTTATTTATGGTTTTTTAACATCGGTTCTAATAACAATGTGATGTCTGTTTCTATTATAATTAAACTGAGCATCTCTGTTTTTGCATGAACCAGAAAACTCCATATGGTAAAATCCAATCAACCAACAATTTTCCATCCAACCAACCAACAATTTTCACCCCATCAACCAACAATTAACCCAGATTCAACCAACAACAGTTTTTATCCAATCAACAACCTAAAACATCTACTAGAAAATTCAAACATCTACATTAACCAACCAACAACAAATATATAGCGAAAATAGTTCTGACACATTATCAAACATGCATCTTACAAATTCGATCATCAAGTACATTATGAAACCAGAATTTACAGTAGCGAGGCAAGGAAATTTACAATCTACATTTTGTCTTGAATGAAGTCGATAACATCACATCGAACCTGGTCTAGCTCCTCTAGAGTGTAAGACTTGCGAGTCTTGGTCGCCCACTAAAAATTGAGTAAACTGAAAAGGGAAATCATAAAAAAATGCATCTAAAATGCCACATTCAGTCATACAAAAATGAATGTACGGACCTTAGAAGTAAAAGAAATTTCCCTATCCTCAATAATTTCCTTCATGTACCTCATGACCACATAACCACATTCAACCCCACCAGGCTGTTTCGGGGATCCCTGTTAAGATAAAAAAAACTGGCTTTACAAACTGATTAAATCAAGATTACTGTCGTACTATAAAAATTATAATATAAATTACGTACTACAAGATTCTTGATTTTAGGAGCTTTGTTACCCCTTCCTATTTGAGAATTAACTTGTTTTATTGTCCTGCATATTATAATGACACGGTGTCAAGAGTCATATTTCGAATACAAGAAATAAATGAAAACAACCTAAAAAATAAAAGAAATAATGTTACTCTGATAAAGCTTTTTCTAAATCATCAAAATGAGTTGGATGAGGCAAAGGATTGAGAATGTAAATGTCGCCATCCCATATTACGACCAGAATCCAGTGACAACTGTATTATTATAAATTTACACAAGTCAGATATTTTAAAAAATAGCCTAAAAACCTGAAAGAAAATTAAATTAATAGATTACAATATGCATTTAAAAATACTTACTGATGATTATGTGGCAGGAAGAATATATGATTTTGATTACCCTCTTTCAACCGACTACCAACATTTCGTTGAAAATCAGCATTCAAATTAAAGTTGGCGCCAGGATCAAAAAATCCATACAGGACCACATCATCATTCTTGCGAACCCTCTTAATTGTACTATGCAAGTGCCTATACATATGTGGGAGAAATTAAAATTACTAGCAGACCAGTTGTGCGATAATTCAAACAAAACCTATAACCACGAAAATAAATTACTTACGCCATATACGCAGATATCGCAGCTTGTCCAATCATGTCAAACTCTAACAATGCTTTTAAATTCTCATGCAATATATATATTGTCTTCTCAACTCCAAACACATCGGAATCACATGGAATAGGGATCGATTCCCCGCTGGCTTTCATAAATGTCGTAGCATGTTTGTACAATACCTTGTATTGGCGTGGCACTTTCTTGCTGACCTTGACATGAGTGAACTCTTGTTGAATTTTATGCACCTCACCCTTGTTCTTTGACTGCGACACATCTCTTTTCTTTTTCTACAAAAAAATGAAAGAATATAAGTAAACATTTATTCACCTAATTAACCCCTATTTTTTAACTTTTATACAACTTTAGCAACCAACAAGCACATGTAAATACCACAATTGTCCGTAGGCTGATTAAATTTCGAGGCCATGCCAAGTGTGAACCAACGGCTTCACGAACATGTTCAATTTCACCAGGTATAGGGACGGGAACTAAAGCATCTGGTTGGATATGTCCATCAACCGACACACGAGCATGTCCAGGCTTCAGGGGCACTCCATGAACCGAAACATTCATTTCATCATCTTTGAAAACATTACCAAAAGCAACCTTATTTTTGATGCTATCCACCGAAAGCTCACAAATTTGTGGACCCTATAATTGTAAGGAGTAAATTATATAATTACTCTACAATTTGAAGAACCGTATAATTACAATAATATTTGTGAAATATACCTTCTTTTCTGATGGAGGGGGTTGATCATAAGCAAGACAATCATCATTCACCAATATTTCTTTTGCTTTTGGTTCTCCTTCAACTGGTTGGCAACTTGCTCTCTCCAAAAAATTCGGAGACTGCTGATTAGATCCTGTAAACAATGACTTGAGCTCAGCCATTTCCCGCCTTGTTCTTACCAACTCCTCCTGTAGCACTCTATCACGGGCCAACAACTCCGCCTTGGTAATTGCAGGTTTTCTCTCTTTCGGCAGATTAAAGAACATTTTTGGGGTGACAAAACCTCCAACTCCTCGAACCCTGCCTGAATGCTCAGGAGTTTCGAGTGCCGTAGTCAACACATTATCAGTTCCAGATGGTACGAATTCACCCTTCTCCTTCTTTTCGAGTAATTCATCCTAATGCAGATATGAATACACATCAGATCTTAGGGACATATTATGAATAATGAAGGAATAAACAGATTTCTCACTATAATCTGTTTTTCTCGATTAAATGCAGTTTTTTTTATAATTTTTACTTACAATTCTGGCAAATACTGCTTCTTTATCTTCATCAAGTTCCTCATCATCTAGCTTTGACTTTCGAGCCTTTTTCCAAAATATTGCCCGATCTGGTTTCTCCTCGGGCTTTAGTTTGCCTTTTTTTATCTGTTTAAGATGAGAAAAAATTAAAAGGTGCTTTATTTGTTGAAGATGAGAAAAAATTATAGCTAGGTTCTTACTTCATCCTCTTGTAAACCAATGTAACCCTTCCTTGACAAACGATGATGATATTTTTGATTATGCACTCTTTCGCTCTGCAGGGTGCGTAGTTTCTGCATCATACAACGAATAATTATATCCAAGTAAATATTCTAAATCCAAAAAGGGTACACTGGCAAAGAAAATGCATCCATACCAGCCACTTATCACCTGTCCTCTGTGCAATAAATCTCGTCCAAGCTTCTTGACCCACAAACCGATAATTTTTTGGAGGCCTCTTCAGTTTCTTCTTTTTTTCAGCATATGGCATCACGTGTTTAGTTGTTAAATCAGTTTTAAACTGTCTCCACTTCTCTCCTGCAGACTTAAGCACCATAGCCTCACTTTCCGGAGCAACTTTAAATGTACCCTATGGACAATAAAATACACAAGTTTATAAGGCTTAGATAGTAGTACTAAAAATATGTTGTGTGTGTCAACTATAATTTAATACCTTAATATCAAGCCATAATTTAACTTTCAATTCCCGATCCATATTTGGCCAGCTGTCAATGTCGATAGGAATCATAGTTCTTGCCAGGTGCCCTATGTAGGACTGTAAGGTACACCTAGTATCTCCGACAGGAACTCCAAACTCATTGTATCTGATTTTAAATCTCTTGCCCTGGGCCTTCCTTACCAATACTATTTTAAGAGAGGAAACACCTCGTGCAGCTCCCAACCTTCTTTTCGCAGAATTAGAATTAGTTGTTGTTTCTTGTTCAGACTGTTGCTTTTCAGTTTGAGGTTCACTTGGTGCTTGTCCATCCTGATCACAGTGCTCTTCAACCTCCTGATCACAATGTTCTTCGACCTCTTTAACTTTTTTAGATTTGCTTTTGTTGGTTCTCTTTTTCTTTGCCATTTTTGTCCTTCACTCTGAATAATAAAACAAGAAATAATTAGTCACTGAATAAATGAAACTCTACATGAATTAAAATACATTCAAAATTACATATGCATGAATAAAAATGCATTGAAAATTACAACTGGAAAATTTCAAAACAAATACAAAAACAAAATACAAAAAAATTATAAAAGAAAAATTACAAAAGAAAAATGCATTAGTCACTATAATTCATGTACTCAAAAAAATTACAAAGGAAAATTAAATATGCTGATTAAATTATAACAAGCAAAAAGTACAGAGAGCAAAATTAACAGGATCATTTTTTAACCCAAATTCCCTCAACATTAGGCCTAATACTATGCGCAACGTCTTCATTGGTCACATCAGAAGCAGGGATGTTAGAGCAGAAGGGAGGATGTTCCATGATCGTGTCACCCAAATCATCGTCGTTATATAACTCTTGATAGTCTCTAGTTATGGAAGTTAACACGATCGACCAAGTAGGATCAACCAGATCTTTAATGTAAAACACCTGGTTGACTTGGTCAACAGAGACATATTTATCCTTCTTATGGCCTTGTCGATTGAAATCCACAAGTGTGAAGCCAAGATCGTCGATCTTTATGCCTTTATCATTCTCTGCCCATTTACACAAGAAGAGTGGAGCTTTGAACTCATGGTAATCCAACTCCCATACTTCCAAGATTATGCCATAAAAGGTCATATCACTCTCAATGAGGTTTAAATCTTTCGCACTGGACACCTGGACTGCCTTAGCAACCACATAAACTCCACTGTTTTGAACAACTCGCGCATCATCTCGGTCTTTTGTAAAGTATCGGACTCCATTGACTGAAAAACCTTGATAAGTTAAAACAGAAAATGATGGTTTTCCAGCGAGCCATCGTATCGTCTCTGAAACAGCATCGGGATTTCCCTTCATTTCACTACTTACCTATACATAATATTATATAATAAAAAAATCCATCAGTTGCAAACTACAACTAACAACTATTTAAGTAGACAATACACAAAACCTACTCTTTTTTTCAAACCAATCGGCAAATAGCCGATTGTGCTCTCCCATGAGCCAATGAACACTTTTTTTCTTCCCTCGGTAAATTTCATCCAAATACTCCTTGTGCATTCTGAGAATATGCATAAATATTAGAAATAACCCACAAAAATTACATCTTCAAACAAATAGGACAAGTTAATAAAATAAACGTACACGATATAGGAATACACTTCATCATTGTTTTGAAGGACATACAGATGAGCCTCATCTCGCTCTTTTTCTTCCACGACCTTTATTATCACGGCAGATAATGGACCAGATTGCTTGCCTTGCTCAACTGGAATGCCGGCAGTTGTACAAGTATGGCTCATAAATTCTGTGCAGAATTCTACTGATTCTTTTTTAAGGTAGCTTTCTGCCATACAACCTTCAGGATAATATCGGTTTCGTACGTAGCTCTTTAGCACTTTATTGAATCGTTCGAAGGCATACATCCATCTATAAAATACCGGTCCACATAAACGCACTTCTAGGACTAAGTGGACAATAAGATGTAACATTACATCAAAAAATGATGAAGGGAATATTTTTTCTAGATCGCATAAGGTTATTATTACATCTGACTGCAATTTATCGAGTTTCGAGACATCGACAACTTTGCTGCATAAAGCATTAAAAAAGAAACACAGTCGTATGATTGTGACCCTAACATTTTTTGGGAGAACGGATCGAATGGCAACAGGGAGGAGTTGTTGGAGAAGGATATGGCAGTCATGGGACTTAAGCCCGTATATCTTCAAATCAGACATGGATACACAATTTTTTATGTTTGATCCATGTCCAGAAGGAAGTTTCATAGACAAAAATGAGTTCAACACTTTCTTTTTTTCAACCTTCGACAAAGTAAAAGGGGAAGGAGGCAGATAGGTCTTCTTTTCTCCTACTTGAGGAGCTAAATCATGTCTAACACCCATATCAATCATATCACGATGTGCCGCCTCACTATCTTTTGACTTTCGCATATTTAATAACGTCCCAAGCAGATTATCACACACATTTTTCTCGATGTGCATAACATCGAGACAGTGGCGAACATGATGATATTTCCAATATTCTAACTCAAAGAAAACAGATTTTTTCTTCCATGGACATTCCACCTTCTTCGACTTCTTCACCTCTTTTCCAAAACAAAAATCAATTTGTTCCTGACGCGCTAACACTTCTTCTCCGGAAAGGGGTTGACATGCGTTCCCCAACTCTTGTTGTCCGTTAAAGGCCGCCTTCTGCCTCCTATAAGGGTGCTGCCTAGGCAAATAACGGTGATGACCTTGGAAGCACATCTTCCTACTATGACTTAAATATTTAGCCACAGTATCGTTACCACAAATTGGACAACTCTTATAACCCTTATTCACGCAGCCTGACAAGTTTCCATATGCTGGAAAATCATTTATAGTCCATAATAAAATTGCTTTTAGAGTGAAATATGATTTACTATAGGCGTCATAAACGTTTGGCTCACCTTCTTCCCAAAGTTTTTTCAGATCATCAATCAACGGTTGTAAATAAACGTCGATGTTATTTCCCGGCTCATGTGGACCAGGAACTAAAACTGACAACATCATGAACTTCCTTTTCATGCATAACAACGGAGGAAGATTGTACGTTACCAACACTACTGGCCAGCATGTATATCGATTGACTAACCCATTAGTATGCGGGTTGATACCATCCGCTGATAAAGCCGACCTAATATTCCTAGATTCACTACCAAAGGCAGGCCACCGGTAATCGATATTCCTCCAAGAAGGAGAGTCGGCCGGATGTCGCATCTTGTCATCATTTATTCGCTGATTTGCATGCCAAGTCATGAGTTCAGCAGTAGAGGGAGATTTAAATAACCGTTTAAATCTTGGAATTATAGGAAAATACCACATGACCTTGGCTGGAACATTGACCCTAAGTTGGCCATTCTTCCGTACTTTCCAACGTGACAGCTTGCAATGAGGACATTGAGAAGCATCAGAATGTATGCCCCTATACAGTATACAATCATTGGGACATGAATGAATTTTTATATACACTAGACTTAAATCGGATAAAGTTTTCTTCGCTTCATATGCGTTAGGAGGCAACACATTATCTTTGGGAAGGATCGAGCCAACTGAAGAGAGCAGCTCAGTAAAGGCAGTGTCGCTAATACCAAACCTAGCTTTCCAGTTGTGCAATTTTAACATTGACTCTAACTTTGTGCACTCGCTGCCCTCAAACAACGGTTGTTCCGCATCAACAACAAACCTCTGAAAATCATATGAATCCTTATCGTAATTACCCGAATTAAAAGCGGCTTCACAAACTTCAACAGTTTCTGATGCAACAAAGTGCTCTATAGGTTGGTCTGAAGCAGGACGCGTACTACCTATAGAAGACCTAGTACTCCTAGTAGATTTTTCTTCATGCCAAATCCAATCAACATACCCCAAACTAAAACCATGATCGTAGATATGTCCCCTTATGATTTTGGTTGAGAATTTTTTAAAATTCACACATCGACCACATGGACAAGGAATTATTTTAGGATCTTTACAATTTTCTTCAGCGAAAATCAAGAATTCTTCGACGCCAATTTCAAATTCTAAAGAATCCCTATCTTTTGATATCCACGACTTATCCATAAATGAAAATGTATGACCAGCAATCTAGCAACCTAACCACCAGATGGTCATTTCAACATCAAAGCGCGAATTAATCAATACAAGTGCACATATTTAAGTGCATATAAACAAAACCAAGAAAGTCAACATTGTTTAACTAGCATAATCAATACAAGTGCACATATTCAAGCACGAATTAATAACAAACATGCCCTTAAAAAATTGAAAGATTTTACACAAATGACAACTAGTACATTCATGGCATCTCATCTATTAAAAGAGAACGATACACTAAATCTGATACATAAACAACAATCCAAATCAAATAATGTATACATAAATAATGACAGATCGGTTACTGGTGAATCCCTTCCTACATAATGTATACAAAAAAAAGGAAAAAAGCAAACGAATAAGAATTTCTAACCTCCTTCTTGAAGTAAAATGTGCAGGCACTGTCAAATTCCGAGACTTGATGAGATAATCTGCAAATGGACAAAATCGAATTTAAAAACATACTATTACTTAAAACTTTAAACGGACAAAAATCGGAAGATATCAACCAGAAAAGAAAAATACATGCAAATATCAAACCTAATTGATATATTTAGGCAAACCTAAATATATATACACAAGAACACAAACCTAATTTATGTTAAAAAAATGCAGATTTATGTAAATATATTTAAAACAACTCAAGAAAAAATATAAAATTAGAGTACAAACCTTATTTGGCTCAATGAATTTCAAAACCTGTTCAAAAAGGAAAAAACCCATTAAAATTTATGAACAAACCCTAATTGAACAAATGTAACCTAATCGAACATACAAACCTAAATGAACAAACATACCTGTTCAGAAATTCGGGTTTCTCGTAGATGGATTTTGATTAACTGATGGTGTTCTTCAATTTGGGTTTAATTAAAACCTATGTACTTATTATAAACTGATATGGTATGTGTGTGAGATAGAGAGAGATGGAAGAGAGAGGGAGAGAAGCAGAGAGATGGAAGAGAGAGGGAAAGAGAACTAGAGAGAGTAAGCTCAGAGAGAGAGAGCAGAGAGAGTGAGAGTAAGAGAGAGAGAGCAGAGAGAGAGTGAGAGAGAGACAGGAAAAATAATTAGGGGGGAGAAACGGGTTTTTTTTTCGGTTAAGGGGGGGAATATTTGGGGAATAAGGGGGGAAAGTTTCCGCGTTTTTTTAATTTTTTTTAAGTTAACCATCGACAACGGTTGTAAAATACAACCGATGTCTATAAAACAAAGACATCGGTTATATAGAATACCGATGTCTAACTAACATTTTTCATTTTTGAAAAATAAGTATAGACATCGGTTATTTTCTGGACCGATGTCTAAAACAATAAGTAACATCGGTTTTAAAATAACCGATGTCTAAATGAACTTTAACATCGGTCGTCTGAGCAACCGATGTCTAAGGACCGATGTCTATTGACAGAATTCTAGTAGTGAATACCCTACGTTAGACATCTAGGTATGCTTGACATATCCTCGATACTAATTCTTACCCAACGATATTCAAACCTAACTCGTAATTATTCATATTAGAATAACACAGAAAATAATTAGGGTTCACATTCTCGAAATCGATCTAATGTTCATTTTCAGAAAATACGTATACTCGTCATTTTACGAAATTAGGGTTACTGTGTTTTGGTCAAAACATACAACACAACATGCAATCAGGTTCTGTATAAAACATGCGTATATGTATTTACTTATATTCGCTCGACGTCCCGATAATCCTCGGATACATTCCCGTATTTCCGTAGTTTGATTTTCCCGGAAATCGGGCAGCGTCCCCTTTGTTTATCGGACTACCCGTCGAAATATCAATCGACGTCAAACCAACAATAATCAATTTCACAACTACAATTCCAACCACCAGTTCGATTCAACAATCAATCCAATCACAATTCGTCAACTAATTTACGTACTTGATTTTAATGTAAAATTAAATTTTCGTTTCAACGATAATCTCACGAACTAATTTATTTGTTTTCAAATATTAGGACTCAGAATCATATCATCACCGTCCACCGTCGACTCACCGAAGTTCACCGTCGACGGCGGCAAAATTTGCGGGTACCCGATTAAACTCGGATTTCCTACGCAAATTTTGCCGATTAAAACTATTTGAATAATCATAAAATTTATTCGAATTCTTTCTAAAATAATCCGACTAATTAAAAACAATTTTTATTCGGATTTCTAGAATAATTCTGAATAAACCATATGGAAATTCACTGGGTTTTTTTTTCAATAATCATTTCGACTAGCTAACAATAAGCCATTCGGCTTTTCAGAAATACAAAGGTTCAAGGAACTGATCCAACTGCAAAACACAGTCATATAACCACACGAAGAACACGCGCCGACTACCCTGCCAGAAAACAAACCGGCGGCAGCCAAAACAAAAGAACAAAGCACAACCCACTACTGATACATACACACACATAGGCGTATATACATGCACCAATTCAACAAACGGAACCAGGAATCGCGACCGGAAAAAGAAAAAGGCGACGGCCGGAGTCTTACCAAGAAGAAACAAGGCCGAGATAATAACAAAGAGGGAAGAGAACCGATTGTACAGAGACGAGAGAGAAGAGGGTATCGAAAGAGATTAGGAGAGTAAGAGAGATTAGAGAGACCCAGGGAGGGTTAGAGTTTGATGTTTTAATAAAAAAATTGCAATTGAACTGCCACTGTAAGGAAGCAAAAACACGTGTCCCCTAAAACAACACTGACACGTATCAAATATATATATGAGCTGTAAAACACGTGTCATGAATTGCCTAAGGATCTGATTTACGTCCCGCTTTTCTAAATTTAACGGATTAACTATGTAAAAGTTTTCGTTGAAAATTATAAATCAGATACCAAAATTCTGGAAATAAATAAAAGTTAATAAAATAAAATCTTTATCAACAAATATGAATTTTTCAACTGCTAAATATACCCGGATTTATAATTAACGAACCGAGCTGCACTTAAAATAAATTCTTAAAATTACGGAAACAATCTTCAAATGTTAGACATCTCCCGAAATTTATAAAAATGTAATTTTTAAAATTTTAGAACAATTTCGAAGTGCACTTTATACCCGCTTTTTAACAATTAAGCGAAACGACGCGCGGGTGAAATTAATCCTGAAAATTCCCGAAATAATTTCAAAATTCTCAGAATGTTCCAAACTTAGATAAATATGAGTTTCATAATTTTCGAAGAATTTTAGAATTAAATATGGATTTTACAAATAAAAGTAATTAGAAAAATCATTTAAGGATAAATAATTAATAAAATATTGATTTCTCAATTTCATAAAATCCTAAAAATATTTATTATAATTATAAAACCATAAAAACAATTTTACAGACACTTCAAATATTTATACAAATAAATTTGCATTAAATCCACTTTTAAAGGTGAAACAATTCAATACCATTCTTTAATTAATCGCGCGGACAACCCAGTACACCATAAATCATACATAGATAATAATCAGACAACACATAGCGGTCAAAACCAATACACATATTTTATTTATCTAATAATTCCATAATTACATATTTAAATAATTCAAAAATACGCGAGTCGTTATAGAGATTGAAAGGCATATGTCATAGCCTATTTGTTTATTCGAGGAATTAACTCAACTCAAATAAAGATGTAACAAGTAAATAGTGGTTCTATCGTCAGAGAGATCTCTCATAGTAAAATATGTCAAAGGATTAAGTAACATTGTTCGTCTACAGACTTGAGGACTTAATTCACTGGAAGAAGCTCAAGAAATTGATCAAGCCTCAGTGATATAAATCAAGATTGTGGATTTAATCAAGTGACAGAGATCTCGTCAGGGTATTAATTAATTACAAGGATTTAGTCTGAAGAAAATCAAGAGTATCAAGGTCAAGGCATGAAGAAACGTCACGGAAGTTAGTCACTCATGAACCAGATAGTACATCGAGTGTCAACATTGAAGTGGTGGAATTGATTCATAATTGACAGTGATTTTCAGAAGATTTTCAGAAGAATGGTTGCTACTCAAGATTAGTATTAATTCTCTATTAATTAATTAAGTCATATAATTTAATTAAGAGAATAAATTAAATCTGCAAAGATTAATTAATTGAATTAATTGATTAATTAATTCAGAATTATTATTTGATTAAAATCTGTTTTAATCCAGCAAGACTATCTTTTGTATTAGCAAGACAATCGGTATGACAATCAATAGTCATACCAAAAGTCATGCTAGTGCATTTAGATTGTCTTGCCGAAAGTCCTATCAGTTCAATTGATAGTCCTACCGAAAGTCTTACCAGTTCAAAAGATTGTCATGCTGAGCTAAATGGATTGTCTTGCCAATTAAAATCACAGGATTCAATATAAAGCAGAGCAGTTGTTTTTCAACAAGAAGCAGAGTATTGAATGTAAAACACAGAAGAACACAGAACAAAAGAAAAACTGTAGAGAACTTATTGCAATTTCACAGATCATTTATTTCTAGTATTCATTGTTAAATCTAATCCACTAGAAATCCTTTTCTTGTTCTTGTGTAACTATCTAGCGGATCAAAATCTCTAGAACTTAATCTCAAATTGCATTTAGCATTTGATCCTTTTTATTTCAAAAATAAAAAAAGTTCATGTCGAATTTATTCTAGATTTGGAATAATTTATTTGAGATTAATCCCTTGTAAACGATACCGTTGTTGTAACACCTTTCAAGTTTAATAATAGTTTTATTTAACTTGAATTTTGTTTCACTTTTTTATTCCGCATTTTATTCGATTAAACGGTATTGTTTGTATTCAACCCCCCTTCTACAAACATATTGAGACCTAACAACTTGACTTTGAGAAGATGTTGTAACTGAGTATTTGACTGCAGTTTGCATAGTGTGTGCACCCTGTATATCCCCAAGTATTTTAGATTTCTTCTTTCTTGTATAGGTTTGGGGTGAGTTTGTGTCCCTAACCCTCTTGGCCTGTGCTCTTGGTTGAAAGCTTGTTTCAATAAAGACAACCTTTTGGGAGGTTGAAACTAGTAATGAGCTAGAATCCTTATTGAGCACTACAAATTGTTAGGAAACTGTAGTGTGACTGGGCTTGGTTACACACACCTCTCCATCCTTATCCTTAGGATTTATTTTATGTTCACCTTGTCCATCACTAGGCTCACTTCCCTTCACACTCTCCTCTTGGTTTTTAGTGGATTTTAAAACTAGTTTCTTTTGAGAGAAACTATAGTGGGTTTTCTTTGACTTGGATTTGGAAATTCTTGATTTTGTGGCTTGGGTAGGCACCTGTTTGGTCACTGTCACAGGTGTCATGGCCACAGTTATTGGCAAAGAAATTTTTGATAGAGAGGTAATAGGGACAGAAAGGTTTACCTCACACTTACCTGAGGCTGCTCCATAATTGGCATGTAGATTAAGAGAACCTCCTTACGGTGATTGGCCCTGTTAAAATCAGCAATAACCCTTCTTTTTTGGACCCAACAATCTAACTTTTTTGTTGAGTTCTCAATTGAGAGATTCTCAGAAACAAAATTAGCTATCATCATAAATAATCTAGCATGATAGATGTTCATAGACCTCTTCTTTATATCCCCTAATTTAGTCCGTAATTCATACATCACAGAGGTGCTGAAATTAAAATACTTATCACTAAGAAGCATATAAAGCATGTTAACAAGTGAATAAGTTACAGCATCAAAATTGCTAACTTTACCAAAAAACACCTTAATAAAAGAATCACATAGAAAGCTCCATTCTTTCCTAATGCCTAGTCTCCTAACCTCACCTAACTTGGTGGCAGTAAGAGCATAACCCATAAAGATAAGCATGTTACTCACATTAGTGTCTGTGTGTGGAGCAAGAGTGTTATTTTCAGGCAATTTAAAGCATTTTTCAATAGCATCACAGTTTATGCAGTGTTCCTTACCTTTGAGAGAGAAGGTAATGGTTTTATCCTTGGAGTTGAACATAGCCGTAGTCCAAACCTCCTCAACAACCTCACAGTAGATGATTGGAGACTCAAGAATTGCATAACTCAGTTTTGTTAGGAATATGTTGTGTACTTGATGATAACTTGAACAAAACACTTGGTAGATTTTAGTTATGTGATATTGTAGCTTTCAACGGATGATCGATTCAACATCCGTTGAAAGAGTAGCTTATGTAATAATAAGTTTAGTAGCACATTCCTGCATATTATAATGCCTTAGTGAACTAGATGTTGCAGAATGTTTAAGTCATGTTGACTACTAGCTTGATATGCAAGATAGGTTGGTTAATTGTAAAATATTAGATGCCTTGTAATCTTGTATAAATGAAATGGAGTCAACTGCCAAGAAAATAGTCTCAACGGATGATTCACAAAGCTTCAACGGATGCTCAGCTAAAGCTTCAACGGATGATTCACATAGTCTCAACGGATGATCAGCCAAAGTTTCAATGGATGATCAACCACAGTTTCAACGGATGATTTAATGAAGCTTTGTTGTGCAAGACATGCCTGTACAATAACAAGAATAAGTCAAATTGACAACGCTAAGTATGTTGTAATGTAATATTTGTTGCATTTTGTATTGTAGCATTAAAGTCTATAAAAATGTCAAAGAGCAGAATGAAGTCTTTTTCTTTAAATAGTATCAAGCCTAAGAATACTATCTGAAAGAAGATCAAGAAGATCATGCCTCAGAAGAATTATGAAGAAGCTTGGAGTTGAATAAATCTGTTTTGAGAAAAATGTTTTAAGTCAAGATCTCTACAAGTCATAGATTTAGTGTTATAGAGAAGTCATTCGAGAACTCCAGAATGACTTATAGAAAAGTTAGGAAAGGTACTAGAGAACTCAGAGATATCGACAAGCCAAATTGAAGACATGAATATTGGAGATATCGACAAGTCATTTCTTCTCTAGAAAACTCAGAGTTATCGATAAGTCAGATATCACTAGAAAACTCTAAGATATCGACAAGTCAAATATCACTAGAGAAATCTGAGATATCGACAAGTCAAATATCACTAGAGAACTCTGAGATATCGACATGTTAAATATCACTAGAGAACTCTGAGTTATCGACGAGTCAATTAGTCACTAGAGAACTCAAAGATATATATAAGCCGAAGTGAAGACATGAAGTGAAGAGATCTCAACAAATAAATTCTCTTATAAAGAACTCAGAGACCTCTACAAGTCAAAGCAACTATAGAGTAATGAGAGATTTCGATAAACCAATATACTTATCGAGATGTCAAGTTCTCTATATATCAAACTAGAGATCTCGAGGTAAAACTCAAAGAACAAAATTCAGACCAGTTCAATATCCAAGATTAACAATCAACAAACAATCCACTCAGTTGGATTGACAAGTCTATAAAAGGCATCTTGAGGCGTGCAAGATTAAGGGTGAAGATTAACTGACAAAGTAAGATCAAAGTTAACACAGTATGCAAAGATATGCTAAGCCAGAAATGGAAGATATAATTTTCCTAAAATAGAATGATTAGTGACGGTTTACTAAAGTGAATAGCATCTCTTATTACACACTGTGTAAACCAGTAGTTAACTATCATATAAAGTTAACACTGGTCCTTCGTTAGAAGTAACAAATTAGATCAGAAAAATCTTGTATTCTCTCAAGGAAGAAGCTAAGCTCTTTAATAACAAAGAGCCTAGAAATTTTGTAGCAAAACATTCTTAATTTTAATATAAAATTAAGTGAGTTTTGAAAGATTTGTGTTCACTATTATTGCTTGTTTAATTTCAATATTAACACATCTCACTGCAAGATTTAATTTACTTTGTTCACAACCATAAAAACTTCAAGAAAAGCATAAAACACAAAAACACATTCACCCCCTCTGTGTGTAATTTATTATCTAATGTTAGGTCACACACACTGTAGAAGGGGGTTGAATACAGTGTTTACTACAATCAAATCGAATATAAGAACTCAAGTAACAGAACACAGATTTTATTCAACACAATAAACTCTGTTACAAAGAACTGTTCTCTCTCAGTGATGAACAAATTATCACGAGAGCTGTTAGGGTTATAATGAATAATAATCTCGATTAAGATATCACATATAGTGTAAACCCTATGTCTGTGTTTATATACTACACAGTTACAAGATAATCTTCTAATTGATATCGAATATAATTCTGCTTCCTAATATATATCAATCAGTTATCTTCTCTTCCAAGTATTCTATTCTTCATAGAATTCTTTTCCATGCATATCTCTTCTTATGTTTGTCTCGATCTTCTTTTCTTCAATCAGCCGACTTCCTTATCTGAACGCCTCCTTAAGTCCTGATATTATCTCCTGATAAATATCTCCTGATAACTTAAGTTCTGACAACTTAAGTTCTGATATCTTAAGTCCTGACTTCAGTATAAGTACTGATTTCCAGTTAAGTACTGATTTGTCCTGTTAAGTAAGATCTGAAAACTAAACACAAATCATATTAGACATGACATTACAAATATATCTAACAATCTCCCCCAACTTGTAAATTAGCATAATATACAAGTTAAACAGATATTTGATGATGTCAAAAACATTAAGTACAAATGCATGAGAATTTGACTAGATAACTACAACTTACAGTCCTTATAGCTTTACCATCCTTAAAGTCTGATTTCAGCTTCAGTCTGTATATCCTTCAGAATTTAAGCAGTTGTAAATCTTTGACTTGGCTTCAATTTCTGATTCTGAGATAGTTCTTCAACAGACATCTCTCAGCATATTCAAGTTCATTGACCATCCTCCTTTTAGCATTCTTCAGTTCAACTGTATCTTCACCAGTTTGAAAAATAGCAGCCCTGAGATCATTTATTTTAGCTTTCCTTATATCCTGATCTAGTCTGATGATATAGGATTTATCAGACTCTAGATTGAATTCAAGTCCCTTAATACCAGAAAATGTAGTGATGATTTTAGCAGTATTAGGCTTCATTTCAACAATTTCTCCACTATGAGATCTGTACTTAGGACAGTATGGGCTATCAGACTTTACAGAGTAAAGTTTCTTCTGTCTTTGAATATTTGATTTTAAATAACCTGCAGCACCATCCGTTGATCTATTTTTCACTTGAAGTAGAAATAGAACATGTTCCAGTTCTTCAAAATACTTCAATGGAATAGCATTTTCCCTGATCTGGAATACCCACCCATTTGTCATAAAGTATAACATGATATCTTCTTTCAAAATAGAATGGTAAACCATTTGTACAGATTCAAGTTGATTCAATCTCTCAGGAGTTGCTCCTACTCCTGGTTCACTCAAGGAAGTTGGATCATTGGTAGTGTTGTGTACTCTCCTTTCTTTAGAACTACCCAATCCTGATTTGTCTCTTGCTTCATTTCCTGTAACAACTCTTGCTTCAAAACCACTTGATGTAGTCTTGAAAGGTTGAGTCTGCTGAGCTTTTGTGAATCCTGGTAGGAGTATCTTTGAAGGTTTAACATGAGCAATGTCAAAGGTTTCCTTTTCCTTATCTTCTGATATCAAGCCAACTTGAGCTATGTCAGAGGTTGCTTGCTTCACTGTAATATCAGATTTTACTAAGTCCTGATCTTGAACAACATGAGCTCTGTTAGAGGTTGTTTGAATATCCTTTTTCTTCAAAATCAGACTAGCATCTTTATCAGATTTTTCTTTATCCATGATTGGCATATATACCTTTACAGGTTCACCAATTTTTTCTTTGCCCTTGGACCTTGGATCTACTTCCACTTGTGATTTGGCTTTGGTTGCCTCAGAATTTGTCCTCTTCTTAATCACAATACCCTTAGGTTTTGGAAGATTCTTTTCAACAATAGAAGCTTTAGACTTGGAGTTGACAATTTTTGCTTTAAGCCTAGCTTCTTCTTTCTTTAGACTTTCAAAGTCCATTCCTGGATTTTCTTTGAGAAATAATCTCTTTGAAATTTCTTCATCAAGTTCCAAATGTTCACTAGAACTTATCCTTTTACCAGTATCAGAACTTATTCTTCTCCCAGTATCAGAACTTGTTCTTTGACTTGTAGTTCCAGCTTTGCTTGATGAAAAACCTTTTCCTTGACCATGACCTCTACCCATTCAAGAGTTTCCCTGGTCATCATTTCCATCATCCTTACCCTTCAGTACTTGACTAGATTTGCATTTGGACTTAATCACTTTCTCCCCCTTTTTGGCATCAGCAGGTAAAAGAAGAGAGACAAGCAATTCCACTGAGGATTGGATCTCGTTGAGTTTGCTGAGAAGCTTGATTATTTAGAATTTCAGAAATTTGATCTTGTTGCTTCTCTTGAGTCTTTTTAATATACCCAATTCGGTCAAAGGCTGGCTTGAAAAATCTGTTCTTTTCCAATTTTATATTCATATCTTGCTGGATCAGAGATTCTTGAATTTTATTCACCTTGTCATGAGTTATTGAGTGTTGACCTTGAAGGTGCCTTGTACTCAATGCAGTAACTCTCAGCTGTGTCTTGAAATCATCATTTATCAGCATTTCATCAGCCTTAGCAAGGTGCTCAGCTAGAATTTTTTCAGTAGGAACAAAACTAATTGTGTTCCATTCCTTAGTCCACTCCTTTCCTCTAGGAGTTTCACTCCAAGGTTCTGGTGCATCCTCGCTAACAAACTTCTTAATTAAATCAGCTTTGCATGGAGCTTGTTGAGGTGCATGTCCTGAAGGACCAATTGCATCAGCATCTACATTTATAGCAGCTTCACCAGTCATTTTAGCATTGTCAGCATCAGAACTTACAGAGCCTGCAGTATCAACATCCTCTGATAGAATAACAGTATGTGAGGCTATGGAGGCTTCAACATCATCCTCTAAATTCTGATCTGCAACTAAGTTCTGATCATCAGCCAAATTTTGATGCCCACCTAAAATCTGATTTTCATCATCCATATTCAGAATTGGTGTTGTTGGAATATCTTTATTGAAATCAGCATCTAGAATTATTGTTGTTGGTGGAGTGAGTTGAGTTGGTGGAGCTTCCAAGTACAGAACCTCAGGCACAATCAAGTTATGAATATCAATTTTAGCACTTGTACCTGGGTCTTAAACATGTACTAGATCAATTATAAGAGACACAGGAGGTGTAGGCACTTGCTCTGGAATATCCTCTTGCTTTTGAATATGAGACTTTTGAGCTTGAGTAAAGTCTGATTCAGTTGTGGGAAGTAATTCAATGACTATAGGTTCTGTTGGGATCAGACATTTCTGACCCCCTTCCTTAGCTGTTGCTTCCAGAGTTTCTTCATAAGTCTCTTTGCTTCTTAAGTCTCTTTGCTGAAGTTGAGACTTTGGGAGCTTCATCATCAGAATTTAGCTTTCTAAGCCTTTTGAGGGGCTTAGAACTCCCAGTTTCAATATCTTTCTGAGAAGAGATCTTCTCAGCTTCTACAACAACAGGTTCTGATATTGGAACCTGTTCCTCAGTATCTGACTCATCTCTCAGAACTATTTTCCTTCTCTTCTGTTGAGTCTGAGGTACTATCTTAGTCCTCTTGGATTTGGAAGATGAAAGTTTCACTGGATGTGCTGAAGGTTGAGGTTGAGATGATTGTGTTGGTTTGTAATATATCCTAATGGAGGGTTGAGTTGTTTGAGGTTGAGAAGTTTGAGGTGTTTGTGTAGTTGTGGTATGTTCTGATGGCTGTTGTGTTGGCTGTGATGTGTTGGTGGGTTGGACATCAAGGTAAGCAGATGTGTATATTTGTGGATCAGCATTTACCAAGATTTAGTTTACTGACTGAGGAATGTGTAAGGGTCTCTGCACTTGTTTTTTAATGTCAGCATTTAACAAATCATTATGAGCCCTTTTTGCAAGCTTAAAGGGTGAAATTAAATCACTGGTAGGTTGGGTTCATCAGCACAACAGAAAATATATATAAGTTGACAGAATCTAGCAAAGTATACTACATTTCTATCCTCTATCATCATATCCCCTATGAAACCTACCACAACACTTGCAAAATCAAAATGAGTTTGATGAATAAGGGCATACCTGATTTGCTGACTCATGATGGGAATAACATCAAAGTTGGAGCACTTATTGGCGAATGCCTTAGTGATACAATCAAAGAAAAAGCTCCATTCCTTTCTGATATTTAATCTTTTCAGTTGACCCAGCTTTCCCAAATTTTCTCATAGCCCAGACTGGCTACAAGCTGCTGTAAAAAAGGATCCTCCACTGTTGAGAATGTGCAACCCTCAGGTAAGTAGAGAGCTTTACGAACTGCTCCAGGAGTAACCACATGCTCGACGTCTCCTGATGTGAAACAATGCTTGGAGTACCAGTAGCACCACCATCATCAAAAAGCCCAGTTCTCCAAAATGTCAACACTTGTTTGCTTGAAATAGTTTGATGTTGGGTCAAAGCATACCCAATCTCACTATTTGCGAATAAATCTTACACAATGTGCAAATCTGATGGAGCTTCAGCCTTATTCAAGATTGTAGCATAGTTATTTGGTACAAACTTGGCTCCATCAACAATTAAATCCTTGGGCGCCATCAGAATTAAGTGAATTTTTTTTTTCCTGAAAGGTGTTTGATGAAATGTCTGTATAGAAAACCGTTAGAAAATATGAGAGAGAATAAGAAAAGAGAGAGAGAGTGAGTAAAATAAAAATGAAAATAAAAGATTTGAAAATCTTTTAACTCTTTTACTTAGACACCCCACGTGACAACAATTAATGAGAAGTGGAACAGACCTTTAACACCTGTCAGCCATGCAGCAGTTAAGGCAAAAGTTAATGGGCACGGTAAATAAGTAATGTTCCCACTAAACAAATGATTATTACTGCTCTATCTCATATAAACCAATATTCTGAGAAAATATGACCGTTCAAGTAATGACCAAAAATAAACCAAGTAAATAAATACTGCCACGTCAGCATCAGAACTTGATAATTATCAGAATTTAAAAGTCATCGGAATATGGCTCCTTAACTCGAAAAGTGAATGTTTATTCCTGTAATTCTTCACACAAATACTGATTTCGTTTCATCAGAACTTAATCATCAGAACTTGTCCTCGGAATTTATGCAACTAACACTTAGACTGTTCATCTAAAATAACATTTATCACCACAGTAATTCTCATCATTCATATGGAATGTATGTGTGTGCAATAAGCTAAATATCAGACAAAGAGTAAAGTCTGATTCACTTCAGTACATCTTAGAAATAAGGCATAACTAAGAACTTTGCTCAAAATCTGTCATTATTCTGAAGTCTACTATAGAATGAGTTCATGCATGAGTCCACCTCAACTGTTTTGTGCTCATTTTATGCATCTTTTGAAATTCTATTTTACAGTAGCTTCTCAGTGTAAGTGAGTCATGACTGCTTATCAGAATTTATGCTGTTATCAGAGAATTTCTCCAGTAATCAGAGAATGTGAAAAGTCACCAAGAAAATTTTATTTTGCTTTTCTAATGCATATTACTTAATACCAGCAATGCACTTTGGTCTTCCCTTCCACATTTTTACTCTAGATCTCAAAGGAGTACCTGATTTTTATTTCTTTTTCTTTTTCTTTTTCTTTTTCTTTTGATAAGTGAGGCTTATCAGCACTTAGTGCATCCATAAGATTTACCAACATCAGAACTTAACAGATAAGAAGCACTATTCTAGTTTTTGACTTAGTAATAAGATACACAAAGTAAACATAACTAAGCTCAGTATCAGAATTTGCCAGTGTTAAAAGCTTTCCACATAAACAATTACTTCATACATGGGATCATCAGTATGTTAAAGACTACTAGGTCAGCATCTAGCACACTTATCCTCATTGGATTGAATAGTCACAGAAACATTCATATCACTATCAGAGTTTATAAATTCACATCAGATAATAATCAGCACTTAGAAAATTTCAAATTAAGCACAAAATACACTAAGATAGTAATATTTGTAAATACTGATCATAAAGTCTGATTTATCAGAATATAAACTAAGCAGATTTAGAGAAAGAACCTGAAACCATTCCAAGTTCATTTACAAATCTTGTAAAAGTAGCTTCACATAGTGGTTTTGTGAAGATATCTGCTAGTTGTTGATCTGTTGGAACAAAATGTAATTCCACTGTATTTTCATCCACATGTTCCCTTATGAAGTGGTACCTTATGCTAATGTGCTTTGTCATTGAGTGTTGAACTGGATTACCTGTCATAGCATATCACTTTGATTATCACAGTAAATAGAGATTTTAGAATATGTTAACCCATAATCCAGTAACTGATTCTTCATCCAAAGAATCTGTGCACAACAGCTTCCTGCATCAATGTATTCTACTTCTGTAGTTGATGTGGAAATTGACTTTTGTTTCTTACTAAACCAAGAAACCAATCTTCCTCCAAGAAATTGGCAGCTTCCACTTGTGCTTTTCCTGTCAATTTTGCATCCTGTAAAATCTGCATCTGAGTAACCTATTAGCTTAAAGTCTGATTCTCTAGGATACCACAGTCGCAAATCAGTTGTACCCTTAAGATACTTGAAAATTCTTTTCACAGCTGTTAAGTGTGGTTCTCTTGGATCTGCTTGAAATCTTGCACAAAGACAGGTAGCATACATGATAATAGGTCCACTTGCAGTTAGATAGAGTTGTGAGCCAATCATACCTCTGTAATCAGTAATATCTACTGATGTACCAGTATCCTTATCCAATTTTGTTGCAGTGTGTAACACCCCCAAATTCAAGGTCGGGAATTCGGGTTGTTACGATCACTTAATATAGTCTAATAAATAATTAATCCTCTTTTCACATCATTACTCGACCTTTTAACCAAACTCACACACACATGTTATATGCTCAGAAACATTACTAACTTAACGTTAAAGTATTTAAGTTATTACAGACCAAAGGAAATTATCTCAAAAGGGTGAACGCCGAGAACAACTTTATATGAGACTGGCTCGGGTCACAAATAGTCTTGGTTCAAGTACTCAAAAGGAAACTATCTCTACTCGTCTACCTGAGGTGGCTGGCGGATGAACAGTCTACGGTACTCACGTGCGTCCCCTACCCGCTTGCGGGTAGTCATCCTGGTTTGGGTCATATTGGTAATTTGTTATGATATGATGTTTATAAAAGCAAGAGTGAGCACTAACGCTCAGCAAGATATAGATATCCATTATTTAAATATGATCAAATAGGAAAAAAACAACCATTTAGCATTGTATATTCAAGGTTTCTAATAGTTTATATGCTAGTCAATTTTATGATAAACTCAACTCTAAATATATCAGTTTAATCAGTTTATACTCGTACTCATTTCATCTCAAAATCTCAATATGATGCTTGAACCAAGATTTTCAAATGGATGTGATATATATATATATATATATATATATTCATCAACATCCTTATTTAAAACTCAGCCTTATTGGCCTTCTGCTGTAGGTTTCACAACAATTTATCCAAAGTGGAGGAAAGGGACTATACTGGAATAAACCACGTACCGGTGATCAGCCGAATATGAAATTTTCTCTACTAGTAGAAGGAATACAAACCTAGCCACCTTTGGGCTTATCAAGACATTACACGATGGTTGCCCATTTCCGTGCAAGTCCGAAAGTCAATGGTCACAGAGACCATATAACTGTACACTGCGCCACTCCGCGCCTGGTCACTACCCAATACCTCTCCGTGCCGGGTAGGCCACATTCCAGTCCCAAAACAATTATATCATTTACACAAAATCCTTTATCGAAGGAATAGATCGTTTTGAGTTGACCTTTAAATAAGATGATTTATTCATCACTTTTAATTCAGTTGATCCTTGGGAGCTGTCGGAGTTTTGAATTTAAAATCATTTTCAAACCCTTAACTGTAGTAGAGTTTTACATATATTGTTCACTTGTTTTTCATTGAGCGAGGAAGCAAAACCCTTATGCTTCTAGACTAAGTTCCCTAAGGTTTTGATAAGTTTCAGATGATAGATCTCTTCCGAGAATTTTGAAAAATTTAAAAAGTATCCTTGGGAATTATGTCTATTTTTAAATGATTTTTAGAAGTACGGAATATTAAATATTTATGGTCTCATAATATTTTTAAGAAGGGTTCAATGAATTGATAAAACCTTAAGTACAAAATGCTTCTCAATAAGGTTCAATGAATTGATAAAAATCTTAATTAAATACTTAAGACGAGATTTGGCATCTTATAATTATCCTTCGAATGGTTACATACGTTTTAGATATAGTGAATTGATTTAAAAACTTTTCAATATCTCTTTAAGTATTTTCCGGATATTTTACTAACTCTTTAGGTATTACTTATAAATAAATAATTAAATAGGATATCCCTTGAGTGAATATTCGATTATCTCTTATAGTTATAAATCAAATCTCAATCGTTCGCTTAATATGTATGTTACGCGAAAGTACTTTGTTTATTGAAATAGAAATCTTTCGCGTCTGGCTCGTTCCAGAATTAAATCGATTTAAAATATCTCTGACTCCCACTATCTTGTATTATATTAAAATTACGTTTAAATTTCTCATACTCGTATAAAACGAAGTTTGTTTTCGTAAACAATCGCATAATTTGAATGTATTGATATCACAGACAAGTATATATTTTCAAACTGTAAATCATGGCATCAATATCACAACAGTATATATAGCATGGATAATTTGTGATAGGGTTTGGTAAACTTTCCTCGAGTGCTAGGAGTGGTATGGTCTCGGGGCTTTTGTTGGAGATGTAAAATCAATAACCAACGATCTTACTTAGTACGCGATTATCGATTCGCTTCACTAAAACATTTTTATAAAATCGACATATGAATATTTTCTTAAAATTCTTTTTGGACAGTCTTCCTTGCTGCATTATTTAATTATCTGATTTTTTCAAGATTCCGAAATAATTTTTAACCTTTCAAAATCATCATGCAAGTGGCCTTATGTGCAATTGGCTTTTCGTATGAACGCTCTACAGTAAAACGGTCATAACTCCTAAACCGTAAATCCCCTCGCGACGATCCACACATGTACAGAAACTACAAATCACGATCTACCCAGTCATATCCAGTGAATCACAAGTTTCAAATATTTACATGGCCGACTACACTGTAGAAGGCAGACCAAGTGCAATAGGCTCCACATTCCATTTCTACTACTTGTTCTTGACACAATCACTACTTATGACCAAAACAACACTTTTTAATTCTCAAGATCCACCTACATACACCTTATATACCTTATCTAGCATCACATACAAGCATCACAACTCAAAAACTCAAGTACTTACCAAGAATATGAGCAAAACAACCTCACACATACACAAACTTTTAGATCTTGACACTACATCATAAATAACTCTTAAACCTACCCTTAAAACTTTAAAGAGTTGGAAGTTATACCTTCTTGAGCACTAGGAGGGTTAGTACTAAGATTATTAGGGCTTGGTTTGCTTGAAAAACACTTAGAAGGGCTAGATCCTTAAGAAACAAAACCAAGAAACCATGTTAGTCAAAATAGTCCATTAAGTTCTTGAACTTCAAGAATTTGTTTCTCACAAACCATTAAGAATTTGGCCATGAAATCATAGACATACCTTTACTAGGATGTGAGGAAGATTTTTGAATTTTTATAGAATTTTTAGTAGAGGGAAGGATGGAGAAGTGAAGTGAAGAAGAGGGTTCTTCCCTTTTTCTGCATGAAGCAGCCGAGAGCAAGAGATGGGTGGGGGGGTTTGGCTTGATTTTTTTTGTTAAAGTGTGGGAGTGTATAAGATGTGTTTGATAGTGTATATATATGGACATAATAATCAGCCAAAAAGAATGCTTGGTTGACCATTTAGATGAGTAGAAATGAGGAGGTATGGCCTTGTACTTCCTTGTCGCCCACTTACTATTCACTTACTATTCTACTACTATTCCACTAACTATTCTAGTTAGCTTCTAATTCCCTAGTTACACCTCCTAATTACCAGTTAGCTTGGTTTTGCATGGCCAACTTGCATGGAATTAATTTCTCATTCGATTATTTATCGTACACGCGATTGTCGTTCCATTCCGATAGTTTACTCGCATAACATTTCGTTTCGTAGTGAATTCTTTTATCGCTTATAACCCTTTAACCAATTCTATTCCTTTCTCTTGATCATAGAAACACCTTGATATAATGTTTATTCCACGTAGTATTCCCGGTTCTATGCCATTCCTTACGGATACGAAAACACGTAGTATAATCATGAATCTTCGAATTCCGACGGATTTTACATTCACTTGTTTTCCTCGATAAACAAGAATATGATCTCGGATTTCCAAAATTCCACTATTCATATTTGTGATGAACTCCATACGTATTACATAATTAGTTCCAGTTACTATTCACTGAAGTTTTAAAATATTACAAAAATCAGGGTTCTTACAGTCTCCCCCCTTAAAAGGATTTCATCCCGGAATCAATCCACAAATAGATGGGGGTGCTTTTCTTGCATGTGACTCTCTAATTTCCAAGTCGACTACTCGACGTTGTGATGCCTCTATAAGACTCTGACTAGATTGACACTCTTGTTCCAGAGTACTTGCTCTTTTCGGTCAATGATTTTGACTGGCTGCTCAACATAAGACAGATCTGGTTGAAGGTCTACTTGCTCATGCTCCACTATATGTTTGGCATTCGCATTATACTTCCTCAACATTGATACATGAAAAACATTATGAACCTGTTGAAGATTTGGAGGTAAAGCTAACTCGTATGCCACGGGTCCTATCCGTCTTAGAATCTCAAAAGGTCCAATATAACGGGGGCTCAGTTTCCCCTTCTTCCCAAATCTCATCAATCCTTTCCATGGTGACACTTTCAGAAATACCTGGTCACCCACTTCATACTCTCTGTCCTTCCGTGCCAGATCGGCGTATTTACGCTGTCGATCTTGGGCTGCTGCTAGGCGTCCTCTGACTAATGGAACTATGTCCATTGTTCTTTGCACCAAGTCGGGACCAAGTAACTTTCTCTCACCAACTTCATCCCAATACAACGGCGAACGGCACCTTCGGCCATACAACGCCTCATATGGGGGCATACTCGCATGATAACTGTTGTTGTAGGAAAACTCTATCAAAGACAGGTGTTCATCCCAAGAACCCTTAAAATCAATTACACACATTCTTAACATGTCCTCCAATGTCTGAATGGTTCACTCACTTTGTCCATCTGTTTGCGGATGGTAAGCGTGCTTATGTTTAGTTTGGTTCCTAGGCATTCCTGAAAGCTCCTCCAAAATCTGGAGTTGAATCGGGGATCTCGGTCATATACGATAGCTACTGGCACTCCATGTCTTACCACAATTTCCTTCATGTATAGCTCTGCTAATCTATCCACTATGTAGGTTTCCTTGATTGGAAGAAAGTACGCTGACTTGGTTAGTCGGTCTACAATTACCCATATTGCATCACGGTTAGTCTTAGTTCGGGGTAATCCTACCATAAAATCCATAGCTATCTTCTCCCATTTCCACATCAGAATTTCTAAGGGTTGCAAGAGTCCGCTTGGTCGCTGGTGTTCTGCCTTTACTCTCTGACAGGTCATACACTTACTGACCCACTCCGTAACATCCTTCTTCATGTTAGGCCACCAGTAGTACTCCTTCAAATCTTGGTACATTTTGGTGCTTCCTGGGTGGACCGTATATCTAGAGCTGTGTCCTTCACGTAAAATTTCATCCTTTAATTCTTGGACGTTAGGGACCCATATCCTGTAGGCATGCCTCCTAATTCCCTTCTCGTCTGGGTCACACTTGGCCTCCTCTCCGCTTACGAGTTCCTTGTTCTCCCTCAACACTATTTCTTGGTGTAATATTCGGGATATATCGTGTAATTATTTTTGCTAAATAAATAATTAATATATGTGTTCAGTATCTATTATGTGAATTAATTGTTAAGTGTTAAATGTGTTTGGATGTTTAAAAATATTATAAATTGAGTATTTTAATTTTTATATGTCCAAAATAAAATATAGATAATTGTCATATCTTCCTAATTATTTTTATGTTGATTTATGGATTTATAAGGATCATATGAAATTTATAAAATCTTTTTCCGAGTATTTAAAATCTATTTTATAAAAACGGGAACTAATCGACGTCATCCGTTGTTACGTTTTTGGAACCCGAAACTCGTCCGAGAACTCCTTCCTAACCTAATTGTAATATTCCAAACATATTCCATGTTTCGACTTTTTCGATCCGGCATACGGTTTGTCCTGCGCTGGTCCCGGCGCAACATTTTCGATACAATATTCGTTTCGGTAAATCAATAAAACTCGTATTTTCGATAAACGAGAGCTTTTTATTAAACTATCCCAATTATCCCCTCGTAGTACGTGTAACCAGGCGCTGAGACCAAGACCGCAGTATAAATTGTACTGGTTTGGATAATTATCCCGAAAACAGATACTGTTTGGATCAGTTTTTATAAATAAATGTACCGTTTTATATCCGGAATGATCCAACTGGATACTAATTTTCCGTAATTATAAATAGCCTTTACCGTATTTTATTTCGTATAAAAAATAATTTGTAGTCAGTAATTATATAAATTTCCACAGAAAATTCATATATTCATAAACCTTTCTGAGAATCAAACCAACAATCGGAGATGTTACCGGAGTCCGTTTGAAAAGCTCGAGTACTCAATCCAAAGGTCTTGAGGTGTTCTATCAGATTCTGTGTTCCAAATCACTGCAGAAATCAAGGTTTATTTTCTGAAAAATTATATATTTTCGAATTAATTTTATTAAAAATATGATTTTTTATTCGGATGATTGTTTGTATGATTTGATGCTTGCATGTTGTAGAGCTTGTTTTCCTGATGATTTTCATATGTCATACGTCTAATTTGGAGTTCAATAACATGTTCAAAATTGAGTTTGATTTTCGAATTTTGAAATTAGGGTTTATAACCCGTATGAATGTTTTCAATTGAAATTTGGGGGTTTTTGATTTAGGGGTTATTAGTTGTTGATTTATTGTGGATTATGTTCCTTATGAAATTTGCAATCGATTGGTATATAGCTCGTTAACAGAGGATGTCTGAATCGAAGGGAGTTGTATTTTGAAAATTCCCCATATTCGCCGGAAATCGGCGATGTTCTTGGCCATTTTTCGGCTAGAACAGGGATGATTGTTATGTTTTGATTGCATGAATCAATTCTTGGTTGCCTGAAGATAATATCTGGAGCTTGTGGTGGGGTGAGGATGCTGGGAATGTATTCTCCGGCCATCCCCGAAGTTTTTCCGGCGACCCCTGTAAAATTACAGTTTAGTACCTGAAATATTGGGGAAGACACAGTTAGGTACCTGAACTTTCCAGAATTTGCAAAAATAGGATTCCTGTTTTAAAAATATTCAAAAATCATATTTCCTATTTATTTTAATTATAAAAATTCGATTTTAATTTCTGAAAATTCCAAAAATTATTATTTTAATTCCAAAAATTATATTTAATTCGAAAATAAATCTGAATTAATTAGTTAATTAATTTTATTTTATTTTTAATTGATTAATTAGTCAATTAATTCAAAAATTAATTGATTAATTGATTTAATTAATTATTAATTGATTTTAATTAATTATTTAATTAGATTTAATTATTTAAAAATGATTTGAAAATTCCAAAAAATAGTTTCGAGCTTTAAAATATTATTTTAAATTGTTTTCAAGGCTCGATAATTATTATGAAATTGTTTTGAAGCCAGAATTGGCCAACCGAACCCTGTTTATTACTCCAAAATTGATCTAACGACCCATTTTAATTCTGAAAAATGTTTTAAAAAGAATTTTAAATACCAGAAAGCTTATTTATGACCCGAGATTTATTTATAAATGATATATTATTGATTATGTGACGTGCTATGTGTTATATGTGACTTGTTGATTAACTGTCGGTCTGTATATTCGATATTTACTTGTTTATTGCGTATCTTTCAATCCGTTAATCGGATTTGCGTGAAACGAAGGGTAGATTGAAGTATGTGTCGAATAGAATCGTATGAGTTAAATATTGATCGATGCTTATGATATATGAGCAGAAGAGGCAAGGTGTAGGAAAGGGAAACAGATAGTCAAGGAGTAAGATAGTGGTGATTGAGAGCAAGTGCAGTGTAGTAAGCTAGTACCAGGCAAGTGTTCTGAACTTTCTCGAGATATTGTAGTAATTGATATTCCTGTTTTATATTGCAAGTGCTTTGAAGCACTGAACCCTAAACCTTGATTCCAGTTATTGATCTTGAGCCGTAAACCTGATTCTTTCTAGACCATTGATTGTTGTATACCCAAATACGAACCTCAAATATACGATACTACTCCACAAATACATACAAACTAAATATTAAACATTGAACCAGATTGCTTACACATTCAAACCATTGTATCTTATGCTTTGAAAGACCAAATCCTTGAAACCTGAAATGTTGATTCCTTTGTTGCCCAATTCTTTCATTACCTAACAGCCAACTTTGGAAATGCCATATAGATCTTTATACAGATTGAAACCATTTTCATTATTGAACGTCCAATGTTGTTAATGATCCTATTTATTGTTTATTACTGCTTATTCTGTTATTATGGTAGAATTGGATTGTTTTTATAAAATTATGGACCAGATTCGTGGTCAGACCATATAATGGTCAAGTTAGGCCAATGTGTGCCTTGGATCCAGTAGTTAGAGCAGTGATGTGTGCTGTGCTCAGGGTTAGTACGTGACTGATCAGCAGCCTAACCTTGGTTTTTAAAATGAAAATATAATATCCAATTCTAAATCATAATCCATTGTTCACTTGATATCATATCCATATTTCCCTGATGATCATTATTCTCAGTTTTGTCATTGTGACTTGTTGAGCTAGTTAGCTCATTTGTGCGATGTTGTTTATGTTCTTTTCCAGTTAAGAAGGAACCGGTTGGTACCGAGGATCCCCAGTCCAGCGCGAGAGCTAGGGGTTCAGGTTGATCGAGTTGAGCTAGTAGGCTTCTTTTGGAATAATTTTAAGTTTGTAAAAAGTTTGTAAGATTGTTTAATACTCAGTTCTGATTTGGATAGTTGGGATTTGAACGGTTTGTAATATAAGTGTGGTTGGCTTGTGTGCATACTTTAACCTGTTGCAATCAGTGGTAGTTGGTAAGTAGGGTCACTGCATATTATTATTATTATCTTTATTATTGTTATAAGCAGGTTATAAATAGTGTGTGTGTGGACCCCAAACTTCTGACCTGGGTTTGGAGGGCGCCACAGGTTTGGTATCAGAGCTACAGGTTATAAGTCACTGACACAAGCCTATGATTGACGGGAATGGGTAGAGGGTTAGGATTAGAAGTAAGGAATAGAAAGATAGAACGTCGAGAGGTTGAGTGTTTTGGTATAACAGGTATTAGTGTAATTCACGTTATGGTTCGAGATTTTTATATTGCGATATGATTTCAGATAGCAGCGATGGCCGATTCTTTTATCCCCGTATCAGCTGATCACTCAAAGCCTTCAGTTGGAGGACCGTCTTCGGATCCACGTCCTATTGTTCCACCAGTTTTGGCTATACTACCTCCACCTGTGTTGCAGCCCGTACCATTGCAGGCTATTCCACCCCCAGGCATGAGGCCACCTATCAGAGGACCCCCACCTGCTGATGCTGATTCAGGATTTACTGGTCATTCAGTTAAAGGAGTACCTTTCCAGTTCTCTTCCTATCCTGTCCCATATCATCGGTTTGAGGCTTGCCTTATGGAGCAGCGATTCCTACAGGTTCGGATTCAGGAGTTATTGCATATTATGCGTACCAGAGAGGTTGGGTGTGGTGAGAGGCGACTCTGAGAGAGGCTCCATGCTTTTCGTAGAGCAGCTGCGGTGAGGATTGCTGAGGCTACACATGAGGACATCACCCCTGATTTTCTAGTGGAGTGGGCTAAGTGGGTGCTAGAGGAGCTTGAGGAGATTGGAGGTCCAGATTTGCCATGAGTCAGAGATTCAGAGACAGAGATACTGAACAGTATTGTTTTGGTTGTGTAGTATGTACAGTAGTGTGTAGTGTGTATCAGTAGACTTTTGTGTTGTATTTATAGACTAGCTATGCTGACTAGTGAGTAGGTTGTTGTACCCTTTTGCTTTTACTTCCGAAGCTTCTTTACGCTTGTACTACCTAAAATTTTTGATCTATATATATCAGCACCTTTCCTTTCCAGTATTGTTATTCATTTTACTGCACCTGTTTTACTTTACCTTATTTATTACACCAGTTATACCCCTGTGATACCATGTACCCTGTTTTCCATAACTATTTATATTCTGTAAAGAAGCATGTAATTTACTTAGTTATAACTGTTTTCAAAAAGAAATATTTTTGTTTTACAAAACTTTTCTTTTCTGTAAAGAATTTGGTTAAAAAGCTAAATAAGTTGTTTGATTCTTTACATAAAATGCCTCCCAGAAGAAATACCCGCACCAACACCCAGAATGAAGAAACCAACAACAACAACAATAATAACAACCAAGATGATACAAATCCGAATGTGAACCCAGGACCCATAGACCCAGCAATAGCTCAGATTCTTCAAATCTTGGCCCAACAAACAGTTCACCTGGCACAACAACAACAACAAAGACAGACCAATCCCCAGGTAACTTTCAAAACTTTTCAGGCGATAAACCCACCAGAATTCAAGGGATCCCTAGAGCCGATTGAAGCAAATGTTTGGTTAAAGGAAATAGAGAAGGCATTTACCTTAGTGAAATTAAAGGAAGAACAGAAGGTTGAGTTTGCAAGTTACTATTTGAAGAATGAGGCCACCTATTGGTGGGAGATGGTGAAGACATTGGAAGGTACAGATGTTATTACTTGGGAGAAGTTTAAGGAATTGTTTTTAGAAAAGTATTTTCCTCAGTTTGTCCAAGATCAGATGGAGCTGAAGTTTTTAGAATTAAAGTAAGGGAATATGTCGGTGGCAGATTATGAGAGTAAGTTTGAGGAATTGTCAAGGTATGTGTCGTCGTATGTGGATACTAACAGGAAGAAGGCTAAAAGATTTCAGCAAGGTTTGAAACCATGGATCAGAGGGAAGGTAGCTATTTTTGAATTGGATACCTATGCAGGAGTTGTACCGAAGACTATGATCGCAGAGACAGAGAGTGAGATGTCACAGAAGGAGAAAGAAAGCAAGAAAAGGAAATTTGAAGGGAATGAAGGTCAGTCACAACCAGGGAAGTTTCCAAATTTTAAGAAGGGCAAGTTTCATCCAGGGAGGAATTTTAACCTCAGGAGACAAAATGCAAGCGACGGAAGCCAGGGCAACCGTCCAGTTAATGCGAATCAGCCAAATCAGTTGAGATTAACTTTTCCAGATTGTCAAGTATGTGGGAAGAAGCATGGGGGAGTTTGTAATAAGTTGAATGTGGTTTGTTTCAAGTGCAATAAAAAAGTGCACTATTCAAGTGAGTGCCGAAATCAGCCAGCAAGAGAGCCAGCAAATAAGGATCAGCCTATCCGGAATCCAGCAGTGAAGGTTCCAACCATTGGATTTACGTGTTTTAAATGTGGGAAATCAGGACATATAGCTAGGGATTGCAAGACACCAGCCCCAGTCAGTAATGCATTGAGGATTATGGGATCTACCCCAGCAGTGAATGAGACTCCAAGGGCTAGAGTTTTTAACATGTCTGTGAAGGATGTTATCCAGGATACGGATGTCGTGGCAGGTACGCTTAATGTGAATTCTTTATGTGCCAAAGTATTAATAGATTCGGGAGGAACTCGATCGTTTGTTTCACAAGATTTTGTTAGTAAGTTAAATTGTCTAGTTGAGTATTTAAATGAAATAATGACTGTGGAATTGGCAAATCAAGAACGAGTATCTGTTAATCAAGTTTGTGGGAATTGTGAGATTGAGATTTATGGTAGTAAATTTTGTGTAGATTTGATACCATTTAAGTTAGGAGAATTTGACGTTATCTTAGGAATGGATTGGTTATCTAAGCACGATGCCCAGACAGATTGTCAAAATAAGAAGGTAATGGTGAAAACGCTAGACAAAAGAATAGTAACGTTCAAGGGCCAGAAGCAAGTAAGGAAGTTCTTAACAATGATTCAAGCCAAGAAGTTATTACGACAAGGATGCGAGCATTTCGTGGCATATGTGATTGATAGGAGTCAGGAGCCAGCGAAACTTGAAGATATTCCAGTAGTAAATGAATTTCCAGACGTGTTTCCCGACGAGTTACCAGGACTTCCTCCAGATAGAGAAATTGAGTTTGCAATCGACTTAGCACCTGGAACGGAACTGGTATCCAAGGCCCCGTATAGAATGGCACCCGTTGAGATGAAAGAGTTAGCGAAGCAATTGCAAGAACTGTTAGAGAATGCAGTAATCAGACCAAGTGTGTCCTTGTGGGGTGCATCGGTATTATTTGTCAAGAAGAAAGATGGAAGCATGAGACTGTGCATTGACTATAGGGAACTCAACAAGCTTACAATCAAGAACATGTATCCGTTACCCAGAATTGATGATTTGTTTGATCAACTGAAGGGAGCCAAGTATTTCTCCAAGATTGATTTGAGATCGGGATATCATCAACTAAAGATCAAGCCAGAAGATATACCAAAGACAGCTTTCAGAACAAGGTATGGGCATTACGAGTTTTTAGTAATGTCTTTTGGATTGACAAATGCCCCGACAGCGTTTATGGATCTGATGAACAGAATTTTCAAAGAATACTTGGACAAGTTCGTTATTGTGTTTATAGATGATATTTTGATTTATTCAAAAACGGAAGAGGATCATGCGGAACATTTGAGAACAGCTTTGGATATTTTAAGGAAAAAGAAGTTATGTGTTAAATTCTCGAAATGTGAGTTTTGGTTACAGGAGGTTCAGTTCTTAGGACACATAGTTAGTAACGAAGGGATCAAAGTGGACCCAGCAAAGATCGAGGCAATTACAAACTGGGAAAGACCGAGAACACCCACTGAGGTAAGAAGTTTCTTGGGATTAGCAGGATATTATCGTCGATTCGTTCAAAATTTTTCAAGGATTGCAACACCATTGACAAAGCTTACACGGAAGAATGAAAAGTTTATATGGAACAACAAGTGCGAATAAAGGTTTCATAAATTGAAGCAATGATTAATCACAACACCTGTTTTATCACTTCCAAACTATCAAGGGAATTTCATAATTTATAGCGATGCTTCTTATAAAGGACTAGGATGCGTTCTTATGCAGCACGATAAGGTGATTGCGTATGCGTCAAGGTAATTGAAACCACACGAACATATATATCCTACTCATGATTTGGAGCTAGCATCCATAGTTTTCGCTTTGAAAATTTGGAGACATTATCTGTACGGAGAAAAGTGCGAGATTTTCACAGATCACAAAAGCTTAAAGTACATATTCACACAAAAGGAACTTAATATGAGGCAAAGAAGATGGTTAGAATTGATCAAGGATTACGACTGCTCAATTAATTATCATCCCGATAAAGCGAACGTTGTAGCAGACGTGTTAAGTCGGAAGGAAAAGTTAAATGTGTTATCAGTACCTGAAGAGATATATATGGAGTTTTAGAAACTGGAATTGGAGATTAAAGTTTGCAGGCCTAATAAAGCAAAATTATACAGTATGACTTTTCAGCCAGAGTTGCTAGAGAAAATAAAGAAATTTCAGGAAGATGTAATGGATCAAGATATAAATTGTTTGGTAAGGTGAGGAATTGTGCACGCAGAAGGATGATCAAGGTATTCTGAGGTTTTCTTCTAGAATTTGGATTCCACCGGTGATGGAGCTGAAGAATGAAATTTTACAGGAAGCACATAATTCAAGATATTCCATCCATCCAGGGAGTACCAAAATGTACAGAGATTTAAAAGAAAGTTATTGGTGGCCAGATATGAAGAGGGAAATTGCGGAATGGGTTAGCAGATGTTATACATGTCAGAGAGTTAAAGTCGAACATCAAAGACCAAGTGGATTGCTACAGCCATTGGAGATTCCAGAGTGGAAGTGGGAACATATTGCCATGGATTTCATAGTTGGATTACCAAGGACAAGGGCTAATCATGATGCCATTTGGGTTATAGTGGATAGACTTACCAAGTCAGCTCATTTTCTGCCTATAAATGAAAGATTTTTGCTCGACAAGTTGGTCCATATGTACCTAAAGGAAATTGTAGTTCGTCATGGAGTTCTTGTGTCTATCGTATCTGATTGAGATCCAAGATTTAATTCAAGATTTTGGAAAAGTTTTCAAGAATGTTTGGGAACAAGATTGAATATGAGTACGACTTATCACCCCCAGACGGACGGCCAAAGTGAAAGAACGATTCAGACGATTGAGGACATGTTACGTGTTTGTGCTATTGATTTCAAAGGAAGTTGGAAAGAGCATTTACCTCTCGTAGAATTTGCTTATAACAACAGTTATCACGCCAGTATTGGGATGCCACCCTATGAAGCCCTTTATGGACGCAAATGCAGATCTCCAGTGCATTGGGACGAAGTAGGAGAACGCAAAATACTTGGACCGGAATTAGTACAACAAACAAAGGAAGTGATTGAAATTATCCAGAAGAGATTAATAGCCGCACAGGACCGTCAAAGGAAATATGCAGACCAGTCCAGGAAAGACATGGAATTCGAAGAAGGAAACTTGGTATTACTGAAAGTATCACCGTGGAAAGGACTAACGAGGTTTGGAAAGAAAGGAAAGCTGAGCCCAAGATATGTCGGACCTTTTGAGATTCTAAAGCGCGTTGGCAAAGTTGCTTACGAGTTGGCGTTACCTCCGCACATGGAGCACATTCACAATGTTTTTCATGTATCAATGCTTAAGAAGTATAATCCAGACTCCAGGCATGTAATAGAATATGAGCCAATAGAGCTTCAGGCAGATTTGTCATATGTAGAGAGTCCAATAGAGATTCTAGAGGAAAGAGAGAAGGTATTGAGGAATAAAGTGGTAAAGTTAGTAAGAGTGTTATGGAGAAACCCAAAGGTTGAAGAGTCAACCTGGGAGTTGGAAAGTGATATGAGAGAAAAGTACCCTCATTTGTTTTATTAGGACATTCTGAGGACAGAATCCTTTTAAGGGGGAAGGATGTAATATCCGGGATATATCGTGTAATTATTTTTGCTAAATAAATAATTAATATATGTGTTCAATATCTATTGAGTGAATTAATTGTTAAGTGTTAAATGTGTTTGGATGTTTAAAAATATTATTAATTGAGTATTTTAATTTTTATATGTCCAAAATAAAATATAGATAATTATCATATCTTCCTAATTATTTTTATGGTTGATTTATGGATTTATAAGGATCATATGAAATTTATAAAATCTTTTTCCGAGTATTTAAAATCTATTTTATAAAAACGGGAACCAATCGACGTCATCCGTTGTTACGTTTTTGGAACCCGAAACTCTTTCGAGAACTCCTTCCTAACCTAATTGTAATATTCCGAACATATTCCATGTTTCGACTTTTTCGATCCGGCGTACGGTTTGTCCTGCGCGGGTCCCGGCGCAACATTTTCGATACAATATTCATTTCGGTAAATAAATAAAACTCGTATTTTCGATAAACAGGAGCTTTTTATTAAACTATCCCAATTATCACCTCGTAGTACGTGTAACCAGGCGATGACCAAGACCGCAGTACAAATTGTAATGGTTTGGATAATTATCCCGAAAATCGATACCGTTTGGATCAGTTTTTATAAATAAACGTACCGTTTTATATCCGGAATGATCCAACGGGATACTAATTTTCCGTAATTATAAATAGCCTTTACCGTATTTTATTTCGTATCAAAAATCATTTGCAGTCAGTAATTATAGAAATTTCCAGAGAAAATTTGTATATTCATAAACCTTTCTGAGAATCAAACCAACAATCGGAGGTGTTACCGGAGTCCATTTGAAAAGCTCAAGTACTCAATCCAAAGGTCTTGAGGTGTTCTATCAGATTCTGTGTTCCAAATCACTGCAGAAATCAAGGTTTATTTTCTGAAAAATTATTTATTTTCGAATTAATTTTATTAAAAATATGAATTTTTGTTCGGATGATTGTTTGTATGATTTGATGCTTGCATGTTGTAGAGCTTGTTTTCCTGATGATTTTCATATGTCATACGTCTAATTTGGAGTTCAATAACATGTTCAAAATTGAGTTTGATTTTCGAATTTTGAAATTAGGGTTTATAACCCGTATGAATGTTTTCAATTGAAATTTGGGGGTTTTTGATTTAGGGGTTATTAGCTGTTGATTTATAGTGGATTATGTTCCTTATGAATTTTGCAATCGATTGGTATATAGCTCGTTAACAGAGGATGTCTGAATCGAAGGGAGTTGTGTTTTGAAAATTCCCGATATTCGCCGGAAACCGGCGATGTTCTTGGCCATTTTCCGGCCAGAACAGGGATGATTGTTATGTTTTGATTGCATGAATCAATTCCTGGTTGTCTGAAGATCATATCTGGAGCTTGTGGTGTGGTGAGGATGCCGGGAATGTATTCTCCGGCCATCCCCGAAATTTTTCCGGCGACCCCTGTAAAATTACAGTTTAGTACTTGAATTATTGGGGAAGAAACAGTTAGGTCCCTGAACTTTCCAGAATTTGCAAAAAATAGGATTCCTGTTTTCAAAATATTCAAAAATCATATTTCCTATTTATTTTAATTATAAAAATTCGATTTTAATTTCTGAAAATTCCAAAAATTATTATTTTAATTCCAAAAATTATATTTAATTCAAAAATAAATCTGAATTAATTAGTTAATTAATTTCAGTTAATTTTTAATTGATTAATTAGTCAATTAATTTGAAAATTAATTGATTTAATTAATTATTAATTGATTTTAATTAATTATTTAATAAGACTTAATTATTTAAAAATGATTTAAAAATTCTGAAAAATAGTTTCGAGCTTTAAAATATTATTTTAAATTGTTTTCAAGGCTCGATAATTATTATGAAATTGTTTTGAAGCCAAAATTGGCCAACCGAACCCTGTTTATCACTCCAAAATTGCTCTAACGACCCATTTTAATTCCGAAAAATGTTTTAAAAAGCATTTTAAATACCAGAAAGCTTATTTATGACCCGAGATTTATTTATAAATGATATATTATTGATTATGTGATGTGATATGTGTTATATATGACTTGTTGGTTAACTGTCGGTCTGTATATTCGATATTTACTTGTTTATTTCGTATCTTTCAATCCGTAAATCGGATTTGGGTGAAACGAAGGGTAGATAGAAGTATGCGTCGAATAGAATCGTATGAGTGAAATATTGATAGATGTTTATGATATATGAGCAGAAGAGGCAAGGCGTAGGAAAGGGAAACAGATAGTCAAGGAGTAAAATAGTGGTGATTGAGAGCAAGTGCAGTGTAGTAAGCTAGTACCGGGAAAGTGTTCTGAACTTTCTCGAGATATTATAGTAATTGATATTCCTGTTTTATATTGCAAGTGCTTTGAAGCACTGAACCCTAAACCTTGATTCCAGTTATTGATCTTGAGCCGTAAACCTGATTCTTTCTAGACCATTGATTGTTGTATACCCAAATACGAACCTCAAATATACGATACTACTCCACAAATACATATAAACTAAATATTAAACATTGAACCAGATTGCTTACACATTCAAACCATTGTATCTTATGCTTTAAAAGACCAAATCCTTGAAACCTGAAATGTTGATTCCTTTGTTACCCAATTCTTTCATTACCTAACAGCCAAGCTTTGGAAATGTCATATGGATCTTTATACAGATTGAAACCATTTTCATTATTGAACGTCCAATGTTGTTAATGATCCTGTTTATTATTTATTACTGCTTATTCTGTTATTATGGTAGAATTGGATTGTTTTTATTAAATTGTGGACCAGATTCGTGGTCAGACCATGTAATGGTCAAGTTAGGCCAATGTGTGCCTTGGATCCAGTAGTTAGAGCAGTGTTGTGTGCTCTGCTCGGGGTTAGTGCGTGACTGATCAGCAGCCTAACCTTGGTTTCTAAAATGAAAATATAATATCCAATTCTAAATCATAATCCATTGTTCACTTGATATCGTATCCATATTTCCCTGATGATCATTATTCTCAGTTTTGTCATTGTGACTTGCTGAGCTAGTTAGCTCATTTGTGCGATGTTGTTTATGTTCTTTTACAGTTAAGAAGGAACCGGTTGGTACCGAGGATCCCCAGTCCTGTGCGAGAGATAGGGGTTCAGGTTGATCGAGTTGAGCCAGTAGGCTTCTTTTGGAATAATTTTAAGTTTGTAAAAAGTTTGTAATATTGTTTAATACTCAGTTCTGAGTTGGATAGTTGGGATTTCAATGGTTTGAAATATAAGTAAGTATGGTTGGCTTGTGTGCATACTTTAACCTGTTGCGATCCGTGGTAGTTGGTAAGTAGGGTGACTGCATATAATTATTATTATCTTTATTATTATTATAAGCAGGTTATAAATAGTGTGTGTGTGGACCCCATACTTCTGACCCGGGTTTGGAGGGTGCCACACTTGGCATCGCCTAATCTTTTCTAGTAGCTCCGGTTGCATAACCATCTCATACAAACCTTCGGTCCTTAGCTCAGCGACCTTGACCTCAATCTCTAACTTTTCAAATTCTCTGATCAAATCCTCTGACGTGGTGATCCTTTTCAATCTTTCCTAACGACTAAGGGCATCATCCACCACATTGGCCTTCTCCGGGTGATAAAGAATTTTGCAGTCGTAGTCCTTAATCAATTCTAACTATCTTCTCTGCCTCATGTTTAGCTCCTTCTGGGTGAAGATATATTTAAGACTCTTGTGGTCAGTATAAATCTCATACTTTTCTCCGTATAGGTAATGTATCCACATCTTAAGGGTAAACACTATGGCGGCTAATTCTAAGTCATGGGTGGGGTACCTGATTTCATATTCCTTTAATTGCCTGGATGCATAAGCAATCACCTTACCGTGCTGCATCAGCACACATCCCAAACCCTTATGGGACGCATCACTATAAATCACAAAATTCCCTTTATCGTCTAGTAGGGCCAGCACTGGGGCTGATACCAACCTTTTCTTCAATTCTTGGAAACTCTCCTCACATTACTCCTAGTCCAAAAAAACTTTTCTATTTTCCGAGTAAGTCTAGTCAACGGGCCTGCTATCTTGGCGAAATCCTTTACAAAACTTCGATAATACCCGGCCAGTCCAATAAAGCTTCTTACCTCGGTGGGCGTGGTTGGTTGTTCCCAATTAGAGATAGCTTCGATCTTTGCAGGGTCTACGAGGATTCCTTCCTTACTAATCACATGACCCAAAAACTGAACTTCTTTCAACCAAAATTCACACTTTGAGAATTTGGCATACAATTTTTCTTTCCGTAAGATTTCCAATACTATCTTGAGGTGTTCTGCATGTTCCTCCTCCAATCTAGAGTAAATTAGAATATCATCGATGAAGACTATCACACATTCGTCCAGATACTTCTTAAAGACTATGTTCATCAGATCCATAAAAGTTGGGGCGCGTTAGTCAAACCAAATGACATAACTAGGAACTCATAATGTCCGTACCTAGTGCAAAATGCAGTCGTAGGTATATCTTCCGGTTTGATCTTAAGTTGATGATAACCCGCCCTAAGGTCAATCTTAGAAAAACACGTTGCATCCTTTAGTTGGTCAAAGAGGTCATCTATTCTTGGCAATGGGTACTTGTTCTTAATGGTCAGCTTGTTCAGCTTTCGATAATCGATGCACAGTCTCATGCTGCCGTCCTTCTTCTTCACAAAGAATACGGGTGCACCCCACGGGGACACGCCCGGTCTAATCATTCCTTTATCCAATAGATCTTGCAGTTGATCAGCCAACTCTTTCATTTCGGCGGGGGCCAAACGATACGGGGCCTTTGATACTGGTGCCGTGTCGGAAGCTAAATCAATGGCAAATTCTATCTCCCGATCCGGGGGTAGTCCGGGAAGATCCTTGGGAAATACATCCTCAAACTCATTAACTACAGGTATGGTGTGTATCTCAGGGGTTTCTCGTTTGGTATCCACCACGTGAACCAAGTAGGCCTCACATCCTTGCCTTAAAAGTCTCTTGGGCTGCACCATAGTTAGAAATTTCTTGGTTTGCCGTTGCCCTTAATTATTATACTCTTACCATTAGGTGTTTTCAATTTTACTTTGTTCCCCTCGTAATCAATCTGGGCATGGTTTCTAGATAGCCAATCCATTCCTAATATCACATCAAACTCCCCTAATCGAAAGGGAATTAAATCTACTGGGTATCTCACTCCACCTAATTCTAGGTTGCAGTTAGCATAAACTTGATTTATAGGGATAATTTCTTGATTAGCTATTTCCACTTGCAAAGATTCTTTCAAAGCTTCCACTTTTAAGTCCAATTTTTCAGCAAATTCTTTAGATATGAAATACTTAGTAGCTCCAGAATCAAATAGCACATTGGCGGGATTGGAGTTTAGGAGGAGCGTACCTGCTATAACATTGGTGTTCCTTACGGCATCTTTCACAGTCATATTATAGGTCCTGGCAGTCGGCACTCTGTTAGATGCAGCTACACTACCCCTCGAGTTAGCTGGGGCTGCCGCAGGGCAGTCCTTCTTCATGTGTCCTGTCTTTCCATACTGAAAACACTTAGCCGCTTCCTGGATACAAGTTGTGGCATAGTGCCCTACCTTACCACATTTAAAGCATGTCACCGGTTTCTCCATACATTGCCCAGAATGCCTCTTACCACAGCTCCTGCATTCTGGCAGAGGAGGTCGTGGTTGGCTATGATAAGACATTCCCGTTTGGTTCCCACTCCGGGCTACACTCACGCTCCCTGATCCCCCGAATCCTGTACTGCGGTTGGGTTGGGAGGCCGTCCCCCTGACAAACTTACTAGGAAAACTCTCCCCTCCCACACTCCTGCTTCGACCATCAAACTTTCATTTCTTAGTTTGCTTCATTTTCTGGCTCATTTCGCTCCCTGCTTCAGCTATTATGGCCTTCTGCACTAGGGTGGCATAGTCAGTTATCTCCAGAATTTCCAGCTTATTCTGAATCCACTGCTTCAATCCCTGTTAAAATCTCTCAGCCTTTTGCTCTTCGGTGCTCACCAGCTGTGGCACAAACCTCGATAATTCTGTGAACTTAGCTTCATATTCCGCTACGCTCATATTCTCTTGCTTCAGCTCTAGAAACTTTCGCTGCATCTGAATCTCCATAAACTTCGGGACATACTTCTTTAAAAATAACTCAGTGAATCTTTCCCAAGTAACAATCCCTTGGGGCTCCATATTTTTCTTGGCTTCCCACCAATAGTTAGCCTCACCCTTTAAGAGATAAGTGGCAAAATTAGTCTTGTGGACTTCCTCAGTGCCAATTCGCTCAAAGGTCTTTTCTACCTCTTTTAACCAAACCCTGGCCTGAACTGGGTCAGCAACACCGTGAAACTCTGGGGGCTTGACCGACTTGAAAGATTTAAACGCATTAGCCATGGCTTGCTGGGGTTGCTGGGATGGTCGTTGTTGTTGCAGGTTTTGCCTCAGAAATTCTACAAACTGCTCCATAGGGTTCACTGGCACTTCCATCCCCTAAGTATCTTCAGCCTCTGACTCTTCATAGTCCTCATCATCATACTCATTTTGTTCTTCGTTAATTCTTAATTGTGGGGTCTGTGCTCGATGCCCTTGTTCATTATTACTACCCTGGCCGCCAGATGCAGCCGGGCGAGTTCTTGTTACTATTCTCCTTGGCGGCATTTTCTTGTTACATAAACCTATTTAGGTTGTTCTTATTTGCCAATCCTCATGCTTTCTGATTTGTTATGACAGTATATAATTATGCAGGTATGAAAGAAGATTAAACCACAATCTAGAAATTGCAACTAATCAACACGATAATTATATATAATTTGGCCATATGCCAGGTCTGGGTACAACATACTGAATAATAAAAGTACAATCTGCCTTAATACAATAATCCTTAGCTGGTGGCACTATCAAAGATAACAACCAAAATAACTATCACAAAACAACTAAGTACCACCGCTGAGGAACAACAACCCACTACTGACAGTGTCCACTAGCCACGAGCAACATCACGAATCCGCCTCATAGCGTGGACCATAATTCTAATAACCTCGCGCCTACTCACCAAGTCATGCTGTGGGGATAAGCGGTGAATCCTACCGATGGTCCTCTGCTCTATGTGGCGAATGGTCCTGCGTATACGTCGGGCGCTGGGGTATCCTCGCCTGCCTCGGGCCTCTATCCTCATGTGTCGCTTGATGGAAAGCTGGTCCCTCAGCTCGGCAATACGGGCCTCGGCCGCTGTCAGCTCAGTAGCATAGCGACCTACCACCCAATCGTGATCTGCTAGGGATATGACTGGTATGGGTGGTGGAAGTGGGGAATCTGCAGGAGTCGCTGACACACCGTCAAGAATAGGGTCCATGCTGTCGTCGGTCTCAGTCCGTGCGGGACTAACTGGTACAGGGGGTGGGGTGGGTGTCCTCACTGGGGTGGCTGCCCCTAACTCCGCCTCTAAATTCTCAGTCAGTGCAGTGACTCTGGCCTGCAGAGCTATCATCCTATCCATCAAATCTGCTACTCCCATCTCGTTCTCGAGCTCAGCGACTCGAGCCTGGGCTGCTGAGAGCCGATCTAACAAACGCTCTATCGACCTCTGATGCACATCCACCCTCATCATCTCTGGAGATGGAACCTCCGTGCTGCCATATGGAATATCCTCAGGAGGGGCTATCTCAGTGTCTGGCTCAGAGGGGTCCTCCTCTGGATCCTCCTCAGGGTCAGTCTCCGGGTACTCGAATACCTCCAAGCCCATAGTGGGGGCATGGTCAGCTACCTCGGTCTCAGCTAAAAGGGCCTCATCATGCTCTCTCTCGTACGCCTCTACAGCCTCAGGGCCTGACATATCGGGTTCCTACAAGTCATTTAACATACGCATTACTATCCTGGATACTTAAATCATCCCTAAGGGTTCTTAATGTCAGTGCTACCCTCGTAGCCCGACTACGAACTCTATGTGAGTTCTAGTTCATTGATTCAGTTGATTCACCATTTTTTTTAACCTAATGTTTCTGAGACTTATAACCTAGGGCTCTGATACCATTACTGTAACACCCCCAAATTCAAGGTCGGGAATTCAGGTTGTTACGATCACTTAATATAGTTTAATAAATAATTAATCCTCTTTTCGCATCATTACTCGACCTTTTAACCAAACTCACACACACACACATGTTATATGCTCAGAAACATTACTAACTTAACATTAAAGTATTTAAGTTATTATAGACCAAATGAAATTATCTCAAAAGGGTGAACGCCGAGAACAGCTCTACATGAGACTGGCTCGGGTCACAAATAGTCTTGGTTCAAATACTCAAAAGGAAACTATCTCTACTCGTCTACCTGAGGTGGCTGGCGGACGAACAGTCTACGGTACTCACGTGCATCCCCTACCCGCTTGCGGGCAGTCATCCTGGTTTGGGCCATGCTGGTAATCTGTTGTGATATGATGTTTATAAAAGCAAGTGTGAGCACTAACGCTCAGCAAGATATAGATATCCATTATTTAAATATGATCAAATAGGAAAAAAATAAACATTTAGCATTGTATATTCAAGGTTTCTAAAAGTTTTTATGCTTGTCAATTTTATGATAAGCTTAACTCTAAATGTATCAGTTTAATCAGTTTATACTCGTACTCATTTCATCTCAAAATCTCAATATGATGCTTGAACCAAGATTCTCAAATGGATGTGATATATATATTCATCAACATCCTTATTTAAAACTCAGCCTTATCAGCCTTCTACTGTAGGTTTCACAATAATTTATCCAAAGTGGAGGAAAGGGACTATACTGGAATAAACCACGTACCGGTGATCAGCCGAATACGAAATTTTCTCTACTAGTAGAAGGAATACAAACCTATCCTCCTTTGGGCTTATCAAGACATTACACGATGGTTGCCCATTTCCGTGCAAGTCCGAAAGTCAATGGTCACAGAGACCATATAACTGTACACTGCGCCACTCCGCGCCTGGTCACTACCCGATACCTCTCCGTGCCGGGTAGGCCACATTCCAGTCCCAAAACAATTATATCATTTACACAAAATCCTTTATCGAAGGAATATATCGTTTTGAGTTGACCTTTAAATAAGATGATTTATTCATCACTTTTAATTCAGTTGATCCTTGGGAGCTGTCGGAGTTTTGAATTTAAAATCATTTTCAAACCCTTAATTGTAGTAGAGTTTTACATATATTGTTCACTTGTTTTTCATTGAGCGAGGAAGCAAAACCCTTATGCTTCTAGACTAAGTTCCCTACGGTTTTGATAAGTTTCAGATGATAGATCTCTTCCGAGAATTTTGAATAATTTAGAAAGTATCCTTGGGAATTATGTCTATTTTTAAATGATTTTTAGAAGTACGGAATATTAAATATTTATGGTCTCATAATATTTTTAAGAAGGGTTCAATGAATTGATAAAACCTTAAGTACAAAATGCTTCTCAATAAGGTTCAATGAATTGATAAAAATCTTAATTAAATACTTAAGACGAGATTTGGCATCTTATAATTATCCTTCGAATGGTTACATACGTTTTAGATAAAGTGAATTGATTTAAAAACTTTTCAATATCTCTTTAAGTACTTTCCGGATATTTTAGTAACTCTTTAGGTATTACTTATAAATAAATAATCAAATAGGATATCCCTTGAGTGAATATCCGATTATCTCTTATAGTTATAAATCAAATCTCAATCGTTCGCTTAATATGTATGTTACGCGAAAGTACTTTGTTTATTGAAATAGAAATCTTTCGCGTTCGGCTCATTCTGGAATTAAATCGATTTAAAATATCTCCGACTCCCACTATCTTGTATTATATTAAAATTACATTTCAATTTCTCATACTCGTATAAAACGAAGTTTGTTTTCGTTAACAATCGCATAATTTGAATGTATTGATATCACAGACAAGCATATATTTTCAAACTGTAAATCATGGCATCAATATCACAATAGTATATATAGCATGGATAATTTGTGATAGGGTTTCTTAAACTTTCCTTGAGTGCTAGGAGTGGTATGGTCTCTGGGCTTTTGTTGGCGATCTAAAATCAATAACCAACGATCTTAGTTAGTATGCGATTATCGATTCGCTTCACTAAAACATTTTTATAAAATCGAAAAATGAATATTTTCTTAAAATTCATTTTGGACAGTCTTCCTTGATGCATTATTTAATTATCATGATTTTTCCAAGATTCCGAAATCATTTTTATCCTTTCAAAATCATCATGCAAGTGGCCTTATGTGCAGTTGGCTTTTCGTATGAACGCTCTACACTAAAATGGTCATAACTCCTAAACCGTAAATCCCCTCGTGACGATCCACACATGTACAGAAACTAAAAATCAAGATCTACCAAGTCATTGCCAGTGACTAACAAGTTTCAAACATTTACATGGCCAAATACACTGCAGAAGTCAGACCAAGTGCAATAGGCTCCACATTCCATTTCTACTACTTGTTCTTGACACAATCACTACTTATGACCAACACAGCACTTTTTAATTCTCAAGATCCACCCACATACACCTTATATACTTTATCTAGCATCACATACAAGCATCACAACTCAAAAAATCAAGTAATCAAAAAACCTCACACATACACAGACTTTTGGATCTTGACACTACATCATAAATAACTCTTAAACCCACCCTTAAAACTTTAAAGAGTTGGAAGTTATACCTTCTTGAGCACTAGGAGGGTTAGTACTAAGATGATTAGGGCTTGGTTTTCTTGAAAAACACTTAGAATGGATAGATCCTTAAGAAACAAAACCAAGAAACCATGTTAGTCAAAACAGTCCATAAAGTTCTTGAACTTCAAGAATTTGTTTCTCACAAACCATTAAGAATTTGGCCACGAAATCATAGACATACCTTTACTAGGATGTAAGGAAGCTTTGTGAATTTTTATAGAATTTTTAGTAGAGGGAAGGATGGAGAAGTGAAGTGAAGAAGATGGTTCTTCCCTTTTTCTGCATGAAGCAGCCGAGAGCAAGAGAGGGGTGGGGGGGTTTGGCTTGATTTTTTTGTTAAAGTGTGGGAGTGCATAAGATGCGTTTGATAGTGTGTATATATGGACACAATAATCAGCCAAAAAGAATGCTTGGTTGACAATTTAGATGAGTAGAAATGAGGAGGTATGGCCTTGTACTTCCTTGTCTCCCACTTACTATTCACTTACTATTATACTACTATTCCACTAACTATTCTAGTTAGCTTCTAATTCCCTAGTTACATCTCCTAATTACTAGCTAGCTTGGTTTTGCATGGCCAACTTGCATGGAATTAATTTCTCATTCGATTATTTATCATACACGCGATTGTCGTTCCATTCCGATAGTTTACTCGCATAACATTTCGTTTCGTAGTGAATTCTTTTATCGCTTATAATCCTTTAACCAATTCTATTCCTTTCTCTTGATCATAGAAACACCTTGATATAATGTTTATTCCACATAGTATCCCTGTAATAACCCCAAAATTTTGAACTTTTTGTAACCCTTATGAATAGTGTTTTAGCTGAATGAGAAAACTTTTCATGCCACACTATGTAGGGGTTCTGTTATGGATATTCTGAGATTTTATTAGTACTCTACATGGTATATAAGTGTATGTAAAGATCATCAGAATCCAATTCCGAACACTTTGATTTTTCCCGGAAATCCATTAGATATGGAAAGAATTGAGTATAAGGTAACAGGATAAAAATGATTTAAATTAAAGGATTATAAGAGAGGATCATAAAAGGAATACAATATATTGAGAAAGGTTAAGGGAACCTAAGTAATAAGATCCCGGGTATGATCCCTCAAACGATAAACGAAAACGAAAGTTAAGCGAACCGTATAACAAATCAGCGGTCATTAGGCAAACAATTAGGAAGTTAATCAAAGAGATTAGAGGGGATGATGTCATCCAACCAATGAGAAGAGGACAAAGAGGGGAGGATGACATCACAGGATGACATAAGCATGACATAGGGAGGAAGGAGATGTGGTTGGTTTATAACCACACAAAGTCAAGGTTAGAAAGGTAATTACCCAAAAACAAATCAAAAACAACCAACCAAAGAATCAAACCAAAGCAAAAACACAAAAAATCTCTCTTTCTCCAAGCTTGCTCCCGGCTTTTCTTCTTTTTGAAAGAAGAAATTTGCAAAAATCAAGTTCCAAGCATTGTTAAATCACAAGGTAATTATCTAAGGTTCCTTGTACATAGATATGGATATCCTATAAGTTTAAGCTCCTAATTCCTTCACAATCTCTTCCCATAAATCAAGGAAGAAGATGGTGAATAGTAACCTTAAAGAAATAACTTTAGTTTTCTTGAATTTTTATGAAAGTTTAAGGTTATACAAGCAAGGATCAAGGTTCTTTAGGCATTCAAAGCTCTTGTGTTGTGTTAAGAAGCTTCAAGGAAGGTATAATCTCTTAACCAATCTTTGTTATTGAATGTTAAGAGCATAATATGAGTATTCTAGTTCATGAGAGGCTTGATGGTTGTGTATGTAGAGATTAGTTGGTTTTGGGATGTTTTTGGAGTTGTAAATCTTGGTTGTTGATTAATGAACTTAAGTGTAGTTTAAATTCATGATAAAGAATAGTATAAACTGTTAAGTTTGAGTTGTTGGGGCTGTTATGATAAATTATGGATGGATTTTTGATTGGGTTGTGATTGTGGGTTGATTGTGAGATGATTTGGAGTGGTTTAAAATTGGGTAATCGCGTAAACATAGTCGTCGTAATGCCCGATTTACCGTAGACTGTTTTTGTTCTTAACATCAGAACCCTTGAACTCACTGCTAGGTTTTGACCATTTCCATGTTTAGATAGTTCATTTTACGAGCTTCGTTTTGATATTGGTTTGTTGGAGAAACGGCCGTTTTAAGTAACGACATTTCGCGAACGAACCCTTACCCCTCGCCTTACTTTGAAATATAGGTTAAAGACCTTAAAGGACTAATTAAAGTATGAAAAATTTATGTAAGGTATAATAGGCAGTTGGTAAGACACTCGCGAAGGAATCGCCTTAAAACTCGTAATGGTTAAATTATTAAAAATGGTGGAGCCGAGGGTACTCGAGTGACTTAAGAGAATCAGTAAGCGCAAAGCGAGCGTTAGAGTCTAAGTTGGTTAATGTATAGATTTACAAGTGACTTTGGTTTAATTCCAACTTACTTGTTGTTTATAGGTTACCAGACTCGTCCCGAGCCATTCGTAACCCCAGTCACTCAGGCAAGTTTTCTACCAATATAACTGTTGTTGTGATGTATATGTGTATATGCATGATCTTGCGATAAATGCATATTGGTTATTAGCAAATTCTTGCGATATATTGTAGAATGTGATATGGTATATATGCATGCCTGTTTCATATTCTTGATTTATATATCTGTTGGTTCAAATGCTTATAGTTGCATAATACCTATGCTAGAGATAAGCGGTATTTGAGTTTACCCTTAGTATAGGGGATAAAAGGTGAACATATTTCTAAAACCGGGAGGCGAGGCTCCCGAGTATAATATATATTTATATATATATTGATATAGTTTTTAAAACTATTAATCGAATAAGGTTTATTCGATAACTTTATTTTATTTAAAGAATATTATTACGAATATTCATTCGAGGGCTTATGACTCCTTTATTTTATTTAATGAATATTATTTCGAATATTCATTCGAGGGCTTATGACTTCTTTATTTTATTAAATGAATATTATTTTGAATATTCATTCGAGGGCTTATGACTTCTTTATTTTATTAAATGAATATTATTTTGAATATTCATTCGAGGACTTATGATTCCTTTTATTTTATTATTTGAATATTATTTGAATATTCATTCGAGGGCTTATGACTCTTTTATATTATTTATTGAATATTATTTGAATATTCATTCGAGGGATTATGACTCAGTTTATATTATTTAATGAATATTATTTGAATATTCATTTGAGGATCTGTGACTCCGGTTATTTGCTGAGATATGTTCTTTATTTTATTAAAGAATAAGGTGTCGATAATCAAACTTATTTTCGATTATTCAAATAAAGATAGTACTTTCATATAAGTATATCTTTGGTTATTTAATACTCATTTCAAGTATAAGTCTTACAACTTCTACTTCAATTATTTGTATAAAGATTATTCTTTATGGGAATATTATTTAAATAATATTATTCAGACATTTTCTAAATATATTGGGACTGATTTACTTCATTAAATCAGCATTACTCCAAACACTCTTTAAAGTGTTTCGAGTCTTCAAAATGATTTTTAAAAGTTAGAGCGGATCCCAAAACTCATTTTTATATTTAAGATCTTCCTTTTAAAAAGGGGATTTAAATACTCGCTCAAAACCTGAGGGATCCGGCTCTATGGTGTATTTTATATTCGCAACAAGGTTGCAGTTTCGGTAAATGAATTGATTACTTACCCAACGTTCGGGAAGTAAGTCCATCTATCGAGTCGGCATAAGCAACATGGGCTCAGTGGACGTCCATGATAGTGTAAGTGGCTCAGTGGGAGTCCATCAAATGTATAAGTGGCTGAGTGGCAGTCCAGCATAAGGTCCTATTGCGACCAGGGTCATGACTGTTAGGGCGAAAACACGCGCTAATATTCACGCAAGTATGCACGTTCGCAAGTAGTATAAGATATAAATCAGATTCGTTCCCACAGAAACTGGTTTAGGTTAAGTTCAATTTATGCACCTATGCAACAATGTATGGTTATCGCTCAATGCTAAGACAAATAACAAATTGGGTTTTTATTAAACTAAGAGATTATACTAAATAACATTAACTAAGAGAATTGAAGTTGAATTACTATATATGACAAACATGAGATCCTAACTTCATTAAATACTTCATTCAATAGCCTTATTGTTTTTAACCTTAGCATGTGATGGTGATGACACTAATCAGATAACACGAAACTGATAAATGCCAACTTTCGTTGCACGAGTACCATTCTACCAGACATCCACAAAAGAGATAGAAGCTGAATATGCACCAATTATATTGAGACCCTATATGTCTATAGAATTTGACAACATAACGGTTTAAGCACAAGTTATCTATCCTGATTACATAGGGCAAGTAAAACGGTTAGAGTTACCTACGAATCATGCATACACGTACATGAACCTATGCTAGCATGGCAAGTTCTAAACCTCTATATTCACTGTCGCTTCAATAGAGATTAACACGCTATCTTATATGTTAGCTACGCACATAAGACGAATAAGCACAACCAATACTAGGATATCATACAATCACCACACACCAAGATATCGAAATAATTAACTATAGAAATCCATAAGTAAATCCGCTAGAATCCCATGACAACGATTAGCCCATAATCGAACTCATCGTCACCATGGGTTCCAATGAAAGCATGGTATAAACAAGGTCTTAATAAACTAAATAATAATCAAAGTACGAATAAACGAGATCTAGGTTCAACAAGAACGAAAACGAGCATCCAAAGTTACAACTAATTCAAAGAATCACAAGTTGAAAACAAGATCTTTTTTTTCGGAGTTGTTCTGTGCTTCTAGGTCTTCTCCTTGGTATCCCAATCTTCCCGGATGATGAAAACCCATTTTTTTAAGTATATATACGCCCCTAGTGGACCTGGACCCTTAAAATCGTCAAATTCTACTCAAAAAAGGCTTTTTCAGCGAAATCACCGACCAGCCGCGCCCTGAGCGGCCGCTCAGCTCTCCTGAGCAGCCGCTCAGCTCTCCTGAGCGGGCGCTCAGCTCTGCTGACTGGGAAAAATATTCTGATGAATCTTGTTTTGGCCATAACTTGAGTTCTACTCGTCAGAATTTGGCGATTCAACTGCCCACACGAAGCTATTGAGATTCTCTACAACTTGACAATGACCTTGGCTTCCAATTCTGATCACTTTTCATTATATTTCCTTTAAAAGCTCTTTTCTTCATTTAACTAATACCTGAAATGCAATAACACAAAAACACATCAAAATACCAACAACTTGAGTCCAAAACACCAATTTAAGCTTGTAATAAAGTATTCCAAGTGGATATAAAATCCACTTATCACACCCCCAAACTTGAATCGATGCTTGTCCTCAAGCATAAACAGACTCAAAACTACAAAATAAACCTAATGCATGAATGCAACTACGTGAATGCAACTAAATGACAATGTAATCGATCCCCTCAGAATAACCATAACCAAATGAATAAGCCAATTCCTCTAAGAATGCAATAACTTGAAACAGAGTTTGAATAAATCCCACAAACCAACTCACAAACCAGAAACGTGCGTGTGTGGATGCTTAACAGATATACTCTCGATACTAGATCAATAACCATAACTTATATATCATCGAAACAATCAAAAGTTTATAAACAGAATAGACAATAAACACATTATGACTCACAACACCTCCTTTCTACTAGAGTTATACAAGGATTCACACTATTATTGAACACATAACAAAGATGTTTATTTGATCGTGCAATGAATGAGGTCCCAAAAGACTTATACAATAATACCCATGTAGCGAGCGTTAGGTTAGCGGATCCCAGACTATAAAAGCCTTAGGTCACTAGGCACAAAGTCCCGTAGAACTTAATAACTCGAGTATTAAAGAGCTCACTCTTGATCAATTGTGCATAAACACATACTTTTTTTCTTTCTTTTTTTTTCTCTTTTTTCTTTTTTTTTCCTTTTTTTCAACAATTTCTGAATGAGTGCGTTTCGCTCCATCTCATTCAACCCTAGACTACTCATAAAAATATGAGCCGGCTACTAGCCATTTGACGCCTAGCCTTACAACAACTAGCAATGAAATCCAAGTTTTTCTCCAGATAAAAAAAAATCAGTGTTTTTACGTCATTACGAGAATATCACAAATTCTAAATATAACCAAGTGATTAAATCTCAACAACAAACAAGTATGATCATGATCTAGATCAAAAGCAACCCTATAAGACTTTGTGAAAATATTTATTTCTGGCATGCAAATCAATTCATTAAGACTTAAACATCTCTCTATTCCTCATCACCACACTCAAATCAACATCAACTTATCCAATATCATAGTTCATCTTAAGGGATCATGCTAAATATGCATGCAAATACAACTATATGAAATTACATAAAAACAAACAAATATGTCCTAAATGAACAATCATGCAAAAATATGAATGAACTACAACTAAACATGCAACATAAATCTATATGAATCTATATGGACACACACTACTAATCCTTACATTATCACCCCCAAACTTAAAATTTTCAATGTCCTCATTGAAGGTAATAATAAGGATTTCAGGCATACCTAGTCGTCGAAAAGATCACCCTCTTCGGGTGGAGGATCAGGTGGCCAATCAACCTCGCCACTAGTGTCTCGGAAATTAGTACCGAAAGCGTGTGTCAAATCTTCAGCAAGATGACGGTGAATGTCGTGCATGGCCTCCATACGCCTAGTTACTCACCTGTACTGCTCATCACCAACACCAGTCCTATCAACTACCTGCTGCACATGAGAAGAACCCTCTATAGGCACTGGAGGATCCGTTCGGCTACCCTCTACATCATCAAAGATATATCCCAACCCCTTGTCAGGGGGTGCACCTAAGAATGAATAACTCAAGTGATCTGGTAGTGGGTGAAGCTCAAGTGTGGAAACATCTTCAATAGACGACTCGAGACGATCGTGAGAAATTTTCAGCTCTGCTAACCCAAGAGAATCGAATGGCACATCCAACTTCCTCTTCCACAGAGGTGCATTCAAAACCTGAATTTGCTCTACTTTAAAGCACTCCTCTTTAGCTGTGGGTAATTTTATTTTCTTGAACACATTGAAAGTGACCTTCTGATCATGAACCTTCATCATAAGCTCTCCTTTTTGCACATCGATCATAGTTCGGCCTGTAGCCAAGAATGGTCTTCCCAAGATAATGGGAATCTTCTTATCTTCCTTGAAATCAAGAATTACAAAGTCAGCAGGGAAGAAGAGTTTATCCACCTTGACCAAGACATCCTCCACTATACCTCGTGGATAAGCGATGGAACGGTCAGCTAGTTGCAATGACATGTATGTTGGTTTCGGCTCAGGCAGACCAAGCTTCTTGAAGATAGATAAGGGCATCAGATTGATGCTAGCTCCTAAATGACATAAACACTTGTCGAACGATAAGTTTCCGATGGTGCATGGAATAGTGAAGCTTTCAGGATCTTTAAGCTTCGGAGGCAACTTCTGTTACAGCACAACACTGCATTCCTCCGTTAGAGCAACGGTCTCTAAGTCATCGAGCTTCACTTTCCGAGAGAGAATACCTTTCATAAACCTCGCATAGCTAGGCATCTGTTCAAGAGCTTCAGCGAAAGGTATGTTGATATGAAGTTTCTTGAACACCTCCAGAAACTTCTCAAACTGCTTATCCAGCTTTTTCTTCTGCAGCCTTTTAGGAAAAGGAGGTGGAGGATAAATATGTTTCTCCCCTGTATTACCCTCAGGAGGAGTGTGTTCCACAGTAGTCTTCCTTGGTTCCACCTCTACTTCCTTCTACACATCTTCTTCAGCCACAACTGTATTTTCTGAATCTTGAGATTTTTCTGGCTCTTCGTCTTGCTGAATTTGGGGGCTTGCGACCTTTCCAGACCTTAAGGTGATGGCGTTCACATGTTCTTCAACTTTCTTCTTTCCTGGATTGGCTTCTGTATCACTAGGAAGCGTTCCTGGTGGTCGATTCAATAAGGCATTAGCAATTTGCCCTATTTGGTTCTCCAAAGTCTTGATAGAAACAGTTTGGCTTTGGCATATAAGAGCCTGGTTTTTGCACATAAGCCTCAACTCCTCTAATTCAGATTTTTCATTCGAAGATAGACCTGCATCCTGAGTTTGTTGTTGAAGTTGGAGTTGTTGCTGAAAACCAAGAGAGTTGAACAGCTTATTTCCAAACGGCTGGAACGGCTGTTGCATCACATTCTGATTGTTGCTCCAGCTGAAGTTAGGATGATTCCAGTTGTCAGGATGATAAGTGTCTGGAACTGGTTGTTGTGATCTCTGAAAGTTGCTCACAAACTGAGCTGAGTCGCTAGATATAGCGCATTGCTCTGTCGCATACGGACCTGCACACAGCTCACAAACACTAATTATCTGCTTAACACCATAGTTAGCCAGAGAATCGATCTTCATAGACAACGCCTTTAGTTGAGCAGTGATAGCCGTAGCTGTATCCACCTCAAGTACTCCTGCTACCTTGCCCTGTGGATATCTCTGGGTTGGATACTGATATTCATTAGCAGCCATCAGTTCAATTAGATCATAAGCTTCCTTATAGCTCTTTGCCCATAATGCTCCGCCTGATGCTGCATCGAGCATGGGTCTGGACTGTGCTCCCAACCCATTGTAAAAAGAAGTGATGATCATCCAATCAGGAATTCCATGATGAGGACACTTCCTAAGCATCTCCTTGTAGCGCTCCCAAGCTTCACTTAGCGATTCTCCCGTTTGCTGCGTAAATTGAGTAATAGCGTTTCTGATTGCAGCTGTCTTCGCCATAGGGAAGAATTTAGTAAGGAATTTCTGAGCAAGATCCTCCCAAGTAGTAATCGAACCAGCTGGTAGAGAGTGTAACCAGCTCTTAGCCTTGTCCCTCAGAGAGAATGGGAACAGTCTCAGCTTCACAACATCTTTAGAAACACCGTTGAACTTGAAGGTGTCGCATATTTCAATGAAATCCCTAATGTGTGTATTGGGATCTTCCGTTGGAGAACCCCCAAACTGGACTGAAGTCTGTACCCATTGAATTATGCTAGGCTTGATCTCAAAGGTATTAGCTGTGATAGCTGGCCGGACAATACTAGATTGAATGTCATTGATCTTGGGTTGAGAAAAATCCATCAAGGCTTTCGTTCGTGCTGCTGGATCTCCCATTGTAATGAGTACCTGAAACACAAACAAATAAACTGTGAAAGTAAAAGAATCCGAGTCAGTGAACTTTAACGACCACTAATGACAAGCACATAAACTAAAAATTAACATCGAGTCCGCGACAGCGGCGCCAAAAACTTGTTAGGGCGAAAACACGCGCTAATATTCACGCAAGTATGCGCATTCGCAAGTAGTATAAGATATAAATCAGATTCGTTCCCACAGAGACTGGTTTAGGTTAAGTTCAATTTATGCACCTATGCAACAATGTATGGTTATCGCTCAATGCTAAGACAAATAACAAATTGGGTTTTTATTAAACTAAGAGATTATACTAAATAACATTAACTAAGAGAATTGAAGTTGAATTACTATATATGACAAACATGAGATCCTAACTTCATTAAATACTTCATTCAATAGCCTTATTATTTTTAACCTTAGCATGTGATGGTGATGACACTAATCAGATAACACGAAACTGATAAATGCCAACTTTCGTTGCACGAGTACCATTCTACCAGACATCCACAAAAGAGATAGAAGCTGAATATGCACCAATTATATTGAGACCCTATATGTCTATAGAATTTGACAACATAACGGTTTAAGCACAAGTTATCTATCCTGATTACATAGGGCAAGTAAAACGGTTAGAGTTACCTACGAATCATGCATACACGTACATGAACCTATGCTAGCATGGCAAGTTCTAAACCTCTATATTCACTGTCGCTTCAATAGAGATTAACACGCTATCTTATATGTTAGCTACGCACATAAGACGAATAAGCACAACCAATACTAGGATATCATACAATCACCACACACCAAGATATCGAAATAATTAACTATAGAAATCCATAAGTAAATCCGCTAGAATCCCATGACAACGATTAGCCCATAATCGAACTCATCGTCACCATGGGTTCCAATGAAAGCATGGTATAAACAAGGTCTTAATAAACTAAATAATAATCAAAGTACGAATAAACGAGATCTAGGTTCAACAAGAACGAAAACGAGCATCCAAAGTTACAACTAATTCAAAGAATCACAAGTTAAAAACAAGATCTTTTTTTTCGGAGTTGTTCTGTGCTTCTAGGTCTTCTCCTTGGTATCCCAATCTTCCCGGATGATGAAAACCCATTTTTTTAAGTATATATACGCCCCTAGTGGACCTGGACCCTTAAAATCGTCAAATTCTACTCAAAAAAGGCTTTTTCAGCGAAATCACCGACCAGCCGCGCCCTGAGCGGCCGCTCAGCTCTCCTGAGCGGGCGCTCAGCTCTCTGAGCGGGAGCTCAGCTCTGCTGAGCGGGCGCTCAGCTCTGCTGAGCGGGCGCTCAGCTACTGACTGGGAAAAATATTCTGATGAATCTTGTTTTGGCCAAAACTTGAGTTCTACTCGTCAGAATTTGGCGATTCAACTGCCCACGCGAAGCTATTGAGATTCTCTACAACTTGACAATGGCCTTGGCTTCCAATTCTGATCACTTTTCATCATATTTCCTTTAAAAGCTCTTTTCTTCATTTAACTAATACCTGAAATGCAATAACACAAAAACACATCAAAATACCAACAACTTGAGTCCAAAACACCAATTTAAGCTTTTAATAAAGCATTCCAAGTGGATATAAAATCCACTTATCACACCCCCAAACTTGAATCGATGCTTGTCCTCAAGCATAAACAGACTCAAAACTACAAAATAAACCTAATGCATGAATACAACTACGTGAATGCAACTAAATGACAATGTAATCGATCCCCTCAGAATAACCATAACCAAATGAATAAGCCAATTCCTCTAAGAATGCAATAACTTGAAACAGAGTTTGAATAAATCCCACAAACCAACTCACAAACCAGAAACGTGCGTGTGTGGATGCTTAACAGATATACTCTAGATACTAGATCAATAACCATAACTTATCTATCATCGAAACAATCAAAAGTTTATAAACAGAATAGACAATAAACGCATTATGACTCACAACACCTCCTTTCTACTAGAGTTATACAAGGATTCACACTATTATTGAACACATAACAAAGATGCTTATTTGATCGTGCAATGAATGAGGTCCCAAAAGACTTATACAATAATACCCATGTAGCGAGCGTTAGGTTAGCGGATCCCAGACTATAAAAGCCTTAGGTCACTAGGCACAAAGTCCCCTAGAACTTAATAACTCGAGTATTAAAGAGCTCACTCTTGATCAATTGTGCATAAACACATACTTTTTTTCTTTCTTTTTTTTTCTATTTTTTCTTTTTTTTTCCTTTTTTTCAACAATTTCTGAATGAGTGCGTTTCGCTCCATCTCATTCAACCCTAGACTACTCATAAAAATATGAGCCGGCTACTAGCCATTTGACGCCTAGCCTTACAACAACTAGCAATGAAATCCAAGTTTTTCTCCAGATAAAAAAAAAATCAGTGTTTTTACGTCATTACGAGAATATCACAAATTCTAAATATAACCAAGTGATTAAATCTCAACAACAAACAAGTATGATCATGATCTAGATCAAAAGCAACCCTATAAGACTTTGTGAAAATATTTATTTCTGGCATGCAAATCAATTCATTAAGACTTAAACATCCCTCTATTCCTCATCACCACACTCAAATCAACATCAACTTATCCAATATCATAGTTCATCTTAAGGGATCATGCTAAATATGCATGCAAATGCAACTATATGAAATTACATAAAAACAAACAAATATGTCCTAAATGAACAATCATGCAAAAATATGAATGAACTACAACTAAACATGCAACATAAATCTATATGAATCTATATGGACACACACTACTAATCCTTACATTATCACCCCCAAACTTAAAATTTTCAATGTCCTCATTGAAGGTAATAATAAGGATTTCAGGTATACCTAGTCGTCGGAAAGATCACCCTCTTCGGGTGGAGGATCAGGTGGCCAATCAACCTCGCCACTAGTGTCTCGGAAATTAGTACCAAAAGCGTGTGTCAAATCTTCAGCAAGATGACGGTGAATGTCGTGCATGGCCTCCATACACCTAGTTACTCGCCTGTACTACTCATCACCAACACCAGTCCTATCAACTACCTGCTGCACATGAGAAGAACCCTCTATAGGTACTGGAGGATCCGTTCGGCTACCCTCTACATCATCAAAGATATATCCCAACCCCTTGTCAGGGGGTGCACCTAAGAATGAATAACTCAAGTGATCTGGTAGTGGGTGAAGCTCAAGCGTGGAAACATCTTCAATAGACGACTCGAGACGATCCTGAGAAATTTTCAGCTCTGCTAACCCAAGAGAATCGAATGACACATCCAACTTCCTCTTCCACAGAGGTGCATTCAAAACCTGAATTTGCTCTACTTTAAAGCACTCCTCTTTAGCTGTGGGTAATTTTATTTTCTTGAACACATTGAAAGTGACCTTCTGATCATGAACCTTCATCGTAAGCTCTCCTTTTTGCACATCGATCATAGTTCGGCCTGTAGCCAAGAATGGTCTTCCCAAGATAATGGGAATCTTCTTATCTTCCTTGAAATCAAGAATTACAAAGTCAGCAGGGAAGAAGAGTTTATCCACCTTGACCAAGACATCCTCCACTATACCTCGTGGATAAGCGATGGAACGGTCAGCTAGTTGCAATGACATGTATGTTGGTTTCGGCTCAGGCAGACCAAGCTTCTTGAAGATAGATAAGGGCATCAGATTGATGCTAGCTCCTAAATCACATAAACACTTGTCAAATGACAAGTTTCCGATGGTGCAAGGAATAGTGAAGCTTCCAGGATCTTTAAGCTTCAGAGGCAACTTCTGTTACAGCACAGCACTGCATTCCTCCGTTAGAGCAACGGTCTCTAAGTCATCGAGCTTCACTTTCCGAGAGAGAATACCTTTCATAAACCTCGCATAGCTAGGCATCTGTTCAAGAGCTTCAGCGAAAGGTATGTTGATATGAAGTTTCTTGAACACCTCCAGAAACTTCTCAAACTGCTTATCCAGCTTTTTCTTCTGCAGCCTTTTAGGAAAAGGAGGTGGAGGATAAATATGTTTCTCCCCTGTATTACCCTCAGGAGGAGTGTGTTCCACAGTAGTCTTCCTTGGTTCCACCTCTACTTCCTTCTGCACATCTTCTTCAGCCACAACTGCATTTTCTGAATCTTGAGATTTTTCTGGCTCTTCGTCTTGCTGAATTTGGGGGCTTGCGACCTTTCCAGACCTTAAGGTGATGGCGTTCACATGTTCTTCAACTTTCTTCTTTCCTGGATTGGCTTCTGTATCACTAGGAAGCGTTCCTGGTGGTCGATTCAATAAGGCATTAGCAATTTGCCCTATTTGGTTCTCCAAAGTCTTGATAGAAACAGTTTGGCTTTGGCATATAAGAGCCTGGTTTTTGCACATAAGCCTCAACTCCTCTAATTCAGATTTTTCATTCGAAGATAGACCTGCATCATGAGTTTGTTGTTGAAGTTGGAGTTGTTGCTGAAAACCAAGAGAGTTGAACAACTTATTTCCAAACGGCTGGAACGGCTGTTGCATCACATTCTGATTGTTGCTCCAGCTGAAGTTAGGATGATTCCAGTTGTCAGGATGATAAGTGTCTGGAACTGGTTGTTGTGATCTCTGAAAGTTGCTCACAAACTGAGCTGAGTCGCTAGATATAGCGCATTGCTATGTGGCATGCGGACCTGCACACAGCTCACAAACACTAATTATCTGCTTAACACCATAGTTAGCCAGAGAATCGATCTTCATAGACAACGCCTTTAGTTGAGCAGTGATAGCCGTAGCTGTATCCACCTCAAGTACTCCTGCTACCTTGCCCTGTGGATATCTCTGGGTTGGATACTGATATTCATTAGCAGCCATCAGTTCAATTAGATCATAAGCTTCCTTATAGCTCTTTGCCCATAATGCTCCGCTTGATGCTGCATCGAGCATGGGTCTGGACTGTGTTCCCAACCCATTGTAAAAAGAAGTGATGATCATCCAATCAGGAATTCCATGATGAGGACACTTCCTAAGCATCTCCTTGTAGCGCTCCCAAGCTTCACTTAGCGATTCTCCTGTTTGCTGCGCAAATTGAGTAATAGTGTTTCTGATTGCAGCTGTCTTCGCCATAGGGAAGAATTTAGTAAGGAATTTCTGAGCAAGATCCTCCCAAGTAGTAATCGAACCAGCTGGTAGAGAGTGTAACCAGCTCTTAGCCTTGTCCCTCAGAGAGAATGGGAACAGTCTCAGCTTCACAACATCTTTAGAAACACCGTTGAACTTGAAGGTGTCGCATATTTCAATGAAATCCCTAATGTGTGTATTGGGATCTTCCGTTGGAGAACCCCCAAACTGGACTGAAGTCTGTACCCATTGAATTATGCTAGGCTTGATCTCAAAGGTATTAGCTGTGATAGCTGGCCGAACAATACTAGATTGAATGTCATTGATCTTGGGTTGAGAAAAATCCATCAAGGCTTTCGTTCGTGCTGCTGGATCTCCCATTGTAATGAGTACCTGAAACACAAACAAATAAACTGTGAAAGTAAAAGAATCCAAGTCAGTGAACTTTAACGACCACTGATGACAAGCACATAAACTAAAAATTAACACCGAGTCCGCGACAGCGGCGCCAAAAACTTGTTAGGGCGAAAACACGCGCTAATATTCACGCAAGTATGCGCGTTCGCAAGTAGTATAAGATATAAATCAGATTCGTTCCCACAGAGACTGGTTTAGGTTAAGTTCAATTTATGCACCTATGCAACAATGTATGGTTATCGCTCAATGCTAAGACAAATAACAAATTGGGTTTTTATTAAACTAAGAGATTATACTAAATAACATTAACTAAGAGAATTGAAGTTGAATTACTATATATGACAAACATGAGATCCTAACTTCATTAAATACTTCATTCAATAGCCTTATTGTTTTTAACCTTAGCATGTGATGGTGATGACACTAATCAGATAACACGAAACTGATAAACGCCAACTTTCGTTGCACGAGTACCATTCTACCAGACATCCACAAAAGAGATAGAAGCTGAATAGGCACCAATTATATTGAGACCCTATATGTCTATAGAATTTGACAACATAACGGTTTAAGCACAAGTTATCTATCCTGATTACATAGGGCAAGTAAAACGGTTAGAGTTACCTACAAATCATGCATACACGTACATGAACCTATGCTAGCATGGCAAGTTCTAAACCTCTATATTCACTGTCGCTTCAATAGAGATTAACACGCTATCTTATATGTTAGCTACACATATAAGATGAATAAGCACAACCAATACTAGGATATCATACAATCACCACACACCAAGATATCGAAACAATTAACTATTGAAATTCATAAGTAAATCCGCTAGAATCCCATGACAACGATTAGCCCATAATCGAACTCATCGTCACCATGGGTTCCAATGAAAGCATGGTATAAACAAGGTCTTAATAAACTAAATAATAATCAAAGTACGAATAAACGAGATCTAGGTTCAACAAGAACGAAAACGAGCATCCAAAGTTACAACTAATTCAAAGAATCACAAGTTGAAAACAAGATCTTCTTTTTCGGAGTTGTTCTGTGCTTCTAGGTCTTCTCCTTGGTATCCCAATCTTCCCGGATGATGAAAACCCATTTTTTTAAGTATATATACGCCCCTAGTGGACCTGGACCCTTAAAATCGTCAAATTCTACTCAAAAAAGGCTTTTTCAGCGAAATCAGCGACCAGCCCCGCCCTGAGCGGGCGCTCAGCTCTCCTGAGCGGGCGCTCAGCTCTCTGAGCGGGCGCTAAGCTCTGCTGAGCGGGCGCTCAGCTACTGACTGGGAAAAATATTCTGATGAATCTTGTTTTGGCCATAACTTGAGTTCTACTCGTCAGAATTAGGCGATTCAACTGCCCACGCGAAGCTATTGAGATTCTCTACAACTTGACAATGGCCTTGGCTTCCAATTCTGATCACTTTTCATCATATTTCCTTTAAAAGCTCTTTTCTTCATTTAACTAATACCTGAAATGCAATAACACAAAAACACATCAAAATACCAACAACTTGAGTCCAAAACACCAATTTAAGCTTGTAATAAAGCATTCCAAGTGGATATAAAATCCACTTATCAATGACCAGTGGGGAATTCGTCCATCTACTAGTAGAAAAGGTTACTTATTGGTATTTTTGCCTGATCAGCAAGATATCAGGTTTATGCCAAAATTCTTTCCTTTCCAAATTTATTGGATATTACAATTCTGTTCATACTTTACATGACAGAGGTTTTCAGGAAAATGTATGTATATATATAGGTGTATATATATATCGGGACTTAATGAAGTATATCATAACTTCATTTCCTTCAAAATATTTCAAAGATTGAATCTATTCAAGTCTTATCTTGTAGTCTCATCAGTGTGATGAACTTTTGAAACTAATTATAACTTGAACGGTGGTAGTTCAAGTAGTATTTGGAAAAGATATAAGTATATTGGAGTATCTTGTAACTTCATCTTTTAAACTTATATCTAGTAAATGATTATCTTATGCATGACAAAGATTTTCAGAAAAACGTTGAGACAAGGTTAGATATATGAGATCACCTTACAACGATATTTTTATACAGTTATACACTGGAACTCTGTGTGTATTATGCATGGAAGAGGACTTCCCATATTTTGAAAAGTATATATGTATATATACTGAATATTTTGCGACTTCATCGCATTAAGATATCAAACTTGGTTCATTTCTTTTGACCAAGACTTTCATGAGCACTATGAGTAGGCTCATATATTGTTAATCATTATACATATTATTTTGGTGGGCTTGCTGCTCACCCTTGCTTTCTTCTTTCATCACACAACAACAGATAGAAAAGATGAACATGACCAAACTCCCGATTCGCAAGCGATTAGGAAACGTTCCGCAGTTTCCTATAGGCGTTGATGTCGCTGTAGCTGAGGTAGGAACTACCAATAGGCTAGGCTTTCAACTTATAATGTACCAGACTTATGTATAATTATGAATTGTAATAATGACAAAGAAATGTAAATTTATTCAGAAACCTTTTAAGGTGTATTGACATATAATTATGGAATAAAACGACTTGTGATTATTTTTTTGGATATTCATCTCTGAGACTATAACTTGTGGTGTGTGTGTTTATTGTGGGGTCACAGTACAGAGTAGTTGATTGTGTATTAAGATTGGGTGTTATTAAGGGAAATGGAACTCGTGACAACCCGGATCCCCGACCCCGGATTTGGGAGTGTTACAGAAGTGGTATCAGAGCCAAGCGTTATAAACCTCAGAGATGATGTGACGTTAAGATAATAAGTTCACTAAGATAATAAGAAATCTTGCCAAGTTCATAGTCGGACTACCTAACGTAGTACTGACAGTTAAAACCCTTATGGGAACCCTTATAAATATCGTGATAGAAGCGTAGTTCATTATCGTATATGGTAGCGGGACTCCGAACCCTGAGGTTGAGGAGCAACAACGCGATGATGTTTTATTACTTATTGGAGATCAGATTATGGATCCGATAGAGCATCCTAACGCGGGACCGGATGATGTTCATATTGAGGATGTAATGGTTAAGGATGTTGTCCTAGATGGGATTGTTGCTGAGGAGGATCTCGTGGAAGATCCTAACAAGAATGAATAAAGGACCATTGAGGAATTGATGACCATGGTTAGGGAAACTACCAGAGGTAGGATTGGCCGGTCACTACCGGAGGTTCATTCAAGTTCCTTAAGATAGTAGCCCCTTTAACGCGGCTTACTCGTAAGACTGAAAAGTTCGAATGGATAGAGAAATACGAGAACAACTTTCAAGAACTGAAGCAAAGATTGGTGATGGCCCCTATGTTGGCATTGCCGGATGGAAAAAGGAGATTTTGTGGTTTGTATAGACGCTTCGCATAAGGAATTAGGGTGCTCTTATGTAGCACAACAAGGTACTCGCGTACGCGTCAAGAAAATTAAGGGAATATAAAATTCGATATCCCCACCTATGAGCTTGGGCTCATGGCAATAGTTTGCCCTAAAGATTGGAGGCACTACTTGTATAGAGAAAAGTGCGAGATTTACACAAACCATAGGAGCTCTAGTCCATTTTTACGTAGAAAGAGCTCAATATATGCCAGAGGAGGCGGTTAGAGCTAATCAAGAATTATGATTTGGAGATTTTTTATCATTCAGGGAAAGCCAATATGGTGGCTGATGCCCTTAGTAAAAAGGAGAGACTCAAGATGATAATGTCTTTTGGAGAGTTTATAAGAGATTTTGAGAAAATGGAAATAGAAGTGAAGGTAACCGGAGCCGGTACCGAAAAGCTAGTTTGAGGAATAAGATTTAGAGCAAACCCTGAACGTGATAGTCAGGGAGGTCGCCATCAAGATCGAAGGAACCCATAACATAATGAAGTGGAAAACAAGGATTTTTAACGTATAAGATAACCCCGATCATGGGAGAAGGTTGGAACATTTCATACTGAGAAAACAGAAGTTGAACAAGATAGGGAGAATCAGAATGGTACTCCTATTGGGCAATTCATGGACCTGTCTAAACAGAACTTATACTTTATTCCCAACCACCACCTTGAAGGAAACAATGTAGTGGAAAATTCTTTCAGGACCTTTAAATCGCTAAGCTCTCAGTGTTCCAAGGAACAGGTTGACCTAGTCGAGGCAAGAGCCTGGCTAAAGGAAATAGAGGAATCATTTGAGATTCTAAATGATTGACGAATCATAAAAGACTGTTTTATCACTTACCCTCCTAAGAGAGAGGCCACCCGCTGGTGAAAGGCCAAGGAAGGCACGGAGCAAGAGATTATAATAAACTGATTTAAGTTCAGTCAATTATTTTCAGGAAAGTACTTCCCAAGGTTATGGGGATAGTGTAAAAGCTTTAGAGCCAGAACAAAGGCAGACGAGTATGATGAATTATGAATCTAAGTTGTAAAAGTTGTCAAGATTCGTTCTGAGGACACGAATCCAGAATGACGGGATGTTTGAAATCATTGCTTATGTTGTGTTGGTTCATGAAATAATGATAAGAGAAAGGAAAATAAAAAGAAATTGAAGTGGAAAGGAATATAACGACAATAGAGTTTGAGGAATGATAAGGGAGTTGGGTGTGAGGAAACCCTAAAGACTCGTAGCAATAGAAATAGAAGAGTATGTAATCGTCAGGATGAGGGTGATTCACCATGAGTTAAAATTGATGGTTGAGGGCATAAAAGATACATATATTTCATCCCCTGTAAGTTGGGAAGATTCGAGGAAACCTTGAGATAATTCGAAGGATAAATAATGAGACGCGGATAGACTGAGGAGACAAGAAAGTAATAAATTAAGAAAATTGAATGAAGGAAGTGACCTTCAAGAAGGTGAAGTGTAAGACCGGTGGCATGATACCCAGAAAGAGAGACGCCAGATATGAAAGATATCCCAACATTGAGGTGACTGTTGAGATAAACAACAAAAGTAAATAAGGAATTATTAAGAAGAAGTTCGCGTTGAACACAACCAATATCTTCCAGAACATCCTTGTTATCGTTACCAAATTAGGAAAGGAAAGCGGGTAAACATTGTTATCTTTTGGAGGCCATATGGGTTGACCTCAGTTTGAATAAGGATGCTATTGTGAAATTGGTATAGACTATCGAGGTGGGAATGATTGAATAAGATAATATATCAAGGATATATGACTTGATTTATCCATGAAAGGGTGCAAGTATTTTTTTTAAAAAGGTGGAATTAAGGATATAACTTCGATAACTTGAGATGAATCCTAGGGGAATGCATAAAGGTTGACATCCACCCTTAATAGGAACAGCATGAGTTTTGACAGTATGAATTGGAAAGGATCAAGGTAATAACAACCTTTAAGAATCAGTGGAGAAATTTTTTCAGAAGTATATAGACAATGATTCTGGTATTAATAAATTAAGTATCTTGATATGCCCTGTATCTAGGGAATACAGGAGGAACGATTCAAGGATAACCTTAGAGGTTTTATAAGGAGAAAGGTAATATTCAAAATTCTCAAGAATAGAAATATTGATAAAGGAAATGTGACGTAATTATAATGATGCCAAGTGGGGCACGTGTTACACCACGAGAAAGTATGGATCGAACCAGTAATGGTCGAAATTGTTCAGGGCAATTAGGACTTAAGATAAAAGATGTTCTAAGTATGATTGAGAGTCAGTCGTGACAGTGATTAACCTCTAAAGACTGAGGCAATAACTTATGGAAAAATGGTGATATTTTTTTTTACTTATCAGATTTTAAGGAAAACATCTTCACATAAGCTGTGATTGAAATGAGGTAGAAAATTATTTGGAGGTGGTTAAAATGACATTGACTGTAAGGAAATTTTACTATCAGGAAAGGCCAAAGAGGTGGCCGACACTTTAAAGGTAAGAGGATAATTATAGGCGCTTGTGCCGAAGGAATACAGTGATGATGGTTAAAGCTATGCAGATTGTATTATGGTTTGGAAGGTTGACACTCCTTCTGATGACTGTGCAATACCCAACTGTAATAGTAGTTGGTAAAGGTTTAATTCGTGTAATCGCCATGAGCGGGCTATCTATCTCAGAAGGTACTATCTTGAGAATAATCCAGGACCATATTTCAAAAAGGACTAAACGAACCTTGAGTTAAGTCTTCTATTTAAGGCATACGATTAAGAATGGTATTCACCTGCTATCGTTGCTTTGACTGAAACTCTTCTGCAATTTTATCTGCTTCATATCATGTATGTATGTCAGGATCAGGAGTGTTCTTCATGAATCATGAATGGTGATTATGTTACCTCCTTAGAAGAATTTTATACGACATATATGGACTCCGTACGGTTAGATATTAAGATTTCATGGAAAGTGAATGACGACAGTAGGTCAGTGCTGGACCATAGTAAGGCAGCAATGATTCTGCGAGTAACGAGCTGATTACAACCGTGAGAGTTGTATTGGAATGGATGTTGAGATTGAGTACCACTAAACGGGTCGTGGTAGTGTATAAGTTATCATTGATAGACTAATTAAGTAGAGTATCTACCTATTGAATATTATTCTTTCTTATCAATAGAGAGTCGTATTATTATACGAGGAAGGTTACGGTGCAAGCATAGAATTCAAGTAACGATGATGTCTAGAATGAGATCCCAGGTTCGATTTTCGATATCGAAGGAGTTTCAAAGGTGATTGTGTATAAGCTCGAGGAAGAGCATGGGTCCATAGAATGATGGACGGGATATCAAAAATATTTAGGCATGTGAAATACGATGCTATAATACTTGATGTTGATATAAATACATATATGTTTTGTTCTCCTATGACAAACCTCTATAGTTCAGAGGTAGATTCCAAGCCAGATATTTTATGGCAATAAAATTTTTACGAATATACAATTCTTTTCAGTTCGTTCTTTTCTCTTCTTTTCATTTCATGTAAGCTGAGAAGAACAACCCTTCCAGAAGGGGAGGTATTGCTGAATGACTATCTATCTGTGTGATAGAAGCCTAGTAGGATACCATCTATTATTTAATTGCTTGTCAAGTACTAAAGGCTGGCCACCTTCTGTACTAACTATGCGATATAACAAGTGTTCATGATCATAGTGATCTCTCAATAAATTCCTTTACTTCTATATGATTGATCAAACTTTGGGAAATAGAAACAGCTGAAAAAGGAGTAGTAAAGTTATGGTGGTATTCGGAATGGAAACACATTCGTGATACTAAGGTTGACGTAGTTATTAAAAGGTTATAGAACGCTAACGAGCAAAAGTGTAACCAGTATAATATTAGGAACGGAAGGTAGTAGCGACTACGAACTGGAAAAGAATGGGTATTGAGAAGCAAAAGCTATAATGCTAGAAGTTATGATGAAATTCGGTGCAATAGACTTGAAAGAATTTGGAATGATCACTTAACGAGGATTAAGTTATCTCACGATAATCGATCGTATGTCAATATCGAGGTATCGCCTTATGAGATCCTTGAGGGAAGACAGTGTCGATCTCCCTTATGTTAGGATGAAGTTGTAGAGCGCAAGATGCTCGGACCCGCAGTAGTCTAAAGGACCGGGGATATAATAGATCTAATCAGAGGACGGCTGGTAGTAGCCCCAGATGGACATGATACATATGTTGATTTGACACGAAAGGACAAGGAATAGGAAGTAGGGGACCTAGTGCTGTTATAGGTATTCCCTCGGAAAGGATTGATGAGATTCGGAAAGAAAGGAAAGCTAAGTCCACAATGTGTCGGACCCTTGGATATACTAAAACATATTGGGAGGATAGCATACGAGCTAGCCCTACCCCCGAACCTGTAGCAAGTTCATAACGTGTTTCACGTATCAATGTTAAGAAAGTGTAATTCGGATGCCAGATAAATAGGGGCATATGAGCGCATAGACATGCAACCCGACGTAACCTATATGGAGCAACCAGGAAGGGTTATAGAGTGAAAAGGAACAAGTGCTTAGGAGAAGGGTTATTAAACTAGGCAGAGTTTGGTGGTAGGACCACAATGTGGGAAAATTTACTTGAGAGTTAGAAAGTGCAATGCTAAGAGAGTATCCCTATTAATTTTCTATCTGATTCGGGACGGAATCCTTTTAAGGAGGGGAGACTGTAATAACCCCAAAATTTTGAACTTTTTGTAACCCTTATGAATAGTGTTTTAGCTGAATGAGAAAACTTTTCATGCCACACTATGTAGGGGTTCTGTTATGGATATTCTGAGATTTTATTAGTACTCTACATGGTATATAAGTGTATGTAAAGATCATCAGAATCCAATTCCGAACACTTTGATTTTTCCCGGAAATCCATTAGATACGGAAAGAATTGAGTATAAGGTAACAGGATAAAAAGGATTTAAATTAAAGGATTATAAGAGAGGATCATAAAAGGAATACAATATATTGAGAAAGGTTAAGGGAACCTAAGTAATAAGATCCCGGGTATGATCCCTCAAACGATAAACGAAAACGAAAGTTAAGCGAACCGTATAACAGATCAGCGGTCATTAGGCAAACAATTAGGAAGTTAATCAAAGAGATTAGAGGGGATGATGTCATCCAACCAATGAGAAGAGGACAAAGAGGGGAGGATGACATCACAGGATGACATAAGCATGACATAGGGAGGAAGGAGATGTGGTTGGTTTATAACCACACAAAGTCAAGGTTAGAAAGGTAATTACCCAAAAACAAATCAAAAACAACCAACCAAAGAATCAAATCAAAGCAAAAACACAAAAAATCTCTCTTTCTCCAAGCTTGCTCTCGGCTTTTCTTCTTTTTCAAAGAAGAAATTTCCAAAAATCAAGTTCCAAGCATTGTTAAATCACAAGGTAATTATCTAAGGTTCCTTGTACATAGATATGGATATCCTATAAGTTTAAGCTCATAATTCCTTCACAATCTCTTCCCATAAATCAAGGAAGAAGATGGTGAATAGTAACCTTAAAGAAATAACTTTAGTTTTCTTGAATTTTTATGAAAGTTTAAGGTTATACAAGCAAGGATCAAGGTTCTTTAGGCATTCAAAGCTCTTGTGTTGTGTTAAGAAGCTTCAAGGAAGGTATAATCTCTTAACCAAGCTTTGTTATTGAATGTTAAGAGCATAATATGAGTATTCTAGTTCATGAGAGGCTTGATGGTTGTGTATGTAGAGATTAGTTGGTTTTGGGATGTTTTTGGAGTTGTAAATCTTGGTTGTTGATTAATGAACTTAAGTGTAGTTTAAATTCATGATAAAGAATAGTATAAATTGTTAAGGTTGAGTTGTTGGGGCTGTTATGATAAAGTATGGATGGAGTTTTGATTAAGTTGTGATTGTGGGTTGATTGTGAGATGATTTGGAGTGGTTTAAAATTGGGTAATCGTGTAAACATAGCCGTCGTAATGCCCGATTTACCGTAGACTGTTTTTGATCTTAACATCAGAACCCTTGAACTCACTGCTAGGTTTTGACCATTGCCATGTTTAGATAGTTCATGTTACGAGCTTCGTTTTGATATGTGGTTCGTTGGATTCCGATAAACGGTTTAGGAGAAACGGCCGTTTTAAGTAACGACGTTTCGCGAACGAACCCTTACCCCTCTCCTTACTTTGAAACATAGGTTAAAGACCTTAAAGGACTAATTGAAGTATGAAACATTTATGTAAGGTGTAATAGACAGTTGGTAAGACACTCGCGAAGGAATCGCCTTAAAACTCATAATGTTTAAATTATGAAAAATGGTGGAGCCGAGGGTACTCGAGTGACTTAAGAGAATCAGTAAGCGCAAAGCGAGCGTTAGAGTCTAAGTTGGTTAATGTATAGATTTACAAGTGACTTTGGTTTAATTCCAACTTACTTGTTGTTTATAGGTTACCAGACTCGTCCCGAGCCATTCGTAACCCCCAGTCGCTCAGGCAAGTTTTCTACCCGTATAACTGTTGTTGTGATGTATATGTGTATATGCATGATCTTGCGATAAATGCATATTGGTTATTAGCAAATTCTTGCGATATATTGTAGCATGTGATATGGTATATATGCATGCATGTTTCATATTCTTGATTTATATATCTGTTGGTTCAAATGCTTATAGTTGCATAATACCTATGCTAGAGATAAGCGGTATTTGAGTTTACCCTTAGTATAGGGGATAAAAGGTGAACATATTTCTAAAACCGGGAGGTGAGGCTCCCGAATATAATATATATTTATATATATATATTTATATAGTTTTTAAAACTATTAATCGAATAAGGTTTATTCGATAACTTTATTTTATTTAATGAATATTATTACGAATATTCATTCGAGGGCTTATGACTCCTTTATTTTATTTAATGAATATTATTACGAATATTCATTCGAGGGCTTATGACTTCTTTATTTTATTAAATGAATATTATTTTGAATATTCATTCGAGGGCTTATGACTTCTTTATTTTATTAAATGAATATTATTTTGAATATTCATTCGAGGACTTATGACTCCTTTTATTTTATTATTTGAATATTATTTGAATATTCATTCGAGGGCTTATGACTCTTTTATATTATTTATTGAATATTATTTGAATATTCATTCGAGGGCTTATGACTCAGTTTATATTATTTAATGAATATTATTTGAATATTCATTTGAGGATCTATGACTCCGATTATTTGCTGAGATATGTTCTTTATTTTATTAAAGAATAAGGTGTCGATAATCAAACTTATTTTCGATTATTCAAATAAAGATAGTACTTTCATATAAGTATATCTTTGGTTATTTAATACTCATTTCAAGTATAAGTCTTACAACTTCTACTTCAATTATTTGTATAAAGGTTATTCTTTATGGGAATATTATTTAAATAATAATATTCAAACATTTTCTAAATATATTGGGACTGATTTACTTCATTAAATCAGCATTACTCCAAACACTCTTTAAAGTGTTTCGAGTCTTCAAAATGATTTTTAAAAGTTAGAGCGGATCCCAAAACTCATTTTTATATTTAAGATCTTCCTTTTAAAAAGAGGATTTAAATACTCGCTCAAAACCTGAGGGATCCGGCTCTATGGTGTATTTTATATTCGCAACAAGGTTGCAGTTTCGGTAAATGAATTGATTACTTACCCAACGTTCGGGAAGTAAGTCCATCTATCGAGTCGGCATAAGCAACATGGGCTCAGTGGGCGTCCATGATAGTGTAAGTGGCTCAGTGGGAGTCCATCAAATGCATAAGTGGCTGAGTGGCAGTCCAGCATAAGGTCCTATTGCCACCAGGGTGATGACCAGTGGGGAATTCGTCCATCTACTAGTAGAAAAGGTTACTTATTGGTATCTTTGCCTGATCAGCAAGATATCAGGTTTATGCCAAAATTCTTTCCTTTCCAAATTTATTGGATATTGCAATTCTGTTCATACTTTACATGACAGAGGTTTTCAGGAAACGTATGTATATATATAGGTGTATATATATATCGGGACTTAATGAAGTATATCATAACTTCATTTCCTTCAAAATATTTCAAAGATTGAATCTATTCAAGTCTTATCTTGTAGTCTCATCAGTGTGATGAACTTTTGAAACTAATTATAACTTGAACGGTGGTAGTTCAAGTAGTATTTGGAAAAGATATAAGTATATTGGAGTATCTTGTAACTTCATCTTTTAAACTTATATCTAGTAAATGATTATCTTATGCATGACAAAGATTTTCAGAAAAATGTTGAGACAAGGTTAGATATATGAGATCACCTTGCAACGATATTTTTATACAGTTATACACTGGAACTCTGTGTGTATTATGCATGGAAGAGGACTTTCCATATTTTGAAAAGTATATATGTATATATACTGAATATTTTACGACTTCATCGCATTAAGATATCAAACTTGGTTCATTTCTTTTGACCAAGACTTTCATGAGCACTATGAGTAGGCTCATATATTGTTAATCATTATACATATTATTTTGGTGGGCTTGCTGCTCACCCTTGCTTTCTTCTTTCATCACACAACAACAGATAGAAAAGATGAACAGGACCAAGCTCCCGATTCGCAAGCGATTAGGAAACGTTCCGCAGTTTCCTATAGGCGTTGATGTCGCTGTAGCTGAGATAGGAACTACCAATAGGCTAGGCTTTCAACTTATAATGTACCAGACTTATGTATAATTATGAATTGTAATAATGGCAAAGAAATGTAAATTTATTCAGAAACCTTTTAAGGTGTATTGACATATAATTGTGGAATAAAATGACTTGTGATTATTTTTTTGGATATTAATCTCTGAGACTATAACTTGTGGTGTGTGTGTTTATTGTGGGGTCACAGTACAGAGTAGTTGATTGTGTTTTAAGATTGGGTGTTATTAAGGGAAATGGAACTCGTGACAACCCGAATCCCCGACCCCGGATTTGGGGGTGTTACAATCCCGGTTCTATGCCATTCCTTACGGATACGAAAACACGTAGTATAATCGTGAATCTTCGAATTCCGACGACTTTTACATTCACTTATTTTCCTCGATAAACAAGAATATGATCTCGGATTTCCAAAATTCCACTATTAATATTTGTGATGAACTCCATACGTATTACATAATTAGTTCCAGTTACTATTCACTAAAGTTTTAAAATATTACAAAAATCAGGGTTCTTACACAGTGGCCATAGAAGTGGATGCACTTGAACAATCTTGCATTCCGAACTTCTTTAACAAATTTCTGGTGTACTTAGATTGATAAATAAAAGTTCCTTCTTCATAATGCTTGACTTGAAGGCCCAGAAAATAGCTAAGTTCTCCCATCATACTCATTTGATATCTTGACTGCATTAGCTTGGCAAACCTTTTACAAAGTCTGTCATTTGTAGAACCAAAAATGATATCATCAACATATATATGCACCGAAAGTAAATCCTTTCCATGGTTGAGATAAAACAATTTTTGTTAATAGTCCCTCTATTAAATCCACTTTCCAGAAGAAACTGAGCTAATGTCTCATACCATGCTCTTGGAGCTTGCTTAAGGCCATAAAGTGCTTTATCAAGTCTGTAGACATGATGACGAAATTTTGACTCTACAAAACCTGGAGGTTGTCCAACATATACTTCTTCTTCTAATTCTCCATTAAGAAAAGCACTTTTTACATCCATTTGAAAGACTGTAAACTTTTTGTGAGCAGCATAAGCCAAAAATATCCTTATGGCTTCCAATCTAGCAACTGGTGCAAATGTTTCATCATAATCAATTCCCTCATGTTGAGAATATCATTTTACAACCAGCCTTGCTTTATTCCTTGTAATTATGCCATCCCTATCAGTTTTGTTTCTGAACACCCACTTTGTACCAACAACAGATCTGTTCTTTGGTCTTGGCACTAGGGTCCAGACTTTAGTTCTTTCAAATTCATTTAACTCTTCCTGCATTGCTTGCACCCAATCAGCATCTTGAAGAGCTTCTTCCACTTTCTTTGGTTCAGTCCGAGAAAGAAAAGAGTGATAGAGACATTCATTTGATGTTGCTGTTCTAGTTCTAATACCTGCTTCAGGATCTCCAATAATCAAGTCAGGTGTATGTGCTTTATTCCACTTCCTTGCAGATGGAAGGTTATCTTTAGAACTAGATGCTCCCCCATGATCCATGCTGTCTCCATCAATATTTTATGATTCTCCGCCTGAAATTATGCTCTCTGAGTTGGATCCTTCAGAATTTGAGTTTCCAGAATTGTCAGAACTTGGCCCATCAGAACTCGATGAATCAGAACTTGAAGAGCCCGTTCTAGATTCTGATGCTTCTTGAGATGTGGTTGTATCTTCAATATGCTCCCCCTGCACAGGTGCATTTTCCTTTGGCGTAGTTATCACAGTTTCAATAACATCAGATTTTAACCCATCAGAGTTTGAAGTATCAGGATTTAGACTGTCAGAATTTACGGAATCAGAATTTAAAACTTCATTCTCAAATCTCAGCTGATCATGATCATTGAAATCTTCAAGTCCAGTAATCTTCTTATCATCAAAAGAGACATTGATAGATTCGATGACAACCCTTGTTCTTAAATTGTAGACTGTGAAGGCTTTTGTGGAAAGTGGATATCCAACAAAAATTCCTTCATCAGCTTTTAGATCAAATTTGGATAGCTATTCAGGATGAGTCTTAAGAACAAAACACTTGCATCCAAATACATGAAAATACTTCAGATTTGGCTTATTTATCTTCACCATCTCATATGGTGTCTTTCCATGCTTGTTGATAAGTGTTGCATTCTGAGTAAAACAAGCAGTCTGCACAGCTTCGGCCCAAAAATAGGTTGGTAACTTTAATTCATCAAGCATAGTTCGTGCAACTTTAATAAGAGTTCTATTCTTTCTTTCAACAACTCCATTTTGCTGTGGAGTTCCACGAGCAGAAAATTCCTGTTTAATTCCTTGGTCTTTGTAGAACTCTTCCATGATCAAATTCTTGAACTCAGTGCCATTATCACTTCTTATGATTTTCACAGAGTCTTTAACCAATTTATCCAGTTTTTTGACATGATCAATCAAGATAGATGCAGTTTCACTTTTTGTGTGCAAGAAATACACCCATGTGTATCTAGTGAACTCATCCACTATGACCATAGCATATTTCTTCTTTACAATAGACATGACATTCACTGGACCAAATAGATCAACATGTAGTAGGTGATAAGGCTCAAGAATTGAAGATTCAGTCTTGCTCTTGAATGAAGATTTTTTTTTTGCCTTTTGACATGAATCACAAAGGCCATCAGGAGAAAATACTGATTTTGGCAGTCCTCTCATAAGATCTTTCTTGACTAGTTCATTTATATTGTTGAAATTTAAATGAGAGAGTTTCTTGTGCCAATCCCAGCCTTCTTCAATTGATACTCTACTTAACAGATAGATTGCAGAACCATCAGTACTTGTTGAAAGCTTGGCTTCATAAATGTTACCTTGCATGTATCCTTTCAGAACAACTTTGCCTGTAGATTTGCTTACAACTTCACAGTGTTTTTCAAAGAAATCCACATGATAACCTCTGTCACAGATTTGACTAACACTCAGCAGATTGTGTTTAAGTCTTGAGACCAGAGCTACATCTTTAATGATGACATTCCCAAGATTGATATTGACATATCCCAGAGTTTTTCCCATATTGTCATCTCCATAAGAAATACCTGGGCCAACTTTCTCCACAAATTCTAATAGCACGGCTTTATTTCCAATCATATGTCCTGAACATCCACTGTCCAGAACTAGGATATTTTTCCTGTTGCCCTGCAATCACAAAGACCACTAATGATTAGTTTTAAGGACCCAGACTTGCTTGGATCCTTTGGCCTTATTAAGTTTGTTAACATTTGCAGCGGATTTAACATCAGAGTTTATGTTAACATTTTTCTTATCAGAATTTACAGTATCAGACTTTGCATCAGAACTTACACTAGAAGGAATAATGCTAACTTTCTTTAAAGAATGTTTTATTTGATAATAATCATAGTACAAACTATGATATTCCTTACAAGTATAAATGGAATGCCATAAACTACCACAATGAAAACAAGGATTTTGTGGCATATATCTAACAGACTGACTCTTAAGTCCTGATTTTGAAGGTAACGAGGTTATGTTCTTATTCTTCCTACAAAAAGAAGCCGGATGGTTAGAATTTCCACAGTTATAACATTTCTTTCTAGGAGCATTAGGAACAGGTTTATAATCATTGCTTTTATTCACACCTTCCTTTTCATTCCTATTTTTCCTAGGTGACTTTACCTTGTTTATATTCTTAACGTCTTTCAGCTTATGCTTAAGCTGCTTCTTTGTCATTAAGCCTATGTTAACTTCAATTGGCTTATCCTGTTTCAGTTTATCAGAAGTTAATTTCTCTTTAACTTCTGATTTATCAATATCAGACTTTACAGCTACAAACTTAACAGGATTTACCTTTGGCTTTTGTTTAACAACTATAGGCTCAATTTTTACGTTCCTTTATTATTCTTATCATCTCCATAACCTAAGCCCTCTTTCCAGATTCCACTACTTAACAAATTCTGAGTTGTTCTGCCAGAGTTAGTCCAAGTCCTGATAATCTCTCTTTCCTTTTCTAACTCAGTTTTTAGAGATTTATTCATTTTAAGAACTTCATCTCTAACATAGAAAGCATCATCTATATCTTTCTGAGTTTGATGGAACATAACTAACTCTTTTTCTAAATAATCATTCCTCTTTTTATAAACAAGATTTTCAGAAGTTAATCTTTCACATGTTAAAGTTTTATCTCTATAACTAATGAACATGGTTTTAAGATATCTTCTCAACTCAGTAATATCATCAGTATGAAAAGCATAAGTTGTTTGAGGTACCTTTAACTCAGCAGCTTCAGAACTGCTATCAGCATTTGCCATCAAGGCATAGTTCACCTCACTTTCAGAATCTGAAGTGTCTGTCCAGTTTTTCTTCTTTGTGACAAGAGCCTTGCCTTTGTCACTTTTTCCTTTCTTGCAATCAGGAGATATGTGGCCTTTCTCACCATAGTTGTAGCATTTGACATTTGAGTAATCTCCTATGTCAGACTTTCCTCCTTTGCCTTCAGATTTTCTGAAACCTTTCTTATCAGAACTTGCACCTTTCCTAGAAAACTTCTTTCCCCTTCTGAATTTACTGTATGCAATCTTTGTGATACCTTTCACCATAAGAGCACACAACTTCATCATCTCTTCATCAGGGTCCATCTCAGATAGACTTTCAGTTTCTGAATCCTCATCACTATTAGAACTTGATGACTCAGTATCAGAGTTTGTGATGAGAGCCTTTTTTTTTGCCTTTCTTTGAGACAACCACTTTAGGGGATTCCTCCTCAGCCTTAAGAGCAACTGTCCTTGACTTTCTCCCATGCCTCTTGCTTCTTTGATCCATCTCAAGTTCATGACTCTTGAGCATACCATAAATTTCATCAAGAGTTGTTTCATCAAGAGCATAGTTTTCTCTTATAGTTGTGGCCTTCAAATCCCAACTTTCAGGAAGAGCTAAAAGGAATTTAAGATTAGTATCTTCAAGATCATATTCCTTATCCACCGGTGACAGATTATTCAAGAGTTTGACAAATCTGTCATATAAACCAGTTAATGACTCATCAGGTTTTGAGTCAAAGTTCTCATACTCTTGAGTGAGTATAGTCCTCTTGTTCTTCTTAATTGAATCAGTTCCCTGGCATCTTGTTTCCAAGGCATCCCATATCTCCTTTGCAGTCTTGCAGTTAATTACCCTGTTTGACATGATATTATCAATGGCACTGTACAGCAAATGTCTTACCTTTGCATCCTTTGCAATATATGAGATATCTTCAGCTGTATATTCACTTTTTTCCTTTGGTACAGTCTGTGCTGGCTGATCTGCAACTACAACGGAGAGCTTGGTTGGCTTTTGTGGTCTTTCATTAATTCTGTCAAGGTATTCTGGATCTGTAGCTTCCAGAAACATAGACATCCTCACCTTCCATATGGGATACTCAGAAGGTTTCAGTATGGGAACCCTAATAGTCTCATATCGATTATGGATTTGAGTCTTTGGAGTTTTTTCAGTTTTGGTGGGCTTGGTTGGAGTTTGTGCTTCTTAAGATATGATTGTTTTTAGATCTTTACTGTATGTATGTTAACAGATTGCTCTGATACCACTTGTTAGGTCACACACACTGTAGAAGGGGGTTGAATACAGTGTTTACTACAATCAAATCGAATATAAGAACTCAAGTAACAGAACACAGATTTTATTCAACACAATAAACTCTGTTACAAAGAACTGTTCTCTCTCAGTGATGAACAAATTATCACGAGAGCTGCTAGGGTTACAATGAATAATAATCTCGATTAAGATAACACATATAAAGTAAACCCTATGTCTGTGTTTATATACTACACAGTTACAAGATAATCTTCTAGAAGTTCTGTATGGAATCTATAAAAAATATGAATTAGAGATGATTCAAAGAAAATCATTAAGAGCTTGTCAAGGGCATGTTGTAGATGGTTCAAGTGCTCTGATTGTCAATGAAAGACAGACCTCTAATGATGAGCCAAGATCCCAGACTCCAGTTGCCTCAACAAGTGAGCAAAGAAATAATGATTCACAGGAACAAGTCAAACTGGAATTAGAAGAAGATGATTTCTACACCTTGGATGAACTTGATGAGCTTGATCTATCAATGGCCTATCTGGAAAGAAAGTTCTCTAACATTAGAGTAAAGAAGCCAAAATTCTTCAAGGGTAAAGGGCAATCATTCAACAAAGACAGCAGCTGGAAAGGAAAAGAGAAGTACACATCTGATAGCAAAAATGGTTACAAAACTGGATCTATTGACAGATCAAAGATAAAGTGCTATAACTGTGATGAGCTAGACCATTTTGCTACAGAATGCAAGAAACCCAAGAAAATAAAGAAAGGCAAAGCTTATTTTGAACTGGAAGCAAAGTATGAAGCTCTTTTGAAGAAACAACAAAGCAAAGCCTATATTACAGAGGGAAAAGTTGGGATGATTTTGATAATGATGAAGATGAGGATGTTGGAAATTATGCATTAATGGATTTGGAGCAAGGAGAGTCATCCTCATCAAAATCACAGGTACCAACTCTCACCAATATTGATTTAAATGTGAGTCAATATAAGGAAACAATAAAAAAGATGAACACAAAAGTGTTTCACATTCATACAAGTATGGTTGCTGCTAATAAAGAGGTTAGTAGACTGACAAAGAGAAATGAGAAGCTTGAAAATTAGAAAAAAAACTGAGTTGTTGTTGGTAGAGCTTGAAGCTGTGAAACAATAGAATGCATATCTAAAGAATAAACTCAAGTGTGCAAGTGAGATTGAAGCAGCGTTAAGGGAGAAGTTGGAAAAGAATGAAGTCAAGTTAAAGTCCTTCAAGAATGCATATGAGTGGGTTGGACAATATCATGGGAAGAACAAGCCATGTGAAAATATTGCTATTGGTCTTGATTATGATGCCTTGAACATCAAGAAGAAAGATATAGGTGACAAAGGAAAAGCAACAGAAAATGAAAATGTTCCAGCTATGCTGAAAAAGGTTGTTTCACCTATGTTCAAGGCATGTGAAGTTAACTTCAGTGAAGAAGAGTTGATTATAAAGAAAGAAATTGCTGATGAAGACAATGAGAAGAAAAATGCAAAAGCAACTCAATCTTCCAAAGCTGAAGACAAGCTCATGGACAACCAAGGTTCCAAGTCACCTGTCAAAGAAACAAAAGCTGTAGATGCAAAATGGTTCCTTTCTCTAGGATAGTAGGTCTGAAAAATAGAAATAGGAAAATTGGGATAAACAAAAGTAACAATTTTGCTTATGTTGTAGATGCTCCAAGAAAGAAACTTGAGAAATGTGGCTCTGTGAATCACCTAACTCACCTTGGTCAAGAAAGAGTTAGTGAAAGAAACGTGAGAAATATGGCATAAGAAACTCTCACATCTAAACATCAAGGAAATCAACACCTTGGTCAAGAAAGAGTTAGTGAGAGACATGCCAAAACTAGAGTTTTCTCAAATTGAAGTTTGTGAAGCTTGTCAGAAAGGAAAAATGAAAAGATCAAGTCATAAGTAAAAACAGTGAATTCCATAAGTGCACCATTGCAACTTATTCACATGGACTTGTTTGGACCAGTAAATGTCTTATCAATTTCAAGTAACAAATATGTACTTGTGATGGTGGATGATTTCTCATGATACACTTGGGTAGAATTTATGCACTCTAAATATGAAACTCCACACATTATAATTGAGCACATCAAGAAGATAGAAAAACAGGCTAAGATCATAACTGTGTAAAGAGATTGAGAAGTAATAATGGAACAGAATTCATGAATGCAATATTGAGTGAATTTTGTAAAAGCAAAGGCATTGTTAAAGAATTCTCAGCTGCTAGAATACCTCAACAAAATGGGGTAGTTGAAAGAAAGAATAGAAAATTGGTAGAAGCTGCTAAGACAATGTTGCAAGATGCCAAGTTGCTAACAAGTTTTTGGGAAGAAGCTGTTAACATTGCATGCTATACTCAAAACAGATATCTCATTAACAAGGTACATGAGAAATCACCTTACTCAATCATGTCTAAGAGAAAGCCTACTGTAAAGCATCTTCATGTGTTTAGAAGCAAGTGCTATATTTTGAAAGACAAATCTGAATATGTGGGAAAATTTGACTCAAAGGTTTTTGAAGAAATTTTTCTGGGATATTCATTGGAAAGAACTTCCTAAAAGGTCTATATAATTGATTAAAAGAATATCATGGAAAGCACAAATGTGACTTTTGATGATGACAAGTGTCCAGGCTTGGAATGTCTTGATGATAATGAAGCTGAAGCCCTCGCTTTTGAAAACCTCAACATTAAAAGTGGTTATGATGAAGAAGATGAAGTCAATGCACAACAGATGATGAATGAGGAGATTACTGAACAAGAAAATCTTGGTAATGGAAGCTCATCTCAAACACCTGAATTTGATAGCAAAAACTCAGGGAGAGAAAGAGAATAAGGATCCCATACCAATGATGAAGAAAATGATGAAGGCACAAGTCAACAAACTCACACAAGGAAGTGGGATAGAAGTCACACTAGAGAAGCAATTATTGGTAATCCAACTGTTGGTGTGAGAACTAGAAGTGCAACTGCTAATGAGTGCCTACATGCATGCTTTCTGTCTCAAGTAGAGCCTAAGAAAACTGAAGAAGCTCTAATGGATCCTGATTGGATATCTGCCATGCAGAAAGAACTGAATCAGTTTGAAAGAAACAAAGTTTGGGAGTTAGTTCCTGCACCAAAGAACAGAAGTGTAATTGGAACAAAATGGGTGTTCAGGAACAAGATGCATGAAAATGGTATAGTTACCAGAAACAAGGCAAAGTTGGTTGCAAAAGGCTACTTACAGGAAGAAGGAATTGATTATGATGAAACTTTTGCTCCAGTTGCAAGACTTGAGACAATAAGGATTTTTCTAGCATTTGCTGCACATTCAATTTCAAAGTGTATCAAATGGATGTCAAGAGTGCCTTCCTAAATGGTGAGCTAGAAGAAGAAGTTTATGTGTAACAACCATCTAGCTTTTAAGATCCAAAATTTTCTAGATTTTGTGTACAACTTACTCAAGGCTCTATATGGACTAAAGCAGGCACCTAGAGCTTGGTATGATACATTTTCAGAATTCTTACTTAATCATGGTTTTACTAGAGGCACTATAGACAAGATTCTCTTCTACAAGAAGCATGATGATGATATGATCCTAATTCAGATTTATGTGGATGATATCATCTTTGGTTCTACAAATGAAAAGCTTTGCCAAAGATTCTCCAGGCTTATGTAGAGTGAATATGAAATGAGTATGATGGGGGAATTAAGCTACTTTCTTGGACTTCAAGTCAGTCAAAGAAGTGATGGAATCTTCATCAGCCAAACTAAGTATGTCAAAGATTTATTGAAAAGGTTTGGTATGGTTGATTGTTCACCTACATCTACACCTATGCCTATAGTAACAAAGTTGGATGAAGATAAAAAGGGCAAAAGTGTTGATATTTCAAGCTATAGAGGGATGATTGGATCACTGCTTTACTTAACTGCAAGTGGACCAGACATCATATTTGCTACATGTCTGTATGCAAAATTTCAAGCCAATCCAAAACAATCATATTTGATGGCTGTAAAGAGGATTTTCAGATACTTGAAGAGAACTCCAAACTTGGGATTATGGTATTTCTAAGGGAACTTGTTTTGAAGCTGTTGGCTACACAGATGCAGATTTTGCTGGATGCAGGGTTGACAGAAAGAGTACTAGTGGAAGCTGTCAATTTCTTGGATAAAGACTTGTATCCTTGTTTAGGAAGAAACAATACTCTGTGTCAACTTCCACAGCTGAAGCTGAATACATACCTACTGAAAGTTGTTGTGCTCAAGTGCTTTGGATTATAAATCAGCTAATGGATTATGGTCTAGTGTTACACAAAATTCTAATTATGTATGACAATACTAGTGCTATATCTATAGTGGCTAATCCAGTTAATCATTTTAGAACAAAGCACATTGATGTAAGGTACCATTTTATTAGAGAACATGCTACAAATGGTACCATTGACCTCATTTTTGTACCAATAGAAAAATAATTAGCTGACATTTTTACTAAACCTTTGGATGAAACAACTTTCAGTAGACTTGTAGGTGAAATTGGTATGCTTAATTCTTCATCCTAAGGAAAGAACTCGGCTAATGTTTTGCAGCAGATTAATTTCTGGTAAATCAACATTTATTTGATTTAATTGGAAATTAATTAAATGAATTATAAAAATTTCAGAAATCTCTGTATATTTATTTTTCAAAAATTCAAAATTTAGATTGGAATTTTTCAAACTCTAAGCAAACTGCTCAATTATTAATTTACATCCTCAATATGTAAAATTAACATAAGGCAGAATCAAAGTGATCAAAATTATATAGAGAACTGAGTTCTCGATAAGTCTAACTGACTTATTGACAACATTTTAAGACTTCTCGAGTGAGTTCTCGATAAGTCAATTTACTGTTTGCTCGAGTGACTTCTCGATAAGCTTTATTATGACTTATCGATAAGTCATTGTAGAGTTCTCTATATGTATTAACTTACAGTGTTCTCTACAAGTATCTTTTAGACTTATGAATAACTCAGAACTGAAATAATTTAATTCAATAAATTATTTTAGTAAAATACTTTTGACAACATTATTCTGATAAGTATACAAGAATAAAATGACGTATCGCTATATTTTTCATATTTCAAAATGACTTCTCGATAAGTATACTCCAAACTTCTATTTTTGACTTCTCGACAAGTCATTTGCTTTTACTATAAATACCCAGACATCTTGATACATATATATACTTACACCTTCGAGAACTCAAGTGACCTATCTTTTCAATCCAAAACTGATTTCTCTCTCATTTCAACTCCTTTCTCACTAATTTTTCTTACACATTCACTTTCACTAAACAACAATGGCACTCAATATTGTCAAACCTACTATCCCAGAGAAAGGAACCAATTACCTAGCTTTGATTTATGCTAACCAAGCCCCTGATAGTTTCAAGGGGTTTGTGAAATTCTTGTCTGAATCTTACATTACAGGAGCTTTAACTGCTAACGTAATTCTGTACTTGGATGTTCTGCATGAGTTTTGGACAACAGTTGTGGTAAGGACTGTTATGAATGACAACTCTGTATCTTTGGTGGTAACTTGCATAATTGGAGGCTAACATATAGAGTTCAATGAACAAGATGTGAATATATCTTTGGGTCTACCAACTACAAACTTTATGGAGGTGCCAACCCAGGATGAACTGACTGAGTTCATGGATTTCGTCAACTATGGTGGAAGAATTAGCCTGTCAAGATTGAACAGAATAAATTTAAGGAATGAATGCTCCTTTATATTTTATTTTGTAATGAGGGCCTTTACATACAAGAAGACAGGGTATGACAATATTTCATGTGTGGTGCAGAAGCTGGTGTACTCAATAGCCCACAACAGACACTTGAATGTTGGTCTATTGATCCTGGAAGAACTTGCAACCAGGCTGACCATGCCCCAATTTGCCAGAGGTAAGTAAATTTTATTTCCTAGATTTATTATGTCTACTTTAAGTCATAAAGTAACATACATACATTTGTTGAATGATATAGATAGCACTAAAATAGGCCATTATAAGCAAGTGTACAAAATAATATTTGGTTCACTTACTACAAAGAACAAGGTAAATGTAAGTCTGAAAATCACTCCATTCATGATGGAAAGGTTTAGGACTTACCCTTACCCAATGCCTGACATGAGATCAAATGCACAGTCTAGCACAACTATGGTCCCTGAACCTGTGGAAGTACAAACACAGGAACACCCACATGGACCTTCACAAGCTGAAACCATTTCTTCGCAACCATTAGCAGCTAATAAACCAACCACTTCATCCTCTCAAAAGGGTGAAGTGAGTAAAAAGAAGAGAAAAGAGATAACCTTAACTGTTAAGAATGATAGTGGTGAGGAACAAATATAAACTGAGTCTCCATTGGTCAAAAGGACAAAGAAGGCTAAAAAATCTGAGCTGACCACTCAAACCACCTCTGTATCCTCCTAAAAGGATGCAGTTGTCAAAATAGGGACAAAATAGACTCTAGATACATCCTCTTAATAGAGTGTGTCTATTGAAAAGAGCATTCTCCCCGATGCACCTTGTAAAGAGTCTACACAGCTAACACTTGATCAAATTCAAGTGTATGGTAGAAGAAATAAGGATGGCACACACAGTGACAGCACATCTATTGAATCTCCCTCATCCATTTAGGGGGAGCTACCAGCACTCACTTCTGAACAACAACTCTTAATCTCACAAATTTCTTTTTCATATACAGCACTTGAATCCATTCCTCAAGTACAAGCTCAATCAAGTAACTTGGTTCAAGAAAGCTTGCTCACCACCCAGACACTATAATCAGATGGTGAGAGGCTACTAGATGGGGTAAACCTTGATGACACCATCAAAACCATAGGGGATTCATCAGTTTTCACTAAAGACCCCATGAATGTTACAAATGCACCTTCATGTGCAAATCAGACTTCACAGGATGTAAGGTTTGAGGGTAGTACTCCTGAGGGGGAGCTATCTAAATCCTCTCCAATTCAATTGGAGGTTTCTCATGTAGGAACAACTCCCCTAGAAACCTTGGCTGAGATTGCCTTGATAATTGAAGTTGGGAGTATAATTGCCAATGATCCTGTCATGGAGGAGGCAAGTATAGCACATTCAGGTTACAGTGTGGTGCAAGACACACAGGGGTTTGAGACTGGTGCACATGACGGTAACCCAGTCAAATCCCCTCCAATTCAATTGGAGGTTCCCACAACTAGTGTGGAACAACAAATTGTCATAACCACAGAACCTACTGTGAGTCAAACTGTGAGTTCTATCACAGGTGGTTTTGATCCCTCACAATAACCATTAACCTCACAACCTCAACAACCACATCTTGTCTCCAACTGGCTCCAAGAAGCTGCACCTCAATCAAATCTTGAAGAGTTCATGATGGATCAGCTTGCAGGACTTTCCCAAATTTCTCAACAGTTACTGACATGTGATATGTCTAACTAGGACTATCAAGCCATTATGCTCTCCTATCAAACAGATGTCCAAGAACAACAAGACAAAATTGTTAATGAAGTTGAATAGGATGGAAACTGTGATGCTTGGCTGAACAAAAACTACAATCTGGAGATGGAGGGTGGTTTAGCTAAGATTATTTGATAATTTTGGGCAGCAATGCTAAAGCACTGACTCTTGGTAAAGTTTATGATGCCATTAATGAGGTTTCCAAGGCTCAACTCAAAGCTTTCCATCTCCTTGGAAAAGTACTAGAACTCAAGATGGTTGGTCATGAAGATAGAATCAAGAAACTAGTGAAAGAGAAGATATATGAGATCATACCATCACAAGTCAAGATCACTTCTAAATTCAAATATTTTGCTGATCAAATGGAAAGGATGAATCTGACTACTATTGAAAAGGAGGTCAAAAATCTCAAACAATCCTTGATTGCTCTTCATGAAGTGGTCCAACAGCAAATCACTAATTCAAATGATGCCAAGATCAAGCTGGACCCGCTTCACCAATCAAGATATGAGCCTTCTGCATTGCTTATGGATGGCATCAAACAAGCTGTGAAAGCAACTTTTGGCTCCTCAACTTCTACAAGTTCACATCAGCCTATCTCAACCTCTATAAATCTTCAGATCCAATCTCTTCAACAACAAGTTTTAGACTTGCAGACCTCCAATGCTTCCCTCAATGCTCCAGTTCGAGCCTTGACTTCTCTAGTCAAGAGTCAACAATCAGATATCCAGAACCTAGTGGACTCTCATAAGCATCTCCAAATGCAGAATTTTGTTGCTTTGGGGGCCATCATGGGGAAGCTCAACATACCATTACCCTCTCTACCTGAACAAATAAGGCCAGAATTACCAACTCCTCTACTCATGCCTGTCACCAAGACTAAGGGGGAGATTGAGGCTAGGATTCAACAATCCAGGGATGCTAAAGCTAAATCTAAAGAGCCTATTCAGGTTGGTCAAAGCTCTAGTGCTCAAATTGATGTTGGAAAAGAAAGACTTCAAAAGGCTGCAGAAGGACCCAATCAAGACCAGGAATTCAGTGAACTTCTTGCAGTCCTAAGAATGTCTCTTCATAACAATTATGTGACCTACAAGAAAGCTTTGACCAAGAACATTAACTTCATCAGGGCAGTGGTTTTGAAAATTGATGACTTCTTGAAGAAAAGAATTGGTTTTAACATTAATGATGGTGGTGCGGACAGGTGTCTTCAGGTGACTTTTACAAATCTTCAAACTTTAATAGCATCTGAACTGGATGTAATGATTGACATAGTGAATCCAATTATTCCAGAAGACACTCAACTTCTCCATGATCTTAAAAAGGCACAGATAGCTGCTTTTCCTGAAGCCTATCTATATCCAAACAAATGAATAGTCTATTTATGTCCTACAACCAATCAAGCCATACATCTCCTTGTTCCTAAACACTGTGTCAGATCAAATATGAGGCTGATCATGATTTTCCATTCTAATCTAAAGTACAAAAGGAACAAGAAGCATGAGGATGTTGAGATGATAAAGATCTTGGATAGATATCTTGTAAATGCTGACACAATACTGCCAAACACTCAATGTAATCTAAGAAATGACAAGGATGATGATGAGCACAAGGATGACAAACAAAAACCTTCTGGCTCAAATCCAAGTCAATCTTCTAAAGCAACTGGAAGCAAGGACAACAGTCAAGAAGAGAAAAAGGAGGAGGAGAAGAAGGATGGTGACAAGAAAAGGAGAGGAGAAAGGAGAAGCAAACAAAGACATGATGTCTCAGAACCATAACAAACCCTAAAAATCCAAACAACTCAAGCTCAACCTCCAAAGCCGAAAAACTCCAACATCAATCCACCTTAAACCTCTAAGCCAAAATTCCTATACAAATAAACTGAAAACACCTTTCTACAATTACCAATCACCTCAAGCTAAACATCTCTCAAGAAAATCACAAACCTACCTTTTGTCAAACCATCACTCAAAATCAACTACAAGTTTGTTGGGAGGAAACTTAAGATAGCCAAGCCTACTGAAAAAGTAGAAGTCACTGAAAGGGCCATCTGGAATTGTTTCAAGCAAAATGATTTTCTACCTTTAAATTGGTGCATCTCAGATGAAGATTATTTTCAACAACTAGCTGAGGAAATAGTTAGAGTCTGGGTTGTAACTCTAAGGAAAGTGAGAATTTACTATGAAGAGTGGTCCTTCACATTTCTAAGCTGCAGCTTAATGGACTCTCTCTCCCCCACGTAAATCAATAAAATGATAAGTTTATTGAAGGATAAGGATACTGCTACAAGAGCATGAAGGTCTAATTTGGCTAAATGGTTGATTGTAAGAAAGGAAAGAAGTGCAAGGAATGAAGCTAAATATAAGGAGAGGATAAGGAAGTATGATGAGAAGATTGAAATGTACATGAAAAGATCAGAAGAACTCAAGGCAAAAGGAATGAGCAGAATCTCTAAGGATGGAAAGTTTCTCAACATTAGAGCTGGCCAATTCACAAGATTTAGGATTGATTTACTAAATAATTATCCAAAGATAGACAGGCTCATACTTGTAGAAGCCCTAAATGGGACACCTATCATAGAAGAACTTGAAATTCTTGTTTACTTACAGGATCTCATTAGAGAAGAAGCAGAAGAAAAAATAGTCTTTACCTGATGCTTGTAACTATTTAAACTCTGTAAATCTCCTAATGTATAAAAGTTGTAATTGTGTCAATTTTTATATATTAATCTTATTTTCCGTAATAACTTGGGGTTAGTCTTGCGAACAGACATAAATTTGTGTTAAGAAATCTTCTCACAAATTGGTTGTGCAAGACATGCATGTATAATAACAAGACTAAGTCAAATTGATAACCCTAAGTAAGTTGTATGATAATCTTAGTTTGCATTTTATATTGTAACATTAAAGTCTGTAAAAATGTCAAAGAGCAGACTGGAGTCTTTTTCTTTAAACAGTATCAAGCCCAAGAATTCTACCTGGAAGAAGATTAAGAAGGTCACGCCTCAGAAGAATTATGAAGAAGCGTGGAGTTGAATAAATCTGTTTTAAGAAAAATGTTCTATGTCAAGATCTCTACAAGTAACAGATTTAGTAGAGAAGTCATTCGAGAACTCCAGAATGACTTATAGAGAAGTCAAGAAAGCTACTAGAGAACTCAGAGATATCGACAAGCCAAATTGAAGACATAGATCGGAGATATCGACAAGTCATTTTTTCACTAGAGAACTCAGAGTTATCGAAAAGTCAAATATTACTAGAGAACTCTAAAATATCAATAAGTCAAATATCACTAGAGAACTCTGAGATATCGACAAGTTAAATATCACTACAGAACTCTGAGTTATCGACAAGTCAATTAATCACTAGAGAACTCAGAGATATCTATAACCCGAAGTGAAGACATGAAGTGAAGAGATCTCAACAAGCTAAATTCTCTTATAAAGAACTCAGAGACCTCTACAAGTTAAAGTAACTATAGAGTAATGAGAGATTTCGATAAACCAATTTACTTATCGAGATGTCAAGTTCTCTATATATCAAACTGGAGATCTCGAGGTAAAACTCAAAGTACAAAATATAGACCAGTTCAATATCCAAGATTAATAATCAACAAACAATCCACTCAGTTGGATTGATAAGTCTACAAAAGGCATCTTGAGGCATGCAAGATCAAGGGTGAAGATTAAATGACAAAGGAAGACCAAAGTTAACACAATATGCAAAGATATGCTAAGCCAGAAATGGAAGATAAAATTTTCCTAAAATAGAATGATTAGTGACAATTTACTAAAGTGTATAACATCTCTTATTACACACTGTGTAAACCAGTAGTTAACTATCATATAAAGTTAACACTGGACTTTCGTAAAAAGTATCAATTTAGATTAGAAAAGTCTCGTATTCTCTCAAGGAAGAAGCTAAGCTCTTTAACAACAAAGAGCCTAGAAATTTTATAGCAAAACATTCTTAATTTATTATAAAATTAAGTGAGTTTTGAAAGATTTATGTTCACTGTCATTGCTTGTTTAATTTCAGTATTAACACATCTCACTGCAAGATTTAATTCACTTTGTTCACAACTATAAAAACTTCAATAAAAGCATAAAAACACAAAAACACATTCACCCCCCTGTGTGTAATTCATTATCTAACAAGTTTCAACGGATGTTCAAATTCAAAAGACCAGTTAATAGTGACTTGACAGTCACATGCGTTGATTGTATGCAAATGGAATATGGCAGCCTATTTACAGGGTTTAGAGAACAAAGAAGCATTTTCATTTCCATGCTAAAATGAAGATATTCAAAGATGCTGGATAGAAAAATGAAGAAGCATGAAATTAGACTAGAAACATTTTGTCGTATTTGTTTGTCTCTTTATCATGTAACTTGGTGATATATAAACCAAGAGTAACAAGTAGAACTTGAAGAAATCTGTTTAGGTTAGAAAGCAAAAACCAGAGAAATAGATAAGGCAAAATCTGTAAAGAATTTCTCTGTTCTTGTAGTTCAACTTGTAATCAACTGTGTACAACATTGTAACACAGGGTTCTCTACTTAATATATATATCTCTGGTGGAAAAATTCAATCCGCCAGAAAGTTTTTAGATACTTGTATTTGATTATTTTGTGTTTTGATTTCTATACTACTTTCATTCCGTACCATTGTTAAATCAAACACAGTTATATATTTATAGCAGAACTGTTCTTAAAATTAAAAAGAAGCCAAAATTACCTTCAACCCCCCTTCTGTAATTCTTGTTTAGATTGTTTAGTAATAACAATTGGTATCAGAGCAAGCTCTTGAAGAACAAAGAATTTAAAGATCACGACAACTAACAAGATGAGCAAAAAAGATGTTGGAGTAAAGATTCCATTTCTGGACAAAGACAACTATCACCATTGGAAGGTGAAGATTCACCTGCATCTCCTATCTCAAGATGAAGCATATATGGACTGCCTTGAGAAAGGTCCACATGTCCCTATAAGAGCTGCTACAGGAAATGAAGCATCTATCCCAGAGCCTAGAGCAGAATGGTATGATCCAGATATTGAACAAGTTTATAAGGATAAGAAGTCCATGAATATTTTGTTTAATGATGTTGATGGTGACATGTTTGACAACATCATAAACTGTAAAACTGCCAAAGAGGTTTGGGATACAATTCAAGTTATATGTGATGGTACTGAGCATGTAAGAGAAAATAAAATGCAACTCTTGATTCAGCAATATGAGCATTTTCGTAGTGAAGAAAGTGAATCACTCACTGGCATATTTAGTAGATTTCAAAAGCTACTAAATGCTTTAAAGTTGCATGGAAGAGTCTACCAAACAAAGGACTCGAACATCAAATTCCTTAGATCTCTACCAAAGGAATGAAAGCCTATGACAGTCTCGTTAAGAAACTCTCAAGACTATAAGGAATTTACCTTGGACAGACTATATGGGATTCTAAAGACCTATGACCTTGAAATAGAGCAAGATGAGAAGCTGGAGAAAGGAAGAAAGAAAGGAGAATCCATTGCATTGGTTGCTGAGCAAGGAAAGGAGAAGAAGATAAAGGTTGAAGCTGTTGAATCTACATCAAACCCTAGAGTTTGTGAAGGCAAGGGAAAAGGGCTAGTAGCTGAACATGAAGACCATCTTAGTCAAGATGACATGGAAGATATAGATGAGAATCTGGCTTTTCTATTTAGGAGGTTTTCCAAGCTCAAATTCAAGAAGAATTTTTGAGCATCCAAGTCAAATAGAAACATGGTTGATAAGTCTAAATTCAAATGTTTCAAGTGTGGCTTGGCAGGTCAATTTGCTAGTAAATGTAGAAAGTCTGATTCTGATAAAAAGAAGTTTGAGCCCGTTGATTACAAACAGAAATATTTTGAGTTGCCAAACAAAAGGAAAGGGCTTTCATCACACAGGAAAATGACTGGGTTGCAGATGGATTAGAAGATAATGATGATGATACAAGTTATGTCAATCTAGCACTTACGGCTAAGTCAGATGAAACAGAAGTAAGTTCATCAAGTAATCAGGTAATCACCACTAATCTAACACATTTATTTAAAAATGGGTGTAATGATGCTATAAATGACATGTCTACTGAGATATATCATCTGCGTGTTACACTCAAATCTCTCACTAAAGAAAACACTAAAATTAAAGAGAACAATTTATTTTTAAGTGAAAGAAACAATGTGCTAGAGATTCAATTTGTTGAGTTTGAAAAATTGAATGTAGAGTGCAAGATTGCCAAAGATGAATTGACTGAATCCTTAAAGAAAGAGGATATTTTAAGAAAGCAGCTTGAACGAGAACAAGAAGTAATTAAGGCATGGAAATCATCTAGAGATGTCCATGCTCAAATTACTAAAGTTCAAGGTATATAATCCTTCTGTGATGAAGCCTGGAAAAAGAGCAAGGAGAAACTAGATTCTAATTTGGTAGAAGGACTTTCAACGGATGTGGATTCGATGGATGATGAATGTTATTCGTTGAATGACCAAAAGGCTTATCCGTTGAAAGACAAGGAATCACATCCGTTGAGTAAAAGAAAACCAGTTACCAAAGCCAAACTAGCTAAGCTAAATGAGAAATATGGATCAGTTTCTAAGAACTTTGTTCCAGGAGAAATAAGTCAAGTGAAATAGAACAAGAGAGTCAATGAAGGGCATCTGTATATTAAGTAAATAAATGACAGATTGGAGAAAATTGAAGTGAAAGCAGAGTCTAGAAGGAAAAATAATAGGAATGGGGAAGTAAGAATTAACAAACATAACAACTACATACCTGATAACTATGCACTAAGAAAAATCTGTGTTAGGTGTGGTAGTGTTAATCATTTGTCTATAAATTATAAACTTGCTATGCCTGCTCCCATGTCTGCACCTCCTTCATTTCCCTGTATGCCTACAATGCATGTGAATGTTATGCCTGCACATAATTTAAATGCACAGTTTGCTAATATGTCATTTGTACAAAATTCTTACTATGTTGCATTTAGTATGCCTCAAATGCCATTTAGCATGTCATACTGGAATAACATGTTTGCACAGAATATGCCTTTCCATGTTAACCAGCTTGTGCATGATAATTCTGCAATGATGAATGGTTTTAAGGGTTCTACTCAATTGACTAAGGATGAATCTCAAATGCCTAAGTCAAATGAGGACAAGCCTAAGAAACCCAAGAAAAAGGCTAACAAAATAGGACCCAAGAAAACTTGGGTACCAAAATCAACTTGATTTGATTTTGTTGTGTGCGGGGAAATAGAAAGAATCTTTGGTATTTGGATAATGGGTGCTCAAGGCACATGACTGAAGATTCTACCCTGCTCACTGAGTTAAAGGAGAGAGCTGGCCCAAGTATTACTTTTGGAGATGACAGCAAAGGTTATACTGTGGGATATGGCTTGATTTCATAAGATAATGTCATCATTTAGGAAGTTGCCCTAGTGGATGGACTCAAGCACAATTTGTTGAGTATCGGCCAGCTTTGTGATAAGGGCAACTCAGTAACGTTTAATTCTGAAGCCTGTGTTATGACCAACAAGAAAAACAACAAAGTAGTTCTCACTAGAATGAGAAAAGGAAATGTGTATTTAGCTGACTTCAACTCATCAAATGCAGAATCTGTCACTTGTCTATTTAGCAAGGCAAGTCAAGATGAAAGCTGGCTATGGCACAAGAAACTGTCCCACCTTAACTTCAAGACTATGAATGAGCTGGTCAGGAAAGATTTGGTAAGAGGTATTTCTCAAGTGGAATTCTCAAAGGATGGAATGTGTGATGCTTGTCAGAAAGGAAAGCAAATCAAGGCATCATTCAGAAAGAAGCTTGATTCAACAATTGAAGAATCTTTGCAACTTCTGCACATGGACTTATTTGGACCAGTCAATGTATTGTCCATCTCAAGGAAAAGGTATTGTCTAGTAATTGTGGATGATTTTTCAAATTTCTCTTCGACATATTTTCTCAAATTCAAAGATGAAGCTAGTGAAATCATCATCAATCAGAAAAGACAAGTCAACAATCATCCTGATTTCAAGGTAAGAAGGAGCAGGAGTGACAGTGGAACTGAGTTCAAGAATTCTGTGATGAGATCATTTTATGAAGAGAATGGAATCATGCATTAATTTTTAGCAGCAAGAACTCCACAACAAAATGGAGTGGTGGAAAGAAAAAATAGATCTCTTATTGAAGCTTCAAGAACAATGCTGGAAGAATCAAAGTTACCAACATATATTTGGGGAGAAGCTGTAAATACTGCAAGCTACACTAAGAATATTTCTTTGGTTAATCAAGAAAAATGCATGACACCCTATCAATTGTTCAAGAACAGGAAGCCAACACTAAACTTTCTTCATGTCTTTGGCTGTAAATTCTATATCTTCAGAAATCAAACTGATCAAAATGGAAAGTTTAATGCCAAAGTTGATGAAGGCATCTTTGTTGGATATGCAGTTGGAAAAGCATATAGAGTCTACAATCTCAGAACAAATATTGTTATGAAATCTGTACATGTTATGTTTGATGATAAAAAGATTGAAGGACTGCAAGATGGAGATTTCCATGAAAGCCTCAAATTTGACAATTTTGAGATGATTTGTGAAGATAGTGATGATGAAAGTGATCAAGAACCAATATCTAAGGACAATGCAGACTAGTCTACAACTAATGAAGCACATAATTCAACATCCGTTGAAAGACCAAGTGCATCATCCATTGAAAGAGAAACTGTATCATCCGTTGAAAGGCAAAGAACAACATCCGTTGATCCATCAATATGAGTTGAAAGCCAAGTCAGATCACAATCAGAAAGAACCCCAACTTCTAATCAAAGATCCACAAACTCAGGGGGAGTTTCTTCTAATCAAAACTCTGTCACACACTAAGAAAACAATGAGGCCTCTTCATCTAGAGCTAATCTACCTCAACAGAGAAAATGGACTAGAGATCACCCATTTGAACTAATTATTGGTGATGCATCTTCAAGAGTGCAAATAAGAAAGCAACTCAAGAAGAATATTTGTATAGCAGCTTCCTATCTCAGGAAAAACCTAAAAATGTAGAAGAAGCTCTGTTGGATCATGATTGGGTTTTAGCTATACAGGAGGAGCTAAACCGATTTGAAAGGAATAAAGTTTGGAAGCTAGTACCCAAGCCTAAAGGAAAGCATCTTATTGACACCAAGTGGGTATTCAGAAACAAGATGGATGAAATTGGCATAGTTGTCTGGAACAAAGCTATATTGGTTGCTAAGGGCTATTGTCAACAAGAAGGAATAGATCTTGATGAAACTTTTGCTCCTTAGCAAGACTTGAAGCCATCAGAATTTTCTTAGCCTATGCAGCCCATGCCAATTTCAAGGTCTATCAAATGGATGTTAAAAGTGCCTTTCTAAATGGAGATTTGGAAGAGGAATTTTATGTCAGTCAGCCTCCTAGTTTTGAAGATCCAAATTTTCCAGAATATGTCTATTATCTTTTGAAAACACTTTATGGACTGAAGCAAGCACCTAGATTAGAAAATCATTTCACCAGAGGTACTGTTGATAAAACTTTATTCTATAGAAATGTTAATGGATCTAGTATACCTGTTCAAATTTATTTAAATGATATTATATTTGGCTCTACAAGTGAAAAATTTTGCAAAAAGATTTCCAAATTGATGCAAAGTAAATATGAGATGGGCATGATGGGAGAACTAACTTACTTTCTTGGATTACAAGTTAAGAAAGTTAGTGATAGAATATTCATTAGTCAAAACAAATATATTTATGATCTTTTGAAGAAGTTTGAATTAATGGATTGCACATCTGCAAAAACTCCACTACAACTAAACTTGAACTAAATACTACTGAAAAGTCTGTGGATATTTCAAGTTATAGAGACATGGTTGGTTCACTTTAATATTAAATGTCCAGTAGGCCAGATATAATGTTTGCTACCTGACTTTGTGCTAGATTTTAGGCTGATCCTAGAGAATCTCATTTAATAGCTATTAAGAGAATTTTCAAATATCTCAAAGGAACACCAAAACTTGGCATTTGGTATCCTAGAGATTCTGGTTTTGATCCAACTGTTATTCAGATGCAGATTATGCAAGTTGTAAAATTGATAGAAAAAAGTACAACAAGAACCTGTCAATTTCTAGGAAAGAAGCTAGGATCTTGGTTCAGTAAAAAACAAAATTCAGTTTCTACTTCTACAGTTGAAGCTGAATATATTGCTGCTGGTAGCTATTGTGCACAGATTTTATGGATAAAAAATCAACTGTTGGACTATGGTCTATAGGTGAATAAGATTCATATTTCCTGTGATAACACAAGTGTCATTGCAATCACTGAAAATCCAGTACAGCATTCAAGGACCAAGCACATTGACATCAAGTACCATTTCATTAGAGAGCATGTTATGAATAGTACTGTGGAACTTCATTTTGTTCCAAGTGAAAAATAACTTGTAGACATCTTTACCAAGCCACTTAATGAATCCACCTTTACTAGGTTGGTGTGTGAGTTAGTTATGCTTAATTGCTCATAATTCATTTTGATGTCTAAGCTAATTGAAATACAGCCAGAGTGAAAGTTGATACTTCTTGTCAAAGATAAAATTTTGGCTAAGTCAGAATTTATATCTTGACGGATGTTCATTATCCGTTGAAAATGAATATCCGTTGAATCTTATCATCCGTCAAAATATCAATTATTACTCTAGGTACTTTTATCATTATCCATTGAATTGCATTCAATCTTAGCCGTTAATTTTAAGCATTATCCGTCGAATATACTTACATCCTGTATGTATATTTCAACGGATAATCTTAGAATTTTGACAGTTTTCTTTATTTTTAAATGGCTATTTTGGGCTAATTTGATTGGTTACTTTATTTTACTTTTTACTTTTTGACTGTTTATTTCTGAGAAAATTTTAAAGCTAATTTCATTTCTATTCTTTACCTCTATCTTTCTCAAGCAATTTCCCTAACTCTTTCTTCTCCAAAGAAAATTCTTTTTCTCTCTGCAAATTACTGTCATTCTCAGCAATGGCACCAGTATTCAAGATCATGTCCCAATCTGGGTTTGTGTATGAAAAGAACAACTTCGTCGCACTAGTGAATAAGGAGATTGCTGCTTCTGAAGATTACCACAAAGAGATGGATTTCATTCGAAGTTGCAAACTGAAGTATGCTATGCTCGAGTCTCCTGTTATCTACTGCGATGTGGTTGAAGAGATATGGACCACTGCTGTTTACAATTCAAATGACAAAACTATTACTTTTACTCTCAAAGGTACAAACTACTTCATAAATAGTGATATAATTCATGCTTGTTTTCAATTGCCTGAGAATAATACACTAACTCCACACATAGACACAGATGTGAGTTCTATGCTAAGTTCTATGGGCTATGCCTTTGACCCCACCAAGTTAGGTGATGTTAGAAGAAAAGGCCTCATAAAGGAGTGAAGCTTTCTCTGTGATTCCTTTATTAAAGTATTTTCTGGAAAAATTAGTAATTTTGATGTTGTGACTTACTTACTTGTAAACATGTTATATATGCTGCTTAGTGATAAGTATCATAACTTTAGTGAGTCTGTCCTGTTTGAATTAGGTTTTAAGCTATGGGACATTAAGAAAAGATCTAAAAACATATATTATGCTAGATTTTTTATGTTACTGGCTAACTTTGTTTCTAAAGATCTTATCATTGAGAACCCAACCAACAAGCTTAATTATTGGGTTCAAGAAAGAAGGGTTATTGCTGACTTGAACAGGGCGAACAACCTTAGTGATGTTCCCTTTGTTTACATGCCCATCATGGAACAACCTCAGATAAGTGAGGTAAATGTTTCTGTCCCTACTACTTCTCAACCACCTATCTCTTTACAATCATTTGTGGCCATGACACCTGTGATAGTGACCAAAAAGGTGCCTACCCAAGCCAGAAAACTAAAAATTTCAAAATCCAAGTCAAAGAAAGCCCCTTCCAGTTTCTCTCAAAAGAAGCTAGTTGTAAAATCCACTAAAAACCAAGAGGGGAGTGTGAAGGGAAGTGAGCCTGGTGAGGGACAGGCTAAAAATCAAAGAAACCCTAAGGATAAGGATGGAGAGGTAAGTGCAACCCAGCCTAGCCACACTACAGTTTCCCAACAAACTGCAGTGCTTAATAAGGATATAAGCTCATTGCTAGTTGTATCCTCCCAAAATGATGTGACTATTGTACAAAGCTCTCAACCAAGAGCACATGCCAAGAGGGTTAGGGACACAAGCTCACCCCAAACTTATGCTAGAAAGAAGAAATCCAAAACACTTGGGGGTACACAGGGTGCACACACTGTGCAACCTGTAGTCAAAGACTCAGTTACAGCACCTTCTCAAAGTCAGATTGATGTGGCTCCTGTAAATATGGAGTCACAACCAAAATCTTTAGTGATAGAAGCACCTTACACACAAAACTCACCCACAAATTCTCTGGATGTGGACATGATTCACACACCAATTCCTGATTTTCCATCTTTAACTCTCATGGAGAAGCCAAAATCTACAACAAGTGAGCATCATCTTTTAGATGATTTGTTGGCTCACTTGCCATTCCTTTCTGATTCTACTGAGAAATCTGTGCAAAATCTCAAATCAATCACCACAGATTCTATAGTAGTCTCTACTTCAAAATCTGTCATTTCTACTATCTCGACGGATATTGTTCATCCGTTGATTAGTGATTTTATCTTGACAGATGTGCTTAACAGCAATCATCTGTTGACACTTTTAACTACTGCTTCAACGGATGTTTCTCATCCGTTGACAATCACTGCACAACTTAAAATCTCAACTGTTGTCATAAGTGCAGATGATTTAGTAGTTGTACAATCACTTTTAGGATTGAGGGAAGGGAGTGAACAGAGTGAGAGGCTGAGTTACTCTTAGGCAAAGGGAGAGGAAAAGAGTGAAAACATGCAAGCTATTTCTTCCAGCTTGGCAAAAGTGAGTGAGTGGAGTCCCACCTTAGCAGGTGAAGGTGAGGGTGTGAGGGTGAGAAGCCAATGGGAGCCCTTGATGCAAGAAAAGAGAGATTATGAGAGAAAAGCAGGTACAGAAGAATGGGAAGAGCCCATTGTAAGTGAGTTAATGGATGTCAATGAGGCTGAAAAGAAACAGTTATTTCAGCAAGATTATCAAGCTGTCTTAGACTCTATTTCTTATGAAGCTGAGGCATTTACTCACCATGTTCCAGCCTATCAAGTTTTAGCTGAACAGGACAATATGGCTGCTGAGAGAATTCTTAACTTGGTGCACACAACTACTTCTATGCAAAAGGCCAAAGATGCAATCACTGTTATGCCCCCCACAGCTGGTGATGATGTTGATTATCCAACTGGTAGTTCTGAGGATATATTTTAGGATGAAGATGATGATGAAGGAGATTTCATGCACATGGGGGGAGAAGCAGGCCCTAGCTTAAGTACAAACATTCCATCTTGGATGTTTGGCAAAAATGTGATGAGCACCATTTCAAATCCACTCTCTTTCACATCATTCAACAAACTCAGACAACTATTCAAGCTACTATAAATTCCAATACCAAGAGACTTCTTCAAGCACACCTAGCATCTCTTCAACTGCACCAAATTCAATCTCTAAAGTAAAATCAAGATGTCATTGAGCTCAAGACAGAAATTGGTCAAGTCAAAAAGGATATTACTGCAAGATTGGAGGCTACCTTTCCTAACACAACAATGCTAGATATCAACATACAGCTTAGGAAAAACTCTGATCTAGCCAGCAAAGTAGACTCCTTAGACACCAGGCTCAAGACCCTGGAAACATCTATTACTCAAATTCACCTCCATCCAGCTCAACAAACTTTGTTACTTCAGAAACTGGTGGTTGCACAAACCTCAACCTCCACTCAACTTGATGCTAACAAAAAGGGGGAGAAAGACTCTATTATTTCCGTTAGCCAAGGGGAGTCAACAAGTGAGGGGGAGAAAATGCTCAAGATATAAGTTAGCAAGGTGATTGTTCTAGTAATTACTTTCACTAAGCCACCAGCCTTTGACAGTATTGATCTGATCAAGATAATAGCAGCTAAGTTGGAGTCAAATGACAAATTGAAAAAGCTTGATGTAGCAGCAGTTGAATTAGAGCTAAATGAAAAATGGAAGAAGCTTGATGAAAACATCAAGAAGAAGTTTGGTCCAATTGGGAAGCAAGACAAGGTCTTTTCTCACTTCTCTCAATTGAGACAAATTTCAGTAAATGAAATGAGCTTAGGTAACATGGAAAAAGGTCAACCCTCATCAATCAAATCTCCAAAGGCCAGTGTGATTTTTAAACCCAAGAGAAACTATACAAAGAATTAAGACAAAAATCCATTGGATATCTATCATATGAAACCCTAAAGCTAGATGAAAAGAAGCTGCTTGGAAGGTCTATTGCTTTATCCAAAGATCTCAGAGATACACTGTCAAAGAACAGAATTGCTAAGATCTACAGGAATGGTAAATTAATCTGTGTTGTGGCTGGATATCCACAGTTTGCAGAGGCTAAGAAAGAAGAAAAGGTGGGGCTTAAACAACAACAAAAGCAAGCTGCTTTAGAAGCCAAGAACCTAGCCAAAAGCCTACAGCCACAGAAGCTGCATTGCCTGCTGTGACAATTGAGAATCTGATTGAAGAAAAGCAAGAAAAACCAAAGCAAACTAAGAGGAAATTTAGGTACAAGCTAATAGAAAAGAGGAAGTTGGATTTCAATGATGATAAGAAAGAATACATGCAATCCCAATCTACAGCTTCAAGTCTACCAGCCATACCTACATTGGAGGAGGCTGAATTCAAGGTTGATCTTAACATAACTTTCCATGGTCAACCTGTAATTCCCAAGGATAAACCCATAGATTGGGACAGCCTGCCTCTTCCCGATCTAAACATTCCAATCATATCCAAGCTAAAGAAGACAAAGAAAAGAGCAGTCAAGATGGTCAAGCCTGTCGAACTTCAATCCAAGTCAGTGGCCAAACCCAAACCTATTATCAACAAGGGAGATTAACTCTTCATCTATGACATTAAAGAATTCTCAGACATAAATCTTTATCTGGAAGAAATAGATGAAGTTAGAGCTATTGATGCTTACAGACATCTTCTAGAAAGATTAGTCTTCAGGTACAAGGGTGGAAGAGAGATGACATGGCCCCTTCACAGAATTCTCAATGAAGGCTATTCTACTTTGGTAACTATCTTCTCCTCAATCAAGAAAAACTTTGGATTCAACATAGTTTCCAAGAAAATGGTACTAAACAAGATTGATGAGATAAGAAATAGCTGGAGAGGACCAAATGCACTCCCAAGGATATTGACAATTCATTTTACTGGAGATAGGGTGCATCTGAGGCCTCACTGGATAATTGAGTTCAAAGATGAAAAATGCATCAGAAGATTCGTCAGATTGGAAGATCAGCTCAAGATTTCAAGCAATGCAACTCTCATGGAGATGCAAGAAAAGCTGGATCAGACAAATTAAGAAGAATCTGAATTCTACAGGTAACTCCAGAATCAAATTGCGGACAATAATGTGAAGCTGGGAAAGAAATCAAGACAATCAATGAAGTAATCTAAATTTACTCAGTCTAAAGGAGCACCTTGAAAATGATCTATAAGATACTCTACAAATCTTCCTCTGTAAGAATTTTCAATAAATTGCAGTACTTATAAATTTTATCTACTTTATTTCAATCTGTATTCATAGAGTATTTTGTTATCATCAAGTTTCTCTTAATTTATGGCTACAATTCTAGTAGACATAAATTGGGGAAGATTGTTAGGAATATGTTGTGTTCTTGATGATAACTTGAACTAGACACTTAGTAGATTTTATTTAAGTAATTTTGTAGCTTTCAACGGATGATCAATTTAATATTCGTTGAAAGAGTAGCTTATGTAATAATGAGTTTAGTAGCACATTTCTGCGTATTATAATGCTTAGTGAACAAGATGTTGCAGAATGTTTAAGTCATGTTGACTACTAGTTTGATATGCAAGATAGGTTGGTTAATTGTAAATATTAGATGCTTTGTAATCTTGTATAAATGAAATGGAGTCAACTTCCAAGAAAACAGTCTCAACGGATGATTCACAAAGCTTCAACGGATGCTAAGCTAAAGCTTTAACGGATGATTCACATAGTCTCAACGGATCATCAGCTAAAGTTTCAATGGATGATCAACCACAGTTTCAACGGATGATTTAATAAAAGCTTCAACGGATGTTCAAATTTAGAAGAGAAATTGATAGTGACTTGACAGTCACATGCGTTGATTGTATGCAAATGGAATGTGGCAGCCTATTTATAGGGTTTAGAGAATAAAGAAGCATTTTCATTTCCATGCTAAACTGAAGATATTCAAAGATGCTGGATAGAGAAATGAAAAAGCATGAAATTAGACTAGAAACATTTTGTCTTATTTGTTTATCTCTTTATCATGTAACTTGGTAATATATAAACCAAGAGTAACAAGTACTTGAAGAAATCTAAGTTAGAAAGAAAAAACCACAGAAATGGATAAGGCAAAATCTGTAAAGAATTTCTTTGTTCTTGTAATTCAACTTGTAAGCAGCTGTGTACAATATTGTAACACAGAGTTCTCTACTTAATATATATTTCTCTGGTGTAAAAGTTCAATCCACTAGAAAGTTTTTATATACTTGTATTTGATTACTTTGTGTTTTGATTTTAATACTACTTTCATTCTGCACCATTGCTAAATCAAACACAATTATATATTTATAGCAGAACCGTTCTTAAAATTAAAAAGAATCCAGAATTACATTCACCCCCCCTTTTGTAATTCTTGTTTAGATTGTTTGGGAATAACAAGTTTGCAGCTTTGAATGAAGTCCATCATCTTGTGATAGTCTTCAGATGCAGGAATTTGCTTGTTCACCAAAGCTACAAAGTTGTTCTTTTCATAGGCATGCCCAGTTTGAGACATGATTTTGACTACCGGTGTCATTGTTTTGATTGAAAGTAGTTGCAGAAAAGGGTTTTTGCTTTGGAGACGAAGAGATTAGAGAATTGCTTAAGAAAGATAAAAGTAAAAATGAAAATAAAATAGGCTTTTATACTTTCTCAAAAATAAACGGTTAAAAAGTAAAAACAAAAATAAAGTAACCAATCAAATTAGCCCAAAGTAGCCGTTTAAAAAATAAAGAAAACTGTCAAAATTCTAATGGTTATCCATCAAAATATGCTTATAGACTGTAAGTAAATTCAACGGATAATGCCTCGAATTAACGGCTAAGATTGAGAGCAATTCAACGGATAAGGGTAAAGTAACCAGAGTAATGTCTGATACTTCAACGGATGATAGAATTCAATGGATATTCTTTTTCAACGGATAATGAACATCCGTCGAGATGTAAATTCTGCCTTAGCCAAAATTTCAGCTTTTGACAGGAAATATTAAATTTTACTCTGGCTGCATTTCAAATTGCTTAGACATCATAACAAATTAAAAGTAATTAAGAATACCTAATTCACTTACCAACCTGGTAAAGGTGGATTCATCAAGTGGTTTGGTAAAGATGTCTACACGTTGCTTCTCACTTGGAACAAAATGAAGTTCCATAGTACCATTCATAACATGCTCTCTAATGAAGTGATACTTGATGTCAATGTGCTTGGTCCTTCAATGCTGTACTGGATTTTCAGTAATTGCAATAGCACTTGTGTTATCACAGAAAATAGGAATCTTATTCACCTGTAGACCATAGTCCAACAGTTGATTTTTCATCCATAGAATCTGTGCAAAACAGCTGCCATCAGCAATATATTCAGCCTCAGTTGTAGAAGTAGAGATTGAATTTTGCTTTTTACTAAACCAGGATACTATCTTATTTCCTAGAAATTGACAAGTTCATGTAGTACTTTTTCTATCAATTTTACAACCTGCATAATCTGCATCTGAGTAACCAGTTAGATCAAAACCAAAATCTCTAGGATACCGAATGCCAAGTTTTGGTGCAATCTATTAATTCAAACCTCTTTAAAAGATCATAAATATATTTGATTTGACTAATGAATATTCCATCACTAACTTGCTTAACTTGTAAACCAAGAAAGTAAGTTAGTTCTCCCATCATGCTCATTTCATATTTACTTTGCATCAGTTTGGCAAACTTTTTGCAGAGTTTTTCATCTGTAGAGCCAAATATAATATCATCTACATAAATTTGAACAAGTATACTAGACCCATTAATATTTCTAAAGAATAAGGTTTTAACAACAATACCTTTTGTGAAATGATTTTCTAAGACAAACTTTGATAAAATGTCATACCAGGCTCTAGGTGCTTGCTTCAGTCCATAAAGTGCTTTCAAAAGATAGTAGACTGTTATTCCCAAGGAACTAACAATGAGATTTACAGAAGGGGGGTTGAATGTAAATCTCAAAACTTTTTCAAGTTTTGAGCAGTTTCAAAGACTAAGTATTTTGATGAACAGTTGTGTGTGAATTGCTTTGAGCAGGTGCAGACAGGTATATATTCAAGACACAAATGTAAAGAACACAAAAGCTTCAAAAACTTTTCTGGTGGATTTGTTGTTCCACCAGAGATGTGTATTTCAAAAAATCTGTGATTCAAAGAATTGATCACAGTTGCGTCCTAGTACAAACTAGATGATTTTCTCTCTATGTTTTTTCTAAACAGCTCTGGAAAATTCACACTCTAATTACTAGCTGCAACTTGGTTTATATATCACCAAGTTCACAAGTGAAGACAAAAGTACAAATACAATTAAAAAGATTCTTCACATGTTTCTTCTTCATTTCTCTATCCAATGCAATCTAGGATAATCTGTGAATCTTTGAATACTTCCTTTTTTGCACCAGAATGGAAATGCTGTATTTTCTTGATTCCTCCAAGAGGCTACCACATTCCAATTGTCTCTGTCAACCCATGTGCCTCTGTCAGCTTATGAATTGTCACTGTCAACTACTATTGAACTGAGCATCCGTTGAAGCTTTCATCCGTTGATGGCTTTATCCGTTGATACATTAGCTGTTGAAGCTTTATCCGTTGATGCACTCATCCGTTGATGGATGTTATCCATTGAAGCTTTAAAGACATCCATTGAAGCTTTGTTTCTCATCCGTTGAAGGCCTTTAATTTATCAGTTGATACTACTTCACTTATACGAAATTACAAGGCATGAAATATTTGCAATTAGCCCTCTTATTTGCATATCCACTAGTAGTCAACATGACTTATAATTTCCCACAATCATCTAAGAATTATAACTTAAATACAGAAACTGAAATGTGCTACAATACTAAACTTATTTCTAAGTAAAGCTACTCCATCAACGGATAGCCAGAATGGTCTTATCCGTTGAGGCTACAAACACTAGATTTCTACTTAAGTGTTTTATTTAACTTATCATCAAACTAATACACATATTCCTAACAATCTCCCCCTATTTATGTCTACTGGAATTGTAGGCATAAATTTGGGTTTAACTTGATGATAACAAAACACTTAGCAAATATTTGAACTGAAAGTAGAAATTCAAAAGTGCTGCAAAAGTGTATGTACTGAGATAGAATTGAAGAATTACATTGTTTCCAAGGATGCTCCTTTAGACTGAGCAGATTATTTTCTTTTCCTTTGATCCCTTATTTTCTTCCCTAGCCTCATGTCATTTTCCTCTACTTGGAGTTGGAGTTGTCTGTAGAACTCATCTTCATCTTCTTCATTGATGTCCAACTTAGATTGCATGTCCTTGAGAGTTTCATTACTGGCAATTTTAAGCTGGTCTTCAAGTCTGAAAAATCTTCTGACTCCTTTATTGTCTCTGAACTCCATCAACCAATGAGGTGATTTATGAATTGTAATTCCATGCTCAGGTATGAGTAATGTTCTAGGCAAGGAATTAGACTCCCACCAAGTTTTCCTTATGCTGGCAATCTTGTTGAGAATCTCAGTTTTGGCAGTCCTGGTAAAGCCACAATCCCTTTTGATAGCTGAGTAGACTCTAACCAAGGTAGAATAGCCTTCATTCAGAATTCTTTGAAGAGGCCAAGTCCTTTCCTCACTTCCTTTATACTTGAACACTAGCCTTTCTGGGAGCTGTTTGTATGCACTTATTCCCCTTACTTCCTCCAGCTCATCCAGATAGAGTTCAATATCTGTAAAATCTTTTATGTCACAAATGTGAACATAATCATCCTTTGAGGCTTGTGGCTTGGGCTTAGGTTTATATTTCTGAGTGAATTTACTTGAGGTTAGGGGGGTGTAGAGTTGGATTTTCTTTTCAGTTTCTTTGGTGGTATAGAGGTAGTTAGGAAGGTGGGCAAGTTGATGGTGTCCCAATCAATAGGTTCCTCTTTAGGAATGATTGGTTCACCATGGACATTTATACCAGGATCAGCAACAAAAGGCTCAGGAATGGAAGGTAGTGGTTTAGATTTTGATTGGGTTTCTACAATGTCATCTTCACTCTTCCTTTTTGTATTGGCCTTCTTTCTGTTCCCTTTCTGCCATTTCTTTCTTTCTTCCACACTCTCACCAACCACATTCCCCATATCCACATTTCTGCTTTCAATCTTATCTTCTTCACTCTTGTCTTCAATCTTCTTCTTTTCTTCATCCTGACTTGACTTTAGCTATTTTTCAAGCTTTGCTTGTGCTCTTTTATCAGCCTTCAGCTTTTTAGCTTCTTCCTTTAACCTCATGGTTTCTTCCCTCTTGGCTTTAGAGAATTTGGGATGTCCTTGCATCACACAGATACTCTTTCCCTCTCTATAGATGATAGCCATATTCATTCTTTCCACTATATCATTGGTCTCTTTGTGCTTTATGATGCTACCACCCAAAACTTTGTCTTCATCAGGTTTTGGAAGAGGAAAATCCACTTCTTTTGATTGACTAAAGTTTAGAGGGTTCTTTGTAGAGTCCCTGTTGAATCTAGTGGATGGCTTGAGTACCATGCGTTTCAAATTCCTGAAAGAAGTTTCTCCAACCTTATTCCTCATTGCTGACTTGTGCTCCATAATGATTGACTCAACCTTTGTGCTGTGTTTCACAGATAATGATTTTGAAGTTGTAGAGCCAAACATCTGTTGCATCCTTTCATCAATTTTTCTCCTTTGCTCCTTCACCTTCATCTCAGCTGCTGCTAGCTGGATTAGATCAATTCCATCAAGCTTTCCTTTGATTTGAAGTGTTGGAGAAGTAGTGATGGCAAGAACTAGCACTTTGGATATTTGAATGTTTGTAGATGGCTCCCCTCCCCCTTCAACTTTATTCTCCCCCTTTTTGTTATCATCGAGGAGAGGAGTCAAGCCTTGTGCTTTAGCCAGTTGCATGAGTAGACTTGTCTGAGACTGCTGATTTTGAAGAATGGTGACTACAGAGTTTTCAATGACTTGAACTCTGTCTTCCAACTTGGCCAGCCTCTTTTCAGCATCTGATTCTTTTCTTAGTCTTAGTAACAAGTCCTGTATGGTACCATAGGGCATGACTGAATCCAGCTTCTCAGAATTGTAGGACTTCAAGTCAGCTATATCCTTCTTGAGTTCATCCACACTCAGATTCTGTCTTAGTTGTTGTAGCTTCATGAGATGTAGAGAATCTAGGTGTGTGATAGGGATAAATAAATCCTGATTGTATAATTAAATATTGCAAGGTGTTGGCTGCTAGGCCCAATAAGAAGATGTATGACATTCAGACCAAGAAGGTCAACACATTGATCAGGCCTGATGGACCAGATCAGGCCTAATGGAACAAAGAAGGCCCAAAAGCCCTAATTATTTATTAATTTCGTAATTAATAAATAAAGGAGGAAAACAGCTATTAAGATAAGTCCTAGTGGGGATATAAATCCTTGTAGATTGGCCTCAAGGGGACCTAAAAGGATAAGGAATCAGTTTTCTACTATCTAGGACTCCAAAGTCCATTCTAATTATGAGACTTTCCCACCAAGTCTCCTATACCAAGTCCAATTCAAGGACTCTCAACATCTATATAAGGGGCCTCACCCCACAAATCAGAACTACGTTTTTTGACTTGATCCTTGGCAATCAGCAAGGTACGTAGGCATCTTGTTAAGGTAGATTGAGTCACGAAACACAAGAGCAGTCAAATCGAGCTTCGCAGCTCATGTTCCTTAGTATTAAATACAGCAATTATATATATTAGTTTTTTATCCATAACATTTGGCGCCGTCTGTGGGAAGTGAACAACAACCATGGCGAGAACACGGAGAACAACTAGCGCTCTGGAGGAAAGAACACCATCAGGGACAACTCAGGTGATTTCGTCAACCGTGGAGATTCCTCCCCACTCAACTTATGCATCTACTCAAGCGGAAACCCAGATAGGGGCAACTCAACCTAAGCCACAAGGGATGACTCCCCTGACTATTCAAGGTTGGAGGAAGTGGATATGTTGGGCGAAGTGAAGCACGAGGGCAATCGCCCCCTTATATACGAGGTTTGGCGCCTATCCCCGAGGATCGGGAATTTTCTGGTCCTTACACTGAGAGAGATTCCGAATCTTCGGATGATGAAGTGGCCCCAAGAAGGAGACGTCCAGGCAAGGAGCCGATGGCCGATGGAAGGCAACGCCCTCGAAGCACCCAAGGGGTGAATCCCCAGGAAGTGCAGGAAAGGATAAGGGCTCATGAGGCTGAGATCCAAAGGTTGAGGCGTGACTTGGAAGCTCACCAGGCCACCAGACCCCAGATACCTCCTAGGGGGAGAAATCCTCCTCCTGTCATAGACCTGGATGGTCCGGTACGAAGAAGGGTTCTCTTCCCAAGAACTGATCCAAGCAATCTCCTTCCCTTTGGAGATCCTGATGATCCAACTCCACCTTTCACAGAAGAAATAATGAATGCCCATATCTCAAGGAAATTCAAGATGCCCACTATCAAAGCCTATGATGGCACCGGAGACCCCGTTAACCATGTCAGGACATTCTCTAATGCACTGCTGCTGCAACCCGTGAATGACGCTATTAAGTGTCGGGCCTTCCCTCAAACCCTGTCGGGTATGGCTCAAAGATGGTACAGTCGCTCACCCCCAAACTCTATTGGATCGTTCAGAGAGTTAAGTCAGGCTTTTATTAAGCAATTTATCAGTGGGAGAGTCCATGAGAAAAGTTCAGCATCTCTTATGAGTATTGTGCAGGGAGATAAGGAATCCTTGAGAGATTACCTGAATCATTTCACAAAAGAGGCTTTAAAAGTCCCGGACCTTGATGATAAGGTAGCCATGATAGCACTACAACAAGGAACTAGGGACGAGTTTTTCAAGATGTCCTTGGCCAAACGTCCCCCTGAAAGCATGTTGTAGCTCCAAGAGAGGGCAGGGAAGTATATCAAGGTTGAAGAAAGTATGAGGAAGACCGTAGTAAGTAATGAGCCCACTGGAGGCAAGAAGCGGAAAACTGATCTAGAATATATTGCAAAGGACAAATATCCTAGAACCGAACAAAACCCTGATTCAACCCCCAAGAAGGGAGGACCTGGGCAAAAGTTCACTGAATACGCTAAGCTGAATGCTCCTAGAAGTCAGATTTTGATGGAGATTGAGAAAGATTTAGATATTCGCTGGCCTAAGCCCTTGAAGGCTGATCCCACCAAGCTAGATAAGAGCAAGTATTGCAGGTTTCACAAGGATGTTGGCCATGACACCGATGAGTGTAGGCAATTGAAAGATGAAATTGAGTTTTTGATTCGAAAAGGAAGATTGAACAAGTATACTGGAGATGGAGGGGACAGAAATAATAGTGGAAGGAAGAATTTTGAAGATCGTAGGAGGGACCAAGACGATCAGGGGCGGAATCCCCAACCTAGAGGGCCGGTTATAAATGCAATTTTTGGAGGACCACGACGCCCTCGAGGACCTGTGATAAACACGATCTTTGGAGGTCCGACTGCTGCTGGATTGTCCAAAAATTCAAGAAAGGCATATACTAGAGAGGTTATGCATATTGTTGGAGAAGCCCCGAAGAGGGCCAGGACAGAAGTAACATTGGCTTTTGATGATTCTGACCTAGAGGGCGTAAAGTTTCCTCATGACAACCCGTTGGTCATAACACCAATAATAGGAAATAGCCCGGTTAAGAGGGTTCTTGTGGATAATGGTGCTTCTGTGGATATATTGCTCCACGACGCCTTTCTAAGGATGGGGTATAACGATTCCCAATTGACACCAACCGACATGCCGATATATGGATTTGCTGGAGTAGAATGTCCTGTGGAAGGAATAATCAAATTGCCAACCACCATAGGTACGGAACCAAGATAAGCAACGCAGATGTTGGATTTCGTGGTAGTAAAGGCTAGTTCAACTTATAATGCTATCATGGGGAGAACAGGGATATATGCCTTTAAGGCAGTCCCCTCTTCCTACCATTCAGTTATGAAGTTTCCCACCCAAAACGGGATTGGAGAAGAGAGAGGAGATCAAAAAATGGCTAGAAGCTGTTATGTGGCCTCTTTGAGGGCAGATGGAGTCGGGGGGCAGGTTCTTCCTATTGAAGATATGGATGTCCGAGAAAATGATGAGAAGAGAGGAATGCCAGCAGAAGACTTGGTTTCGGTTCCTTTAGACCCCGAGAATCCCGAGAGGATGACTTTCATTGGAGCCACATTAGAGGAGCCCCTTAGAGGGAAGTTGGTGAAATTTTTGCAAGAAAATAGTGATGTGTTTGCATGGTCAGCAGCTGATATGCCAGGCATAGACCCGGAATTGATTACTCACAGGTTAAACATGGATCCAAGCCGGAAGACAGTGAAACAAAAGAAAAGAAATTTTGCCCCGGAAAGAAAAGAGGCTATAAAACAGGAAGTAGAAAAGCTCTTAGAGGCTGGTTTCATTGAGGAGATCCAATTTCCGGAGTGGTTAGCAAACCCTGTAATGGTAAGGAAAGCTAATGGAAAGTGGAGGATGTGTATAGACTTTACCGATCTGAATGATGCATGCCCTAAAGACTGTTTTCCGCTGCCAAGGATTGATATTTTGATTGATGCCACTGCTGGGCATGAGATGCTGAGTTTCATGGATGGATTTAGCGGATACAACCAGATCAAAATGCATAAGGATGACATTCCAAAGGTATCATTCATCACTGACTTTGGTGTTTATTGTTATCTTGTTATGGCGTTTGGTCTCAAGAATGCAGGAGCCACCTATCAAAGGTTGGTGAATAAAATTTTTAAGGACTTTATTGGGAAAACTATGGAAGTCTATGTTGATGACATGTTAGTCAAGAGTCTAGTAAAGACTGATCATATAACCCATTTGAGGGAAGCTTTTGAGGTCCTGAGGTACCACAAGATGATGTTGAATCCTACGAAGTGTGCTTTCGGGGTAGGATCTGGGAAATTCTTGGGATTGATGGTCTCAAAGAGAGGAATTGAGGCTAACCCCGACAAAATAAAGGCGATCCTGGACATGGAACCACCAAAAACTGTCAAGGATGTTCAGAAACTCACCGGAAGGGTTGCTGCGCTAGGACGATTCGTCTCCAAGTCAGGAGACAAGTGCCTATCGTTCTTCAAGTCACTAAAGAACATCAAGGACTTTGTATGGAATGAGGAAAACCAGAAGACATTCGAAGAATTAAAGAAGTATATGGCTCAGGCCCCGTTGTTGGTCAAACCATCTTTGAATGAAGTTTTATTCTTGTACTTGGCTGCTTCAGAGAGCGCCTTGAGCGCGGTGTTGGTTAAGGAGGAACTGAAAGTTTAGAAACCCGTATACTATGTCAGCAAAATTTTGCATGGTGTTGAGTTAAATTATTCAAATATTAAGAAATTCGTTTTAGCCTTGGTAATGGCTTCGAGAAAGCTGCGTCCTTATTTTCAGGCTCACCAGATTGAGGTGCTAACAAATCAGCCCCTGAGAAATATCATTCACAGCCCCAAGGCAAGTGGGAGATTGATTAAGTGGGCGATAGAGCTGGGAGAGTTCGATCTCAAGTATAAGCCACGTACGGCAATAAAAGCCCAGGCACTAGCTGACTTCGTGGTGGAATGTACCATACCCAACCAAGAAGTCGGGGGGCAGGAAGATGCCATACCTCAAGACAAGGGAGTCGATAATGGGGGCAAAGAGAAGGATGATAAAGAATATTGGGTTCTATATTTTGATGGTGGAATGTACCATACCCAACCAAGAAGTCGAGGGGCAGGAAGATGCCATACCTCAAGACAAGGGAGTCGATAATGGGGGCAAAGAGAAGGATGATAAAGAATATTGGGTTCTATATTTTGATGGAGCATCAAAAACAAACTCCAGTGGAGCAGGATTGGTTTTGCAAAGCCCTGATGGGTTCTTAATTGATATGCTATGAAGCTAGACTTCCCAACCACAAACAATGAGGCAGAATATGAAGCCCTCATAGCTGGCCTTGGTCTAGCTGGGACACTTAGAGTCAAAAACTTAAAGGTCTGGGGAGACTCGAAGCTGATCATATCCCAGGTAAAGGGAGAATTTGAGGTAAGGGATGATACGATGGCTAAGTATGTCCGCCTAGTAAGGGCTGTGATGACCCAATTTAATGAATGCCATATTGAACACATTCCAAGGGAAGAAAATGCTAAGGCAGATGCGCTATCAAAGTTTGCTTCATCTGAGATAGAAGAAAGTTCGGGAAGTGTGTACTTCCGTGTTTTGAAGACATGAAGCATAGATGTTAAGCTTGTGGCTCCCATAGGCCTGAGGACATTATGGATTGATCCTATCAAGGCTCATATTCAAACCGGTTGGTTGCCAAGTGATGCAACTGAAGCACAGAAGTTAACTGTTTGAGCACTAAGGTACTCATTGATAGATGGGATTTTTTACAAAAGATCTTTCGTGGTTCCCTACTTGAGGTGTCTCAGGCCCGATGAGGCACGCTTGGCTCTTGAAGAAGTGCATTAAGGTATTTGTGGACAACACTTGGGGGGCAGGGCCTTGGCTCATAAGATAACTCGTCTAGGCTTTTATTGGCCGGAAATGATGGTTGATGCCAAAGAATATGTGAAGAAGTGTGACCGTTGTCAGAAGCATGCACCTGTTATTAGACAACCTCCCGAGATGCTGACATCTATCAACTCGCTTATTCCCTTTGCTATGTGGGGGATGGATATTTTTAGGACCTTTCCCTATGGCCACGACACAAAGGAAGTTCCTGATTGTAGCCATTGATTATTTCACTAAGTGGATTGAAGCCAAACCCTTGGCCAAAATCACAACTAAACAGGTTGCACAATTTCTGTGGGAAAACATTATGTGCCGATATGGAATTCCCCGTGTCCTAGTCACCGACAATGGAACGCAGTTTAACAACGAGGAATTCAAGAAGTATTGTGAAGAAAATGAAATTGAGTTATGGTTCACTTCCGTGGCTCACCCACAAGCCAATGGGCAAGCAGAAGTAGCAAATCGAATAATCCTGGATGGACTAAAGAAGAGGATCGAGAAGTCAAGAAATAATTGGGTGGATGAGATACTTCCCATATTATGGGCCTATAGGACTACCTGTAGAGTCACGACAGGAGCAACTCCCTTCATGTTGGCGTATGGGGCAGAAGCATTAGTTCCAGTGGAGATATCACATTCCTCTCCAAGGATTCAGGCTTTCAATGCTGAGGAAAATGAGGAAGGACAAAGGTTGGCTCTAGACTTAATTGATGAAGTACGAGATGAAGCACATGCAAAGATAGTAGAGTATCAGAAGAAGGCTTCATTCTACTACAACTTAAGGGTTAAAGAAAGGTTCTTTAAACAAGGTGACCTAGTCTTGAGGAAGATAGAAGCTTCTGGGGTAGGACAGAAAGGGAAACTTGCCCCAAATTGGGAAGGGCCGTACAAAGTCAAGAGCGTTCAGGGTAGAGGAACCTACAAGCTGGAGACTATGGATGGTTTTGAAGTCCCGAGAACCTGGCATGCACAAAACCTGAAGGTTTACTATGTGTAAGATAGTCGAAGTACGATTCTCACTTGTCATTGTGACAAGTAGGTTTAAAAGCACCTTGAAGCTTTGTTTGCGTAGGATTTTTATTTTCTAGCTATTATTGATCAGGGTCGAACCCATATTATGTAAGGTTTTGGAAAACCAGACTTGAAATTGAAGAGTTCGAAATTATTTCAACCTATGGATGTTTGAGTTGTGATAATACTTGTGTGGCCCATTAGGCCAAGTTTGAATGCATATTAAAGTATCGGAAAAATAAAGGAGAGAGATGCGAATAATGTAGCATATAAAATAACCCCGGAGGGTAATCAGTTTTAATACAAACAAAAGTCCAGACATAAGTTAAGGATAAAATTACAGAATAAAAAAACTACTCCTCCATGCGGGAGCCTTCATTCTCTTGCTCCTTATCAGCGCCTTCAGCATCCTTCGCAGGAGAAGCGGGAGGAGAAGCAGTGTAAGGATCCAAGATGCGATCATCTGGCTGAGGGGAGTTGAAGAGGGCATCTATGCTATCCTCCGACTCAGCCTGCTTGGGACTTATAAAGTCCTTAGGGTCGACTAAGCCCGGGTGCTTCTCAGAAACCGCCTTTACGGACGCATCCCATCCCTGAGTAAACTGTAGGGAATAAAGACCCTCATCATGAATCTCCATGAGATTCTTAAACTTGCCAGAATCCATGTAGTCATCAATGAGCTTATCCTTATCGCTCCTAAGTTTTACCAGCTCGGAATGAGCCTTAGCCAGCTCCTCTTTCTTCGTGTCCAGCTTCTTCTCCAGGACCTTGGCTCTCTCCTCCCATTTCTTCATCTCCTTCTCAAACCCATCTGAGTTACCCTTCCAGGACCTAGCCTGGTGGAGGGCCTCCTGGAAGAAGGTATTACTCTGCAAAGATATATGTATGAGTTAGCACAAGTTCGTTGAAATACGAGAAAGTTGGGATTCAAAGAAAAAGAGAAAAAAGAAAGTTACCGTAGCTTGGGCTTGAGAACCCAGAAGCTCAATAGTCTCGATATCACTCCCCGTAATAATGTCAGTAAAGTCGTGGGGAGTGATGGAATGGTACGACCAATCCTTAGCATGTTTGGTGGATCCAACCACTGTATCGCTCCTCCTGAAGCCCCAGTTAGGCCTGAAGGAATGTGCCTTAAGTGGAGGATCCACATCGTCCCCCAACTCGACCACCGGGACGTGGGGCTTAAGAAAAGAAGGATCGTCAGGTTTGCTCCTGGGGTCCTTGTTTAGCTTGGCCCTCTTCTGGCGGCCTGACTCCCCTTCCTTGGGCCTGTTGACATTATTGATGGCCTCGCAAGCTGAAAAAGAAAGATAGAAAGAATATTAAATTGCAGGAGAGATAAAACGTTATAATTAAAGGGAAGGAAAAATGGTTATCCAGTTATAAATTTACCCTTATCACTGGCCTGAGAGAGACCAACTTTCTTCAGAGAAAACTCCTCTAAGAGGGTCCAGGTGTCTGTTTTCCCATCATCTGAAATTAAGGCTTGGTAGGCCACCTCCTCCTCATCAGATAATCTGATGCTACCTGGACTCCCATCTGACACTTTGCAAAAGGGCCTACGAAAGAGTGTGGCCCAATCACCCCCAGCCCAGGTCAGCCTCACAAACTCGTCCCTCCATTTGGGGTTATTCTCAACTATGGAATTACTATCGAAGATATGAGGGATTTTGGGCCATTGACGAATTAAAACCCAATCTGGTTGACTCATTGCGCTATTATAGAATTGGAAAACTTTCCTAAAGACAGCTACGGAAAGAGGAAAATTGTTTCTAAGACAAAGGACCATAAAACAGATAATGTTCCTCCAAGCGTTAGGAGGGAGTTGACAAGGGTTAATTTGTACATCGGCAAGTAAGCGAGGAATAAATTCATGGAATGGGAACCTGAGACCCGCGGTCAGGGCTCCTCGATAGATAAACAAAGTATCCCCCTCCCAATTACAAGTCCTATCCCCAGGGGCGGCTGGAGTGATCCTAAGGTGGGGTGGAAGTCTGTACAGGGTGTTCATGGACTCTATCCTACCATCTAACTCATGAAAGGTGTTACCATGATTATACGAATCTAACTCAGATAGAGAGGGATATTCATCACCTCTCGAGTTAATCATATCAAGAAGGGAAGTATATGGAGATTCAATTTGAATATTTGTACCTCTCTTAGAGACATTCATCTTCTGCAAACGAGCCAAGTCACGATCCGCCATTGATATGCTTCGGTTGAAGGCTTGAAACCCAGAAAAACCTGAGAAAGGTGGAGCTGCGGTGGCTGAGGTCGCCGGAAATCGCCTTCTCAAAGGGAGAACTCTAGAGAGATTTGTGAGAGAAAATGAGAAATGTGAAGTGAAGTGAGGATTCTCACTTCACACTACACTTATATAGGCGAAAAGCTCGGAATACGAGGCGTTTCTAGGCCCATTTAGCCAGGCCCAACCTAAAAGCCCATCTACTAAAAATATCAGGAATAATCTAGAAGCTCCTGTGGAAAATGAAGGGTGGAAAATTGACCAGAATTTTAAAATGGTTCGATCAGAGTCCTAATCGACAAAGAAGAAAATCCTAATCGATACTTCAATCGATCAAAAGGGAAGAACCCTATTAAGTTCGATCAGAGTCCTGATCGACGCCAAACAGGATCCTGATCGATACCTCATTCGAACAGAAGGAAAGAAATCCCCTAAGTTCGATCAGAGTCCTGATCGACCCCAAAAAGGATCCTGATCGATATCTCATTCGAGCAAGAAGGAAGAAAACCACTAAGATCGATCAGAGTCCTGATCGACACAGAAGAGGATCCAGATCGATATTTCATTCGATCAGAACGGTAGAAAGCCACCTAGTTCGATCAGAATCCTGATCGAAATCGATCAGGAATTCTGGTCGATTATGCCCATGTTTCAGTCGACTAGAGTGTCACTTTGAAGGCCAGTTCGATCAGAGTCCTGATGGAAATGGATCAGGAATCCTGATTGATTCCGCATAGATCCTGATCAAAGATCCCGTCGACCAGAATGTTACTTCCTGAGCTAGTTCGATCAGGATCCTGATCGAAATCGGTCAGGAATCCTGATCGATTTTTTATACATCCTGATCGATTTTTTATACATCCTGATCGATTTTAAGGATAAATCCCAGAAAATTAGGGAAAAATCCAGAAATTAAGGATAAATCCCAGAAAATTAGGGAAAAATCCTGAAATTAAGGATAAATCCCAGAAAATTAAGGAAAAATCCAGAAATTAAGGATAAATCCCAGAAAATTAGGGAAAAATCCAAAAATTAAGGATAAATCCCAGAAAATTAGGGAAAAATCCAGAAATGAAGGATAAATCCCAGAAAATTAGGGAAAATCCAGAAATTAAGGATAAATCCCAGAAAATTAGGGAAAATCCAGAAATTAAGGATAAATCCCAGAAAATTAGGATAAATCCCAGAAAATTAGCGAAAAACCCAGAAATTAAGGGAAAATCCAGAAAATTAGGGAAAAATTCATGGAAATTAAGATAATTCCTGAATTAAAGGAAAAATTGTTGTAAATGTGTAGGTCGCTCCACACTTTACGCAAAAACGAAACTCTGTAAGGGAATGAATAGACTTAACTTTTGCGAAACCTAATCAATGTTTCCCAAAAGTTGGGGGGCAAATGATAGGGATAAATAAATCCTGATTGTATAATTAAATATTGCAAGGTGTGGGCTGCTAGGACCAATAAGAAGATGTATGACATTCAGACCAAGAAGGTCAACACATTGATCAGGCCTGATGGACCAGATCAGGCCTGATGGAACAAAGAAGGCCCAAAAGCCCTGATTATTTATTAATTTCGTAATTAATAAATAAAGGAGGAAAATAGCTATTAAGATAAGTCCTAGTGGGGATATAAATCCTTGTAGATTGGCCTCAAGGGGACCTAAAAGGATAAGGAATCAGTTTCCTACTATCTAGGACTCCAAAGTCCATTCTAATTATGAGACTTGCCCACCAAGTCTCCTATACCAAGTCCAATTCAAGGACTCTCAACATCTATATAAGGGGCCTCACCCCACAAATCAGAACTACGTTTTTTGACTTGATCCTTGGCAATCAGCAAGGTACGTAGGCATCTTGTTAAGGCAGATTGAGTCACGAAACACAAGAGCAGTCAAATCGAGCTTCGCAGCTCACGTTCCTTAGTATTAAATACAGAAATTATATATATATTAGTTTTTTATCCATAACAGTGGGCTTGAAGAAGAGCCTTGGTACCAGCATTGGAGGTGTTCTGAATGGCTCTTTGGATAGACATGATTTGTTTGACTAAGGAGACATTGAATTGGCCTGGTGTTGACTCCTTTGTTAATGCCCATTCAGGTAAGTCTGGAATAGAACTTGGGCCTTCATCTCCCCCTAAGTTCATGCTTCCATCAAATGAAACAGAGTCATCATCATTAGAATTTACTCCAAATTTATCAGATGGCTCACCAGCTGTAGAAGGCATCAAGTTGACAGCAACTTTATCCCTTTGCAGAGATTCTGAAGTATGCACTAGATTTGAAGTCTTTTCTCCCTCCTCATTGCCCTGAGTAGCCAACAATTCATAGGCTGACACAGGATGAGTAAAAGTGTCAGCATCCAAGGAAATGTTATCAATTACAGCTTTGTAATGTTGCTGAAATTGGCTTTCCTTTTCAGCATCATCCACAATCATTGACTCATTAGCAATGGGTGGATCCACCCTTATACCTTCTATACCTGCTTTTCTCTCAATTTCTCTCTTTTCTTGCATCAGGGGCTCCCCCTGGCTCACACTCCTCACACTCTCACCCTCACCTACTAAGGTGGCACTCCTCTCACTTTCTTTTTCCATGCTGGAAGAAATAGCATGCATATTTAGACTCTCAAGCTCTCCTTTTTCCTGGGAGCAACCCAGCCTCTCACTCAAATTTTCACTCCCTTCCCTCAAACCTAGAAGTCATTGTACAGTAACCATGTCTTCTACACTTGGAATTGATTCAGTTATTTGTGTAGAGATTATCAACGGATAGGGAGTATCCGTTGAAGTAGGAACTGATGGTATCAACGGATAACTGTTGTTAAGCTTATCCGTCGAAGAACCACCACTTGTCAACAGATGAGGAATATCCGTTGAAGAAGGAAAAGAAGTAGAAATTGAAATTGACATAATTGTTGAATCTGTGTAGATTGATTTTAATTTAGGTGACACAGATTCTTCAACTAAGTCTGAAAGAATTGGCTGATGATCCAACAAATCATCTAATAGATGATGATCACCAGTATTTGAGTGGGGCTCCTCCCTGAGTTGTAAAGAGGGAGAATCAGGAATTGATGTGAATATCATGTCCACATCCAGAGATGGTGATGGAGAATTTGGTGATTGGTGTGTGTCAATTTTGAGAGAATGGGGCTGTGACTCCACATTTGTTGGAGTCATATCAAGCTGAATTTGAGAATGCATAGATATAGGTGGGTGTATCTGTGCAGTGTGTGCACCCTGTATGGAAACTAAGGTCTTGACCCTCTTTCTTCTTGTAAAGGATTTTACAGGAGAGTGTGTGGGTTCAGTGTCCCTCCCTCTTTTGTTCTGTGTCCCTGTTTAGGGACTATTTTCAATAGCTGCACCCTTTTTGTAATAACCCCAAAATTTTGAACTTTTTGTAACCCTTATGAATAGTGTTTTTGTTGATATTTCTGAACAAGAAAACTTTTCATGCCACACTATGTAGGGTTTCTTTTATGGATATTCTGAGATTTTATTGGTACTCTATATGATATATAAGTGTATGTAAAGATCGTCAGAATCCAAATTTGAACCTTTTGATTTTTCCCGAAAATCTACCAGATATTGAAAGAATTGAGTATAAGGTAACAGGATAAAAAGGATTTAAATTCAAGGATTTTAATAGAGGATCATAAAAAGGAATATAATGTATTGAGAAAGGTTAAGGGAACCTAAGTAATAAGATCCCGGGTATGATCCCTCAAACGATAAACAAAAACGAAAGTTAAGCGAACCGTATAACAGATCAGCGGTCATTAGCCAAGTAATTAAAAGCTAATCAAAGAGATAAGAGGGGATGATGTCATCCAACCAATGAGAAGAGGACAAAGGAGGGAGGGTGACATCACATGATGACATAAGCATGACATAAGGGAAGGAATTGTTGGATGATTGTGAACCACACAATAATTACCATGGTAAAAAGGTAAGAAATCAAAATAAAACAAATCAAAAAATCAACCAACCAAAACAAATCAAAGCAAAACACAAAATCATTTCTTTCTTCAACCAAGGAGCTCCGGGCTTTTCTCTCCATTTCAAGAAGAAGAATTTCAAAAATCAAGTTCCAAGCTTCCATAATTGGTAAGATAATTATCTAGTACTCCTTATGCATAGATATAGCTATCCTATAAGTTTAAGCCTCCAAATCATTCACAATCTTCTCCAAGAAATCAATGAAGAAGATAATGAATAGTGATTTCAAGATTTTTAACTTGATTTTTCTTGTTTTTCCTTTAAGATCCAAGCATCCCTAAGACATCTCAAGGCTTCTTAAGGCTTCCTAGCTACTCCAATCACTTCAAGGAAGGTATAACATCTCCAAACCCTAGCTTTACTTTGTATATTAGGATGATTTTGGTTGTTATGGTAAAAGAGTAGCTTGATGCTTGTAGGTTTAGAGTTTGGGTTGGAGTTGTAGTGAATTGAATGTTGAATCTTGCTTGATTAGTAAAGGACTTAAGTATAGTTTTAAATTCATGTTGAGAATAACATAAATTGGAGAACTTGAGGTGTTGGGGCTGTTGTAGTGTGATATGGATGAATTTTGGTTGTATGAATGAATTGGGGTTGATTGGTGGTTGATTTGGAATGGTGTAAATTTGGGAAATCGCGTAAACATAGTCGTCGTAATGTCCGATTTACTTTAGACTGCTTTTGTCCATAACATTAGGACCCGAGAACTCCCTGCTAGGTTTTTACCATTTCCATGTTTAGATAGTTCATGTTACAAGCTTCGTTTTGATATATGGTTCGTTTGATTCCGATGTACGGTTTAGGAGAAACGGCCGTTTTAAGTAACGACGTTTTGTGAACGAACCATTACCCCTCGCCTTACTTTGAAACATAGGTTAAAGACCTTAAAGTACTAATTGGAGTATGAAACAATTATGTTAAGTGGATTAGTCATTTGGTAAGGTACTCGCGAAAGAATCGCCTTAAAACTCGTAATAGTTAATTTATTAAAAATGGTGGACCCGAGGGTACTCGAGCGACTTAAGAGAATCAGTAAGCGCAAAGCGAGCGTTAGAGTCTAATTTGGTTAAAGTATAGATTTACAAGTGACATTGGTTTAATTCCAACTTACATGTTGTTTATAGGTTACCAGACTCGTTCCGAGCCATTTGTAACCCCCAGTCGCTCAGGCAAGTTTTCTACCCGTATAACTGTTGTTGTGATGTATATGTGTATATGCATGATCTTGTGATAAATGCATATTTGTTATTAGCAAATTCTTGCAATATATTGGAGCATATGATATGGTATATATGCATTCCTGTTTCGTATTCTTGATTTATGTATCTGTTGGTTCAAATGCTTATTAGTTGTATAATACCTATGCTAGAGATAAGCGGTATTTGCGTATACCCTTAGTATAGGGGAGCAAAAGGTGAACTTTTTCTAAAACCGGGAGGCGAGGCTCCCGAGTATAATATATATATATATATATATATATATATATATATATATATATATATGAATAGTTTTTTTTACTATTAATCGAATAAGGTTTATTCGATAAGTTTATATTATTTAATGAATATTACTTGAATATTCATTTGAGGACTTATGACTCCTTTTATTTTATTTAATGAATATTATTTCGAATATTCATTCGAGGGCTTATGACCCAGTTTATTTTATTAATTGAATATTATTTGAATATTCATTCGAGGGCTTATGACTCAGTTTATATTATTTAATGAATATTATTTGAATATTCATTTGAGGACCTATGACTCCGATTATTTGCTGAGATATATACTTTATTTTATTAAAGAATAAGGTGTCGATAATCAAACTTATTTTCGATTATTCAAATAAAGATCATACTTTCGTATAAGTATATCTTTTTGGTTATTTAATATCCATTTCAAGTATGAGTTTAAAAACTTTTACTTCAATTATTTTTATAAGGATTATCCTTATGGGAATATTATTTAAATAATAATATTCAGATATTTTCTAATATATTGGGACTGATTTACTTTATTAAATCAGCATTACTCCAAACACTCTTTAAAGTGTTTTCGAGTCTTTAAAATGATTTTTAAAAGTTAGAGCGGATCCCAAAACTCATTTTTATATATTTAAGATCTTCCTTTTTAAAGGGGATTTATATACTCGCTCAAAACCAGAGGGATCCGGCTCTGTGGTGTATTTTATATTCACAACAAGGTTGCGGTTTTGGTAAATAAATTGATTACTTACCCAACGTTCGGGAAGTAAGTCCATCTATCGAGTCGGCATAAGCAACATGGGCTCAGTGGGCGTCCATGATAGTGTAAGTGGCTCAGTGGGCGTCCATGATAGTGTAAGTGGCTTAGTGGGAGTCCATCAAATGCGTAAGTGGCTGAGTGGCAGTCCAGCATAAGGTCCTACTGCGACCAGGGTGATGACCAGTGGGGAATTCGTCCATCTACTAGTAGAAAAGGTTACTTATTGGTATCTTTGCCTGATCAGCAAGATATCGGGTTTATGCCACAATTCTTTTTCTTTCCAAAAATTTATTGGATGTTACAAACTCTGTTCATACCTTACATGACAGAGGTTTCCAGGAACTGTATAAAGAAGGTATATATGTGGATATATATATATCGGAACTTAATGAAGTATATCATAGCTTCATTTCCTTCAATAATACTGCAAAGATTTAATCTATTCAAATCTTGTCTCGTAGTCTCATCTATGTGATGAACTGTTGAAAGCTCAAGCTACTTTGAACAGTGGTAGTTCAAGTAGCTTTATAAATGATATAAGTATAGTGAAGTATTTGGTAACTTCATCCCTTGTTTTTGCTTATATCCAGTAAGTAATTATCTTACACTTGATAAAGGATTCTAGTAAGTTATCCATTTAGATACTTGCATTATTGTTTACACTATATATTATCTTGCGAGCTGTAATGCTCACTCTTGCTTTATTTATTCATCACACAACAACAGTTAGGAAAGATGGCCAGACTCAAGCAGACCCAGCGCAAGAGCGTGGGAAGCGCCCCGCGCCTTCCCGTTGAGATCATAGCTGCTATAGTTGAAGAGGTAGATCTATCTGTAGATCAGACCTTCTACTTTTGGAAATCAATTATGTATAATTATAACTTGTGGCAGATAATGGCAATTAATTGTAAACTTATCAAGTAATCATTTTGGGTTGTAATAACTTTTAAATTGTGGATTCAAAGACTTGTACTTATTTCAATTTCATCTCTGAGACTATAACGGGTTGTGGTGTGTGTTAGTGTGGGGTCACAGCATAAGGTTAATTATTATTAATTAAGTGAAGTGATATTGTGGAAAGAAAGACCGTGACGACCCGAATCCCTGACCCCGGATCTGGGGGTGTTACATTAATGGTATCAAAGCTAAGCATTATAAACCTCAGAGATGATGCGACGATATAATAATAAACTCACAAAGATAATAAGAACTCTTGCCAAGTTCATGGTCGGACTACTTAAAGTAGCGCTGACAGTTAAAACCCTTACGGGGACCCTTATAAGTATCACGATAGTAACTTAGCTCGTTTAATGTGTAGGCGCATGAGATTGAGGACCCTGAGATGTTCGAGCGTGAGCATGATGAGGCACTGCTAGATGTCGAGGATCAGGAGGAGCCTGAGATAGAGGACGATGAGGAGGACCCCTCAGAGGAGTCAGAGATAGAGGTCATTGTTATTTTAGATGAGGAGGACCCGGATGAGGTCCCAGTAGCTGAGGAGCGTATCGGAGCTATGGTAGTGTACACTGGTACCCCTTTACCCTCACTCCCGGTGGTCAGAGCTCCTACCCCTCCACCACTATCTTGGAACCCCTATGATGATAGCTCAGAGACCCATACTCCCGAGCCTAGGCAGACCGAGGAGGCACCCCCAGCGGCTCCGGATTCACCACCTCTCGACCCTGCCCATAGGTAGTCTTTGTTAGCCCACGGCTATGTTCAGGATGTACTGAGGACCCGAGTGGCTGTTGCTGAGGCCCGGCTGGATGAGGCCAGGAGGGAGTTGGATGCGGAGAGGGTGGGTAGGCGTACCCGAGCTTATGAGACTAGGGCTGCTATACCCCGATCCTTGAGGAGGGAGCTGACGGGGATAGAGCTCACGTCCCGAGCGAGACTCAGATCGCTCCAAGAGGACAGGCATGGTAGGATCTCCAGGCGGCAGGCCGACTATATCTTCCGTCATGCGATGGAAAGGGTATGGGAGCTGACCCGCTCTGGTGTGTGATTCAGGACTGACAATGGGATAGTCTAGTTGTCTAGTTAGTCGAGGCCTTAGTAAGAGCCAATTTTTCGGGATATTTGACTTGTATATAGCATCCCTTTTTCTGACTAGACAGATAGACTCTTGTGTATCACTTTTGGGAGAGATGGCTGTAGCACTGTTGTACTTTTGACCAGATCAAACTATGTATTTCTCGCATTATGTATATATTTGTTTCCTTTCGGTTCAGTTCCTTGGTGACGAGATCACTGTTTTTATCATTATTATTACTGCACTTCTTATTAGAACTGCCATAATATAATAGAATTGTGAGATACATTCTCCCCATTATAGAGCTATGCAAGGCACAATGTTGTGTATGATTGTGACCTAACGTTGAATTTCCCAATAAATTTTTTTTATCAGTATCATGCCGCCAAGAAAGATTGGAACTAGGGCGAACCCTGGATCTGAGGACCAGGGAAGCCATAACCAGGACGATAGGAACTAGGGACACAGTGAAGAGGAAGATGAGGATTATGTGGAACAGGATGACTCCCTGTATGAAGAGGAAGAGGAAACATATGATATTGAGGGATTTAAGATAGAGGCTGAGGAAGGAGAAACTGAGGTTGAGCAACCAATACCAAACCCAGGCATGGATCCCATGGGCCAGTTCATGCAACTACTAAGGCAGAACTTGGAACGTCAACCCAACCCACCCCCTCAAGGAAATAACAATGTTGTGGCAAACTCTTTCAGGGCTTTTAAGTCCCTTAAGCCCCCTGAGTTCCACGGATCAGCCGACCCAGTTGAGGCAAGGGCATGGCTAAAGGAAATGGAGAAATCCTTTGAGATTCTGAGTACCGATGAAGCACAGAAGACTGTATTTGCTACCTACCTTCTGAAAGGAGAGGCCAACTACTGGTGGGAGGCCAAGAAAAATATGGAGACAGATGCTATCATAACCTGGGAAAGGTTCAGTCAGTTGTTTTTGGGAAAGTATTTCCCGAGGTTCATGGAGAATTATATGGAGCTTAAGTTCTTGGAGCTAAAGCAGAATAACTTATCTGTGGCAGAGTACGAAGCGAAATTTACTGAGTTATCAAGGTTTGTGCCGGAATTTGTGAGCACCGAGGAAAAGAAAGTTAGGAGGTTTCAGCAGGGACTGAAATCGTGGATTCAGAATAGGGTGGCAATCCTTGAGCTTACTGATTATGCCACTCTGGTGCAAAAGGCAACAATTGTAGAAGCCAGAAGTGAACAGATGCAGAAGGAAAGAGAGAAGAAGGGAATAAAGAGGAAAAGTATGAGCATGGGTGGGGGTTCCTCAGGAAAGAGCTTCCCAACTAGATTTAATCGAGGAGCAGTGTCCCTACCGGGAAAGAACACTGGGTTTAAGCGGCCAATGAGCGTGAATGTGAGCCAGAGCGGCCAGAAGTCAAGAATGTCCTATTCCAACCAGTCTCGACCCCCATTGCGAGCCTGTAACACTTGTGGAAGGATGCACACTGGGGAGTGTAAAGGAAAGCCAGTAACCTGCTTTAAGTGCGGTCGAGAAGGTCACTATTCAACTAAGTGCCCTTCATCAACCCCTGCCGTCATTCCAACCACCACTTGTCATCAGTGTGGACGCCCGGGTCATTGGAAGAGGGAATGCCCAATGAACAAACCAACAGCTTCAGGAGCCAGCAGGGCTGCCTCCAATAAGCCACCTACTGCGAGGACTTTCAACATGACAGTCCAGGATGCTATGAAAGACTCAGATGTGATAGCAGGTACCCTTTCTCTAAATTCAGTCAATGCAAACATTTTATTTGATTCGGGAGCAACTAAATCTTTTATATCAAGGGACTTTGCGCATAAATTAAGACTTAAAGCTGAACCCTTGATAGAGCCCTTACAAGTAGAAATAGCCAATCATGAAATTATTCCTGTTAACCAGATTCACCCCGCCTGTGAGTTAGGCATGGGGGAGCAATCTTTTAGTGTTGATCTGATTCCTTTTAAATTAGGGGAGTTTGATGTAATTTTGGGAATGGACTGGCTATCTAGCAATGATGCTTAGATAGACTGTAAGGGGAAGAAAGTTAAGTTAAATATCCCAGGAAAGAAAGAAGTTATATTTAGAGGAAAGAGGCAGACGCGGAAATTTTTGACTATGGCCCAATCCAGAAGGATGCTACGAAAAGGAAATGAGGCTTACCTAGCCTATGTGGTGGACACGCAGAAGGAGGTGCCCAACTTACAAGATATTCCGGTAGTCAACGAATTTGAAGACGTATTCCCACAAGACCTTCCGGGATTACCACCCGATAGAGTGATTGAATTTGCTATTGAGTTGGCCCCAGGGACGGCGCCAGTTTCAAAAGCACCTTACCGGTTAGCCCCATTAGAAATGAAGGAATTAGCTACCCAATTGCAGGAACTTTTGGATAAGGGTATGATAAGACCCAGTGTGTCTCCGTGGGGAGCACCAGTGTTATTTGTTAAGAAGAAGGATGGGAACATGAGGCTGTGCATCGACTATCGAGAGTTGAACAAGCTAACCATAAAGAACAGGTACCCGTTACCTAGAATAGACGATCTGTTCGACCAGCTAAAGGATGCTGTTTATTTTTCCAAGATTGACCTGAGAACTGGATATCACCAACTAAAGATTAAACTCGAAGATATTTCCAAGACAGCGTTCCGTACCAGATATGGGCACTATGAGTTCTTGGTAATGTCCTTTGGATTAACCAACGCCCCAGCGGCTTTCATGGACTTAATGAACAGAGTATTTAAGAAGTACTTGGACAAGTGTGTGATAGTTTTTATCGATGATATTTTAATCTACTCAAGGACTGAGGCAGAACATGCAGAGCATTTGAGGATAGCTCTAGGAATACTCAGAGATGAGCAGTTATATGCCAAATTCTCGAAGTGTGAATTCTGGCGGAATGAAGTACAGTTTTTAGGACATGTGATCAATAAAGAAGGAGTATTGGTCGACCCCTCCAAGATAGAGGCGGTCTCAAATTGGGAAAGGCCAACCACACCCACAGAGGTAAGGAGTTTCATAGGATTGGCCGGCTACTATCGTAGATTTGTACAGGACTTTGCAAAGATCGCAGCCCCTTTGACACGACTTACTCATAAGACAAAGAAGTTTGAATGGACGGAAAAATGTGAGAACAGTTTTCAGGAATTAAAGAGAAGATTGGTGACGGCCCCTGTGTTGGCGTTGCCGGACGGAAAAGGAGATTTTGTGATATATAGTGACGCGTCGCACAAAGGATTAGGGTGTGTGCTTATGCAGCACGGTAAGGTGATTGCGTATGCATCGAGACAACTGAAGGAATACGAGATTAGATATCCTACTCATGACCTTGAGCTCGCGGCAATAGTTTTTGCCTTAAAAATTTGGAGGCACTACTTGTATGGAGAGAAGTGCGAGATTTTCACAGACCATAAGAGCCTCAAGTACATATTTACGCAGAAAGAGCTCAACATGCGCCAGAGGAGATGGTTAGAGCTAATCAAGGACTATGATTGTGAGATTCTCTATCACCCGGGGAAAGCCAATGTGGTGGCTGATGCCCTTAGTAGAAAGGAAAGACTCAGAATGATAACGACTTCGGAAGAATAGATAAAGGATTTTGAGAGAATGGAAATAGAAGTAAGGGTAACCGGAACCGGAACTGAAAAGCTTTTTGAGATCTCAATGCAACCAGAGTTATTGGAAAAGATCAGATTGTGCCAAGAGAAAATAATGAATGAAGGCAGAGAGTCAATGACTGGAGAAGAGATCCATACTGATAAAGATGATAAAGGGATAATGAGGTACTCCTACCGGATTTGGGTTCCGAACGTTCAAGAGCTTAAAGATGAGATTTTGGATGAAAGCCATAGTTCAAGGTATTCCATTCACTCGGGAAGCACCAAGATGTATAGGGATTTGAAGGAATATTACTGGTGGCCCAACATGAAGAGGGACGTAGCAGAATGGGTAAGCAAATGTTTTACTTGCCAAAGAGTAAAGGCAGAGCACCAGAGACCCAGTGGACTTTTACGACCCCTAGAGATTCCCGAATGGAAATAAGAACAGATAGCCATGGATTTTGTTGTCGGTTTACCAAAGACGAAAGCCAACCATGATGCCATATGGGTGATTATAGACCGACTGACAAAGTCATCTCATTTCATTCCTATCAATGAGAGGTACACAGTCGATAGACTGGCGGACATTTACCTTAAGGAAATAGTGACGCGACATGGAGTCCCAGCGTCCATTGTCTCAGACCGAGACCCCAGGTTCAACTCCAAATTTTAGAGGAGCTTTCAAGAATGTGCGGGGACCAAGTTAAATATAAGTACCGCGTACCATCCCCAGACGGATGGGCAGAGTGAAAGGACCATCCAGACACTAGAGGATATGTTGAGAGTCTGTGCAATAGACTTTAAAGGAAGTTGGGATGATCACTTGTCGTTGATCGAGTTTTCTTATAACAATAGCTTTCATGCTAGCATCGGAATGTCGCCTTATGAGGCCCTGTACGGAAGAAGGTGTCGATCTCCCTTATACTGGGATGAAGTAGGAGAGCGGAAGATGCTCGGACCTGAAGTGGTCCAAAGGACCAAAGACATAGTGGATCTCATCAGAGGACGGCTGGTAGCAGCCCAAGATAGACAGAAGAAATATGCAGACCTAGCCCGAAAGGACAAGGAATATGGAGTAGGGGACTTAGTACTACTAAAAGTATCCCCTTGGAAGGGGTTAGTGAGATTCGGAAAGAAAGGAAAACTAAGCCCAAGATACATTGGACCTTTTGAGATACTAAAACGGATTGGGAAGTTGGCTTACGAGCTAGCCTTACCCCCGAACCTACAACAAGTTCATAATGTGTTCCATGTGTCAATGCTAAGGAAGTATCATCGGGATGCCAGACACATAATGGAGTACGAGCATGTGGATATGCAGCCAGATCTGACTTACGTGGAGAAACCGGTAAGGATTATAGATAAAAAGGAGCAGGTGCTTCGGAACAAAGTGATCAAGCTAGTCAGAGTGCTATGGCAGAATCATAATGTGGAAGAATCAACTTGGGAACTAGAGAGCGCAATGCTAGAAAAGTACCCCCATTTGTTTTCTATTTGATTCCGGGACGGAATCCTTTTAAGGAGGGGAGACTGTAATAACCCCAAAATTTTGAACTTTTTGTAACCCTTATGAATAGTGTTTTTGCTGATATTTTTGAACAAGAAAACTTTTCATGCCACACTATGTAGGGTTTCTTTTATGGATATTCTGAGATTTTATTGGTACTCTATATGATATATAAGTGTATGTAAAGATCGCCAGAATCCAAATTTGAACCTTTTGATTTTTTCCGAAAATCCACAGATATCGAAAGAATTGAGTATAAGGTAACAGGATAAAAAGGATTTAAATTCAAGGATTTTAATAGAGGATCATAAAAAGGAATATAATGTATTGAGAAAGGTTAAGGGAACATAAGTAATAAGATCCCGGGTATGATCCCTCAAACGATAAACAAAAACGAAAGTTAAGCGAACCGTATAACAGATCAGCGGTCATTAGCCAAGTAATTAGAAGCTAATAAAAGAGATTAGAGGGGATGATGTCATCCAATCAATGAGAAGAGGACAAAGGACGGAGGGTGACATCACATGATGACATAAGCATGACATAAGGGAAGGAATTGTTGGACGATTGTGAACCACACAATAATTACCATGGTAAAAAGGTAAGAAATCAAAACAAAACAAATCAAAAAATCAACCAACCAAAACAAATCAAAGCAAAACACAAAATCATTTCTTTCTTCAACCAAGGAGCTCTCGGCTTTTCTCTCCATTTCAAGAAGAAGAATTTCAAAAATCAAGTTCCAAGCTTCCATAATTGGTAAGATAATTATCTAGTACTCCTTATGCATATATATAGCTATCCTATAAGTTTAAGCCTCCAAATCATTCACAATCTTCTCCATGAAATCAATGAAGAAGATAATGAATAGTGATTTCAAGATTTTTAACTTGATTTTTCTTGTTTTTCCTTTAAGATCCAAGCATCCCTAAGACATCTCAAGGCTTCTTAAGGCTTCCTAGCTACTCCAATCACTTCAAGGAAGGTATAACATCTCCAAACCCTAGCTTTACTTTGTATATTAGGATGATTTTGGTTGTTATGGTAAAAGAGTAGCTTGATGCTTGTAGGTTTAGGGTTTGGGTTGGAGTTGTAGTGAATTAAATGTTGAATCTTGCTTGATTAGTAAAGGACTTAAGTATAGTTTTAAATTCATGTTGAGAATAACATAAATTGGAGAACTTGAGGTGTTGGGGCTGTTGTAGTGTGATATGGATGGATTTTGGTTGTATGAATGAATTGGGGTTGATTGGTGGTTGATTTGGAATGGTGTAAATTTCGGAAATCGCGTAAACATAGTCGTCGTAATGTCCGATTTACTTTAGACTGCTTTTGTCCATAACATTAGGACCCGAGAAGTCCCTGCTAGGTTTTGACCATTGCCATGTTTAGATAGTTCATGTTACGAGCTTCGTTTTGATATGTGGTTCGTTTGATTCCGATGTACGGTTTAGGAGAAACGGCCATTTTAAGTAACGACGTTTCGCGAACGAACCATTACCCCTCGCCTTACTTTGAAACATAGGTTAAAGACCTTAATAGACTAATTGGAGTATGAAACAATTATGTTAAGTGGATTAGTCAGTTGGTAAGGTACTCGCGAAAGAATCGCCTTAAAACTCGTAATGGTTAATTTATTAAAAATGGTGGAGCCGAGGGTACTCGAGCGACTTAAGAGAATCAGTAAGCGCAAAGCGAGCGTTAGAGTCTAATTTTGTTAAAGTATAGATTTACATGTGACTTTGGTTTAATTCCAACTTACATGTTGTTTATAGGTTACCAGACTCATTCCAAGCCATTTGTAACCCTCAGTCGCTCAGGCAAGTTTTCTACCCGTATAACTGTTGTTGTGATGTATATGTGTATATGCATGATCTTGTGATAAATGCATATTTGTTATTAGAAAATTCTTGCGATATATTGGAGCATGTGATATGGTATATATGCATGCCTATTTCGTATTCTTGATTTATGTATCTGTTGGTTCAAATGCTTATTAGTTGTATAATACCTATGCTAGAGATAAGCGGTATTTGCGTATACCCTCAGTATAGGGGAGCAAAAGGTGAACTTTTTCTAAAACCGGGAGGGGAGGCTCCCGAGTATAATATATATATATATATATATGAATAGTTTTTTTTTACTATTAATCGAATAAGGTTTATTCGATAAGTTTATATTATTTAATGAATATTACTTGAATATTCATTCGAGGACTTATGACTCCTTTTATTTTATTTAATGAATATTATTTCGAATATTCATTCGAGGGCTTATGACTCAGTTTATTTTATTAATTGAATATTATTTAAATATTCATTCGAGGGCTTATGACTCAGTTTATATTATTTAATGAATATTATTTGAATATTCATTTGAGGACCTATGACTCCGATTATTTGCAGAGATATATACTTTATTTTATTAAAGAATAAGGTGTCGATAATCAAACTTATTTTCGATTATTCAAATAAAGATCATACTTTCGTATAAGTATATCTTTGGTTATTTAATATCCATTTCAAGTATGAGTTTAAAAACTTTTACTTCAATTATTTTTATAAGGATTATCCTTATGGGAATATTATTTAAATAATAATATTCAGATATTTTCTAATATATTGGGACTGATTTACTTTATTAAATTAGCATTACTCCAAACACTCTTTAAAGTGTTTTCGAGTCTTTAAAATGATTTTTAAAAGTTAGAGCAGATCCCAAAACTCATTTTTATATATTTAAGATCTTCCTTTTTAAAGGAGATTTAAATACTCGCTCAAAACCAGAGAGATCCGGCTCTGTGGTGTATTTTATATTCACAACAAGGTTGCGGTTTTGGTAAATGAATGGATTACTTACCCAACGTTCGGGAAGTAAGTCCATCTATCGAGTCGGCATAAGCAACATGGGCTCAGTGGGCGTCCATGATAGTGTAAGTGGCTCAGTGGGCGTCCATGATAGTGTAAGTGGCTCAGTGGGAGTCCATCAAATGCGTAAGTGGCTGAGTGGCAGTCCAGCATAAGGTCCTATTGCGACCAGGGTGATAACCAGTGGGGAATTCATCCATCTACTAGTAGAAAAGATTACTTATTGGTATCTTTTTCTGATCAGCAAGATATCGGGTTTATGCCACAATTTTTTTTCCTTCCAAAAATTTATTGGATGTTACAAACTCTGTTCATACCTTACATGACAGAGGTTTCCAGGAACTGTATAAAGAAGGTATATATGTGGATATATATATCGAAACTTAATGAAGTATATCATAGCTTCATTTCCTTCAATAATACTGCAAAGATTTAATCTATTCAAATCTTGTCTCGTAGTCTCATCTATGTGATGAACTGTTGAAAGCTCAAGTTACTTTGAACAGTGGTAGTTCAAGTAGCTTTATAAATGATATAAGTATAGTGAAGTATTTGGTAACTTCATCCCTTGTTTTTGCTTATATCCAGTAAGTAATTATCTTACACTTGATAAAGGATTCTAGTAAGTTATCCATTTAGATACTTGCATTATTGTTTACAATATATATTATCTTGCGAGCTGTAATGCTCACTCTTGCTTTATTTCTTCATCACACAACAACAGTTAGGAAAGATGGCCAGACTCAAGCTGACCCAGCGCAAGAGCGTGGGAAGCGCCCCGCGCCTTCCCGTTGAGATCATAGCTGCTATAGCTGCAGAGGTAGATCTATCTTTAGATCAGACCTTCTACTTTTGGAAATCAATTATGTATTATTATAACTTGTGGCAGATAATGGAAATTAATTGTAAACTTATCAAGTAATCATTTTGGCTTGTAATAACTTTTAAATTGTGGATTCAAAGACTTGTACTTATTTCAATTTCATCTCTGAGACTATAACGGGTTGTGGTGTGTGTTAGTGTGGGGTCACAGCATAAGGTTAATTATTATTAATTAAGTAAAGTGATATTGTGGAAAGAAAGACCGTGACGACCCGGATCCTTGACCCCGGATCTGGGGGTGTTACACTTTTGGGAGGATGCAACTAGGGATGAGTTTGAATCCTTTTCAACCACCACAGTCTTTTGAGAAACTGTGGCTTGGCTAGCTGAGGTATCACTCACCTCTCCTACCTTATCCTGGGGGGTTTCTTGATGTTCACCCCTCCCCTCACCACTCACACCCTGTTCACTCCCCTCAGGGTTTTTGGTAGTTGTTACAACTGTTATCTTTTGAGAAACAACAGAGGTGGCTTTCTTTGACTTTGGTCTTGAAACTTTAGGTTTGGTGGCCTTGGTAGGAATCTGTTGGGACAAAGACACAGATTTCATGGCCACACTTGAAGGCAAAGAAATAATGGGGTTGGAAGTAGTAGGAGTTGAAGAAGTATTTACCTCACATACCTGAGGTGCATTCATTATTGGCAAATATACCAATGGCACCTGATTGTTAAGGTTAATTCTCAAAAGGTCTGCAAGGACCCTTTTCTCTTATGCCCAGCATTTGAGTTTATTACTCTCGTTGGCTATGACCAAACCTTCAGCAACATGGTTAGCCAATAACATAAAGAATCTAGCATAGTAGATGTTATGAGGTCTATTAGCTTTGTTACCTAATCTGGTACCCAATTCTAGCATAACATAGTTGTTAAAATTAAAATACCTATCAGAAACTAGCATATAGAGCATATTAACAAGAGATGAAGTTATTGCATCAAAATTACTAATTTTCCCATAGAAAACCTTGATAAAGGCATCACTAAGAAAACTCCATTCTTTCCTAAGGCCTTTTCTTCTAATACTCCCTAAACTAGCAGAATCAAAAGAATAGCCTATGGAATCTAACATGCTAGATACATCATTATCAGTGTGTGGTGTCATGGTATTATTCTCAGGTAGTTTGAAACAAGACTGTATATCATCACAGTTAATACAGTAATCTTTACCTTTGAGAGAGAAAGTGATGGTCATATATGTGGGATTGAACTCTGCAGTTGTCCAAATCTCCTCAATTACCTCACAGTAAATAGTTGGGGCTTCCAGCATTGCATAGCTTAGTTTGCAGTTTTTGATGAAGTCCATCATCTTGTGATAATCTGAGTGGGCTTCATTCTTTTCCACCAAAGCTACGAAATTGTTTTTCTCATAGACAAATCCAGACTGGGACATTATCTTTACTACTGGTTCCATTGTAGTGGGTAGAGGTTGCAGAGAAAACTTGAGAGTTTTGGGAGAGAAAGAGAGTAAAAGCTTTTGAAAAATTGCAAGAAAGCGTAAAGTGAAAATAAGAATTCAAAGGGCTTTTATACTTTCTCGAATTAAAATGTAAGGAGAATGATTAAATAATACTTTTAAGTAAATTACAGCCGTTTGAGAATAAGGAAAACTGTATGAATTCTAAAAACTGCCTTTAATACAAATACATACAACTATGTATATATATGTATCAACGGTTAAGTAAAAGAATCAATGGTTGTGACTTACTTAAAACAACTGATGTGACACTTCAACGGATGAGGTAAATAGTTATCCATCGAAGATTAAAACAGTTTTATCCGTTGAAGGATAAAATTACCAGAAATGTATTTGTCTTTCAATGGATAATGAACATCCGTTGATAGAACAATTTTGGCTTTCAACGGATAGGGAATATCCATTGATAGAATAATCTTTACTTAAAGCCAACTTTATTCTTGCAACAAATTCATTTCAGGCTTCAAAACATATTATAATAAGGACATGAATTTATGAATAATTAAGCATACCTAGCTCCTTTACTAAACTTGTGAATGTTGATTCATCAAGTGGTTTGGTAAATATGTCTGCAATCTGCTTTTTACTTGGAACAAAATGGAGTTCCACTGTACCATTCATCACATGTTCCCTTATGAAATGGTACTTGATGTCAATGTGCTTGGTTCTTGAGTGATGTACTGGATTTTCAGTAACGGCAATGGCACTTGTGTTGTCACAGAATATTGGAATTTTGTCAACATTTAGCCCATAGTCAAATAGTTGATTCCTCATCCACAGTATCTGTACACAGCAACTACCAGCAGCAATGTACTCAGCTTCAGCTGTTGATGTAGAAACATAATTTTGCTTCTTGCTGAACCATGACACAAGCTTATTCCCTAGAAATTGACAGGTGCCAGCTGTACTTCTTCTGTCTATTTTGTAACCTGCATAATCTGCATCTGAGTAGCCAATTAGATCAAATCCAGATTCTCTAGGGTACCAAATTCCTAGATTTGGAGTCCCTTTGAGATATCTGAAAATTCTTTTAATAGCCACTAAATGAGATTCTTTAGGGTTAGCTTGAAATCTAGCACAGAGACATGTAGAAAACATTATATCAGGTCTACTAGCAGTCAAATATAGAAGTGACCAACCATGCCTCTATAACTTGTAATGTCCACAGACTTTTCAGCCTTGTTTAATTCAAGCTTGGTGGCAGTGGCCATGGGAGTTTTTGCAGATGAACAATCAATTAAGTCAAACTTCTTTAAAAGATCATAAATATATTTAGTTTGACTAATGAAGATTCCACCACTAACTTGTTTAACTTGTAAACCAAGAAAATAAGTTAGCTCTCCCATCATGTTCATTTCATATTTACTTTGCATTAACTTAGAAAACTTTTTACAAAGCTTATCATCTGTAGAACCAAATATAATATCATCTACATAGATTTGAACAAGTATTGTAGAGCCATTAACATTTCTAAAAAAAAAAGAGTTTTGTCAACAGTACCTCTTGTGAAGTAATTATCTAGAAGAAATTTTGACAAAGTCTCATACCAGGCTCTAGGTGCTTGCTTTAGTCCATAAAGTGCTTTCAACAGATAATATACATAGTCTAGAAACTTTGGATCTTCAAATCCTGGAGGTTGGCTTACATAAACTTCTTCCTCCAATTCTCCATTCAGAAATGCACTCTTGACATCCATTTGATAGACTTTGAAATCGGCATGGGCTGCATAGGCTAGAAAGATTCTGATGGCTTCAAGTCTTGCAACTGGAGCAAATGTCTCATCAAAATCTATTCCCTCTTGTTGAGAATAGCCCTTGGCAACCAATCTAGCTTTATTCCTTATTACAATGCCATTTTCATCCATCTTGTTTCTGAATACCCATTTTGTGTCAATAGAGCTCTTGTTCTTCGGCTTGGGTACCAGCTTCCATACCTTGTTCCTCTCAAATTGGTTTAGCTCCTCTTGCATTGCTAAAATCCAATCTGGATCCAGTAGAGCTTCTTCCACTCTCTTAGGTTCCTCCTGTGATAGAAAACTACTATATAGACATTCATCTTGAGTAGCCCTTCTAGTCTGCACCTTAGATGTTGCATCACCAATAGTCAATTCAAAAGGATAATTCTTGGTCATTTCCTTTGAGGTGGTAGATTAGCTCTAGATGAGGTTGCCTCAGTATTGTCATGATGTGTGATAGAGTGTTGATTGGTTGAAACTCCCCCTGAGTTACTGATCCTTTGAAAGGAACTGGGAGTTTTATCAACTGATGAAGTGAATTGATTAACCGTTGATAGACTATGATCAACGGATGCTTCATTATGAACTTCAACGGATAATACACTTTGTCTTTCAACGGATGCTGCATTACTTCTATCAACGGATGTTGAATTATGACTTTCAACTGATGCAGCATTTTGTGCATTATCCAAAGGCAGATTTTGAGTTCTTTTCGAGGTGCCTTCTCCATCATTCTCATCTTTACTATCATCACAATATATCTCAATGTTGTCAAATATGAGTCCTTCATGATGTCCCTCATCTGTTAGTCCATCAATCTTTTTATCATCAAACACAACATGCACAGATTCCATAACAATGTTGGTTCTTAGATTGTAGACCCTATATGATTTTCCAGCAGAATAACCAACAAATATTCCTTCATCAGCCTATGCATCAAACTTCCCTTTGTGATCAGGTTGATTCCTTAGAATGTAGCATTTGAAACCAAAGACATGAAGAAAGTTTAAGGTTGGTTTTCTTCTCTTGAACAATTGATAGGGAGTCATGCCTTTTGCCTGATTGATTAGAGAAATATTCTGAGTGTAACATGCACAGTTAACAGCCTCATCCCAAAAGTATGTTGGGAGTTTTGACTCTTCAAGCATTGTTCTTGCAGCTTCAATTAGTGATCTGTTCTTCCTTTCCACCACACCATTCTGTTGTGGAGTCCTTGGAGCTGAGAACTCATGCATGATCCCATTTTCTTCACAGAACAACCTTATGGTAGAATTCTTGAACTCAGTTCCATTGTCACTCCTGATATTTCTTACTTTGAAATTTGGATGATTGTTGACTTGCTTGATATGATTGATAATGATTTCACTAGCTTCATCCTTTGATCCAAGAAAGTAGGTCCATGAAAACTTTGAGAAATTATCTACAATCACAAAGCAATATCTTTTCCTTGAAATTGATAATACATTGACTGGTCCAAAAAGATCCATGTGTAGCAGTTGTAATGGTTCATCAATTGCTGATTCAAGCTTCTTACTGAATGATGCTCTCTTTTGCTTTCCTTTCTGACAAGCATCACACAGTCCATCCCTTGAGAATTCCACTAGAGGCATTCCTCTAACTAAGTCCTTTTTGACTAGATCATTCATTGTCTTGAAATTCAAATGGGACAGCTTCTTGTGCCATAGCCAACTTTCATCTGGACTTGCTTTGCTGAAAAGACAAGTAATTGATTCTGCATCTGTAGAGTTGAAGTCAGCCAAGTACACATTCCCTTTTCTAACTCCAGTTAGAACCACTTTGTTGTCCTTCTTACTTGTGACAACACAGGCTTCAGAATTGAAGGAAACGGTATTCCCTCTGTCACATAGTTGACTGATGCTCAATAGATTGTGTTTAAGACCATCAACTAATGCAACTTCATCAATGATGACATTTTCTTTTGAAATCAAGCCATATCCCATAGTGAACCCTTTCCTGTCATCTCCAAAGGTTATGCTAGGGCCAGCTCTCTCCTTGAACTCTGTGAGCAGGGTGAAATTTCCTGTCATGTGCCTTGAACAACCACTATCCAAGTACCATAGATTCCTTCTTTTTCCCTGCACACAACAAAATCAAATCAAGTTGATTTTGGTACCCAAGTTTCCTTGGGTCCAACCTTGTTAGTCTTTTTCCTAGACTTCATACCTCCTGCATCTTTTGACTTAGGTAACATTAGGTCAACCTTGGTCTCAGATGTAGTTGGTTGAAGTGTAGGGTTAGTCACAGAATCATTTAGCACATTTGGTTGAATTTGATCAGGCATAGAATGTGCAAACATATTATTCCATATAGGCATGTTGTATGGCATTTGAGGCATACTGAATGCAGCAAAGTAAGGATTATTAACATATGGCATGTTTACAAAATGTGTATGAGGATTTTGTTGAGACATAACAGGCATAGCATACAGAGGTGACATAGACATGTTAGGCATGGAAGGAGTTAAAGGCATGGGAGCATTCTTAACAGACTTGCAGTTAGCAGATAGATGATTAACACTTTTACAATGCACACAACTTTTTCTAGGAGCGTACTTATCAGGTGTGTAATTGTTGCGTTTGTTAATCCCTACCTTCCCATTTCTATTAGATTTCCTTTTAGTTTCCTTTTTATCCTCAACCATCTTAAGCCTATTTTTCAAATGATCTAAAGTCATGTGTCCTTTATTCACCTTACTAGCATCTTTGGATGTGCTAGCTTCTTCTTTGACAAAGTTCTTGGAAGTTGAACCAAACTTCTTATTTAGATTTTTCAAATTGTTCTTTTTAGAATCATTTGCCTGTTTTAACTGATGAGCCTTCAACGAATGCTCTTTTTCTTCCTTCAACGGATAACTTTCATCATCCGTTGATTTCACATCCATTGACAATCCATCAATTAATTCTACTTCCTTTTTGTTTTTCTTCCAGGCATTCTCACAGAGTGATTCAATTCCCTGAACCTTGACAATCTGAGCACTAACATCCCTAGATGTTTTCCAGGCCTTGATTACATCTTGTTCACGTTCTAATTGTTTAGAAAGAATTTCTACTTTCTTAACAGATTCTTCTAGTTCACTCTCAACAGATAAGCATTTGATTTTAATCTTCTCAAGTTCAATTACCTTACCCTCTAATACAGCATTCCTATCACTTAAAAACAAATTATTCTCTTTAATTCTTGTGCTTTCTTTAGCTAGTGATTTAAGGGAAACACACAAATGATATAATTCATTGGACATATCATTTATAGCTTCATTGCATTCAATCTTAGAAAGTTGAGAGAGGTCAGTAGTAATTACCTGGTTCCTTGATGAACTAGTTTCATTTTCATCAGAATTAGCCATTAGGGCTAGGTTGACATATTCCATATCATCATCTTCATTGGCTCCATCCGCTGCCTAGTCATCCTGAGTCAGAAAAGCTTTTTCCTTTTGTTTGAGCAAATCAAAATATTTCTTTTTGTAATCCACTTGCTCAAATTTCTTCTTATCAGAGGTTGGCTTTCTGCACTCATTTGCAAAGTGTCCACTTATGCCACAGTTATAACATTTGAACTTAGATTTGTCCACCATGTTCTTGTTTGACTTAGTGAATTTAGCATTTTTCTTGAATTTCATCTTTGCAAACCTTCTGGACAAAAAGGCCAGATGTTCATCAACATCATCAGAGTCATCTTGACTAGAACTATCTTCAACCTCAGCTACTTGCTCATTTCCCTTGCTTGATTCTGATTTACTTGTGCCAAATTTGAGACCTGGCATTATCTTTTCTTCATTCCTGGCTTCAGTCTTCTCATTGTCAGCTACAAGTGCAACTGATCCACCTTTTCTCTTTCCTTTTTCCAATAGCTCATCTTGCTCCATCTCAAGTTCATAGGTCTTCAAAATTCCATATAATCTTTCAAGTGTGAAGTCCTTATAATCTTGAGAATTCCTTAGTGAAACAGTCATAGGCTTCCATTCCTTTGGTAGAGACCTCAGAAATTTTAAGTTGGAATCCTTGACTTGGTACACTCTGCCATACAGCTTCAATCCATTCAACAGTTTCTGAAATCTATTGAAGGTATCATTCAGTGATTCTGCTTCTTCAAAATGAAAGTATTCATACTGTTGAATGAGAAGCTGCATTTTGTTTTCTCTGACTTGTTCAGTACCTTCACAGATAAGTTGCACAGTATCCCAAATTTCCTTAGCAGTTTGGCTGTTAATGACATTATCAAACATATCTTGATCTAGGCCATTAAACAGAATGTTCATGGCTTTCTTGTCCTTGTGAACCTCTTCAATATCTTCATCTGTCCATTCTGCTTTTGGCTTGGGAATAGACTGTCCAATAGCAACTGTGACAGTTACAGCTGTGGCCACCTTGTGAGGGATGTGAGGACCATTTTCAATACAGTTGATGTAGCTTTCATCTTGAGAGAGAAGATGTAGATGCATCTTCACTTTCCAATGATGATAATTATCTTTTTCCAGGATTGGAATCTTTACACCAATATCCTTCTTACTCATGATGTTAGTAGAATAGATCTTTAAACTCTTTGTAAGTTAAGAGCTTGCTCTGATACCAATTGTTATTCCCAAGGAACTAACAATGAGATTTACAGAAGGGGGGTTGAATGTAAATCTCAAAACTTTTTCAAGTTTTGAGCAGTTTCAAAGGCTAAGTGTTTTGATGAACAGTTGTGTGTGAATTGCTTTGAGCAGGTGCAGACAGATATATATTCAATACACAAATGTAAAGAACACAAAGGCTTCAAAAACTTTTCTGGTGGATTTGTTGTTCCACCAGAGATGTGTATTTCAGAAAATCTGTGATTCAAAGAATTGATCACAGCTACGTCCTAGTACAAACTAGATGATTTTCTCTCTATGTTTTTCTAAACAGCTCTATAAATTCACACTCTAATTACTAGCTGCAACTTGGTTTATATATCACCAAGTTTACAAGTGAAGACAAAAGTACAAATACAATTAAAAAGATTCTTCACATGTTTCTTCTTCATTTCTCTATCCAATGCAATCTAGGATAATCTGTGTATCTTTGAATACTTCCTTGTTTGTACCAGAATGGAAATGTTGCATTTTCTTGATTCCTCCAAGAGGCTACCACATTCCAATTGTCTCTGTCAACCCATGTGCCTCTGTCAGCTTATGAATTTTCACTGTCAACTGCTATTGAACTGAGCATCCGTTGAAGCTTTCATTCGTTGATGGCTTTATCTGTTGATGCACTCATCCGTTGATGGATGTTATCCGTTGAAGCTTTAGAGACATCCGTTGAAGCTTTATTTCTCATCCATTGCAGGCCTTTAATTTATCAGTTGATACTACTTCACTTATACGAAATTACAAGGCATGAAATATTTGCAATTAGCCCTCCTATTTGCATATCCACTAGTAGTCAACATGAGTTATAATTTTCCACAATCATCTAAGAATTATACCTTAAATACAGAAACTGAAATGTGCTACAATACTAAACTTATTTCTAAGTAAAGCTACTCCATCAACGGATAGCCAGAATGGTCTTATCCGTTGAGGCTACAAACACTAGATTTCTACTTAAGTGTTTTGTTTAACTTATCATCAAACTAATACACATATTCCTAACAATCTCCCCCTATTTATGTCTACTGGAATTGTAGGCATAAATTTGGGTTTAACTTAATGATAACAAAACACTTAGAAAATATATGAACTGAAATCAAGTAGAAATTCAAAAGTGCTGCAAAAGTGTATGTACTGAGATAGAATTGAAGAATTACATTGTTTCCAAGGATGCTCCTTTAGACTGAGCAGATTATTTTCTTTTCCTTTGATCCCTTGTTTTCTTCTCCAGCCTCCTGTCGTTTTCCTCTACTTGGAGTTGGAGTTGTCTATAGAACTCATCTTCATCTTCTTCATTGATGTCCAACTTAGATTGCATGTCCTTGAGAGTTTCATTACTGGCAATTTTAAGCTGGTCTTCAAGTCTGAAAAATCTTCTGACTCCTTTATTGTCTCTGAACTCCATCAACCAATGAGGTGATTTATGAATTGTAATTCTATGCTCAGGTATGAGTAATGTTCTAGGCAAGGAATTGCAATTCCATGCTCAGGAGCAAAGGTCTCATCAAAATCTATTCCTTCTTGTTGACAGTATCCTTTAGCGACCAATTTAGCTTTGTTCTTAACTACTATGCCATTTTCATCCATCTTTTTCTGAATACCCACTTGGTGTCAATAGAATTCTTTCATTTAGGCTTAGGTACTAGCTTGCATACTTTATTCCTTTCAAATTGGTTTAGCTCCTCCTGCATAGCTAAAACCCAATCAGGATCCAACAGAGCTTCTTCAACCTTTTTAGGCTCTTCTTATGACAGAAAGCTGATGTATAGACATTCTTCTTGAGTTACTTTCCTTGTTTGCACTCTTGAAGATGCATCACCAATAATTAATTCAAATAGGTGATCTCTTGTCCATTTTCTCTGTTGTGGTAGATTAGCTCTAGATGAAGAGGCCTCATTATTGTCTTGATGTGTGACAGAATTTTGATTAGAAGAAACTCCCCTGAGTTTGTGGATCTTTGACTTGAAGCTGAGGTTCTTTCTGATTGTGATCTGAATTGGCTTTTAACTCCTATTGATGGATCAACGGATGTTGTTCTTTGCCTTTCGACGGATGATTCAGATTGTCTTTCAACGGATGATGCACTTGGTCTTTCGACGGATATTTAATTATGTGCTTCATTAGTTATAGATTTTTCTGCATTATCCTTATATATGATTTCTTGATCACTCTCATCATCACTATCATCACCAATCATCTCAACATTATCAAATTTGAGGCATTCATGGAAATCTCCATCTTGCAGTCCTTAAATGTTTTTATCATCAAACACAACATGCACAGATTCCATAACAATGTTGGTTCTGAGATTGTAGACTCTGTATGCGTTTCTGACTGCATATCCAACAAAAATTCCTTCATCTGCTTGGCATCAAACTTTCCATGCTGATCAGTTTGATTCCTTAAGATGTAGTATTAGCATCCAAAGACATGAAGAAAGTTTAATATTGGCTTCCTTTTCTTAAACAATTGGTAGGGTGTCATGCATTTTGCTTGATTAACTAAAGAAATATTCTGAGTGTAGCATGTAGTATTTACAGCTTCTCCCCAAAAATATGTTGGTAGCTTTGATTCTTCTAGCATTGTTCTTGCAGCTTGAATAAGAGATCTATTTTTCCTTTCAACCACTCCATTTTTTTGTGGGGTTCTTGCTGTTAAAAACTCATGCATGATCCCATTCTCTTCACAAAACAATCTTATCACAGAATTCTTGAACTCGGTTCCATTGTCACTCCTGATTCTTCTAGCTTTGAAATCAGGATGATTGTTAACTTGCCTTATGTGATTGATGATGATTTCACTAGCTTCATCTTTGGATTTTAGAAAATGTCCAAGAGAACTTTGAGAAATCATCCACAATTACTAGGTAGTATCTTTTCTTAGAGATGGACAATACATTGACTGGTCTAAATAAGTCCATGTGTAGTATTTGTAAAGGTTCTTCAATTATTGATTCAAGCTTCTTTCTAAATGATGCTTTGATCTGTTTTCCTTTCTGACAGGCATCACACAATCCATCCTTAGATAATTCCACTTGAGGAATACCTCTTACCAAATCTTTCGTGACTAGTTCATTCAAAGTCTCGAAGTTAAGATGTGACAGCTTCTTGTGCCATAGCCAACTTTCATCTTAACTTGCCTTGCTAAATAGACAAGTAACATATTCTACATTTGATGAGTTGAAGTCAGCTAGATACACATTTCCTTCTCTCACTCCAGTGAGGACCACTTTGTTGCTTTTCTTGTTGGTCACAACACCGACTTTAAAATTGAATGTTACTGAGTTGTCCTTGTCACAAATCTGGCTGATACTCAATAGATTGTGCTTGAGTCCATCCACTAGGGCAACTTCCTCAATGATGACATTGTCTTTAGAAATCAATCCATATCCCAAAGTATAACCCTTGATGTCATCTCTAAAAGTGATACTTGGGCCAGCTCTCTCCTTGAACTCAGTGAGCAGGGTAGAATCTTCAGTCATGTGCCTTGAGCACCCACTATCCAAATACCAAAGATTCTTTTTGTTTCCCTACACACAACAAAATCAAATCAAGTTGATTTTAGTACCCAAATTTCCTTGGGTCCTGTTTTGTTAGCCTTTTTCTTAGGTTTCTTAGGCTTGTCCATATTTGACTTAGGTATCTGAGATTCATCCTTAGTCATTTGAGTAGAACCTTTGAAACCATTCATCATTACAGTGCACAGGCTGATTTACATGGAAGGGCATGATTTGTGCAAACATATTATTGCAGTAAGGCATGCTAAATGACATTTGGAGCATACTAAATGCAGCATAATAAGGATTTTGTACAAATGGCATAAAAAAAAATTTGCATTCAAATTAGATGCATACATAACATTCACAGGCATAGTAGACATGTTAGGAAAAGACGGAGGTACAAATATGGGTGCAGGCATAGCAAGTTTGCAATTAACTGACAAATGATTAACACTACCACACTTCACACAGGTTTTTCTAGGTGCATATTTATCATGTGTGTATTTTTTATGCTTGTAATTTCCTACTTTCCCATTTCTATTATTTTTCCTTTTAGATTCTGCTTTAACCTCAATTTTCTCCAATCTGTCATTCAATTGCCTGATTGATAGATGGCCTACATTGACTCTCTTGTTCTTTTTCACTTGACTTGTTTCTCCTGGAACAAAGTTCTTGGAAACTAATCCATATTTCTCATTTACCTTAGCTATCTGGCATTTGCTAACTGGCTTTCTTTCACTTAACTGATGTGGTTCCTTGTCTTTCAACGGATAATTCTTTTGATCATTCCAATGATAACATTCATCATCCGTCGAATCCACATCCGTTGAAAGTCCATCTTCTAAGTTGGAATTTAGTTTCCTTGCTCTTTTCCCAGGCTTCATCACAGAAGGATTCTATACCTTGAACTTTAGTAATTTGAGCATGGGCATCTCTGGATGATTTCCATGCCTTAATTACTTCTTGTTCTCGTTCAAGCTGCTTTCTTTAAAGATTCGATTAGTTCATCTTTAGCAATCTTTTGCTCTATCTTCAGTTTCTCAAAATCGACAAATTGAGTTTCTAACACATTATTTCTTTCACTTAAAAACAAATTGTTCTCTTTGATATTAGTGTTTTCTTTAGTGAGAGATTTGAGCGTAACACGCAGATGATATAATTCATTAGACATGTCATTTATAGCATCATTACACTCAGCTTTAGATAAATGTGCTAGATTAGTGCTGATTACCTGATTACTTGAAGAACTAACTTCTGCTTTATATGATTTGGTCATCAAGGCTAGATTGACATAGCTTGTATCTTCATCTTCATCCAATCCATCAGCAGCCTAATCATTTTTTTAAGTTAAAAAGGCCCTTTCCTTTTGTTTGGGCAACTCAAAATAATTCTTTTTCTAATCCACAGGCTCAAACTTCTTTCTATCAGGATCGGGCTTTCTGCATTCACTTGCAAAATGACCACTCAAGCCACACTTGAAACATTTAAATTTCGACTTGTCAACCATGTTTCTGTTTGGCTAGGATGCTCCAAAATTCTTCTTGAATTTGAGCTTGGAAAACCTTCTAGATAGAAAAGCTAGATGCTCATCTATGTCACATATATCATCTTGACTAAGATGGTCTTCATGTTCAGCTACTAGCCCTTTTCTTTTGCCTTCACAAACTCTAGGGTTTGGTGTAGATTCAATAGCTTCAACCTTTATCTCCTTCTATTTCTCTTCCTCAGCAACTAATGTAATGGATCCTTCTTTATTTCTTCCTTTCTCTAGCTTCTCATCTTGCTCTATTTCAAGCCCATAGGCCTTTAGAATCCCATACAGTTTGTCCAAGGTAAATTTCTTGTAATCTTGAGAATTTCTTAATAAGACTGTCATAGGCTTCCATTCCTTTGGCAGAGATCTAAGTAATTTGAGGTTTGAGTCTTTTGTCTGATAGACTCTTCCATGCAAATTTAGAGCATTTAGTAGTTTTTGAAATCTACTAATTATGTCAATGAGTGACTCATTTTCTTTACTATGAAAATGCTCATATTGTTAAATCAAGAGTTGTATTTTATTTTCCCTTTACCTGCTCAGTTCCATCACATATAAGTTGAATTGTTTCCCAGACATCCTTAGCAGTTTTGCAGTTTATGATGTTGTCAAACATGTCACAATCAACACCATTAAACAAAATTTTCATGGCCTTCTTATCCTTATGGACTTGCTCAATTTCTGGATCAGACCATTTTGCTCTAGGCTTTAGGATGGATGGCTCATTTCCTGTAGCAGCTCTCATAAGAACATGTGGACCTTTCTCAATACAGTCCACATATCCTTCATCTTAAGAAAGAAGATTCATGTGCATTTTCATCTTCTAGTGGTGATAATTATCTTTGTACATAAATGGAATCTTTACTCCCACATCTTTTCTGTTCATCTTGTTAGTTGTTGTGATCTTTAAACTCTTTGTACTTCAAGAGCAAGCTCTGATACCAATTGTTAATCACAAACAATCTAACAAAGAATTACAGAAGGGGGGTTGAATGTAGTTCTAACTACTTTTTTAATTTTAAAAACTGTTTTATTCGAATATATAACTGTGTTTGATTTAGCTAAAGTGCGGAATGAAAGTATTGAAGAAATCAAATACAAATTAATCAAATACAAGTATTTAAAAACTTTCTGGTGGATCGAACTTTTCTACCAGAAATATATATTGATTGGAGAACTCTGTGATGTAAAGTTTGCACACAGCTGCTTGCAAGTTGAACTTACAAGAACAGAGAAATTCTTTACAGATATGACTTTATCTATTTCTTTGCTAATTGTTTACTAACTCAGATACTGTTCTACTTGCTACCCTTGGTTTATATATCACCAAGTTACATGGTAAAGAGATAAACAAATAAGACAAAATGTTTCTAGTCTAATTTCATGCTTCTTCATTTCTCAATCCAGCATCTTTGAATATCTTCAGTTTAGTATGGAAATAAAAATGCTTCTTTGTTCTCTAAAACCTGTAAATAGGCTGCCACATTCCATTTGCATACAATCAACGCATGTGACTGTCAAGTCACTATTAACTGCTCTTTTGAATTTGTTCATCCGTTGAAACTCTGTGGGATCATCTGTTGAAACTTTGTTGGATCATCCATTGAGAGTCTTGTTGAACATCCGTTGAAGCTCTAGTTAATCATCCGTTGAAACCTTGTGGAACATCCGTTGAGAGTCTTTTCACAGCAGTTAACTCTATTTCACTTATACAAGATTACAAGGCATCTAAAATTTACAATTGGCCAACCTATCTTGCATATCAATCTAGTAGTTAACATGACTTAAAACATTCTACAACATCTAGTTCTCTAAGGCATTACAATATGCAGAAATATGGTACTAAACTTATTAATACATAAGCTACCCTTGCAACGGATGTTAAAGTGATCATCTGTTGAGAGCTACAATTTCACTAAATTAAATCTACTAAGGTGTTTTGTTTAGCTTATCATCAAGTACACAACATATTCTTAACAATATTGAATGAGAAATTGAGAAAAATGTCAAGATGGTAAGTTGATTTAAAGAGAAAGTAGAAGTTTTAGGAGAATATTATGATGGTTTCAAAAATTGTAATTGAAGATATTGTAGAAATTTTAGGCGAATATTACAATGATAATAATATATTTAGGAGAATATAAGATAAGTACATGTTTTGATATTTATTAACTCAAAAAATTGAGAAATTAGAAAAATAGAATAAGACGATTTGAGAGATGCCACATAAACACCTCCGTCTTCTCATTTATATAAGTACTGGTCGACAAAGCCACGCTGCACAGCAGCCCTAAAAAATATTTTAAAAAATCTCATATCAAGATTATTTAAAAAAAAATATAAAATATAATATAATACATTAAAATATACATAATTATTGCCCATTTTGTGTTATGCTTTGTTAAGCCGATACACATTATAACATACATAATAAAATAAAATTGTGTGCATGTTTCTTCATGATACTAATTTATATCGCGTTTTCTTAAGTTAATAATGATCGTACTAATTATGATATTTTGTTAGGCAGACGCCCGTTGTAATATAAAAAGACTAATTAGATAAAAAAATATTAACTAATACTATAATTTAGATAAAAAAATAGTTTGAGTTATTCTCCCGTCAAACACAATACTAATAAAAATTAATTATGATTTAGATAAATATTAGTTTGAGCCGCTTTCCCCTCCGGCATAATACTAATAAAATATTATTATAATTCAGATAAGATTTAGTTTGAGTTGCTCTGCCATAAAACACAATACTAATAAAAAAATTATTATAATTTAGACAAAATTTATTTAAATATTGAAACAATAAACAGATGCAAAACTCTATAAATAAATAATATTGTATTGGATATCTCCTGATTATGGTAATCGATATTAAAAATTTGTGCATGGACGGTATGTCGGCCCCTTTTAACTCCCATGGTCATGTGTTCTTCCTCGCTATTTTCATGCAGATAATTGTTTAAATATCATATATCTTCGAACATCTTCATTTATCTATAGTTCTTTTAATTTATTTTTCTTTTCTATTTCGAATACGTTATTAACAACTATTTTTCTTTTCTATTTTGAATAAGTTAAAATAAGTTTTAATTAGTATAGGTCCTTTTCATTTCAAATATGTTAGTAGCAATTTTTTTTCTATTTTGAATAAGTTAGAATAAGTTTAAATTATTATAGGTTTAACGACCGAGAAATTACGCTTGTATTATATCTTAATAAAGATGATTTATGTGTTTAAATATGCCAGTAAGTGTGTTGGGTCATAAAACCCTAGATGTTATGTGCTACGTGTATTCTGTTTCGGTCAGAATGTGTTCTAGATAATTATCGGGTGTTTTACTGATAATTAAATATTTTTATATCAAAGGTTGTACGGCCCAATCAGTTTTTTAATAGCCGATATTTCATATAAAATCATTGGCCCTATTTCTCCAAGTATGGCCTAAACCATCTTGATATTCTGAACATCCGGACGTTTTACAAATTTTCTCATTTCACGAAAAACGACTTTTCCGGGCCCCTTCGGATGTCAAAAACGCCACAAAAATCACATTTTTATTTTTATAGGATCATGAAATTATCAAATATCATTTTTTTTTTGCATTTTTGTATTATTCACAATTTTTGGGAATTTTTTGGCATATATTTTATATTTATTGGATATTTAAAAATTCAAAATTAATACCCAAAAATTATAAAAAATGGGGCCAATTAATTTTATAGATGTATAATTAGGGCCTTAATTTTATTTAGGGGTATTATTTGTACTAATATAAATACCTGATTTATTATTAATTAATTATTAAATAATCGTAAAAAAATCAGAAAATTTAAGAAAATCCCCAATTCTCTAAAATTAGGGTTTGAAGTTCTTGAAATCAAACACCAATTTGATCATGATTCTGTACACCAAATCGAACATGTAAGTACTCGTTGTGAACCTTGTTGAAACTAGATTTCATTTTTGTTATCGATTTTATCTGTGGATTAGTCGATTTTAAAGTTGTTAATTTCGGGTTTAATTTCGAATTCGGGTGGCTTGATTCGTTGATTGTTAGATGATTTTGTTGTTATGAACGTTTAGATCGTCGAATTTCTGATCGATTGGTACCTGTTTTGTCGAGTTTGGTTCGCATTTTAGGTTTATCGGAGAACCGCCGTTACCGGAGGTGTTCTTCCTTTTTCCAGCTTCAAATCAACGAGGGAGATGTTCCTGTGTTGTTGTTGATGAAAAACGATCAAAACCGAGCCTAGAATCGAGTGTTTCGTCACCATTTAGCTCGCCAGAAAGACCCGCCGGTGCCGGATTCTGGGTTGGCCGGCGGTGTTCTTCGTGACCCGGGGTCGACCAGATTTCAACTCGGAAATCGACCCGGGTTTGATCCAAAAACCCCCAATTAGATTTCTTGAATGTGTTTTTGCTTTTTGTAATTTAATTTTATTTTATAGAATCAGAAAATCAATTTTTATTAATTAGAAAATCAAATAAATAATTTTATTAAAAATTTGTATTATTTTGTAAATAATTTCTAAATTATTTTCTGAATTTATAAATTCAAAGATTTATTTATTTAATTATTTATTTATTTAATTAATTACCTATTTATTTATTTATTTATTACTTGAGGATTAATTATTTAGACTGATTAATTGCTTGATAATTTATCGGTTTAAGTGAATAACTCATAATAAGTTCGAGTTGTGTTCCACATTTTAGAGATTCGGAATGTAACTATTTATTTATTTATTCATTTACTTATTTCCAAATTACTTAGTATTTATTTAAATTGATTAACTAATTTATAAATAATTAGTTTGATTGAATAATTTGTAATTAAACCTATTTAATTCCAAAAATTAGGGAAAAATTATTTTAAAATATGATAATTCCTAGATATTTATTTAAAATATAATTGATATTTAATTAATTGTGAATAATTAATGATAATTGATTAATAATTGATTTAATCTTGTTTATTGCGTAATAATTAAACCGTTTATCCGATTTAATCGAAACGAAGACCCTTAGACTCAGAAAAATGACCTGATTCCACTAAAAATAGTTATGAATCATAATTTCTCTCAGGACCGGGTCTGCTTATAATACTTATTCATTTACAGACCCTATTATTGATAAAAACGGGTCCAATAAATCCCGAAAAATTAGGAATCGAGTTAGATACTGTTTGTTAATACGGATATAGGTCTAGTATCGATTCTAAAATATTTATAAACCTAAATTAATTATGTGCCTTATATGCTATGTGATTTACGTGATTATGTGAACTCTATTTGTTAGATAATTATATACGAGTCAAATAGAATCGTATGGATAGACGATAAGGGCTACGTGGTTTTAGTTCGAGATACGTGTACGATGTAAGTCAACTAAATATATGTATTTCTTTGATAGAAACACCACCAACAAGGCGAATCAAGCCGGAGATAGAGAGATGTGAAGTACCTGAAGCAGGGCGTATACCAGGCAAGTTTTTCCCATATTCTAAGTTCAGAATAGTGAATTGTTTCCAACTTTCCATGACAGCTATACCCTGATAATTCTTGTTCACAAATACTGACACACAATTGTTGTTCCTTTATTCCTATTTCATTTCGATTCCTAATTTCTCCTAATTCATTGAATCATCTATTCATATTCCAATAGTTACAGGCACACATATACATATACTCTGATATATTCCGATGTTGGGATACATCAAAAGCATACTGATTATTCTGAATGCTAAGCTATGGATTGGATGGTTATTATGCGGGCCGGGTATGAGCCAGACCCTTGATTATTAGCCCATAGTTCCTGGGTACCCTATATATTGGTGGGTCTATGCAGTTGGGTATATATCCGCACTATATCCTAACTGATCAACAGGTTATAGTGCATATATTGGTTTTTGTGTCCAGTCTAGTTCATTTGGTACTCGCCAATAATGGCTTTCATTGTTCATTACAGATACAGATGGTTGTTCAAACCCGCTGATTACCGGTTCATTTAACTTTCTCTCGTTTCACTATATATATGTTGCAGGCTTATTGAACAATTTTGGCTAACCCCTATTATTGTTATTCACCTTGTTTTTCAGTTAAAGTTGAGAATGAAACCCATCCGAACCCGAGTAGTCAAGAAGCGGGTCTAAGTGGGTTCTAGAGGAGCTTGAGGAGATTGGAGGTCCAGATTTTCTATGAGCCAGAGATTTAGAGATGGAGATGCTGAGCAGTATTGTTATGTTTATGTAGTATGTACAGTAGTGTGTAGTGTGTATCAGTAGACTTTTGAGTTATCTTTATAGACTAGCTATGCTGACTAGTGAGTAGGTTGTTGTACCCTTTTGCTTTTACTTCCGAAGCGTCTTTACGCTTGTATTACCTAAAACTTTTGATCTATATATATCAGCACCTTTTCCTTTCCATTGCTGTCATTTACTTTATTGCACCTGTGTTACCTTACCTTATTTATTGCACCAGTTATACCCCTGTGATACCATGTACCCTGTTTTCCATAACTGTTTATATATTCTGTAAAGAAGCATGCAATTTACTTAGTTACAATTGTTTTCAAAAAGAGATATTTCTATTTTGCAAAATTGTTCTTTTATGCAAAAGATTGATTCAAAAGCTAAATAAGTTGATTGATTCTTTACAGAAAATGCCTCCCAGAAGAAATACCCGCACCAATACCCAGAATGAAGAAACTAACAACAACAACAATAACAACAACCAAGATGATACAAATCCCAATGTGAACCCAGGACCCATGGACCCAGCCATAGCCCAGATTCTTCAAATCTTGGCCCAATAAACAGTTCACCTGGTACAACAACAACAAAGACAGACCAATCCCCAGGTAACTTTTAAAACTTTTCAGGCAGTATACCCACCAGAATTCAAGGGTTCTTTAGAGCCAATTGAAGCAAATGTTTGGCTAAAGGAAATAGAGAAGGTATTTGCCTTAGTGAAAGTAAAGGAAGAACAGAAGGTTGAGTTTGGAAGTTACTATCTGAAGAATGAGGCCACCTATTGGTGGGAAATGGTGAAGACATTAAAAGGTACAGATGTTATTACTTGGGAAAGGTTTAAGGAATTGTATTTAGAAAAGTATTTTCCTCAGTTTGTTCAGGATCAAATGGAGTTGAAGTTTTTAGAATTAAAATAAGGGAATATGTCAGTAACAGATTATGAGGGTAAGTTTGAGGAATTGTCAAGGTATGTACCGTCGTATGTGGATACTGACAGGAAGAAGGCTAAGAGATTGCAGCAAGGTTTGAAACCATGGATTAGAGGGAAGGTAGCCATTTTTGAATTGGATACCTATGCAGGAGTAGTACAGAAGGCTATGATCGCAGAAACAGAGAGTGAGATGTTCCAGAAGGAAAAGGAAAGCAAGAAAAGGAAATTTGAAGGGAATGAGGGCCAGTTACAACCAGGGAAGTTTTCAAATTTTAAGAAAGGCAAGTTTCATCCAGGGAGAAATTTTAATTTCAGGAAACAGAATGCAGGAGATAGAGGCCAGAGCAACCGTCCAGTTAATGCGAATCAATTGAGATTAACTTTTCTAGATTGTCAAGTATGTGGAAAGAAGCATGGAGGAGTTTGTAACAAGTTGAACGTGGTATGTTTCAAATGCAATCAGAAAGGGCACTATTCGAGGGAGTGTCGAAATTAGCCAGCAAATAAGGATCAGCCTATCCGGAATCCAGCAGTGAAGGTTCCCGCCATTGGATTTACATGCTTTGAATGTGGGAAGCCTGGACATATGGCCAGGGATTGCAAGACACCAGCCCCAGTCAGTAATACATTGAGAATCATGGGATCTACCCCAGCAGTAAATGAGACTCCAAGAGCTAGAGTTTTTGACATGTCGATGAAAGATGCGATCCAAGATATGGATGTCATGGCAGGTACGCTTAATGTGAATTCTTTATGTGCCAAAGTATTAATAGATTCGGGAGCAACTCGATCGTTTGTTTCACAAGATTTTGTTAGTAAGTTAAATTGTCCAGTTGAGTGTTTAAATGAAATAATGACTGTGGAATTAGCAAATCAAGAACGTGTATCTGTTAATCAAGTTTGTGGGAATTGTGAGATTGAGATTTCTGGTAGTAAGTTTTGTGTAGATTTGATACCATTTAAGTTAGGAGAATTTGATGTTATATTAGGGATGGATTGGTTATCTAGGCACGATGCCCAGATAGATTGTCGAAATAAGAAGGTAATGGTGAAAACGCCAGACGAAAGGATAGTAACGTTCAAGGGTCAAAAACAAGTAAAGAAGTTCTTAACGATGATTGAAGCCAAGAAGTTACTACGACAAGGGTGTGAGCATTTCATGGCATATGTGATTGACAGAAGTCAAGAACCAACAAAACTTGAAGATATTTCAGTTGTGAATGAATTTCCAGACGTATTTCCCGACGAGTTACCAGAACTTCCTCCAGATAGAGAAATTGAATTTGCGATCGACATAGCACCTGGAACAGAACCAGTATCCAAGGCCCCGTATAGAATGGCGCCCGTCAAGATGAAAGAGCTAGCGAAGCAATTACAGGAGTTGTTAGAGAAAGGATTAATCAGACCCGGTGTATCCCCGTGGGGAGCCCCGGTATTATTCATCAAGAAGAAAGATGGAAGCATGAGACTGTGCATCGACTATAGGGAGCTCAACAAGCTGACAATTAAGAACAAATATCCGTTACCTAGAATTGATGATTTGTTCGACTAGTTGAAGGGAGCCAAGTATTTCTCCAAAATTGATTTAAGATCAGGATATCATCAACTAAAGATCAAGCCAGAAGATATACCAAAGACAGCTTTCAGAACAAGGTATGGACATTACGAGTTTTTAGTGATGTCTTTTGGGTTGACCAATGCCCCGGCAGCATTTATGGACCTGATGAACAGAATTTTTAAGGAGTATTTGGATAAGTTTGTTATTGTGTTTATAGACGATATTTTAATTTATTCAAAAATGGAAGAGCATCATGCAGAACAATTGAGGACAACTTTGGAGATTTTAAGGAAAAAGAAGTTATATGCTAAATTCTCGAAGTGTGAGTTTTGGCTACAGGAAGTTCAGTTCTTAGGACATATAGTCAGTAACGAAAGGATCAAGTGGACCCGGCAAAGATTGAGGCAACTACGAATTGGGAAAGACCGAAAACACTCACTGAGGTAAGAAGTTTCTTAGAATTGGCGGGATATTATCGTCGATTTGTTCAAAATTTCTCGAGGATTGCTACACTATTAACAAAGCTTACACGAAAGAATGAGAAGTTTATATGGAACGACAAATGCGAGGAAAGTTTTCAGGGGTTGAAGCGACGATTAATCACGGCACCTGTTTTGTCACTTCCAGATGATCAAGGGAATTTCGTAATTTATAGTGATGCTTGTCACAAAGGATTAGGATGTGTTCTAATGCAGCACGAAAAGGTGATTGCGTATGCGTCAAGGCAATTGAAACCACATAAACAGAAGTATCCTACTCATGATTTGGAGCTAGCAGCCATAGTTTTCCCTTTGAAGATTTGGAGACATTATTTGTATGGAGAAAAGTGCGAGATTTTCACGGATCACAAAAGCCTAAAGTACATATTCACACAGAAGGAACTTAATATGAGACAAAGGAGATGGTTAGAGTTGATCAAAGATTATGATTGCTCGATTAATTATCATCCCGGTAAAGCGAACGTGGTAGCAGACGCATTGAGTCGGAAGGAAAGGTTGAATGTGTTATCAGTACCTGAAGATATATATAAAGAATTTCAGAAATTGGAATTGGAGATTAAAGTTTGCAAGCCTGAGGAAGTGAAAGTATACAGTATGACTTTCCAACCGGAATTATTTGAGAAAATAAAGAAATGTCAGGAGGATGTAATGGATCAAGATATAAATCGCTTGGTAGGGGAAGAGTTATGCACGCAGAAAGATGACCAAGGTATTCTGAGGTTTTCATCTAGAATTTGGATTCCACCAGTAACGGAGCTGAAAAATGAAATTCTATAGGAGGCACATAATTCAAGGTATTCCATCCATCCAGGGAGTAACAAAATGTACAGAGATTTAAAGAAGAATTATTGGGGGCCACATGAAGAGGGAAATTGCGGAATGGATTAGCGAATGTTATACCTATCAGAGAGTTAAAGCAGAGCATCAAAGACCAAGTGGATTGTTACAACCATTGGAGATTCCAGAGTGGAAATGGGAACATATTGCCATGGATTTCATAGTTGGATTACCAAGGACAAGGGCTAATCATGATGCCATTTGGGTTATAGTGGATAGACTTACCAAGTCAGCTCAATTTCTGCCTATAAATGAAAGATTTTTGCTCGACAAGCTGGTCCATATGTACTTGAAAGAAATTGTAGTTCGTCATGGAGTTCCTGTGTCTATTGTATCTGATCAAGACCCAAGGTTTAATTCAAGATTTTGGAAGAGTTTTCAAGAATGTTTGGGAACAAAACTGAATATGAGTACGGCCTATCACCCCCAGACAGATGGCCAAAGTGAAAGAACGATCCAGATAATCGAGGACATGTTACGTATTTGTGCTATTGATTTCAAAGGAAGTTGGGACGAACATTTACCTCTGGTAGAGTTTGCTTACAATAACAGTTATCATGCCAGCATTGGGATGCCACCCTATGAAGCCCTTTATGGACGCAAATGTAGATCTCCAATATATTGGGATGAAGTAGGAGAACGCAAGATACTTGGACCTGAACTGGTACAGCAGACAAAAGAAATTGTTGAAATTATCCAGAAGAGATTGATAGTCGCACAAGATCATCAGAGGAAATATGCAGATCAGTCAAGGAAAGACATGAAATTTGAAGAAGGAAGCTTAGTATTACTGAAAATATCACCGTGGAAAGGACTAACGAGGTTTGGAAAGAAAGGAAAGCTGAGTCCAAGATATGTCGGACCTTTTGAGATCCTAAAGCGCGTTGGCAAAGTAGCTTACGAGTTAGCGTTACCACCGCACATGGAGCACATTCACAATGTCTTTCACGTATCAATGATTAAGAAATATAATCCAGACTCCAGGCATGTAATAGAATATGAGCCAATAGAGCTTCAGGCAGATTTATCATATGTAGGAAGTCTGATAGAGATTCTAGAGGAAAGAGAGAAAGTATTGAGAAATAAAGTGATAAAGTTAGTAAGAGTATTGTGGAGAAACCCAAAGGTTGAAGATTCAACCTGGGAGTTAGAAAATGATATGAGAGAAAAGTACCCTCATTTGTTTTCTTAGGAGATTCTGGGGACAGAATCCTTTTTAAGGGGGAAGGATGTAATATCCGGGATATATCGTGTGATTATTTTTGCTATTAAATAATTATTATGTGTGTTTAGTATCTATTCTGTGAGTTAATTGTTAAATGTTATCTGTACTTGGATATTCAAAAATAATATTAATTGAGTATTTTAATTTTATATGTCCAAAATAAAACATAGATAATTGTCATATCTTCCTAATTATTTTTATGTTGATTTATAGATTTATAAGGATCATATGAAATTTATAAAATCTTTTTTTGAGTATTTAAAATATATTTTATAAAAACGGGAACCAATCGACGTCATCCGTTGTTACGTTTTGGAACCCGAAACTCTTCCAAGAACTCCTTCCTAACCTAATTTTAATATTCTGAGCATATTCCATGTTTCGACTTTTTCGATCCGGCGTACGGTTTGTTCTGCGCGGGTCCCGACGCAACATTTTCGATACAATATTTGTTTCGGTAAATCAATAAAACCCGTATTTTCGATAAACGGGAGCTTTTTATTAAACTATCCCAATTATCACTTCGTAATATGTGTAACCAGGCGCTGAGACCAAGATCGCAGTACAAATTATACTGATTTGGATAATTATCCCGAAAACCGATACCGTTTGGATCAGTTTTTACAATTAAACGTACCGTTTTATATCCGGAATGATCCAACGGGATATTAATATTCTGTAAATATAAATAGCCTTTTTCCGTATTTTATTTCGTATCAAAATCATTTGCAGATAGTTAATTCTATAATTTTCAGAGAAAAACCCTAATTACATAAAGTGTTCTAAGAATCAAACAGCAAAACGAAGGCGTTACCGATCTCTGTTTTCAAAGCTTGAGTAACCAAAACGAAGGATTTGAAGTGTTCTATCAGATTCTGAGCTTTGTTTCACTGCAGAATTAAAGGTTTATTTTCAAGAAATTTATTTATTTTCGAATTAAATTTATTAAAAATATGAATTTTTGTTCGGATGATTGTTTGTTTGATTTGATGATTTCATGTTGTAGAGCTTGTTTTCCTGATGATTTTGATATATTATACGTCTGATTTGGAATTCAATAACATGTTCAAATTTGAGTTTGATTTTCGGATTTTAAAATTAGGGTTTATAACCCGTATGAATGTTCTTAATTGAAATTTAGGGGTTTCTTATTTTGAAATAGATTGATGTTGTGGTATAGTGTATTGTATTCTATGTGAAATTTGCAATCTAGTCGTACAAGTTTCATGAATCAACGAGGTGTGTAGAGAAGGGAGTTGTGTTTTGAAGTTTACGTCGAACCCGCCGGAAACCGGCAAGTTTCTTGATCAAATTCCGGCCAAGTCTGGGGTTATTGATGAATTTTGATTGCAGATATAGGTTCCTGGTGTTGTGTAGTTTAGTTCTGGAGGTGATGGTGGTGGGAGGATGCCGGAGGTGAGTTCTCCGGCCACCCCCGATTTTCCGGCGACTGGAACTGCAAAATTGCAGTTTGGTCCCTGTATTTTTGAAGATGGTGAAGTTTAGTCCCTGTAGTTTGCAAAGTTTTCAAAAATAGGATTCCTGTTTATGAAATGTTTAAAAATCATATTTCCTATTTATTTTTATTATAAAAATTTATTTTTAATTTCTGAAAATTCTGAAAATTATTATTTTAATTCCGAAAATTATTTTTTAATTCAAAAAAAAATCTAAATTAATTAGTTAATTAATTTCAGTTAATTTTTAATTAATTAGTTGGTCAATTAATTCAAAAATTAATTGATTTAATTAATTATTAATTGATTTTAATTAATTATTTAATTAGATTTAATTATTTAAAAATGATTTAAGAATTCCAAAAAATAGTTTTGAGCTTTAAAATATTATTCTAAATTATTTCCAAAGCTCGATAATTAGTATAAAATTGTTTCGGAGCCAGAATTGGCCTACCGAACCCTATTTATTAACCCGAAATTGATCCAACGACCCGTTTTAATTCTGAAATTTTTTTTTAAAAAAAAATTATTTTAAATAACAGAAAGCCTATTTATGACCCAAGACTTCTTTATAAATAATATATCATTGATTACGTGATGTATTATGTGCTATATGTGACTTGTTGATTGACTATCAGTCTATATATTCGGTGTTTACTTGATTATTGCATAACTTTCAATCCGTTAATTGGATTTGGGTAAAACGAAGGGTAGATAGAAGTATGTGTTGAATAGAACTCTATGAGTCGATTATTGATAGATGCTTATGATATGTGAGCTGAAGAGGCAAGGCGTAGGAAAGGGAAACAGGTAGTTGAGGAGTAAGACGATTGTGATTGGAAGCGAGTGCAGTGTAGTAAGCTAATACCAGGCAAGTGTTCTGAACTTTCTCGAGATATTGTAGTACTTGATAGTCTTGTTGATATTGCGAGTGCTTTGAAGCACTGTACCCTAAATCTTGATTCCAGTTATTGATCTTGAGCCGTAACCTGATTCTTTCTATACCATTGATTGTTGTATAGCCAAACATGAACCTCAAGTATACGATCCTACTCCACAAATACATACAAACTAAATATTAAACACTGAACCAGATTGTTTACACAATTAAATCTTTGTATTTTATACTTTGAAAGACCAAATCCTTGAAACCCTGAAACATTAATTCCTTTGTTATCCAATTCTTTCATTACCCAACATCCAAGCTTTGAAATTACCTTATTGATCCTTACAAGGATTGAAACTCTTTCATTGTTAAACACTCATTGTTGTTAATGATTCTGGTTATTGATTATTATTGCTTATTCTGTTATTATGTTAGAATTGGATTGTTTTTATAAAATTGTGGACCAGATTTGTGGTCAGACCATATAATGGTTAAGTTAGGCCAATGTGTGCCTTGGATCCAGTAGTTAGAGCAGTGCTGTGTGCTTTGCTCGGGGTTAGTGCATGACTGATCAGCAGCCTAACCTTGGTTTTTAACATGAAAATATAATATCCAATTCTAAATCATAATCCATTGTTCACTTGATATCATAATCATGTTCACTTGATGATCATTATTCTCAGTTTTGTCATTGTGTCTTGCTGAGCTAGTTAGCTCATTTGTGCGATATTGTTTCTGTTCTTTTCCAGTTAAGAAGAAACCAGTTGGTACCGCGGATCCCCAGTCCAGCGCAAGAGCTAGGGGTTCAGGTTGATTGAGCTGACCTAGTAGGCTTCTTTTAGGATAATTTAAGTCTGTAAAAGTTTGTAATAATGTTTAATACTCAGTTTTGAGTTTGGAATAGTTGGGATTTGAACGGTATGTAATATAAGTAGATGTGTGGCTTGTGTGCATACTTTAACCTATTGCGATCCGTTGGTAAATAGGGTCACTGCATATTATTGTTATCTTTATTATTGTTATAAGCAGGTGATAAATAAAGTGTGTATGTGGACCCCAAACTTCTGACCCGGGTTTAGAGGGCGTCACAGGTTGGGTATCAGAGCTACAGGTTATAAGTCACTGACACAAGCCTAGGTTGACGGGAATGGGTAGAGGGTTAGGATTAGAAATAAGGAATAGAAAGATAGAACGTCGAGAGGGTGTATGCTTCGGTATATCAGGTATTAGTGTAATTCGCGTTATGGTTCGAGATTCTTATATTGCGATATGATTTCAGATAGCAGCGATGGCCGACTCTCTTATTCCCGTATCAGCTGATCACTCAGAGCCTTCAGTGGGAGTGCCGTCTTCGGATCCACGTCCTGTTGTTCCACCAGTGTTGGCTATATTACCTCCACCTGTGTTGCAGCCCGTACCATTGCAGGTTATTCCACCTCCAGGCATGAGGCCACCTGTCAGAGGACCCCCACCTGCTGATTCAGGCTTTACTGGTCATTCAGTTACAGGAGTACCTTTTCAGTTCTCTTCCTATCCTGTCCCATATCATCAGTTTGAGGCTTGCCTTATGGAGCAGCGATTCCTTCAGGGTCAGATTCAGGAGTTACTACATATCATGCGTACTAGAGAGGTTGGGAGGGGTGAGAGGTGACTCAGAGAGAGGCTACAGGTGTTTCGTAGGACAGCTGCAGTAAGGATCGCTGAGGCTACACATGAGGACATCACTCCTAATTTCTTAGTGGAGTGGGCTACGTGGGTTCTAGAGGAGCTTGAGGAGATTTGAGGTCCAGATTTTCTATGAGCCAGAGATTTAGAGATGGAGATGTTGAGCAGTGTTGTTATGTTTATGTAGTATGTACAGTAGTGTGTAGTGTGTATCAGTAGACTTTTGAGTTATCTTTATAGACTAGCTATGCTGACTAGTGAGTAGGTTGTTGTACCCTTTTACTTTTACTTCCGAAGCGTCTTTACGCTTGTATTACCTAAAACTTTTGATCTATATATATCAGCACCTTTTCCTTTCCATTACTGTCATTTACTTTATTACACAAGTGTTACCTTACCTTATTTATTGCACCAGTTATACCCCTGTGATACCATGTACCCTGTTTTCCATAACTGTTTATATATTCTGTAAAGAAGCATGCAATTTACTTAGTTACAATTGTTTTCAAAAAGAGATATTTCTATTTTGCAAAACTGTTCTTTTATGTAAAAGATTGATTCAAAAGCTAAATAAGTTGATTGATTCTTTACAGAAAATGCCTCCCGGAAGAAATACCCGCACCAACACCCAGAATGAAGAAACTAACAACAACAACAATAACAACCAAGATGATTCAAATCCCAATGTGAACCCAGGACCCATGGACCCAGCCATAGCCCAGATTCTTCAAATCTTGGCCCAATAAACAGTTCACCTGGCACAACAACAACAAAGACAGACCAATCCCCAGGTAACTTTTAAAACTTTTCAGGCAGTATACCCACCAGAATTCAAGGGTTCTTTAGAGCCAATTGAAGCAAATGTTTGGCTAAAGGAAATAGAGAAGGCAATTGCCTTAGTGAAAGTGAAGGAAGAACAGAAGGTTGAGTTTGCAAGTTACTATCTGAAGAATGAGGCCACCTATTGGTGGGAAATGGTGAAGACATTGGAAGGTACAGATGTTATTACTTGGGAAAGGTTTAAGGAATTGTTTTTAGAAAAGTATTTTCCTCAGTTTGTTCAGGATCAAATGGAGTTGAAGTTTTTAGAATTAAAACAAGGGAACATGTCAGTAACAGATTATGAGGGTAAGTTTGAGGAATTGTCAAGGTATGTACCGTCGTATGTGGATACTGACAGGAAGAAGGCTAAGAGATTCCAGCAAGGTTTGAAACCATGGATCAGAGGGAAGGTAGCCATTTTTGAATTGGATACCTATGTAGGAGTAGTACAGAAGGCTATGATCGCAGAAATAGAGAGTGAGATGTTTCAGAAGGAAAAGGAAAGCAACAAAAGGAAATTTGAAGGGAATGAGGGCCAGTTACAACCAGGGAAGTTTTCAAATTTTAAGAAAGGCAAGTTTCAGCCAGGGAGAAATTTTAATTTCAGGAAACAGAATGCAGGAGATGGAGGCCAGAGCAACCGTCCAGTTAATGCGAATCAATTGAGATTAACTTTTCCAGATTGTCAAGTATGTGGAAAGAAGCATGGAGGAGTTTGTAACAAGTTGAACGTGGTATGTTTCAAATGCAATCAGAAAGGGCACTATTCGAGGGAGTGCCGAAATCAGCTAGCAAGAGAGCTAGCAAATAAGGATCAGCCTATCCGAAATCCAACAGTGAAGGTTCCAGCCATTGGATTTACATGCTTTTAATGTGGGAAGCCTGGACATATGGCTAGAGATTGCAAGACACCGGCCCCAGTCAGTAATACATTGAGAATCATGGGATCTACCCCAGCAGTAAATGAGACTCCAAGAGCTAGAGTTTTTGACATGTCGGTGAAAGATGCGATCCAAGATATGGATGTTGTGGCAGGTACGCTTAATGTGAATTCTTTATGTGCCAAAGTATTAATAGATTCGGGAGCAACTCGATCATTTATTTCAAAAGATTTTGTTAGTAGGTTAAATTGTCCAGTTGAGTGTTTAAATGAAATAATGACTGTGGAATTAGCAAATCAAGAACGTGTATCTGTTAATCAAGTTTGTGGGAATTGTGAGATTGAGATTTCTGGTAGTAAGTTTTGTGTAGATTTGATAACATTTAAGTTAGGAGAATTTGACGTTATATTAGGGATGGATTGGTTATCTAGGCATGATGCCCAGATAGATTGTCGAAATAAGAAGGTAATGGTGAAAACGCCAGATGAAAGGATAGTAATGTTCAAGGGTCAAAAACAAGTAAAGAAGTTCTTAACGATGATTCAAGCCAAGAAGTTACTACGACAAGGGTGTGAGCATTTCATGGTATATGTGATTGACAGAAGTCAAGAACCAACAAACCTTGAAGATATTTCAGTTGTGAATGAATTTCCAGACGTATTTCCCGACGAGTTACCAGGACTTCCTCCAGATAGAGAAATTGAATTTGTGATCGACATAGCACCTGGAACAGAACCAGTATCCAAGGCCCAGTATAGAATGGCGCCCGTCAAGATGAAAGAGCTAGCGAAGCAATTAAAGGAGTTGTTAGAGAAAGGATTAATCAGACCCGGTGTATCCCCGTGGGGAGCCCCGGTATTATTCGTCAAGAAGAAAGATGGAAGCATGAGACTGTGCATCGACTATAGGGAGCTCAACAAGCTGACAATTAAGAACAAATATCCGTTACCTAGAATTGACGATCTGTTCGACTAGTTGAAGGGAGTCAAGTATTTCTCCAAAATTGATTTAAGATCAGGATATCATCAACTAAAGATCAAGCCAGAAGATATACCAAAGACAGCTTTCAGAACAAGGTATGGACATTACGAGTTTTTAGTGATGTTTTTTGGGTTGACCAATGCCCCGGCAGCGTTTATGGACCTGATGAACAGAATTTTTAAGGAGTATTTGGATAAGTTTGTTATTGTGTTTATAGACGATATTTTAATTTATTCAAAAATGGAAGAGCATCATGCAGAACAATTGAGGACAACTTTGGAGATTTTAAGGAAAAAGAAGTTATATGCTAAATTCTCGAAGTGTGAGTTTTGGCTACAGGAAGTTCAGTTCTTAGGACACATAGTCAGTAACAAAACGATCAAATTGGACCTGACAAAGATTGAGGCAATTACGAATTGGGAAAGACCGAAAACACCCACCGAGGTAAGAAGTTTCTTAGGATTGGCGGGATATTATCGTCGATTTGTTCAAAATTTCTCGAGGATTGCTACACCATTAACAAAGCTTACACGAAAGAATGAAAAGTTTATATGGAACGACAAATGCGATGAAAGTTTTCAGGGGTTGAAGCGACGATTAATCACGGCACCTGTTTTGTCACTTCCAGATGATCATGGGAATTTCGTAATTTATAGTGATGCTTCTCACAAAGGATTAGGATGTGTTCTAATACAGCACGAAAAGGTGATTGCGTATGCGTCAAGGCAATTGAAACCACACGAACAGAAGTATCCTACTCATGAGTTGGAGCTAGCAGCCATAGTTTTCCCTTTGAAGATTTGGAGACATTATTTGTATGGAGAAAAGTGCGAGATTTTCACGGATCATAAAAGCCTAAAGTACATATTCACACAGAAGGAACTTAATATGAGACAAAGGAGATGGTTAGAGTTGATCAAAGATTATGATTGCTCGATTAATTATCATCCCGGTAAAGCGAACGTGGTAGCAGACGCATTGAGTCGGAAGGAAAGGTTGAATTTGTTATCAGTACCTGAAGATATATATAAAGAATTTCAGAAATTGGAATTGGAGATTAAAGTTTGCAAGCCTGAGGAAGTGAAAGTATACAGTATGACTTTCCAACCGGAATTATTTGAGAAAATAAAGAAATGTCAGGAAGATGGAATGGATCAAGATATAAATCGCTTGGTAGGGGAAGAGTTATGCACACAGAAAGATGACCAAGGTATTCTGAGGTTTTCATCTAGAATTTGGATTCCACCAGTAACGGAGCTGAAAAATGAAATTCTACAGGAGGCACATAATTCAAGGTATTCCATCCATTCAGGGAGTACCAAAATGTACAGAGATTTAAAGAAGAATTATTGGGGGCCACATGAAGAGGGAAATTGTGGAATGGATTAGCAAATGTTATACCTGTCAGAGAGTTAAAGCAGAGTATCAAAGACCAAGTGGATTGTTACAGCCATTGGAGATTCCAGAGTGGAAATGGGAACATATTGCCATGGATTTCATAGTTGGATTACCAAGGACAAGGGCTAATCATGATGCCATTTGGGTTATAGTGGATAGACTTACCAAGTCCGCTCATTTTTTGCCTATAAATGAAAGATTTTCGCTCGACAAGCTGGTCCATATGTACTTGAAAGAAATTATAGTTCGTCATGGAGTTCCTGTGTCTATTGTATTTGATCAAGACCCAAGGTTTAATTCAAGATTTTGGAAGAGTTTTCAAGAATGTTTGGGAACAAGACTGAATATGAGCACGGCCTATCACCCCCAGACAGACGGCCAAAGTGAAAGAACAATCCAGATAATCGAGGACATGGTACGTGTTTGTGCTATTATTTCAAAGGAAGTTGGGACGAACATTTACCTCTGGTAGAGTTTGCTTACAACAACAGTTAGCATGCCAGCATTGGGATGCCACCCTATGAAGCCCTTTATGGACGCAAATGTAGATCTCCAATATATTGGGACGAAGTAGGAGAACGCAAGATACTTGGACCTGAACTGGTACAGCAGACAAAAGAAATTGTTGAAATTATCCAGAAGAGATAGATAGCCGCACAAGATCGTCAGAGGAAATATGCATATCAGTCAAGGAAAGACATGGAATTTGAAGAAGGAAGCTTAGTATTACTGAAAATATCACCGTGGAAAGGACTAACGAGGTTTGGAAAGAAAGGAAAGCTGAGTCCATGATATGTCGGACCTTTTGAGATCCTAAAGCACGTTGGCAAAGTAGCTTACGAGTTAGCGTTACCACCGCACATGGAGCACATTCACAATGTCTTTCACGTATCAATGATTAAGAAATATAATCCAGACTCCAGGCATGTAATAGAATATGAGCCAATAGAGCTTCAGGCAGATTTATCATATGTAGAAACTCCGATAGAGATTCTAGAGGAAAGAGAGAAAGTATTGAGAAATAAAGTGATAAAGTTAGTAAGAGTATTGTGGAGAAACCCGAAGGTTGAAGAGTCAACCTGGGAGTTAGAAAATGATATGAGAGAAAAGTACCCTCATTTGTTTTCTTAGGAGATTCTGGGGACAGAATCCTTTTTAAGGGGGGAAGGATGTAATATCCGGGATATATCGTGTGATTATTTTTGCTATTAAATAATTATTATGTGTGTTTAGTATCTATTCTGTGAGTTAATTGTTAAATGTTATCTGTACTTGGATATTCAAAAATAATATTAATTGAGTATTTTAATTTTATATGTCCAAAATAAAACATAGATAATTGTCATATCTTCCTAATTATTTTTATGTTGATTTATGGATTTATAAGGATCATATGAAATTTATAAAATCTTTTTCTAAGTATTTAAAATCTATATTATAAAAACGGGAACCAATCGACGTCATCCGTTGTTACGTTTTTGGAACCCGAAACTCTTCCAACAACTCCTTCCTAACCTAATTGTAATATTCTGAGCATATTCCATGTTTCGACTTTTTCAATTCGGCGTACGGTTTGTTCTGCGCGGGTCCCGGCGCAACATTTTCAATACAATATTCGTTTCGGTAAATCAATAAAACCCGTATTTTCGATAAACGGGAGCTTTTTATTAAACTATCCCAATTATCATTTCATAATACGTGTAACCAGGCTCTGAGACCAAGACCGCAGTACAAATTGTACTGATTTGGATAATTATCCCAAAAACCGATACCGTTTGGATCAGTTTTTACAAATAAACGTACCGTTTTATATCCGGAATGATCCAACGGGATACTAATATTCCGTAAATATAAATAGCCTTTTTCCGTATTTTATTTCGTATCAAAATCATTTGCAGATAGTTAATTCTATAATTTTCAGAGAAAAACCCTAATTACATAAACTGTTCTAAGAATCAAACAGCAAAACGAAGGCGTTACCGATCTCTATTTTCAAAGCTTGAGTAACCAAAACGAAGGATTTGAAGTGTTCTATCAGATTATGAGCTTTGTTTCACTGCAGAATCAAAGGTTTATTTTCTGGAAATTTATTTATTTTCGAATTAAATTTATTAAAAATATGAATTTTTGTTCGGATGATTGTTTGTATGATTTGATGATTGCATGTTGTAGAGCTTGTTTTCCTGATGATTTTGATATATTATACGTCTGCTTTGGAATTCAATAACATGTTCAAATTTGAGTTTATAACCCGTGTGAATGTTCTTAATTGAAATTTAGGGGTTTCTTATTTTGAAATAGATTGATGTTGTGGTATAGTGTATTGTATTCTCTGTGAAATTTGAAATCTAGTCGTACAAGTTTCATGAATCAACGAGGTGTGTAGAGAAGGGAGTTGTGTTTTGAAGTTTACGTCGAACCCGCCGGAAACCGGCGAGTTTCTTGATCAAATTCCGGTCAAGTCTGGGGTTATTGATGAATTTTGATTGCAGATATAGGTTCCTGGTGTTGTGTAGTTTAATTCTGGAGGTGATGGTGGTGGGAGGATGCCGGAGGTGAGTTCTCCGGCCACCCCCGATTTTCCGGCGACTGGAACTGCAAAATTGCAGTTTAGTCCCTGTATTTTTTAAGATGGTGAAGTTTAGTCCCTATAGTTTGCAAAGTTTTCAAAAATAGGATTCATGTTTATGAAATGTTTAAAAATCATATTTCCTATTTATTTTTATTATAAAAATTCATTTTTAATTTTTGAAAATTCTGAAAATTATTATTTTAATTCCGAAAATTATTTTTTAATTCAAAAATAAATCTAAATTAATTAGTTAATTAATTTCAGTTAATTTTTAATTAATTAGTTGGTCAATTAATTCGAAAATTAATTGATTAATTGATTTAATTAATTATTAATTGATTTTAATTAATTATTTAATTAGATTTAATTATTTAAAAATGATTTAAGAATTCCAAAAAATAGTTTCGAGCTTTAAAATATTATTTTAAATTTTTTTCTAAAGCTCGATAATTAGTATAAAATTGTTTCGGAGCCAGAATTGGCCTACCGAACCCTATTTATTAACCCGAAATTGATCCAACGACCCGTTTTAATTCCGAATTTTTTTTTAAAAAAAAATCATTTTAAATATCAGAAAGCCTATTTATGACCCAAGACTTCTTTATAAATAATATATCATTGATTACGTGATGTATTATGTGCTATATGTGACTTGTTGATTGACTATCAGTCTATATATTCGGTGTTTACTTGATTATTGCATAACTTTCAATCCGTTAATTGGATTTGGGTAAAAGGAAGGGTAGATAGAAGTATGTGTTGAATAGAACTCTATGAGTCGATTATTGATAGATGCTTATGATATGTGAGCAGAAGAGGCAAGGCGTAGGAAAGGGAAATAGGTAGTTGAGGAGTAAGATGATTGTGATTGGAAGCGACTGCAGTGTAGTAAGTTAATACCAGGCAAGTGTTCTGAACTTTCTCGAGATATTGCAGTACTTGATAGTCTTGTTGATATTGCGAGTGCTTTGAAGCACTGTACCCTAAATCTTGATTCCAGTTATTGATCTTGAGCCGTAACCTGATTATTTCTATACCATTGATTGTTGTATACCCAAACACGAACCTCAAGTATACGATCCTACTCTACAAATACATACAAACTAAATATTAAACACTGAACCAGATTGCTTATATAATTAAATCTTTGCATTTTATGCTTTGAAAGACCAAATCCTTGAAACCTTGAAACATTAATTCCTTTGTTATCCAATTCTTTCATTACCCAGCATCCAAGCTTTGAAATTACCTTATTGATCCTTACAAGGATTAAAACTCTTTCATTGTTAAACACTCATTGTTGTTAATGATTCTGGTTATTGATTATTATTTCTTATTCTGTTATTATGTTAAAATTGGATTGTTTTTATAAAATTGTGGACCAGATTCGTGGTCAGACCATATAATGGTCAAGTTAGGCCAATGTGTGCCTTGGATCCAGTAGTTAGAGCAGTGATGTGTGCTTTGCTCGGGGTTAGTGCGTGACTGATCAGCAGCCTAACCTTGGTTTTTAACATGAAAATATAATATCCAATTCTAAACCATAATCCATTGTTCACTTGATATCATAATCATGTTCACTTGATGATCATTATTCTCAGTTTTGTCATTGTGTCTTGCTGAGCTAGTTAGCTCATTTGTGTGATATTGTTTCTGTTCTTTTCCAGTTAAGAAGGAACCAGTTGGTACCGCGGATCCCCAGTCCAGCGCGAGAGCTAGGGGTTCAGGTTGATTGAGCTGAGCTAGTAGGCTTCTTTTGGGATAATTTAAGTCTGTAAAAGTTTGTAATAATGTTTAATACTCAGTTTTGAGTTTGGAATAGTTGGGATTTGAACGGTATATATTATAAGTAGATGTGTGGCTTGTGTGCATACTTTAACCTGTTGCGATCCGTGGTAGTTGGTAAATAGGGTCACTGCATATTATTGTTATCTTTATTATAGTTATAAGCAGGTGATAAATAAAGTGTGTATACCCCAAACTTCTTACCCGGGTTTGGAGGGCGCCACAGTGCATGTGCTTGTGTTAACATAGAATCATACATACATGAGTTATAAAAAAAGAAGCCTTGCAAGTGATGGATAGATTCAATTGTGTGTAAAAGGGTTTGGAAGTATAATGATACTTGACAGAAACCGATATCCAAACTTGTTGATATTATACACAAAATTTAACATAAATAACATGCTTTAATATATATTAACAGAGATTATAACCAACCTCCAGATATGAACATATTTATCGTCCTTTATGGTTCAAGAAAAAAAAATAATTTTTTGTACCTCCAAAATGATGAAAATAAAAAGTTATAAAATTGTTGGAAGAATTATCAATCGATCAAAATAATTTTTTTTTACTGTTCAACCTATTTATGTCCATATATATATAAAAGATTTTAATAAAACCTTTCTCTTGGAAAGAATAGAATTTTAATAAAAAAATTACTTTTTTATAAACTTGGATTTTATTTCTACTTCTTCATGTACTTTGATTTTATTTTCTAAAATATAGGACCTAAAAAATGAGGTTTCAATTTTTTGAATTAAAATTTAGGAGTTTCAGAACAAAAAAAATAAATATAATTGAAGCGATTTTGGAGCTCACGGGATTTTTGCTTATATAAATGAAATAAATGTTTAATATAATTCTTATCTAACTTGTCTCTTATAAGTACCTTAAGATTAGGACCCTAAAAGGAAAATTTTAATTTTTAATATTAAAAAATAGAGAAATAATAGGGGAAAAAAAAGATAAATATGATTCATATTACATCTTCCGGAAGTCAACTTGTTATATATCCAGAATACTTCAATGTATATTAGGTTTGAACTTCAAATTAAATAGGGATTTACGGTTTAAGTTAGTTGACAAAAAGATAAAATATGTTTAAACAAATTCTAAACATAATCGATTTCTAAATATTTATTATATTCTCTAATTCAAGTGTATATTCTCATTTATATAATAGGTTTGAACTTTAAATTTAAATAGAAAATTAAGATTTAAGTTAGTTTAGTAAAGTAATTTTTTTTAAATAAATTCTAAATAGGATTCATTTCTAAATATTTATTATCTTAGCTAGTAATTGAAATAAACAAATTCTAAATATGATTGACTTCTAAATATTTATTATCTTCCCTATTAATTCGAATAAAAAAATTCTAAATATGATTGCCTTCTAAATATTTATTACTTTCTCTATTAATTTGAATATATAAAAGGAAATTTAATTTATTGAATTAAAATAGAGGATTTCTAGAAAAATAGATAAATAATTTTTAGACGATTTTGGAGCTCCTGAGATTTTCCTTTATTTACATATAAACATATTAATTTTCGGAATTGAGGTATTCATAATTTCGAGTTTATATCCAAATTTAGGTGAAACAAAATTAGGTTACAGGCAATACATTCGAGCCCAAATATAATAGATCATATTTTGAATTTGAATTTTTAGTTATTTTTCTGGTTTGAATTTGGATTTGGTCAATCGCTATTCATTGCGACATAATTACCATCCTTTTAGTTCAGTTATTAAATTTCGAGTAGTTCTAGGTATTGAAAATTTGGTAAAAAAATAATTTTAAAATGATATAACATGGGTGGTGTTATGGATTAAAAACTAAGGTATATTAATTGATGTACCTACTACTAGGGTTCGTGAGCTCCGAGACTCGATTTGACTGCTCTTGTGTCTCGTGATTCGATCTGTCTTAACAAGATGCCTACGTACCTTGTTGATTTCCAAGGATCAAGTCAAAAAAATGTACGTACTTCTGATGAGGAGGGGTGAGACCCCTTATATAGGTGTTGGAAGTCCCTGAATTGGACTAGATCTAGGAGACTTAGTGAACAAGTCTCAGATTTCACTACACCATAAAATGCCTACTGTAACACCAAAAAAACGTTGCATTAGGGGGTAAATATGTTGCTCTTGCCCCACTTTTAAGCTAAGGTGACATTTTCTTAAAGATAGATTTTTCCATGTTGCCTTAGGGGTCTAAGGTAACATCTTTGGTGCCTAAGGCAACTTCATGTTTTAACTTGTTTATATGTTGCCTTAGCTTGCTAATGCAACAAAAAAGAGAGATCAGTTGTAACTTATTTTTTATGTTACCTTAGAGTTTTAAAATATTTTTAAAAGTGGGCCCCGCGGTGGGACCCACTCGCTGACATGGCAAGTTTGGGGCCCCAGTGATGAGTTATCTTGATGACGTGGCGAGTGGGCCATAGAACCTAATGTAACACTTTCAAAAGCTGTTGTAACATTATAACTAGCCTAATGAAACATTTTAAACATACTATGGTAACAGTTTAAGAGGCTATTGTAACACTTTAGCGAAAAAAAATTGAAATGCTTATTCTGTAAAATAAAGAATCCCAATTATACAATTTCATAAATGCATCAAACCCAAATATTAAACATCCAAATCTACAACCAAATTAAACGTCCAAACTAACTATAAACAAGTTCACATTCTTTACTTAACAACAGCCATAGATTAAAAATTTTAAAAAGTACTACTAGAAGCTAATGCTTGAATTTGTATCACTTTCTCCTGGACTCCACCATCTGGGCCTTTCCCTTTCTATACACATGAAGCTTTCTCTTATAAGCTTTCTTCGTTCCCCTGAAATATTAACTAAGTTATTTGCAAACAAGAAATCGAACCAGCAAATAACAGTAAATATAACTAATTAAACCAACTAATTTACCAACTACAACCATCTCAAGTTTACAACCTCAAAAATAACAGTAAACATAACTAATTAAACCAACTAATTTACAAACATAATTACACAAGACTTATATATAGACCGTGTGATCATGTTTACTGAAAATAGTTATCAATTTACAAACATAATCTGCAAATTTTAGAATTCAGTTAAAGAATATTCATATAATTTTGGTAGAGTTTGACCAGTAGGTTGGTTATTAAGCTCAAAATAGATATATATCTACCATTCGGGACTGTGGAAGGACATAAATTTAATTGACAGTTTATAGTATCATTGGGAACATTTTATCTGATCAGAGCCTTAGTATCTGGATATCATACCAAGCATGTCATCAAGAATTAACATATATAATATATTTTATACTGGAAAATATAAACCAACTGCAGGAGTAGAATTTACTATGTTCTATTTTATATTTCAACCACACAAATTATATATTTCAACCACACAAATTATAAGATGAAGAATCAACCACGCTTTTTATTATATATTTCAACCACACAAATTATAAGATGAAGAGAAGTTTAGTTTATTTGTCAAGAAGTAAAATTAGAGTAATATACCATATTTCATTGTACCGTAGTTTTTGCAGAATGACTCCAAGTCGTAATGAGATGATCTCAAGATTATGAAAAGAAATTTACAACATACCTAGAATAACATAAAATCCATTTCTCACAAGATAAGCTGCTGCTTGCCTGGGTTTTTTCCAAGTCTCAATGAGATGATCTCACGGTCACGAAAAGAAATTTGCAACGTACCTAGAACAACATAAAATCCATTTCTCAAAAGATCAGCTGCTGCTGCAGCAGCACCCAAACCAGATGTTGCCTGTCAATACCACAAATACCAATCAAGAACTCACATTAACTAACACTACAACAATACGTATTAAAAAACCAATGTGCTTATTTACGCCAGTGATAACACAGACATGCTTTCTATAAACTCTGCTATTCATCATTTCAACCATCTTATGAGCTTGTGGTTTGTGAACAGAATATGACAAGAGTGGAACCTCACCCTTATTTTGTCACGTATGACAAACATTAAAGTTGTTTTACGAGGGCTGAACAATCGCATCATGACCTGAAATGTTCGTTATAAGTTACCCTGGCCTCAGATGCATTTGAAACATAAAACCAGAGCTTTATATTATTTTACCTGAAAAACAGTCTTCAAGAGTGGCTTGTTTGCAGCGTGCTCCAGTCCAATGTCATAACACCACCTAAGTATCAAAAGATATAAGAAAACTGAAACATAAATTTACAAGAAATATCAATTTCTATTAGTATTTTCTGACGGAGGTAATACAAAAGTGTGTGCTAGAAACTGAAGCAACCATACATATTTATTAGCACAATATCTGAAACAGCAAGGAAAAAGAGAGCACTCTGCTTTTCATATCTAGTATCATCATGTTAAAAAAAATTGCACAACTAAGTGAGAAATAACATAAAAATTATGTTTATTCTCTCCAAACTCAAAAAAATAAAGTAACATATATACTAGGGTCTACAGGAATTTTGGTCCAATTTGTTCACAGTAGAAGAAGTGATTCCATATGAAATCAATCAATTTGTAAATTGATTTAACACATAACTTGTTAAATTCGAGGGGTTAAGAAAAAAGTGTGACAAATAAGATAAATTGGTAACTACATAGAGGAATTGTTTTCAAGAAATTAGTGAAAATAGGAAACAAAACACCGCTTCCCGGTTCTCTTCCATCAGTACCCTCCAGATCTTATTATAACTCAAACTCGGAAATTTAAACCGGAGAAAACCTGAAATCAAAGGGAGACATCAATTAGATGAACTTTGAAGTGAAAAAATCAAATCAATTTTACCTCAAAACAAAGAACCCCAAATTTGAAGGGCCATTACCCCAAATCTTATATACATTCAAAGCCCCCTTAATTTGAAAAAGAAAATTTACCGGAGATAAAGAGATTTATATAAGAGATATAAGAGAGAGGGGCTGTGTGTATGAGGGAGAAATACAAGAAAGAGAGAAACAGAGAGTGAATTTTACAGAGAGAGTTTGAGGGACGGAGAAAAGTGAGAGAGAGCAAAAGAACAAGAGGCTCTATGTGTTGAAAATGGGTTGAATTGTCGGCGCCTTTTACCCAAAAAATATGGCGCTTCATTTGAAATTTTTCATAAATTTTGCCCGGAAAATTTCCAAGTGTCCCAAAATTTGTATATAATTTATGTTTTATTATTATAATAAAAGATACTAAATAATTATTTAAAGAAAATATTAGTTATCTTTATGTACTTTATTACTTATATAAATCTGCATATTTATGATATAATAATTTTATTTTAAAAATTAGTATATCAATGCTCATATAAAAATTAGGATAATTTATAATATTTTAAATTTTTATTTTTTAAAAATTCCAATTTTTATTTTTTAAAAATTCTAATTTTAATTTTTTAAAATTTATTACTTTAAAAAACTTTATTTTAAAATTTATCATGCATCTCATTTATTAAATTTGTATATCACATTAAATTCTTGACAAATCATTTTAAATTAATATTTAATCTTAAAAGATATTATATTTATATTTTAATACTCTAAGGTAACACTTTGGCATGAATGTTGCAAGCTCCAATATTTTCTACCTAATGTAACATGATGTTTTTGGCTAAGCTAACACAAAAATGCAATGTTACATCAGCTCATAAGTCTCATAGCTAGGGTAACATATTTGGTAACATTTTTTTAAGGGGGCGTTGCGATAGGCCATATATGGTGTAGTGTTTAGAATGGACTTTGGAGTCCTAGGAAGTAGGAAGTTGATTCCTTATTCAATTAGGTCCCTTGGAAGCTGATCTACAAGAATTTATATCTTCATTAGGACTCATATTGGCAGCTGATTTCTCCCTTATTTAATTAATTACGAAATTAATAAATATTCAGGGTTTTGGGCTTTCTTTGTTCCGTTAAGCCTCATCTGGTCCATCAAGCCTGATCAATGTGTTGATCCTATTGGTCTGAATGTCATACATCTTCTTAATGGGCCTTGTAGCCCAAACCATGTACAATCAATGCAATCAGGATTTATTTCATTCCCTATCATTTGCCCCCCAACTCCTGGGAAATCGTAAAAAGATTTTGCAGGAGTTAAGTTCTTTCTTTCCCTTACAGGGTATCGTTTTTACGTAAAGTGTGGACCGACCTACATATTTATAACGATTTTCCTTTGTACATGACTTCAGGGATTTTTTTTCCTAATTTTCTGGAATTGTCCCTTAATTTCCAGTAAATTCTCATAATTTCTGGATACTATTCCTTATTTTTCAGGAATTTTCCCTTAATTCTGGGATTTTTCCTTAATTTTCAGGAATTTTCCTGGGATTTTTTCCTTAATTTTCAGGAATTTTCCCTTAATTCTGGGATTTTTCCTTTAATTTTCAGGAATTTTCCCTTAATTCTAGGATTTATCCTTAATTTTCAGGGTTTATTCCTAATTTCTAAAAATATTCATACTTTTCAGGAAACTTCTAAGGAATTTCTACAATTTTTGCGAATATTTTTAGAAATTTTCCCCCCATTTCCCTTTTCTTTATCTCCTTTTTTTAAAAAAAAAATCGACCAAGATCCTGTTCGACCAGGATCCTGGTCGAATTAACCTCTACTATGCCCTTGTCGAAGGCATTTTCGAGGAGAAGTTGTCGACGAGGATTCCTGGCCGAATTTCGGTCATGATTTTTCCTATATTTATTATATTTTTTTGACTGAAATCTTGACTGAATTAGCCCTTACCTAGTCTTGGTCGATAGCTATTTCGATCTGGAGTGTTCGACTAGAATTCATGACCCTTTCGGTCAAGATTTCTTTTGTTATTCTGACTGAACTCAGCCTTCCTTTTGATCCTGATCGTGGACTTCTTCGACCAAGAGCATTCGATCAGGAACCTAGTTAGAATCTTGACCGAATTTAGGTCAGGGTTCACTTCTGATTTTAGTATATTGGGCTCCCCTTTTGTTTTTGCCCTGATTGGGCCTCATCCCTGGGCTTTCCTTTGGGCCTTTCCCTTATTTTCTTTTTAGAAAATTCTAGATTTGGGCCCTTCTATTGGGCTTGATTTTAATGGGCTTGTTATATTCTCAGGCCCAGTAAGATTCACATAATTATTATCTATTTTCTGACTTGGGCCCTTACACTGGGCTTCTATACTCCCAGGTCCAGTAAGATTTGGGCTGGGCCTTTATTTCAAACCCAAATTCCAGAATGTTCTGGAATTCTGAAGTTTATTCCACACTTATCATTTTTATTTCCAGATTTTTCTGGATCCTTCCAGAATTTCCTCAAAAATATACATTTAAATCAAGTTTTTAATTTTTTTTTATTCTTAAAAAACTCCTAGATCCTTCTAGATCCTTATGTTTTTTGGGCCCAAATGGGCTTTTAAGGCCCATTTTGCTGGTTTGGGAGGCTATATAAGAGTAAGGTGGGGGTGTGATTTCACTCACACCTCTCATTTCATTTCAAAAATCTCCTCTCCTCTCAACCACTCTCAATACTCCTCTCCTTTTAGGAAATTTCCGGCCATCTCTTTAGCCTTTTCCGGCCTTTTTCATCTCCCCAAGCTTCCAAGCTTTCTTCTACCTCCATTAATGGCAGACAAGGGTTCTGAGAGAGCGGCTAAGATTGTCTCAGCTTTGAAACGAGGTAACGATATCAAAATCCTCTCTTCTTACATGTCTTTATTAGATATGATTAACAGTAGATGGGATGAGTACCATTCTAATGCACATCTTGATTCGATTGATTATTGTAACACCTGGCACAATATAGATTTTGATAAAATGAACGCGCTTTATAACGTTTGCCCTCCCCTTAGGCTAGTTCCTGTTAGTGGTGGTGATCGTACTTGCCACTGGAAACCAGATATTCCTTTTATTTACACAGATGCCCTTAATGTTGGGCTTAGGTTTCCTTTCCACGATTTTATCCCCCACTTGCTAGCAGACTTACAAATCAACCCCTGTCAGCTTCTTCCAAATGCTTGGAGGAACATTTTATGCTTCATGGTCTCCTGTCTTAGGGAAGGTTTTCCTTTGTTATTAGCAGTTTTTAGGAAAAACTTCCAGTGTTATAACAATTCTCAAAGTCTTTGTGGTTGGGTCTACATTAAACAAAGGCCCAAGTGTAAACACATTTTTAATAGTGCTTCTATTCCCGACAGCAACCCACACTGGAGGAGTAGTTTTGTCCAGTTAAAGTGGGAGAATGGGGACTGGGGCACCCTTTTCAGATCTTCCTTCGGGAAGGTTAGCAATGGTAGCCTCAAATCCATTCACCTAACTCCCAAGGAGACTACCATTTATAATGAGCTCATTCGGGATGATGGTGCCACTCCTAGCTGGACTCTTTAGAGGAGTTTTCCCTTATTCAAGTGGGACTCTCCTCATTTTCTCCTTAGGGTATCTTTCTTCCCTTCTTGTTTTTACTTTCTTTCATGCATTATTGACACCACTTATTTTTGTTTTTCTCTTATGTTTGCAGCTGCTAAGGAAATTAATGAGGATAACGTGCCTGTTATTGAGGAAACCGCGAGGACGAAGAAGGCTCGGCTTGTGGGACTAGACACCCGGGGGAAGGCTACGGAGCCTAGCTTCTTAAAGAAGCATAAGAAGCCTATGATGAAGGCTCCTTCTGAGGGAACTGAAGCCCCAAATGCCCCTATCTCTGCTGCTGCTCATGCCTTTGCTGCCACTGGTGCCTTCCAGCCCCTTTGGGGATTTTGCCGAGGGGATACTGTGGTTGGTTCCACCAAGCATGCCTGGGATTGGTCCTATCATGGTGTGACCCCCAAGGACTTTACTGATGTTGTGGCTGCCCCAGACTTGGAGAGGATAAAGCTTATGGGTGCTCAGTCCTTGGCCTCGGTACGACCCTTTTTAAAAATTTTACTTTCTTTTTACTTATAGCATTCACTTGCCTTATATCTTGTTTATTATTTTGTTTCAGTCTAACGCCTATTTCCAAGGCACTGTTAGGCAAGCTGAATCTTGGAAGAGGGCCTTGGACAAGGCTGACAATGCCCTCAAGAAACAGTAGAGGAAGTATGCTTCTTTGGAGAGAAAGTTGAAGCGTAAGGAGGAGGAGCTCGGAGAGCCTAATGCCGAGCTGGTTGTGCTGAGGGCTGAGAAGGATAAGGCGATCAACAACCACTTGGACTCGGAGGAGTTCACTCAGTCTATGAGAGTGAGGGATGACTCGGTATTCCCTGGGTTTTTTAGGACTGGCTGGGACACGGCCCTTGGAACCGTGAACGAGGCTTGTCCTGACATCAACCCAACGGACTACATTTGCCCTGATGACGAGGCTTTATTATAGAGGTTTCGCACCCGAGTAGTTGTTTCGGACCGCGCTCCTCAGGCCCCACTTCTTCCTCCTCCTGAGTCATCATCTCGGCCATCAGCCGATCATAGCTCTTCTTCCTCCGGGACCATTGAGACATCTAGCGAAAGTGGTGGAGACGATGATATGGATGTCGAGTGCATCTCTGCCCCTTAGAGCTTTTCTAGCCCTATGTGGCTTATTTATTTTACTTTGTTTTTAAGACTTTATTTATCAGACTTTGTATTGCCTATTCGAACCAGTCTTATTTATCGAACTTTATGCTTTTATCTCATGCACTTAGTTAACTTGCCATGCCATAGGGATTTGTTAAACATATTTCGAAATCTCTCTAAATTTCATAAACTATTGGGATTCATCCCTTACATAAGTCTTAATAAATCTCAAACTTAAAAAATAAAACTAAAATATGTAATCCTAAGCAAGCAAAGCTTCAAGGTGCTTTTCAACCTACTTGTCATCTTGACAAGTGAAAATCGTGCTCAACCATTTTACACATAGTAAACCTTCAGGTTCTACGCATTCCAGGTTCTTGGGACTTCAAAACCATCCATAGTCTCCAACTTATAGGTTCCCCTTCCTTGAACACGTTTGACCTTGTATGGCCCTTCCCAATTTGGGGCAAGATTTCCTTTCTACCCAACACCAGAAGCTTCTACCTTCCTCAGAACCAAGTCACCTTTCTTGAAGAACCTTTTCTTAACCTTTAGGTTGTAGTAGAACGAAGCCTTTTCTGATATTCCACTATCTTCGCATATGCCTCATCTCGTACTTCATCAATTAGATCCAGGGCTAATCTTTGCCCTTTCTCATTTTCCTCGGCACTAAAAGCTTGAATCCTGGGAGACGAATGTGATATCTCTACAGGAACAATCGTTTATGCCCCATATGCTAACATGAATGGAGTTGCTCCAGTCGTGACTCTACAGGTAGTCCTATAGGCCCATAGTATTGGGAGTATTCCATCCACCCAGTTATTCCTCGACTTCTTGATGATCCTCTTCTTTAGTTCATCCAGGATTATTTGATTTTCCGCTTCTGCTTGCCCATTGGCTTGCGGGTGAGCCACAGAGGTAAATCGCAACTTAATTCATTCTCCTCACAATAATTCTTGAATTCTTCATTGTTGAACTGTGTTCCATTATTGGTAACTACGATACGGGAAATTCCATATCGGCACATGATGTTTTCTCGCAGGAATTGTGCGACCTGCTTAGTTGTGATCTTAGCCAAAGGCTTGGCTTCAATCCATTTAGTAAAATAATCAATGGCTACAATCAGGAACTTCCTTTGTGCTGTGGGCATGGGGAAAGGCCCAGGTATATCCATTTCCCACATGGCAAAGGGGATGGGAGAGTTGATGGAAGTCAACATCTCGGGGGGTTGTCAAACAACAAGTGCATGTTTTTCACAACGATCACACTTCTTCACATACTCTTTGGCATCGGCCATCATCTCTGGCCAATAGAAGCCTAAACGGGTTATCTGATGAGCCAGCGCTCTACCCCCCAAGTGTTGCCCACAAACACCTTCGTGTACCACTTCAAGAGCCAAGTGTGCCTCATCAGGCCTGAGACATCTTAAGTAAGGAACTACATAAGATCTTTTATATAAAATTCCATCGATCAAGGAGTATCTCAATGCTCGAACAGCCCAACTTCCATGCTTCAATCATGTCATTTTAATATGGGCCTTAATGAGATCTATCCATGACATTCCCAGCCCTATAGGAGCTACAAGCTTAAAATCAATGCTTCGTGTCTTCAAAACGCGGAAGTATACGTTTCCTGAACTTTCCTCTATCTCATATGAAGCAAACTTTGACAATAGATCCCCCTTAGCATTTTCCTCCTTTGGGATGTGCTCAACATGGCACTCATCGAATTGAGTCATCACAGCTCTTACTAGGTGGACATACTTAGCCATTGTACCATCTCTTGCCTCAAACTCTCCCTTCACTTGGGATATGACCAACTTCGAGTCTCCATAGACCTTCAAGTTCTTGACTCTTAGTGTCCCTGCTAGGCCGAGGCCAGCTATCAGAGCCTCATATTTTGCTTCATTGTTTGTGGTTGGGAAGTCTAATTTTATAGCATATTCAATCACAAACTCATCGGGGTTTTGTAAAACTAGCCCGACTTCACTTGAATTTGTTTTTGATGCTCCATCAAAATAGAGAACCCAATATTCGTTCTCCTTAACTTCCATTTATTTGCCTCCTTTATCAACTTCTGTGTCTTGAGGTATAGTGTCTTCCTGCCCCCTGACTTCTTGGTTGGGTATGGTACATTCCACCACGAAGTCAGCCAATGCCTGGGCTTTTATTGTCGTTCGTGGCTTGTACTTGATGTCAAATTCTCCCAACTCTATTGCCCACTTAATCAGCCTCCCACTAGCCTTGGAATTATAAATAATATTTCTCAATAGCTGATTTGTTAGCACCTCAATTTGATGAGCCTAAAAATAAGGATAGGACTTTCTTAAAGCCATTACCAAGGCTAAAGCAAACTTCTCAATAGTTGAATAATTCAACTCAGCCCCATGCAGAATTTTGCTAACATAGTATACGGGTTTCTGGACTTTAAGTTCCTCCTTAACCAATACAGTGCTCAAGGCATTTTCTGAAACGGCCAGGTACAAGTATAAGATTTTATTCAGAGCTGGTTTGGCCAACAACGGGGCCTGGGCCATATATTTTTTTAATTCCTCGAATGCCTTCTGGCTTTCCTCTGTCCATACAAAATCCTTAACCTTCTTCAAGGACTTGAAGAACGACAAGCACTTGTCCCCAGATTTGGAGATGAATCACCCCAATGCAATAACCCTTCCAGTGAGCTTTTGAACATCTTTGACAGTTTTTGGTGGCTCCATGTCCAGGATTGCCTTTATTTTTTCGGGATTGGCCTCAATTCCTCTTTTGGAGACCATCAGTCCCAAAAACTTTCCAGATCCCACTCCGAAAGCATACTTTGCAGGATTTAACATCATCTTGTGGTATCTCAAGACCTCAAAAGCTTCCCTCAAATGGGTTATATGGTCAGTCTTTACTAGACTCTTGACTAACATGTCATCGACATAAACTTTCATGGTCTTGCCAATAAGATTCTTGAAAATATTATTTACCAACCTTTGATAGGCGGCTCCTACATTCTTGAGATCAAATGCCATAACAAGATAGCAATAAACACCAAAGTCAGTGATGAATGATACCTTTGGGATGACGTCCTTGTGCATTTTGATCTGATTGTATCCACTGAATCCATCCATGAAGCTCAGCATCTCATGTTCAGCAGTAGGATCTATTAATGTATCTATCCTTGGCAATGGGAAACAGTCCTTGGGGCATGCGTCATTCAAATCGGTGAAATCCACACACATCCTCCATTTTCCATTAGCATTCTTTACCATCACAAGGTTTGCTAACCATTCCGGAAATTATATCTCCTCGATGAAACCAGCCTCTAAGAGCTTCCCTACTTCTTGTTTATAGCTTTTTGCCTCTCTGGGGCAAAACTTCTTTTCTTTTGCTACACTGTCTTCCGATTCGGATCCACATTCAGCTTATGAGTAATCAGTTTCGGGTCTATGCCTGGCATATCAGCTGCCGACAATGCAAAAATATCACTATTTTATTGCAAAAATTTCACCAACTTCCCTCTAAGGGGCTCCTATAGTGTGACTCCAACGAAAGTCACTTTCTCTGGATCCTCAGGAGCCAAAGGAATCGAAACCAAGTCTTCTGCTGGCTTCCCTCTTTTATCATCATTCTCTCGAATATCAAGATCTTCAATAGGCATAACCTGCCCCCAACTCCATCTGCCCTAAGAGAGGCTACGTAACAACTCCTTGCCATTTTTTTATCTCCTCTCTCTTCTCCAATCCCATTCTGGGTGGGAAACTTCATCACTGAATGGTAGGAGGAAAGGACTGCCTTGAAGGCATGTATTCCTGTTCTTCCCATGATCGCGTTATAAGTTGAGCTAGCCTTTACCACCACAAAGTCCAACATCTGAGTTGCTTGTCTTGGTTCCTGAACTATGGTTATTGGCAACTTAATTATCCCTTCCACGGAGCACTCAACTCCTGTGAATCCATATATTGGCATATCATTCGGGGTTAGTTGAGAATCATTGTAACCCATTCTTAAAAAGGTATCATGGAGTAAAATATCCACCGAGGCACCGTTATCTACAAGGACCCTCTTCACCGGGCTATTCCCTACTATTGGTGTTATGACCAGCGGGTCGTCATGAGAAAATTTCACACCCTCTAAGTAAGAATCATCAAACATCATTGTTACTCCTGTCCTGGCCCTCTTCGGGGCTTCCCCAACAATATGCATAACCTCTCTAGTATACGCTTTCCTGGAGTTCCTGGATAATCCAGCAGCAGTTGGTCCTCCAAAAATTGTATTTATCACAGGCCCTCGGGGTCGCGGTCCTCCAAAGATTGCATTTATCACCGATCCCCTAGGCTGGGGATTCCGGCCCTGATCGTCTTGCTCCCTCCTACGATCTTCAAAGTTCTTTCTCCCATTGTTGTTCCTATCTCCTCCGTCTCCAGTGTACTTGCTCAATATTCCTTTTCGAATGAGGAACTCTATTTCATATTTCAATTACCTACACTCATCAGTGTCATGACCAGCATCCTTGTGAAACCTGCAATATTTGCTCTTATCTAGCTTGGTAGGGTCAGCCTTCAAGGGTTTAGGCCAACGAATATCTCTTTCTTTCTCGATTTCCATCAAGATTTGGCTTCTAGGAGCATTCAAATTAGCATATTCAGTGAACTTTTGCCCATGTCCTCCCTTCTTCGGGGTTGGATCAGGGTTTTGCTCAATTCTAGGATACTTTTCCTTAGAAATATATTCCAGATTAGTTTTTCGCTTCTTTCCTACAACGGGCTCATTACTTACTACTGTCTTCCTCATGCTCTCCTCCACTTTGATGTATTTCTCTGCCCTATCTTGGAGCTGCAACATGCTTTCAGGGGGGCGTTTGGCCAAGGACATCTTGAAAAACTCGTCCCTAGTTCCCTGTTGCAGTGCTATTGTAATAACCCCAATTTTTGGAATTTTTAAAACACTGATGAATAGTAACTTTTTGCTGAAAATGCTGAATAAGGAAAATTATCAGACCACGCTATATAGGAGTACTGTTATGGAAATTCTAAGATCGTATTAGTATTCCATAAAGTAAATGAGTGTATGTAAAGGTCATTAGAATTCGAATCCGGACACTTTGATTTTTCCCGAAAATCCATCAGATACCGAAAGAATTGAGTATAAGGTAACATGATTAAAAGGATTTAAATTCAAGGATAATAAGAGAGGATCATAAAAGGAATATAAAATATTGAGAAAGGTTTAGGGGAACCCAAGTAATAAGATCCCGGATATGATCCCTCAAACGACGAACGAAAATGAAAGTTAAGCGAACCGTATAACAGATAAGTGGTCATTAGCCAAGTAATTAAGCACTAATCAAAGGGATTAGGGGAGGATAACATCATCCAACCATAAGGATTGAACAAGTGTCCTTGTGATGATGTAATCAAGGTCAGATCATCATTTTATTAAAGCAAAACCAAAGATATTTTGAAAGGTTAATTTTCAACCAAGCATTTCATTTCATTCAAAAAAAATCAACCAAGCAACAATTCATTTCTCTCCCCCCATTTCCAAGCTTCTTGCTCTCGGCCAAAATAATACCAGCAACTTCAAACTGCCATATCTCCTTAAATACTCACTCAAATGTTGTATTCTATAGCTCGTTGGAAAGGTATTGAGATGTCCTACAACTCTTGTTCACAAGTCTCTTCCAAATAATCATGGTAAGACCCTCATATTTACAGTTCCTTAAATTGAACTAATTGTAACTCCAAAAATTCTAACTCATTTCTTGAACTCCTTTGCAAGTTTGAACATGATAAACATAGATCAAGGCTCTATTAAGGATTACAATATCTTGTAAGTGGTTTAAGGATCTAAGGAAGGTATAAACTTCAAACCCTAGCTTTGATTTTATGATTCTATTAAGTTTTATTGAAGCATTGTTAGTATTAAGGCTTGATCTTTGATTATAAGTAGTTTTGGTGGATTTGTATTGGTTTTGAATATTGGGTCTTTGATTGGTTGGATAAATTGGTAAAACTTGGAGTTGGGGACTGAGTTTTTAGTATGATGGTTGAATGTTGTTGTGTTGGTGGTTGTGAGTGAATTTATGAGGATTTACAGTGGTAATTATTTTGGGAATCTCGTAAATATAGCTGTCATAATGCTCGTATTCCTTATACTGTTTTGCATGAAACTTTTGGACCCGTGAACTCACTGTAATCTTCTGATCCTTGCCATTTTTAGATAGTTCATGTTACGAGCTTCGTTTTGATATGTCGTTTGCCTAAATCCAAGTTACGAGCGATGAGAAATGACATTTTAAGTATGGCGTTTCGCGAGCGAACCCCGAAACCTCGAGTAACTTTGAGACCATAATTGAGACCCTTAAATAATTAATCGAAATACGAAACAATTATGTAAGGTGGATTAGGCAGTTAGTAAAGTACTCGCGAAAGAGTCGCCTTAAAATTCATAACAGTTAATTTATTAAAATTGGTGGAGTCAAGGGTACACAAGCGATTAACGCAAATCGTTAATGTTGGGTCCCAATGTGTTTGTAGAAGGGGGGGTTGAATACAAACAGTACCGAATAATCGAATTAAATGCGGAATAAAAAATGTGAAACAAAATTCAAGTTAAATAAAAATATTATTAAACTTGAAATGTGTTACAACAACTGTATCGATTACAAGGTATTAATCTCAAATCAATTATCACAAATCTAGAATAAATTCGACATGAACTTTTTCTATTTTTGTAATAATTAGAATCAAATGCTAAACGCGATTTGAGATTAAGTTCTAGGGATTTTAATCCGCTAGATTGATACACAAGAACAAGATAAATAATTCTAGTGGTTTGGATTTAACATTAACAAACTAGAAATTGATCTTGAATTTCTGCAGATGAAGAATAATATGTTTCAGAGGCGGCTGCACTTTTGTTCTTGTATTTTGATTGAGATTTTGAAAGAAAAGTCTTCTGCTTCTTTTTAAATCAGCACAACAATAGAATTGAATTGGCATGACAATCCTATAGCTTGTATGACTTTCGGTAGGACAATTGAATGAACTAGCAAGACAATCTGAATGAACTAGCAAGACAATCAGAATGAACTAGCAAGACAATTACCCTCCTAGAGTAACTTTCGGTATGACAATGGAGAATGGCCTAGCATGACAATCGGTATGACAATCCAGATTGTCATGCTAGTTCATTTCCATTTGTTTTGCTGATTTAAGCCTTGAATTTAATCCAATTAAGCTTCTGAAAATTCCTAAAATTCCTAGAATTAATTCAGAATTAATTAATCAATTAATTCAATTAATAAATAAATTATTCTTCGTAGATATAATTTATTTTCTTAATTAAATTAGATGACTTAATTAATTAATAGAGAATTAATTCTAGTCTTGAGCAGCAACCATTCTTCTGCAAATCTTCTGAAAATCACTGAAAATTATGAATCAATTCCACCACTTCAACGCTGACACTCGATGTACTGTCTGGTTCATGAGTGACTAACTTCCATGACGTTTCTTCATGTCTTGACTCTGACACTTTGATTTTCTTCAGATTAAATCCTTGTAATTTATTGATACCCTGACGAGATCTCTGTCACTTGATTAAATCCACGATCTTGATTTATATCACTGAGGCATGATCAACTTCTTGAACTTCTTCCAGTGAATTAACTCCTCAAGTCTGTAGATGAACATTGTCTCTGAATCCTTTGACAGATATTACTTTGCGAGATCTCTCTGACGGTAGATCCACTATTTACTTATTACATTCTTATTTGAGTTGAGTTGAATCCTCGAATATACAAATAGGTCTATGACATATGACTTACAATCTCCCCCTATTTGTTTGTTAGACAATGACACACAAATACCTAGAGGATAACTCAACTAACAAATAAGAAAAAGATATAAACATACATGCAAAGTAAATAGTAGAAAAGTTCTGGATGAGATTTAACATTTTCCAGATTCCAAGTAGATGTTCCTCTAGACTGAACATATCTTCAAGTAGTTCCATCTTCATTTGTACAACCACATTTCCTGTTGAGAAGCCCATATCTCTTGCTTCTCCCCCTATGAGAATCAACTGATTAAAGAAGATCACCTTCGTTTTACCACCTCTCCCGTACAATAGGATCCGCAGATAAAAACCAATGGTACTCCCCTAACTGCTTCTTTCCTTACTAGGAAATCACCTTGTGTTTACCACCTCTCCCGTACAATAGGATCCGTAGTTACAAACAACAATGGTGTGGTGTAGTGTACATTTTTAGGATCTTTTTCTTCCTCCCTGCTATTTCTCCCCCTTAGTTGAGGAATCCTCCAAACTATTACTTAAGCTTTTATCTCCCCCTTAAAGAAGGAATGTATGCCGTCGTCTGAAGGAGTTCTCATATTTCACTTGGTTGGAAAAGAAATAACAAGTAGTTTCTTTTTCTTCCTCACTGTGAGTGTGTGATTGTGTTTTAGTGTACCTCACATGTGTTTCACTCTTCTCTCCACTCGTGTTTACACTCATTCTCACAAGTGTATCACTCTTCTCTCATAGCTCCATAATCCAGCTGTACCCGCAAGGAAAATCACCTTAGACATCCTTAAGGAGGTCACAGGTGGTGCAATGGGAGTTCACAAATCCCCATCCTTGTTAAACTCGTCAGATAAATCTGAGTCATAATCTACAAGTTGCTAGTTTCCCTTTTAGGGTTCCAGATTTGAATTCTGGGAAGGTAAACAATGATCCAACGATTTTAGCATAAAGATCAAAGTTCCCTTCTAATGTCTGTGAAGACATTTCCTTGTGACTCATCAGGTAATATCTGAATCATTGTCAACAAGTTGCCGATCTGCACCTATGTCAGATCCACTATCCGCAGATGCATCCAGGGGATTTAAGCCTGGGGAGGTAGACACTGACCACTGACATATGGCTTTTGGATCAGTATCCTCTCCTAACACCTGTAAAGGCAATTGGTCCACTAACGAACCTTGAACAATCGAATCTGACCTTAAAATGGTCGAAACTCTTGTTTCCGTCAACTCATCCTTTGTGTGTGTAACCTCTCCTTGTGCATCAAGAATTGATTATATTTGAAGTGGTGACACTACATCGGATACCTTGGCCGACAGGCAAAATTCAATAGACTCATCCTGTTGAGAGAATGAATCTAGTAACTGTTTTTGTGCCTTTTCAGCCATTACATCTTTTTGAGAAGATGTATGGGGGCTAGCAGTTGTCTCGGTTTAAATACTACTCATGTATGTAGGAGACAGAGCTACTGGGTTGACTACAGAACCTTCCTTATGTGGTGCACTAAGGCACTATCTCCCTCACGCTCATTCATACTACTTTTAGTGGTAAAAGAGTGTTGGTTGGTTCTGTTTTTGTGTTTGTCTTTACAGTCTGGGATAGACGTTGTGGGTTTTCAACCTCATGACTGTCAATGAAAGAAAGTCATTGGAGACTGAACCTGTATCATAGAACATATGGTAATAGAGAGAAAATGATTTACAATAGTGATTTCAAAAGATTTTACATGAAATAAGAAATCACTAATGTAGAAAGAAGTTTAATTTTTGTTTTTCAAAATGAATGAGTTTTTGATAAAACATTGATCACTTAGGGTAAAGTCTAAGTAATTCTCATTCATGTCAAAAGCTTACAAATATCTGCAACATAATGTTAACAACATATCATTGACCGATACTTGTCAAGTACTTTAGATACTAATTGTTATGTTGCATAATCAATATACCACTGCACATATAAAACAATATGATTGTGCTTAGTGATAAGATAGTTATAAATATGACGACTCTACTAGTTCATATAAAATTATAACTTCTGTTAGAGTGCCATACCATGTCCTTGACGATTGCTTGAGCAGTATACTAGTTCATACCAACCTGAAGTGAGATTGTGAAGAAGAGATTGCATAGTCCAACAGATCTGCAGCTGCAAAGTCCATGAACTGTGGTGCACTGACTTCCTCTTTTAACTCACCAACCAGGAGTACACTTGTACACATCTTACTAGAGTACAATTCCAAGTGTAATGTGCAGCAGGTGCCTGATATGTCGTAATATTCTCAAGTCTCGTCACTGGTGCTATATGTTAGATACTGCTTCCTGATAATAACCTAGCACAATATACAAAATTACAATGATAACATTCCCAGCTTGCAAACAGCCATATCCCTCAGATAAACCTTTGCTGTTATCTCCAAAGGTAATCAGGGGGCCAGCTTTCTCAATCCACATTTGATAGCAGGGCTCTATCTCCGGTCATATGTCTTGATGATCCACTTGTCAAGAATCCACACTACCGGTTACACCTGTATACTGCCCTGCACTTCAAATGGATTAGACCTTCTTCGGAACCCAAACTTGGTTGGGCCCGGCATACTTGTAGAATTGTCCTTTGTCAGGCAAAACAACATTTTTAATTTCAACGATCTCAACATCCTTAATGACTGAACATTTGACCTTGTAAATAGCCTTAACAAATTTCTGTTTAAGCTTAGGCACAAATGTCTCCTTTCTAGCCTTAGAAGGACTAGCAGTCTTAGACCTATCATGCTTCTTGTTATTCACATGCTGACGAGGAGTAGTCTTATCATTAGACACATGCTTACCATTAAAATAAGCATACATCATATTAAAAGCACAAGACATACAATTAGCAACACCACATGCTTTATGAGAGTGATTAATAGCAGGTAATTTATGCATGGTAGACATGGCATTATTGTTATCCAACTCATGTGTGTCTGAGTTAGTCTCAGTTGCTTTCACAACTTTGACTGGAACTTTCGACTCACTTGACTTGGCAACAATCTTCTCATAAGCATGATCCTCAGCACGTATTTCTTCTTGAATAACAGAAGAGGTCGCATCAAATGGTTCAGCAATTGATGCTTTATAGAGGGGTTCATCAACACCCTTAAGCACATGTGGTACTTCCCTCCCTTTAGCACAGACATGGGGAGGGGAGTTTATGCCTAATTCTCCAATAGCAGCATTGTAATCATAACCTATTCCAGATGTTTGATTAACAGCTTGCTTACTGTAGAACTCTTTAGCCTTCGAACAAGAATTGAAGTAGGCTCTAACCTTAGTCTCAAGACCGGTGATCTTGTCTTTGAGAATAGTTTCGAGTTTTCTATAACAGTCAACTCTATTCTCTAGAAAAGATACCTGTTCTTTTAATTTGTCTTGATTAATGTGCACAAGTCTTAATTCATTGACCTCTTTCTCAAGGTCTGTGATCTGTAAACTTAACAGTTCATTATCACGACGTGCACAATCTAAGTTACCTCTTAGATGATAAACCATTTCAGCATCAGAAAGTTTTACCTCTATTCTTGACGATGAAGCTTTTCCATCAATAGCCATAAGAGCAAGATTTCCTTCATCTTCATCTTCACTATCAGTATCATCCCAGCTTCTTCCCTTTGCCAGATAAGCCCTTTCAGAGTTCTTTCTTACTTGCTTTGGCTTCCTACATTCTGTGGCAAAGTGTCCCAACTCATTGCAGTTATAGCATCTAATGGTGCTTCGATCAACCATCCCTGTTTTGTACCCACCACTGCTGGTGTTAGAGGATGAAGATCCACCTTTCTGGAATTTGTTGTAGTTGGACTTGTACTTAAGCTTGGGATTCCTCCTGAATCTGACATGGGAGAATCTCTTGACAATTTGGGCCATTGATTCATCTTCCAATTGCTCCAGCTCTTCCAAGGAATAAAAATCATCACTTGATTGATTTGTAGTAGGAGGATCATATTCTGCTACTAACTCATTTTCCTCACCCTTGGAAAACTGTACCATTCTTTCTAACTGTTGAGATTGTTGTTGTTGTTGACCTTCAGCTACAAGTGCAGTAGATGTGCTGACCATTCTATCCTTCCCGTAGACTTCCTTCTGTTGAATCTGCTCCAACTCATAGGTTTTTAACACTCCATAGAGCCTGTCCAAAGAAATCTCACTCAGATCTCTAGCTTCTCTAATGGCAGTGATTCTATGTTCAAGATGAGCTGGCAGTGTTAAAAGGAACTTTTTGTTGACCTCCCTGATTGAATAATACTTTCCATTGATGTTCAGGTTGTTGATCAACGCATTGTACCTCTCAAACACTTCAGTAATTCCTTCTCCTGGATTTGATTTGAAATGTTCATATTCAGAGGTTAGGATTTCCAACTTGTTCTCCCTAACTTCCTCTGTGCCTTCATTAATCACCTCAATAGTTTCCCACATGTGTTTGGAATTTTTACAGTTCATCACATGTCTGTTCATCAAGGGATCAAGGGAATCAATTAATATTAATTGAAGGCTGGCATCCAAGGAGGCTTCTTCCTTCTCAGCAGGAGTAAAATCTTCAGGCTCTTTTGGATAGGTTCTAGCTTCAGTAGTCACCACACCATCTATTATTACCTCCGGTTCAATAACCATCGGAGTTTTTATACCCTTCTTTAACAAGTTTGAATATTTGGGATTTGCAACTTGTAAAAATAATAGCATCTTCTTCTTCCACATGATATAATTCTCTTTATCAAATTGTGGAATTTTAACGGTTCCAACTTTATGTGAAGTCATTATGAATTTTTGAATAAATAAAAATTCAAGGAGTTGAAAAATCACAAAAGTCTAGGATCTTGATTTGTTCGTTAATCAGAAGGCTCTGATACCAATTGTTGGGTCCCAATGTGTTTGTAGAAGGGGGGGTTGAATACAAACAGTACCGAATAATCGAATTAAATGCGGAATAAAAAATGTGAAACAAAATTCAAGTTAAATAAAAATATTATTAAACTTGAAATGTGTTACAACAACTGTATCGATTACAAGGTATTAATCTCAAATCAATTATCACAAATCTAGAATAAATTCGACATGAACTTTTTCTATTTTTGCAATAATTAGAATCAAATGCTAAACGCGATTTGAGATTAAGTTCTAGGGATTTTAATCCGCTAGATTGATACACAAGAACAAGATAAATAATTCTAGTGGTTTGGATTTAACATTAACAAACTAGAAATTGATCTTGAATTTCTGCAGATGAAGAATAATATGTTTCAGAGGCGGCTGCACTTTTGTTCTTGTATTTTGATTGAGATTTTGAAAGAAAAGTCTTCTGCTTCTTTTTAAATCAGCACAACAATAGAATTGAATTGGCATGACAATCCTATAGCTTGTATGACTTTCGGTAGGACAATTGAATGAACTAGCAAGACAATCTGAATGAACTAGCAAGACAATCAGAATGAACTAGCAAGACAATTACCCTCCTAGAGTAACTTTCGGTATGACAATGGAGAATGGCCTAGCATGACAATCGGTATGACAATCCAGATTGTCATGCTAGTTCATTTCCATTTGTTTTGCTGATTTAAGCCTTGAATTTAATCCAATTAAGCTTCTGAAAATTCCTAAAATTCCTAGAATTAATTCAGAATTAATTAATCAATTAATTCAATTAATAAATAAATTATTCTTCGTAGATATAATTTATTTTCTTAATTAAATTAGATGACTTAATTAATTAATAGAGAATTAATTTTAGTCTTGAGCAGCAACCATTCTTCTGCAAATCTTCTGAAAATCACTGAAAATTATGAATCAATTCCACCACTTCAACGCTGACACTCGATGTACTGTCTGGTTCATGAGTGACTAACTTCCATGACGTTTCTTCATGTCTTGACTCTGACACTTTGATTTTCTTCAGATTAAATCCTTGTAATTTATTGATACCCTGACGAGATCTCTGTCACTTGATTAAATCCACGATCTTGATTTATATCACTGAGGCATGATCAACTTCTTGAACTTCTTCCAGTGAATTAACTCCTCAAGTCTGTAGATGAACATTGTCTCTGAATCCTTTGACAGATATTACTTTGCGAGATCTCTCTGACGGTAGATCCACTATTTACTTATTATATTCTTATTTGAGTTGAGTTGAATCCTCGAATATACAAATAGGTCTATGACATATGACTTACAGTTAAGCGTAAAAGCGACTGTAAGCGACCATTAGGGTATGAGTGAGTTTTGACTAGTTTCTTAAGCGACCGTGATCTCATTCCGGCTTATGTTGTTGTTCATAGGATACCGGACCCACTCTAAGCTTAATTTTACCCCGGAACACTGAGGCAAGTTTTCTACCCGTCATACTGTTGTTGTGATATAAATATATTGATGCATTATCTTGAGATAAGTGCATGACTATTATTAAAAAATCTTGCGATATATTGGAGCATGTTGATATGGTATATATATGCATGTTGTGAAATCTTGAGGGATCTGGCTCTGTGGTGTATTTTATATTCGCAACGAGGTTACGGTTTTGATAAAATAATTTGATTACTTGCCCAACGTTCGGGAAGTAAGTCCATATAATTGAGTCGGCATAATCGATAGGCCTGGGTACGGTCTATCAAAGTGTAAGTGGGTGGGTAGCAGTCCATCAACGCATAAGAAGCTGGGTGACGGTCCAGCACAAGGCCCTAATGCGGCCAGGGTGATGATCGGTGGGGGATTCAGCCATCTACTAGTAGAAAAGGTTACTTAATTGGTATCTTTTCCTGATCAGCAAGATATTGGGTTTATGCCAAAGCTTTCTTCTTTCCAAATTCATTGGATATTAAAACTCTATTTATAATTTTCATAACAGAGGTTTTCAAGGAGTGTATGAGATATATATATATAGGTGAATATATATATCGAGACTTAATGAAGTATCTCGTAACTTCATTTCTTTCAAATAATATTTTAAAGATTGAATCTATTCAAGTCTTATCTTGTAGTCGCATCTGTGTGATGAACTTTTGAAACTGATTATAACTTGAACGGTGGTAGTTCAAGTAGTATTTGAAAAAGATACAAGTATATTGGAGTATCTTGTAACTTCATCTTTTCAACTTATATCTAGTTAATGATTATCTTATGCATGACAAAGATTTTCATAAAAACTTTGAGACAAGGTTAGATATATGAGATCACCTTGCAACGATATTTTTATACAGTTATAAACTAGAACTCTATGTATATTATGCATGGAAGAGGATTTCCAAGATTTTGAAAAGTATATATACATATATACTGAATATTTTGCGACTTGATCGCGTTAAGATATCAACTTGGTTCATTTCTTCTTGACCAAGACTTTCATGAGTACTATGAGAATGCTCATATATTTTTAATTATTATATATATTATTTCGGTGGGCTTGTTGCTCACCCTTGCTTTCTTCTTTCATCACACAAAAACAGATAAACAAGATGAACGGGACCAAGCTCCCAATTCGCAAGCGGATAGGAAACGTTCAGCAGTAACCTGTAGGCGTTGATACCGCTATAGCTAAGGTAGAAACTACCAATAGGCTAGGTTTCAACTGTTGATGTACCAGACTTATGTAGATTATGAATTGTACTAATGGCAAAGAATATGTAAATTTATTCAGAAACCCTTTTTATAATTGTGGAATAAAATGACTTGTGTTATTTTTGGTATTCATCTCTGAGACTATAACCAGTGGTGTGTGTGTATATTGTGGGGTCACAGTGCACAATAGTTGGTTTTTTATTACGATTAAGTGTTATTAAGGAAAATGGAACTCGTGACAACCCGGATCCCCGACCCCGGGTTTGGGGGAGTTACAGAAATGGTATGAGAGCTAAGCGTTATAAACCTCAGAGATGATGTGATGTTATAATAATAAGTTCACTAAGATAATAAGAACTCTTGCCAAGTTCATAGTCGGACTACCTAGCGTAGTACTGACAGTTAAAAACACTTACGGGAAACCTTATGAATATCGTGATAACAGCATAGTTCGTTATAATGGTAGCGGGACTCCAAACCCTGAGGTTGAGGAGCAACAACGCGATGATGTTTTATTACTTATTGGAGATCAGATTATGGATCCGATAGAGTGTCCTAACGAGGGACCAGATAATGCTCATGTTGAGGATGTAGCCTTTAAGGAGGTTATCCCAGAAGAGATTTTTGATGAGGATGATCCAGACAAGAGTAAAAAATTTGGTCGCTGAGGAATTGATGACCGTAGTCAGGGAGACTACGAGAGATAGGAATTTCCGGTTACTACCATAGGTTCGTTCAAAATTTTGCAAAGATCACAGCCCGTTTAATGCGGCTTACTCGTAAGACTGAGAAGTTCGAATGGACAGAGGAATGTGAGAACAGCTTCCAAGAACTGAAGAAAAGATTGGTGACGGCCCCTGCGTTGGCGTTGCCGTAGGAAAAAAAAGGAGATTTTGTGATTTATAGTGATGCTTCGCACAAGGGATTAGGGTGCGTGCTTATGCAACACAGTAAGGTAATCATGTACGCGTCAATATAATTAAGGGAATATAAAATTTGATATCCCCCCATGATCTTGAGCTCATGGCAATATTTTACCCTAAAAATTGGAGGCACTACTTGTATGGAGAGAAGTGCGAGGTTTACGCAAACCCCAAGAGCTCAAGTATATTTTTACACAGATAGAGCTCAACATGCGCCAGAGGAGGTGGTTAGAGCTAATCAAGGATTATAATTATGAGATTATTTATTAGCCAGGTAAAGCCAATGTGGTGACTAACTCCCTTGGTAGAAAGGAGAGACTCAAGATGATAATGTCTTCGGAAGAGTAGACAAAAGATTTCGAGAAAATGGAAATAAAAATGAAGGTAACCGGAGCCGGTACTAAAAGGCTATTTGAGATTATAATGCCGCCCGAATTATAAGAAAAGATCATTTTGTGCCAAGAAAAGGTGATGAATGAAGGCAAAGAGCCAATGACTGGAGAAGAGATTAATACCGATAGAGATGATAAGGGAATAATGAGGTATTCCTACAGAATTTGGGTTCCAAACATTTAAGAGCATAAGGACTAGATCTTAGATGAAATCCATAGTTCGAGGAATAAGATTTAGGGCAAACCCTGAATATGATAGTCAGGGAGGTCGCCATCAAGAAAGAAGGAACCCATAACATAATGAAGTGGAAAATAAGGATTTAAACGTATAAGATAACCCCGATTATGGGAGAAGGATGAAACATTTCATACTGAGAATACAGAAGTCGAGCAAGATAGGGGGAACCAGGACGGTACTCCTATGGGGCAATTCATGGACCTGCCTAAACAAAACTTATACTTTTACCCCAAACCACCAGCTTGAGGAAACAATACGGTGGGAAATTCTTTCATGACCTTTAAGTCGCTAAGCTCTCAAAATTCCAAGGAACAGGTTGACCCAGTCAAGGCAAGAGCCTGGCTAAAGGAAATATAGGAATTATTTGAGATTCTAAATGATTGACGAAGCGCAAAAGACTGTTTTTGTCACTTACCTTCCTAAGAGAGAGGCCATCCGCTGGCGGAAGGACAAGAAAGACACGGGGCCAGAGGTAATAATAAACCGATTAAAGTTTAGTCAATTGTTTTCGGGAAAGTACTTCCCAAGGTTATAGAGATAGTGTAAAAGCTTTAGAGCCAGAACAAAGGCGACGAGTATGATGAATTATGAATCTAAGTTGTAAAAGTTAGCAAGATTCGTCTTGAGGACACGAATCCCAGAATGACGTGATGTTTGAAGTCAATGATTAATGGGTTCATGAAATGATTGTAAAAAAAACTGAAGTGGAAAGGAATATAAAGGCAATAGAGTTTGAGGAATGATAAGGGCGTTGGGTATGGGGAAACCCTAAAGACTCGTAGTAATAGAAATAGAAAAGTGTGTGATCATCAGAATGAGGGTGATTCACCATGAGTTAAAGTTGATGGTTGAAGGCATAAATGATATGAATATATACATATATATATATATATTATCCCCTTTTATTGGGGAGTATTCGAACACACTTCGAGATAGATCGATGGGATAATAAGAAAACACGGATGGACCGAGGAGATAGGAAAGCAAGAAATTAGGAAATTGGATTAAGGAAGTGACCTTCAAGAATATGAGGTGTATGTAACACCAGCGACTGGATACCCAAAAGGAGACACCAGGTACAAAAGATATCCCAACATTGAGATGACTGTTAAGATAAATAACAGAGGTAAATGAGTAATTAGAACTAAAAAGTTCACTTTGAACACAACCAATATCTTCCAGAACATCCCTGTTATCATTACCAAATCAGGAAAGAAAGGAGGATAACCATTTTTATCTTTTGGAGGATATATGGATTGACCTCAGTTTGAATAAGGATGTTATTGTGTAATTAGGTATAGACTATCGAGGTGGAAATGATTGAATAAGATACCCTTATCAGGGATATATGACTTGATTTTTCTATGGAGGATGCAAGTACCTTTTTAAAGGTGGAATTAAGGATAGAACCTCGATAACTTAAGATGAATTATAGGGGAATGCATAAAGGTTGGCATTTCACCCTTAATAGGGATAGTATGAGTTTCGACAGTATGAATTGGAAAGGATTAGGGTAACAACGACCTTTAAGGATCAGTGGAGGAATTTTTAGAAGTATATAGACAATGGTTCTAGTATTAGTGAATGGTATTTTGATATTCCCTGTATCTAGGGAATACAGGAGGAACGATTCAAGGATAACCTTAGAGGTCTTACAAGGAGAAAGGTAATATTCAAAGTTCTGAAGAATAGAAATTTTGAGAAAGGAAATATTACGTAATTATAATAATGCCAGGTGGGCACGTGTTGAACCATAGGAAAGTATAGATTGACCCAATGAAGGTTGATATTGGTGAAAACAAGAAGGACCCAAGATAAGAGACGTCCTAAGTATGATCGAGAGTTAGTCGTGATAATGTTAACCTCTAAAGACCGAGGCAATAACTTATGGAAAAATGGTGATATTTTTTTTTCTCACCAAAGCTTAAGGAAGAGCATTTTCACACAAGCAATGATTGGAAATGAGGTAGAAAATTTAGTTGGAGATCGTTAAAAAAACATTGATTATAAGGAACTATTACTATCAGGAAAGGCCAATGAGGTGGCCGACACTCTAACTGTAAAAGAGAAATTATAGGCGCTCGTGATAGAGGAATACAGTAATGATGGTTAAATCCGTGAAGGTGGTATTATGGTGTGAAAGATTGACATTCCTTCTGATAATTGTGCGATACTCAACCATAATAGTAGTCTGGTAAAGATTTAATTCATGTTATCGATGTGAGCGGGCTACCTATCTTAGAAGGTACTATCTTGAGATAAGCGAGGACCATGTTATAAAAGGACTGAACAAAACTTTGAGCTTCACGTCTCCTAATAAAGACATATGGTTAATAATGGTATTAGCCTGCTATCGTTTCTTTTATTGAAACTCTTCTGCAATTTTATCTGCTTCAAGTCATGTATGTACGTCAGGATCAGGAGTGTTCTTCATGAATCATGAATGGTGATTATGTTACCTCCTTAGAAGAATTTGATACGACAGGTATGGACTCCGTATGGTTAGCCATTAAGATTCCAAGGAAAACGAATGACTACCGTAGGTCCACGGTGGACTATAGTAATGCAGCAATGATTCTGCGAATAATGAGATGATACCAACCGGGAGAGTTGTATTGTAATGGATGTTAAGATTGAGTACCACTAATCGAGTCGTGGTGATGTATAAGTTATCATTGATAGACTAGCTACTGGATTATCTAACTATTGAATATTTATTCTTTCTTATCGACAGAGTGTCGTATTACTATACGAGGAAGGTTATGGGGAAAGCGTATAATTCTAGTAACGATTATGTCTAGAATGAAATCCCAGATTCGATTTTTGTTATCGACGGAGTTTCAACGGTGATTGTTTATAAGCTCGAGCAAGAGCATGGGTTCATAGAATGATGGACGGAATAGAAAAAGTATTCAGGCAGGTGAATTACGATGCGATAATACTGGATATTGATATAGATACTTATGTTTCATTCTCCTTTGATAAACCTCTATAATTCAGAGGTAGATTCCAAGCCAGATATTTTGTGGCATTATATTTTTTATATAATGCTATTAAATTCGTTCTTTTCTCTCTTTTTCATTTTGTATAAGCTGAAAAGAACAACCCTTCCATAAGGGGAGGTATTGCCGAATGACTATCTATCTGTGTGATAGAAGCCTAGTAGGAACTGTCTATTATTTAATTGCTTGTCAAGTACTAAAGGCTGGCCATCTTCTGTACTAACTATGCGATGTAACAAGTGTTTATGATCATAGTGATCTCTCAATAAAATCTTTTACTTCTATACGATGGATCAAGCTTTCGAAGATGGAAGCAGCTAGAAAGGAAGTAGTATCAGTGCAGTGGTGTTCCGAATCTAACGCGTTCGTGATACTAAGGTTGACGCAATTGTTAAAAATTTATAGAACGCTAACAAACTAAAGTGTAACCAGTATAGTATTGGGAACGGAAGATAGTAACGATTACGGACGGAAAAAGAGTGGGTATTGAGAAGCAAAACCTATAGCTCAAGAAGCTATGATGAGAGTCTGTGCGATAGACTTGAAAGAATTTGGAATGATCACTTAGCACGTATCGAGTTTTCTTACGAAAATGGATGATATGACAGTGTCGGAATGTCGCCTTACGAGGCCCTATACAAAAAGAGATGTCGATCTCCCTTGTATCGGAATGAAGTTGGAGAGCGCAAGATGCTCATGTCCAAAGTAGTCCAATTAACCAAGGACATAGTAGATCTAATCAGAGGATGGCTAGTAGAAGCCCAAAATCGACTGGAGGAGTACGCCGGTATGGCCCGAAAGGACAAAGAGTATGAAGGAGGGAACCTTGTATTGTTAAAAGTATTCCCTTTAAAAGAATTGATGAGGGTTGGAAAGAAAGGAAAGTTTAAGTCCATGATTTATTGGACCCTTGGAGATATTAAGATGTATTGGGAAGTTAGCATATGAGTTAGCCCTACCCCCCGAACCTGTAGCAAGTTCATAACATGTTCCACGTATGAATGTTAAGGAAGTATAATCCGGATGCCAGACAAATAGGGGCATATGAGCGCATAGACATGCAATCAGGCGTAACCTATATGGAGCAACCAGGAAGGGTTATAGATCGAAAAGGAACAAGTGCTTAGGAGAAGGGTTATCAAACTAGTCAGAGTTTGTGGTAGAAACAAAATATGGAAAATTGACTTAAGAGTTAGAAAGTGCACCGCTAAGAAAGTATCCCTATTCATTTTCTATATGATTCCGGGACGGAATCCTTTTAAGGAGGGGAGACTGTAATAACCCCAATTTTTGGAATTTTTGATACACTGATGAATAATAACTTTTTGCTGATGATGCTGATTAAGGAAAATTATCAGACCACGCTATATAGGAGTACTGTTATGGAAATTCTAAGATCGTATTAGTATTCCATCAAGTAAATGAGTGTATGTAAAGGTCGTTAGAATTCGAATCCGGACACTTTGATTTTTCCCGAAAATCCATCAGATAACGAAAGAATTGAGTATAAGGTAACATGATTAAAAGAATTTAAGTTCAAGGATAATAAGAGGATCATAAAAGGAATATAAAATATTGAGAAAGGTTTAGGGGAGCCCAAGTAATAAGATCCCGGATATGATCCCTCAAACGACGAACGAAAATGAAAGTTATGCGAACCGTATTATAGATAAGCGGTCATTAGCCAAGTAATTAAGACTAATCAAAGGGATTAGAGGAGGACGATATCATCCAACCATAAGGATTGAACAAGTGTCCTTATGATGATGTAATCAAGGTGAGATCATCACTTTCTTAAAGCAAAAGCAAAGATATTTTGAAAGGTTAATTTTCAACCAAGCATTTCATTTCATTTAAAAAAATTAACCAAGCAACATTTCATTTCTCTCCCCCCATTTCCAAGCATCTTGCTCTCGGCCAAAATAATACCAGGAACTTTAAACTGCCATATCTCCTTCAATACTCACTCAAATGTTGTGTTCAATATCTCCTTGGAAATACATTGAGATGGCCTACAACTCTTGTTCACAAGTCTCATCCAAATAATCATGGTAAGACCCTCATATTTATAGTTCGTTAAATCGGACTAATTGTAACTCCAAAAGTTCTAACTCATTTCTTGAACTCCTTTGCAAGTTTGAAGATGAGAAACATAGATCAAGGCTCTATTAAGGATTACAATCTCTTGTAAGTGGTTTAAGGATCTAAGGAAGGTATAAACTTCAAACCCTATCTTTGATTTTATGATTCCATTAAGTTTTATTGAAGCATTGTTAGTATTAAGGTTTGATTTTTGATTATAAGTAGTTTTGGTGGATTTGTATTGGTTTTTAATATTGGGTATTTGATTGGTTGGATAAATTGGTAAAACTTGGAGTTGGGGACTGAGTTTGTAGTATGATGGTTGAATATTGTTTTGTTCGTGGTTGTGAGTGAATTGATGAGGACATAGAGTGGTAATTATTTTGGGAATCTCATAAACATAGCCGTTGTGATGCTCGTTTTCCTTAGACTGCTTTGCATGAAACTTTTGGACCCGTGAACTCACTGTAATCTTCTGATCTTTGACATGTTAAGATAGTTCATGTTACAATCTTCGTTTTGATATGTCGTTCTCCTAAATACGAGTTACGAACGATGAGAAATGACCCTTTTAAGTAATGGCGTTTCGCGAGCGAACCCCGAAACCTCGAGTAACTTTGAGACCATAATTGAGACCCTTAAATGATTAATCGAAATACGAAATAATTATTTAAGGTGGATTAGGCAATTAGTAAAGTACTTGTGAAAGAGTCGCCTTAAAATTCATAACGGTTAATTTATTAAAATTGGTGGAGCCGAGGGTACGCAAGCGATTAACGCAAATCGTTAAGCGTATAAGCGACCGTAAGCGACCATTAGGGTATGAGTGAGTTTTGACTAGTTTCTTAAGCGACTGTGGTCTAATTCCAGCGTATGTTGTTGTTCATAGGATACCGGACCCACTGTAAGCTTAAGTCTACCCCGGAACACTCAGGCAAGTTTTCTACCTGTTATACTGTTGTTGTGATGTTAATATATTGATGCATTATCTTGAGATAAGTGCATGACTGTTATTAGCAAATCTTGCGATATATTGGAGCATGTTGATATGATATATATATGCATGTTGTGAAATCTTGATATTCAATTATCAATTCAAATGCTTATAAACTGCATAATACCTGTGCTAGAGATAAGTAGTAGTTGTGTATACCCTTAGTATAGGGGACCCAAAGGTGAACATTTTTCTAAACCGGGAGTCGATGTTCCCGAGTATAATATATGTATATTTATATATATATATATATAGTTTTCTATAACTATTAATCGAATAAGGTATATTCGATGGTTTTGAATAATAATCAAACTTATTTTCGATTATTCAAATACGGATCGTACTTTCGTATAAGTATATCTTTTGTTATTTATTATTCGTTTCAAGTATGAGTTTTGAAACTTCTACTTCAATTATTTTATAAATATTATCCTTTATGGGAATATTATTTAAATAATAATATTAAGATATTTTCTAATATATCGGGACTGATTTATTTTATTAATTCATCATTACTCTAAACATTCTTTAAAATATTTTCGAGTCTTCAAAATGATTCTAAAAGTTAAAGCGGATCCCAAAACTCATTTTCAAATTTAAGATCTTCCTTTCGAAGGGGATTTAAATACTCGCTTAAAAATCTGAGGGATCCGGCTCTGTGGTGTATTTTATATTCATAACGAGGTTGCGGTTTTGATAAAAGAATTTGATTACTTGCCCAATGTTTAGGAAGTAAGTCCATCTAATTGAGTCGGCATAAGCGATAGGCCGTAGTACGGTCTATCAAAGTGTAAGTGGCTGGGTGGCAGTCCATCAACGCATAAGAGGCCGGGTGGCGGTCCCACAGAAGGCCCTAATGCGGCCAGGGTGATGACCGGTGGGGGATTCATCCATCTACTAGTAGAAAATGTTACTTAATTGGTATATTTGCTGATCAACAAGATATCGGGTTTATGCCAAAGCTTTATTCTTTCCAAATTCATTGGATATTAAAACTCTATTTATAATTTTGATAACAGAGGTTTTGAAGGAGTGTATGAGATATATATATAGGTGAATATATATATCGAGACTTAATGAAGTATCTTGTAACTTCATTTCTTTCAAATAATATTTCAAAGATTGAATCTATTCAAGTCTTATCTTGTAGTCTCATCTGTGTGATGAACTTTTGAAACTGATTATAACTTGAACGGTGGTAGTTCAAGTAGTATTTGGAAAAGATATAAGTATATTGGAGTATCTTGTAACTTCATCTTTTCAACTTATATCTAGTTAATGATTATCTTATGCATGACAAAGATTTTCAGAAAAATGTTGAGACAAGGTTAGATATATGAGATCACCTTGCAACGATATTTTTATACAGTTATAAATTGGAACTCTATGTATATTATGCATGGAAGAGGATTTCCAAGATTTTGAATAGTATATATACATATATACTGAATATTTTGTAACTTGGTCGCGTTAAGATATCAACTTGGTTCATTTCTTCTTGACCAATACTTTCATGAGTACTATGAGAATGCTCATATATTGTTAATTATTATACATATTATTTCGGTGGGCTTGTTGCTCACCCTTGCTTTCTTCTTTCATCACACAACAACAGATAGACAAGATGAACAGGACCAAGCTCCCAATTCTCAAGCGGATAGGAAACGTTCTGCAGTTTCCTGTAGGCGTTGATGCTGCTATAGCTGAGGTAGGAACTACCAATAGGCTAGGTTTCAACTGTTGATGTACCAGACTTATGTAGATTATGAATTGTACTAATGGAAAAGAATATGTAAATTTATTCAGAAACCCTTTTAAGGTGTAATGGTTTATAATTGTGGAATAAAATGACGTGTTATTTTTGGTATTCATCTCTGAGACTATAGCTTGTGGTGTGTGTGTATATTGTGGGGTCACAGTGCGCAATAGTTGGTTGTTTATTAAGATTAAGTTTTATTAAGGAAAATGGAACTCGTGACAACCCGGATCCCCGACCCCGGATTTGGGGGTGTTACAGAAATGGTATCAGAGCTAAGCGTTATAAACCTCAGAGATGATGTGATGTTAAAATAATAATTTCACTAAGATAATAAGAACTCTTGCCAAGTTCATAGTCGGACTACCTAGCGTAGTACTGACAGTTAAAAACCCTTACGGGAAACCTTGTGAATATCGTGATACAAGCATAGTTCGTTATAATGGTAGCGGGACTCCAAACCCTGAGGTTGAGGAGCAACAACGAGATGATGTTTTATTACTTATTGGAGATCAGATTGTGGATCTGATAGAGCGTCCTAACGAAGGACCGGATAATGCTCATGTTGAGGATGTAGCCTTTGAGGAGGTTATCCCAGAAGAGATTTTTGTTGAGGATGATCCTGACAAGAGTAAAAAATTTGATCGCTGAGGAATTGATGACCGTAGTTAGGGCGACTACGAGAGATAGGAATTGCCGGTTACTACCGTAGATTCGTTCAAAATTTTGCAAAGATCACAGCCCATTTAATGCGGCTTACTCGTAAGACTGAGAAGTTCAAATGGACAGAGGAATGCGAGAACAGCTTCCAAGAACTGAAGAAAAGATTGGTGACGGCCCCTGCGTTGGCGTTGCCTTAGGAAAAAAAGGAGATTTTGTGATTTATAGTGATGCTTCGCACAAGGGATTAGGGTGCGTACTTATGTAACGCAGTAAGGTAATCATGTACGCGTCAAGACAATTAAGGGAATATATAATTCGATATCCCCCCATGATCTTGAGCTCACGGCAATATTTTACCCTAAAGATTGAAGGCACTACTTGTATGGAGAGAAGTGCGAGGTTTATGCAAACCCCAAGAGCTCAAGTATATTTTTACGCCGAAAGAGCTCATCATGCGCCAGAGGAGGTGGTTAGAGGTAATCAAGGATTATGATTATGAGATTATTTATCAGCCAGGTAAAGCCAGTGTGGTGGCTAACTCCCTTGGTAGAAAGGAGAGACTCAAGATGATAATGTCTTCGGAAGAGTAGACAAAAGATTTCGAGATAAAAGTGAAGGTAACCGGAGCCGGTACTGAAAGGCTGTTTGAGATTGTAATGCAGCCCGAATTATAGGAAAAGATCATTTTGTGCCTAGAAAAAGTGATGAATGAAGGCAAAGAGCCAATGACTGGAGAAGAGATTAATACCGAGAGAGATGATAAGGGAATAATGAGGTATTCCTACAGAATATGGGTTCCAAACGTTTAAGAGCTTAAGGACTGGATCTTAGATAAAATCCATAGTTCAAGGAATAAGATTTAGGGCAAACCCTGAATATGATAGTCAGGGACGTCGCCATCAAGAAAGAAGGAACCCATAACATAATGAAGTGGAAAACAAGGATTTAAACGTATAAGATAACCCCGATTATTGGAGAAGGATGAAACATTTCATACTGAGAATACAGAAGTCGAGCAAGATAGGGGGAACTAGGACGGTACTCCTATGGGGCAATTCATGGACCTGCCTAAACAAAACTTATATTTTTACCCCAAACCACCACCCTGAGGAAACAATGTGGTGGGAAATTCTTTCATGACCTTTAAGTCGCTAAGCTCTCAGAATTCCAAGGAACAGGTTGACCCAGTCAAGGCAAGAGCCTGGCTAAAGGAAATATAGGAATCATTTGAGATTCTAAATGATTAACGAAGCGCAAAAGACTGTTTTTGTCACTTACCTTCCTAAGAAAGAGGCCACCCACTGGTGAAAGGCCAAGAAAGACACGGGGCCAGAGGTTATAATAAACCGATTAAAGTTCAGTCAATTGTTTTCGGGAAAGTACTTCCCAAGGTTATAGAGATAGTGTAAAAGCTTTAGAGCCAGAACAAAGGCGAACAGGTATGATGAATTATGAATCTAAGTTGTAAAAGTTAGTAAGATTCGTCTTGAGGACACGAATCCGAGAATGACGTGATGTTTGAAGTCAATGATTAATGGGTTCATGAATTGATTGTAAAAAAACTGAAGTGGAAAGGAATATAAAGGCAATAGAATTTGAGGAATGATAAGGGAGTTGGGTATGAGGAAACCCTAAAGACTCGTAGTAATAGAAATAGAAAAGTGTGTGATCATCAGGATGAGGGTGATTCACCATGAAAGGATATCTTCAATATATTATTTATTTTGGTATTTGTACGATTAAACAGAAAATTTAAGTACAGTTAGATCCTCTCCATTAGGACATGATTTTAATTGATCAAGATCAAAGTCAAATAGTTAAACCAGCTAAATTATTTTCAAGACTATTTATAAAAGAGATATTCTATTATTCTAAAAACATGAAAATTATATTTTATGTAATATATCTCTAAGGAAATTTGATCAAATAAGAAATATCAAATTATGATATTTTTTAGATCACAGTTGCAACATCAATAAGGCAACAAGCTCGAATAAGGAATATATCAGAATTATTCTTTAGAGATCTCGTGCTAAATCAAAAATGTTACTCTTCGCTCCTAAATATATTTTACATCCTTCAAAAGAGTTTTTATTCAAAGTTTATTAATATTCATGCTTGAAGTATTAATAGCCATTTTTACACCCATTCTGTGTGTTCGTAAAGTAATTTTCTCCCGTTTCGTAAAATCAGCATTTCTCGGAGAAAATTATTTAAAAATATTCAAAAATATTTCCCACCACTAAAATACATTTTATATATTAGGAAATATATTTTAAGTATCTATACAAGTCAATACTTTGGTCAAAATATCCATCTCTTTAATTCCAAGACCAATAGTAATTTTATTCGGAAGTAAAAGCTGAAAAAACCACTTTAAATCTAAATAAATACTTCCACATACTACAAGGACTTTAAATTTGTATGGATCACTTAAATGGTATTTTATATGCATGGTAAAAATTTCGTAGCGTTTCGAGAAGTTTTGTCCGGGCACGAATTTCGAGGCAGTTGGTCCCACAGTTGACCACGTTTGACCTAGCTACCATTGACATTATTGACCAAACTTTGCAAGACATCATTTTATAATATTTATATAATTATCATATTTTTTATGATATTTATTTAAGAGTTTTTGGGAAGGTCATAATTAATGGTGCTTAATCATTAATTAAAGTAATTAAAAAATGATTAAAAGAAAAGGAAAATATATATTTAATATATATATCAGCTGAGATTTGAATTAATACTAGCTTGTGCTTCCTTCCCACTTTCAAAGAAACACAACCTACTTGCCATGTCATCAATCTATGTGATACACTCCATCTACCATCCATTCCTTCTCAAATCTCAACAATTCATTCCACCCAACTTCCTCTATAAATAGACCCCCACCCCAACCCATTTTAATTAAACTAAAGAGCCAAATACTTGCTGGGAATTTTTCAAGAAGTGTCTCTCTTCATCTCTTTCAAATTCTATAAACACACTTATTCTCAAAAACCTTCTCTCTCTTAAATATATACACATATACTTAAGGTTTTTGATATCCAAGCTTAGCTTCACCCAACCAAGCTTGTTCCCACCAAGTGAGCTCATCCACCACCAATTTCTGGCCTCCCGAAGGGCTGCCCAAGTTCGTCCATAGTGCCAAAATCCGGTCGAACCTCCGGCAAATTTTTTCCGACCGTTTTCCAAAAGTGGTGAGTTTTTAGCTTCTTCTTTGGTTTTCTTTATTTTGAGCTTTGTACTTAATTTCTCTACTTCATCTCAAGCTCTAATACAAGATCTCCTATAAAGAAGGTTCTCTAAGAAAAGAGAACGAAGATTCGAACTCGGAATTCGAATAAGTACTTGATCTTCAAACCGAAGCTCTAAACGAAGAAGATCTATAATATACAAGTACTTAAATCTCTAAATAACTCCTCACGAGTGAGATTTCATCAATCTCTAAATAACTCCTCACGAGTGAGATTTCATATTTGACATTGCGAGTTGGCCAATTACTTGCATTTTATTTATCTCGACCTTGACCAACATATTTCGTGAATATAGTATAATTACGAAAGGTATCGTTTTATAATCTTGCTAACATCTCTAGTGTTCCGAGAGATTATAAATCGATCAATAGTGATCTTTATAATTTTGTCAAATATAAGAGACGGATTAAATCACACGAGTTGTCCAATTACTCACACCTCTATTATTTGGATCTTGGCCAATGCATAGTTCGTGTATATGGTCCAATTACGAAAGATAATGTATAATCCCCTTCTAGCACCTTAGTGTTCCGTGGGGTTTTTATTCGATATATATAAACTTTGTAATCATCCGTCTAAGCTTCAAAGGTAGATTTAATCACACGAGTTGACCAATTACTTTGCATTTCATTTATCTCGATCTTGGTCAATGCATAGTTTGTATATATAGTATAATTACAAAAGGTATCACTTATAACCCCTTTTAGCATCTTCAGTGTTCTGGGGGATTATAAGTCGATCAATAGTAAACTTCGTAATCATCCACCTAAACTTCAAAAGCACAAATTCAAATCCAATTACTTGCACTTCTATTATTTGGACCTTGGCTAAGAATCATAGAACCTATAAAGTTGCTTGAAGTTAAAAGTATACTTTGACCACATAATCGTCAAATCATAAGTATACTAAATCCATAAGCCTAAGAGCTTAAAAGGATAGGTACAATTCCGAGATTATAACCAAAGTATTCTTCGATCCATAAATACATAATCGAAAGAAGAAGAATACAAAAGAATTCATAAGCCATAGTGCTTATACATATATACAAGACTTCTTATTACTCCAATAAACATATATTTTACAAAGACGGAGTAATCATAAGTATACTTGACATATAAATATATATTCTGAGTTAAGTATACGTATTGAGCTTGAAGATCAAAGAAGTCATAATCCATATTGATTATACATATAAAGGACTTCTTATATTACTCCGATTAACATATAATCCATAGAGACGGAGTAATCAAAAGTATACTTGATATAACATTTTATATCTCAAGTCAAGTATACATATAGAGTATTAATATTCTTATTTGAATATTATACTATCTTTTGGGCTAGTACCGTAACATACTAGTTCAACACATATTTTCTCTATACTTTATGTTTTGTGGATTATCTTATTAGTTTTGCAGTGAGGTGAGGTGACGTGAGGTGATCTTCGTTCTAAGACCCAAGTCTCATACGCACTAGCGGGGAGTTAGTCATATTTGCACCGTGAAGAAGAGGAAAGATCCAAGCCCGGATACTAATATCCGAGACCAGTGAAATCTAAGGAAGCCAAGTCCACACAAGTAATCTACATCAACTTTAAAGAGATAGCGGGGAGTTATTTTCTAAGATAAAATGTGTAGGAATTGCATTTATTTTGAGGTGGTGACCCTTGTGTTACGTACCAAAATAAATATTTGTAAGGGTGTAAAGACTTCTCCGCCTACTAAAGGAGCGAGTTTATATTAAGGGAAAATCCTGAGTCCAGGAGAGGAGCTCGGGGACTGGAGTAGGGGTGAACGGATCTATTAGAGGTTGCGCCATCGTGAACCAGGATAAAATCTCCGCTTGGTATTTTCTTTACTTGCACTTTATTTTCCGCACATATAAACTGCATAACCACTCGGTAAAGTTTTAAAAAAAGATAAAATTATTTTAAAATGTCATAATAAATTTTAAATTTGTAATTAAGCTATTCAACCCCACTTCTAGCTTAACATAGCCCTCATACGGGACCTAACAACTAACATTTTCAGAAAAACATTGAGACAAGGTTAGATATATGAGATCACCTTGCAACAATATTTTTATACAGTTATAAACAGGAACTCTATGTATATTATGCATGGAAGAGGATTTCCAAGATATTGAAAAGTATATATACATATATACTGAATATTTTGCGACTTGGTTGCGTTAAGACATCAACTTGGTGCATTTCTTCTTGACCAAGACTTTCATGAGTACTATGAGAATGCTCATATATTGTTAATTATTATACGAATTATTTCGGTGGGCTTGTTGCTCACCCTTGCTTTCTTCTTTCATCACACAACAACAGATAGACAAGATGAACAGGTCCAAGCTCCCAATTCGCAAGCGGATAGGAAATGTTCTGCAGTTTCCTATAGGCGTTGATGCCGCTATAGCTGAGGTAGGAACTACCAATATGGTAGGTTTCAACTGTTGATGTACCAGACTTATGTAGATTATGAATAGTATTAATGGCAAAGAATATATAAATTTATTCAGAAACCTGTTTAAGGTGTAATGGTTTATAATTGTGGAATAAAATGACTTGTGTTATTTTTGGTATTCATCTCTGAGACTATAACTTATGGTGTGTGTGTATATTGTGGGGTCACAGTGCGCAATAGTTGGTTGTTTATTAAGATTAAATGTTATTAAGGAAAATGGAACTCGTGACAACCCGGATCCCCGACCCCGGATTGGGGGTGTTACATAAATGGTATCAGATCTAAGCGTTATAAGCCTCAGAGATGATGTGATGTTAAAATAATAAGTTCACTAAGATAATAAGAACTCTTGCCAAGTTCATAGTCGGACTACCTAGCATAGTACTAACAGTTAAAAACCCTTACGGAAAACCTTATGAATATTGTGATAGAAGCGTAGTTCGTTATCGTATATGGTAGCGGGACTCCGAACCCTGAGGTTGAGGAACAACAACGCGATGATGTTTTATTACTTATTGGAGATCAGATTGTGGATCCGATAGAGCGTTTTAACGAGGGACCGGATAATGCTCATGTTGAGGATGTAGCCTTAGAGGAGGTTGTCCCAGAAGAGATTTTTGCTGAGGATGATCCTGACAAGAGTAAAAAATTTGATCGCTGAGGAATTGATGACCGTAGTCAGGGCGACTATGAGAGATAGGAATTGCCGGTTACTACCATAGGTTCGTTCAAAATTTTACAAAGATCACAGCCCGTTTAACGCGGGTTACTTGTAAGACTGAGAAGTTCGAATGGACAGAGGAATGCAAGAACAGCTTCCAAGAACTGAAGAAAATATTGGTGACGGCCCCTGCATTGGCGTTACCGTAGGAAAAAAAAAGGAGATTTTGTGATTTATAGTGATGCTTCGCACGAGGGATTAGGGTGTGTGCTTATCCAACATAATAAGGTAATCATGTACGCGTCAAGATAATTAAGGGAATATAAAATTCGATATCCCCCCATGATCTTGAGCTCACGACAATAGTTTTACCCTAAAGATTGGAGGCACTACTTGTATGGAGAGAAGTGCGAGGTTTACGCAAACCCCAAGAGCTCAATTATATTTTTACGCAGAAAGAGCTCAACATGTGCCAGAGGAGGTGGTTAGAGCTAATCAAGGATTATGATTATGATATTATTTACCAGCCAGGTAAAGCCAATGTGGTGGCTAACTCCCTTGGTAGAAAGGAGAGACTCAAGATGATAAAGTCTTCGGAAGAGTAGATAAAAGATTTTGAGAAAATGGAAACATAAGTGAAGGTAACCGGAGCCGGTACTGAAAGGTAGTTTGAGATTGTAATGCAGCCCGAATTATAGGAAAAGATCATATTGTGCCAAGAAAAAGTGATGAATGAAGGCAAAAAGCCAATGACTGGAGAAAATATTAATACCGAGAGAGATGATAAGGGAGTAATGAGGTATTCCTACAAAATTTAGGTTCCAAACGTTTAAGAGTTTAAGGACTGAATCTTAGATGAAATCCATAGTTCGAGGAATAAGATTTAGGGCAAACTCTGAATATGATAGTCAGGGAGGTCGCCATCAAGAAAGAAGGAACCCATAACATAATGAAGTGGAAAACAAGGATTTAAATGTATAAGATAACCCTGATTATGGGAGAAGGATGAAACATTTCATACTGAAAATACAGAAGTCGAGCAAGATAGGGGGAACCAGGACGGTACTCCTATGGGGCAATTCATGGACCTGCCTAAACAAAACTTATACTTTTACCCCAAACCACCACCCTGAGGAAACAATGCGGTGGGAAATTCTTTCATGACCTTTTAGTCGCTAAGCTCTCAGAATTCCAAGGAATAGGTTGACCCAGTCAAGGAAAGAGCATGGCTAAAGGAAATATAGGAATCATTTGAGATTCTAAATGATTGACGAAGCGCAAAAGACTATTTTTGTCACTTACCTTCCTAAGAGAGAGGCCACCCGCTGGTGAAAGGCCAAGAAAGATACGGGGCCAGAGATTATAATAAACCGATTAAAGTTCAGTCAATTATTTTCGGGAAAGTACTTCCCAAGGTTATAGAGATAGTGTAAAAGCTTTAGAGCCAGAACAAAGGAGGACGGGTATGATAAATTATGAATCTAAGTTGTAAAAGTTAGCAAGATTCGTCTTGAGGACACGAATCCCAGAATGATGTGATGTTTGAAGTCAATGATTAATGGGTTCATGAAATGATTGTAAAAAAAAAGAAACTGAAGTGGAAAGGAATATAAAGGCAATAGAGTTTGAGGAATGATAAGGGAGTTGGGTATCAGGAAATCCTAAAGACTCGTAGTAATAGAAATAGAAAAGTGTGTGATCATCAGGATGAGGGTGATTCACCATGAGTTAAAGTTGATGGTTGAAGGCATAAATGATATGTATATATATATATATATATTATCCCCTTTAAGTTGGGAGTATTCGAAGACACTTCGAGATAGATCGATGGGCTAATAAGAAAACACGGATGGACCGAGGAGACAGGAAAGCAAGAAATTAGGAAATTGGATGAAGGAAGTGACCTTCAAGAATATGAGATGTATGTAACACCAGTGACTGGATACCCAAAAGGAGACACCAGGTACAAAAGATATCCCGACATTGAGATGACTGTTAAGATAAATAACAGAGGTAAATGAGTAATTAGAACTAAAAATTTCACTTTGAACACAACCAATATCTTCCAGAACATCCCTGTTATCATTACCAAATCAGAAAAGAAAGGAGGATGACCATTGTTATCTTCTTGAGGCCATATGGATTGACCTCAGTTTGAATAAGGATGTTATTGTGAAATTAGGTATAGACTATCGAGGTGGAAATGATTAAATAAGATACCCTTATCAGGGATATATGACTTGATTTATCCATGGAAGGCTGCAAGTACCTTTTTAAAGGTGGAATTAAGGATAGAACCTCGATAACTTGAGATGAATCCTAGGGGAATTCATAAAGGTTGGCATTTTACCCTTAATAGGGACAGTATGAGTTTCGACAGTATGAATTGGAAAGGATTAGGGTAACAACAACCTTTAAGGATCAGTGGAGGAATTTTTAGAAGTATATAGACAATGGTTCTAGTATTAGTATATGGTATTTTGATATGCCTTGTATCTAGGGAATACAGGAGGAACGATTCAAGGATAACCTTAGAGGTCTTACAAGGAGAAAAGTAATATTCAAAGTTCTGAAGAATAGAAATTTTGATAAAGGAAATATTACGTAATTATAATAATGCCAGGTGGGCACGTGTTGAACCATAAGAAAGTATAGATCGACCCAATGAAGGTTGAGATTGGTGAAAACAAGAAGGTTCCAAGATAAGAGACGTCCTGAGTATGATCGAGAGTTAGTCGTGATAATGTTAACCTCTAAAGACCGAGGCAATAACTTATGGAAAAATGGTGATATTTTTTTTCTCACCAAAGCTTAAGGAAGAGCATTTTCACACAAGCAGTGATTGGAAATGAGGTAGAAAATTTAGTAGGAGATCGTTCAAAAGACATTGATTATAAGGAACTATTACTATCAGGAAAGGCCAATGAGGTGGCCGACACTCTAACTGTAAAAGAGAAAATATAGGCGCTTGTGCCAGAGGAATACAGTAATGATTGTTAAAGCCGTGAAGGTGGTATTATGGTGTGAAAGATTAACATTCCTTCTGATGATTGTGCGATACTCAACCGTAATAGTACTCTGGTAATGATTTAATTCATGTTATCGCTGTGAGCGGGCTACCTATCTAAGAAGGTACTATCTTGAGATAAGCGATGACCATATTATAAAAGGACTAAACAAATCTTTGAGCTTCACGCCTTCTAATAAAGACATATGGTTAATAATGGTATTAGCCTGCTATCGTTGCTTTTATTGAAACTCTTCTGCAATTTTATCTGCTTCATGTCATGTATGTACATCAGGATCAGGAGTGTTCTTCATGAATCATGAATGGTGATTATGTTACCTCCTTAGAAGAATTTGATACGAAAGGTATGGACTCCTTATGGTTAGCTATTAAGATTCCAAGGAAAATGAATGACTACCGTAGGTCCACGGTGGACTATAGTAATGCAGCAATGATTCTGCGAATAATGAGATGATAACAACTGGGAGAGTTGTATTGTAATGGATTTTGAGATTGAGTACCACTAATCGGGTCGTGGTGATGTATAAGTTATCATTGATAGACTAACTAGTGGATTATCTAACTATTGAATATTTATTCTTTCTTATCGACAGAGAGTCGTATTACTATACGAGGAAGGTTGTGGGGAAAGCGTAGAATTCTAGTAACGATGATGTCTAGAATGAAATCCCAGATTCGATTTTTGTTGTCGACGGAGTTTCAACGGTGTTTGTTTATAAGCTCGAGCAAGAGCATGGGTTCATAGAATGATGGACGGAATAGCAAAAATATTCAGGCATGTGAATTACATAATACTGGATATTGATATAGATACTTATGTTTCATTCTCCTTTGATAAACCTCTATAGTTCAGAGGTAGATTCCAAGCCAGATATTTTGTGGCAGTATATTTTTTTATATAATGCTCTTAAATTCGTTCTTTTCTCTCCTTTTCATTTTGTATAAGTTGAGAAGAACAACCCTTCCAGAAGGGGAGATATTGCCGAATGACTATCTATCTATGTGATAAAAGCCTAGTAGGATACCATCTATTGTTTAATTGCTTTACAAGTACTAAAGGCTGGCCACCTTCTGTACTAAATATGCGATATAACAAGTTTTCATAATCATATTGATCTCTCAATAAAATCTTTTATTTCTATACGATGGATCAAGCTTCCGAAGATGGAAGCAACTAGAAAGGAAGTAGTATCAGTGCGGTGATGTTCCAAATCTAACGGGTTCGTGATACTAAGGTTGACGCAATTGTTAAAAGTTTATAGAACGCTAACAAACTAAAGTGTAACCAGTACAGTATTAGGAACGGAAGATAGTAACGATTATGGACGGGAAAAGAGTGGGTATTGAGAAGCAAAACCTATAGCGCAAGAAGCTATGATGAGAGTCTATGCGATAGACTTGAAAGAATTTGGAATGATCACTTAGCACGTATCGAGTTTTCTTACGACGATGGATGATATGACAGTGTCGGAATGCCGCCTTACGAGGCCCTATACAGAAAGAGATGTCGATCTCCCTTGTATCGGAATGAAGTTGGAGAGCGCAAGATGCTCAGGTCCAAAGTAGTCCAATTAACCAAGGACATAATAGATCTAATCAGAGGATGGCTAGTAGAAGCCCAAAATCGACTGGAGGAGTACGCCGGTATGGTCCGAAAGGACAAAGAGTATGAAGGAGGGAACCTTGTATTGTTAAAAGTATTCCCTTGAAAAGAATTGATGAGGGTTGAAAAGAAAGGAAAGTTTAAATCCATGATTTATTGGACCCTTGGAGATATTGAGATGTATTGGGAAGTTAGCATATGAGCTAGCCCTACCTCCCGAACCTGTAGCAAGTTCATAACGTGTTCCACGTATCAATGTTAAGGAAATGTAATCAGGATGCTAGACAAATAGGGGCATATGAGCGCATAGACATGCAACCAGACGTAACCTATATGGAGCAACCAGGAAGGGTTATAGATCGAAAAGGAACAAGTGCTTAGGAGAAGGGTTATCAAACTAGTCAGAGTTGGTGGTAGAACCACAACGTGGAAAATTGACTTAAGAGTTAGAAAGTGCACCGCTAAGAAAGTATCCCTATTCATTTTCTATCTGATTCCGGGACGGAATCCTTTTAATGAGGGAAGACTGTAATAACCCCAATTTTTGGAATTTTTGAAACACTGATGAATAGTAACTTTTTGCTGATGATGTTGATTAAGGAAAATTATCAGACCATGCTATATAGGAGTACTGTTATGGAAATTCTAAGATTGTATTAGTATTCCATAAAGTAAATGAGTGTATGTAAAGGTCGTTAGAATTCGAATCCGGACACTTTGATTTTTCCCGAAAATCCATCAGATACCAAAAGAATTTAGTATAAGGTAACATGATTAAAAGGATTTAAATTCAAGGATAATAAGAGAGGATCATAAAAAGAATATAAAGTATTGAGAAAGATTTAGGGGAACCCAAGTAATAAGATCCCGGATATGATCCCTCAAACGACGAACAAAAATGAAAGTTAAGCGAACCATATAACAGATAAGCGGTCATTAACCAAGTAATTAAGCATTAATCAAAGGGATTAGGGGAGGATGACATCATCCAACCATAAGGATTGAACAAGTGTCCTTGTGATTATATAATCAAGGTGAGATCATCACTTTATTAAAGCAAAAGCAAAGATATTTTGAAAGGTTAATTTTCAACCAAGCATTTCATTTCATTCAAAAAAAATCAACCAAGCAACATTTCATTTCTCTCCCCCCATTTCCAAGCTTCTTGCTCTCGGCCAAAATAATACAAGCAACTTCAAACTGCCATAACCCCTTTAATACTCACTCAAATATTGTGTTCTATAGCTCTTGGAAAGATATTGAGATGGCCTACAACTCTTGTTCACAAGTCTCGTCCAAATAATCATGGTAAGACCCTCATATATACAGTTCTTTTAATCGGAATAATTGTAACTCCAAAAGTTATAACTCATTTCTTGAACTCCTTTGCAAGTTTGAACATGATAAACATAGATCAAGGCTCTATTAAGGATTACAATATCTTGTAAGTGGTTTAAGGATCTAAGGAAGGTATAAACTTCAAAACCTAGCTTTGATTTTATGATTCCATTAAGTTTTATTGAAGCATTATTAATATTATGGCTTGATCTTTGATTATAAGTAGTTTTGGTGGATTTGTATTGGTTTTGAATATTGGTTCTTTGATTGGTTGGATAAATTGGTAAAACTTGGAGTTGGGGACTGAGTTTGTATTATGATGGTTGAATATTGTTATGTTGGTGGTTGTGAATGAATTGATGAGGATTTAGAGTGGTAATTATTTTGGGAATCTCGTAAACATAGTCGACGTAATGCTCATTTTCCTTAGACTGTTTTGCATGAAACTTTTGGACCCTTGAACTCACTGTAATCTTCTGATCTTTGCCATGTTTAGATAGTTCATGTTACGAGCTTCGTTTTGATATGTTGTTCGCCTAAATCCGAGTTACGAACGATTAGAAATGACCATTTTAAGTAATGGTGTTTCGCGAGCGAACCCCGAAACCTCGAGTAACTTTGAGACCATAATTGAGACCCTTAAATGATTAATCGAAATACGAAACAATTATGTAAGGTGGATTAGGAAGTTAGTAAAGTACTCACGAAAGAGTCGCCTTAAAATTCGTAACGGTTAATTTATTAAAATTGGTGGAGCCGAGGGTACACAAGCGATTAACGCAAATCGTTAAGTGTATAAGTGACCGTAAGCGACCGTTAGGATATGAGTGAGTTTTGACTAGTTTCTTAAACAACCGTAGTCTAATTCCGACTTCTGTTGTTATTCGTAGGATACCGGACCCACTCTAAGCTTAGGTCTACCCCGGAACACTCAGGCAAGTTTTCTACCTGTTATACTGTTGTTGTGATGTAAATATATTGATGCATTATCTTGAGATAAGTGCATGACTGTTATTAGCAAATCTTGAGATATATTGGAGCATGTTGATATGGTGTATATATGCATGTTGTGAAATCTTGATATTATATTATCAATTCAAATGCTTATAAATTGCATAATACCTATGCTAGAGATAAGCAGTAGTTGCGTATATCCTTATTATAGGGGACCCCAAGGTGAATATTTTTCTAAACCGGGAGTTGATGTTCCCGAGTATAATATATGTATATTTATATATATATGTATATAATTTTCTATAACTATTAATCGAATAAGGTATATTCGATGGTTTTGAATAATAATAATCAAACTTATTTTCGATTATTCAAATAAGGATCGTACTTTCGTATAAGTATATCTTTTTTTATTTATTATTCGTTTCAAGTATGAGTTTTGAAACTTCTACTTCAATTATTTTATAAAGATTATCCTTCATGGGAATATTATTTAAATTATAATATTCAGATATTTTCTAATATATCGGGACTGATTTATTTTATTAAATCATCATTACTCTAAACTTAAAATGTTTTTGAGTCTTCAAAATGATTTTAAAAATTAGAGCGGATCCCAAAACTCGTTTTCAAATTTAAGATATTCCTTTCAAAGGGGATTTAAATACTCTCTTAAAAATCTAAGGGATCCGGCTCTGTGGTGTATTTTATATTCGCAACGAGGTTGCGGTTTTGATAAAATAATTTGATTACTTGCCCAACGTTCGGAAAGTAAGTCCATCTAATTGAGTCGGCATAAGCGACAGGCCGGGGTACGGTCTATCAAAGTGTAAGTGGCTGGGTAGCAGTCCATCAACGCAAAAGAGGCCGGGTGGCGGTCCAGCACAAGGCCCTAATGCGGCCAGGGTGATGACCGGTGGGGGATTCATCCATCTACTAGTAGAAAAGGTTACTTAATTGGTATCTTTTCCTAATCAGCAAGATATCAAGTTTATGTCAAAGCTTTCTTCTTTCCAAATTTATTGGATATTAAAACTCTATTTATAATTTTCATAACAGAGGTTTTCAAGGAGTGTATTATATATATATAGGTGAATATATATATCAGGACTTAATGAAGTATCTCGTAACTTTATTTCTTTCAAATGATATTTCAAAGATTGAATCTATTTAAGTCTTATCTTGTAGTCTCATCTGTGTGATGAACTTTTGAAACTGATTATAACTTGAACGGTGGTAGTTCAAGTAGTATTTGGAAAAGATATAAGTATATTGGAGTATCTTGTAACTTCATCTTTTCAACTTATATCTAGTTAATGATTATCTTATGCATGACAAAGATTTTTAGAAAAACATTGAGACAAGGTTAGATATATGAGATCACCTTGCAACGACATTTTTATACAGTTATAAACTGGAACTCTATGTATATTATGCATGGAAGAGAATTTCCAAGATTTTGAAATATATATATATATATATACAGAATATTTTGCGACTTGGTCGCGTTAAGATATCAACTTGGTTCATTTCTTCTTGACCAAGACTTTCATTAGTACTATGAGAATGCTCATATATTGTTAATTATTATACATATTATTTCGGTGGGCTTGTTGCTCACCCTTACTTTCTTCTTTCATCACATAACAACAGATAAACAAGATGAACATGACCAAGTTCCCAATTCGCAAGCGGATAGTAAACGTTCCGCAATTTCCTGTAGGCATTGATGCCGCTATAGCTGAGGTAGGAACTACCAATAGGCTAGGTTTCAACTGTTGATGTACCAGACTTATGTAGATTATAAATTGTACTAATGGTAAAGAATATGTAAATTTATTCAGAAACTCTTTTAAGGTGTAATGGTTTATAATTGTGGAATAAAATGACTTGTGTTATTTTTGGTATTCATCCCTGAGACTATAACTTGTGGTGTGTGTGTATATTGTGGGGTCACAGTGCGCAAAGTTGGTTGTTTATTAAGATTAAGTGTTATTAGGGAAAATGGAACTCGTGACAACAAGGATCCCCGACCCCGGATTTTGGGGTGTTACAGCTATCATAGCTACCTTGTCGTCAAGGTCTGGGACTTTCAAGGCTTCCTTGATGAAATGATACAGATAGTCCATCAAGGACTCTTTTGCTCCCTGCATAATGCTTATGAGGGATGCTGAACTTTTCTCATACACTCTCCCGCTGATGAATTGCTTAATAAAAGCTTGACTTAATTCTCTGAAGGACCCAATAGAGTTCGGGGGCAAACGGCTATACCATCTTTGAGCCATTCCCGACAGGGTTTGAGAAAAGGCCCGACACTTAATAGCGTCATTCACGGGCTGCAACAACAGTGTATTAGAGAATGTCCTGACATGATTAGCGGGATCTCCAGTGCCATCATAAACTTTGATAGTGGGCATCTTGAACTTCCTTGAGATACGGGCACTCATTATCTCTTCAGTGAATGGTGGAGTAGGATCATCAGGATCTCCGAGGGGAAGAAGATTGTTTGGATCAGCCTTTGGGACAACAGCCCTACTCTGTATTGGACCATCCAGGTCTATGATTGGAGGAGGATTTCTCCCCCTTGGAGGTAGAGGGGGCCTGGTGGTCTGGTGCGCCTCCAAGTCGCACTTCAGCCTTTGAATCTCAGCCTCGTGAGCCCTGATCCTCTCCTGCACTTTTTGGGGATTTGTCTCTTGGGTGCTCCCAGAACGCTGGTTACCATCAGGCATCGGCTCCTTACCAACACGCCTCCTTCTTGGGGCCACATCATCATCCGAAGATTCAGAGTCTCTCTCAGTATAAGGACCATAAAATTCTTGATCCTCAGGGATAGGAGCCAAATTACGTATATATCGGGGAGTATGCCCTTATGTTTCACTCCTATTAGCATGTCCACTTCCTCCAACCTCGGAGTAAAGGGCATTCCATAAGGGGGGTTAGTGGTCACAATAGTTGAATACTCATACCCAACGGGTCGAGAATTCACAGGTGGATGTAGCTGTTGGAGTTGGGAATTCATCCCTTGAGGAGCCGGGGGAATCATCCCTTGAGGCTGAGGTTCAGTTGCCCCTACCTGGGCTCCTCCTTCGGTGGCGGCATAGGTTCAATGCGGAGGTATCTCCACCGTTGACGAAATCGTTTGGGTCGTCCCCGCTGGTGTTCCTTCTTCAGGGGTGTTGTTTCCTCTCCGTGTTCTCGCCATGATTGTTGTTGTGCGCCCCCACAGTCGGCGCCAAATGTTATGGATTAAAAATTAAGGTATATTAATTGTTGTACCTACTACTAGGGTTCGTGAGCTTCGAGACTCGATTTGACTGCTCTTGTGTCTCGTGACTCGATCTGCCTTAACAAGATGCCTACATACCTTGCTGATTGTCAAGGATCAAGTCAAAAAACGTAGTTCTGATGGGGGTGAGACCCCTTATAGGTGTTGGGAGTCCCTGAATTGGACTAGATCTAGGAGACTTGGTGGACAAGTCTCAGATTTAGAATGGACTTTGGAGTCCTAGGAAGTAGGAAGTTGATTCCTTATTCAATTAGGTCCCTTGGAAGCTTATTTACAAGGATTTATATCTTCATTAGGACTCATATTGGAAGCTGATTTCTCCCTTATTTAATTAATTACGAAATTAATAAATATTCAGGTTTTTGGGCTTTCTTTGTTCCGTTAAGCCTGATCTGGTCCATCAGACCTGATCAATGTGTTGATTCTATTGATCTGAATATCATACATCTTCTTAATGGCCCAAACCATGTACAATCAATACAGTCAGGATTTATTTTATTGCCTACGAGGTGATGTATCATTTTTGACTATTTTAATTGTTAATATTGATGTCAATACATGAAGAGTCTATTTTATTAATTATATAAGGACCAATCACGTGGTATTTTAAAACCCTTAGAAAATCAATTTTAACTTGGCACTTCTCTTAAATTTCTCCTACTAAAAAAGTGATTTTTTTTCTACACTTAAATTGACGTTGTTACCTTATATCTGGAAAGACAAACAATGAAAACAATGAAACAAATGGTGGGGCAGCAAAGTAATCTCTCCGTCCCTTTTTAGTTTATATTTGACTTTTTAATCATTAAATTGATTGATTTTTTATTAACAATTAAAATTTATTCATTTATTAATTTAAATAATTGAAAATTAGATAATAAAATAAATTGTTTGTAACTTTTAATGATATAATTTATAAAAATAATTTCAATTATATAATATATTTAAATTTCAGTCAAAATTCGATCAGTTTAAACATCAAAAATTGAAATATAATAACTAAATAAAACAATCAAAATTAAAAAAAAAACATGAGTCCACGAGTATTACACAGAGAACCATCAAAACAGTCACATGGCCTTCTCCTCCCTCCCTCAGGTTTGCCATCAAAAATTGAATGGAAAAATGTACTAATAAACAAACATAAATATCTAACAAACAAATATTTTAATCGAAAGAATATACACGTAGAAGTCAACAACTAGGACAGCGAAGACAGCCGATAAAAATGATGGAAGATTATATTGCAAGCAAACTCGTAAGATAAACGTGAGAAAATGTTAAATTGAGAGTTCATTTTTAACATCTATAACAAATAAGTTATGAAAAAATTAAACAATCCTATTAAAATGTAAATCAACCATCCTTAAAAAATTTAATGAGAGTATAATATTATTTTTTCACAACATATTTGCTCTTGGGATTAAAAAAACTCTAAATTTATCATTTTTCTAAACAAAGCCCCACAATAAGAAAGCTCATTGCCTCCATTACAATACATATATGTCCCCAAATCTTTACATATGTATATATATTAGTTCTATCTATTTACCATTACATCAAAATAGCAGACATACCTAAGCAACTCCCCTGCTTCAAGGATTAGAACCAACTCTTGCATTTTTGCAGGGCTTTAGGGGCTGCAAATTCGTCAAAATATTAAAATTTAATTTCTTCAAAAATTTAAACAGCTTCTCATTGAGTAAATAAATACTTCGATTACAGGTTGAACATACCCAGCCCAATTGCTTCAAATCCTTTCATTATACGCAGACGCTTGCACGAATCAACAAACATCCTACACGCGTCAATTTAGCAAAATAATTATTTAAACTATATAGCAAACTAATGCCAGCAATCTGGTCTACATAGATTATGCAGAGGACATTGTTTTGTACTATATTATATTTATTCGATGCATAAATTTGTTAGAAAATTAGGATTTTAGAGCTTAATTTAATTATGTTCTTGATGTTAATCCTAAAATCTAATGATTGGAAATTGTTCAATGATATTTGAACTTAAATTTTCATGTATGGTTTTAAGAATTTTCTTAATGAAATCCATATGAAATGAGAGATGAAAGTAACTTGGAAAAACTTGGAAAATTTGAGAATGTTTGTCTCACATTGAAATAAATAAAGGGGGTTGTGTGCTTTATATGGTATTACCCACATGAGTAGTATACAACTACTAAGGTGTGTGATGGTCCATTGTGTTGTTGTGTGCTTCACGCGCGCGCACACACACGCGCGCCCCGCCACGCACCGCACCGCACCGGGTCGGGTCGAAGGGCGATTTGGGCGAATGTCTCAGCGTCTCGCGTACGCGAGGCGACCTGGGCGAGGATTTTATTTATTTGAGAATTATTTTAATTCGAATTTATTTATCGGTGATTGGATTATTGGGCTGGGTTCTGAAATAGGCTAAGTAGTCTAAATATATTGAACCTGCAAATAATCTGATCTGTAACAAGTTCTGATATTAGAATCAGAACTTAAGAACTGATGAATAAAATCAGAACTTAACAAGTTCTGATATCAGAATCAGAACTTAAGTACTGATGAGTCGAATCAGAACTTAAGTACTGATGAGTCGAATCAGAACTTAACTTAAGTTCTGATAATAATGTGGGTGTTAATGTGAAAAGCTGTTACAAATAATTTAAATTCAAAAGCTGTTCAGTTTTGATTTTTTTCATTTATGAATTCAAAATCTGATCAGTTTTGATTTTTTCATTAATGGAGCAGTTTAATTCAGACATTAAGTATGTGGACAGTTTCATTTTTCCTCTCCTATAAATAGAGGCTAAACTGAATGAATATAACACACTACATTCTCATCTCTTCTCTTCAACCTCTCTGCATTTCTCTCCCATAAGTCCTGAAGTGCTGATATTTTCCGGCGACTGAGGTGCTGGTCGAAATGGAGGTTTTGTTGCTGCTGTTAACATAAACTCCGAGCTGTTTTATCCTGGTGGAGATATTGCGTACATCCCAAACGCAGCAGGTAGGGGGCAATAATCTCTTCAAGAGCAGCCAGGACTTCGAGCAAGGCCTGGTGACTCAGCTGTGATTATTTTCTTGGCATTTTGTATCTGTAAACCTTTATTTCAGTCACTGTTGAAAGCTATGGTTTCGGGTACATCTTTCTTTCTCTCTTCGTTATTTCAGTTACTGATTTTGTTTACCTGCATGTTTTGTTTTGTTAACTGTGGTCTTGGTCTAAACTTGTTAAATTCTTTATACACTTGCCTCTATGTTGCTATACTTGTTAGTGAGATTCTCAACATTCTTGAAGAGATTATTGGTTATATAGAATTTAGCATAATGGTTAACGAAAGTGAGGTTATCGTTGGTGGTGGTAGCAGTTCGGGTGTAACTGCTGGGGCCATTGATTGGACCACCTATAGTTTCCCACAAGCTGTTGAACTAACCGGTTTACCGGAGAAATTCAACGGTGGCATTGGCTTTTCTCGCTGGCAGAAAAGGATGAAGTTGTGGTTGACTATAAAGGGTCTGTGGCCGGTTGTGGAATATGAGAAACCAGTAGTGGATCAAGAGAAGGCTGACACAGTTAAGGCTTTTGCGAAGTGGGCTGAGAAGGATGGAGTGGCTAGAGCGGCCATTCTGGCGGCACTAACAAACACTTTGTTTGATGTCTATTCTTCTGATGCCTACTCTGCAAAACTCTTATGGGAGAAGCTGGACCAGACACATAATACTGACTCACAAGGTCTAGAAAAGTATTCTGTGGCAAGGTTCCTCGAGTTTAAGCTGGTGGACAGTAAGTCCATGACTGAGCAGGTGCATGAGTTCGAGATGATGGTGCATGCTTTGAAGGAGTCTGGAATGAATCTCCCGGAGAAGTTCAAGGTGATGAGTGTGATTGAAAAACTCCCAAAGTCTTGGGAAGAGTTCTCTCTCTCCCTGAAAAGACAGAAAGGAGAGATCACCTGGACCAACCTTATGCTGGATATCTCGGTACAAGAACAACACAAGTCCAAACAGGGACATGTGATGCCAACTGAACACGGTACCTCGAAGGTAAACATAGCAACTGTAGGACAAAAGAGGAAGGCTTTTGCTAAGAAAGCTAATAGTAATAAACCTAAGAGTGACAAGGACAAGGCCAAGAAACCCAAGGCAAACAAACCATGCTGGTCTTGTGGGCAGGTTGGGCACTGGAGTAAGGACTGCCCTACGAAGAAAGCGAAGAAAACCGAGGTAGCACAAGCAAATGTTGTGCTTGGAACCGCAAGTGGGCCTGTAGTGAACATGGTTGTTGGTGAGGCTATGGCTTCTGAAACCAACGTTGACCGGTACGTATCCTACAACCCTGTGATATTTTCTACCTATCTGTCAAATGAATGGTTGATAGATACTGGAGCTAATGTACATATTTGTGCTGATATTAGTTTATTTGTATCTTATCAACAGAGTCATAGCTTGACTGTGAAGATGGGGAATGCTAGTGTTGCTCAAGTACATGGAGTTGGAAACGTGGATCTGAAGTTCCCTTCAGGACGTATTCTATCTCTGACGAGAGTGCATCATGTTCCCGACATGCGTAGAAATATAATAAGTGGAAGCTGTTTAGTTTCTAGTGGTTTTGAAATTTCGTTCAAGTGTAATAAAGTAGTTCTTATTCACACTGGTACATTCTTTGGCAAGGGTTACTTGTCAAATGGTTTATTTGTTATTAATGCGGATCCCGTTTTGGGAAGTTTGAATAATAATGTTATTCCTACTGTTAATTGTATTGAATCCTCAAATATATGGCATGCTAGACTAGGTCATTTAAACTTTGGTGCTCTTAAGAACATGATGAACTTAGAGTTGATTCCAAAATATACCATAGAAAAGAATTCTAAATGTCAAGTATGTGTGTCTGCTAAACAGATAAGGAAACCTTTTCATAACGTTGTTAGGGATTCAGACTTGTTAGATTTAGTACACACTGATATTTGTGAATTTGGTGGTGTGTTGACCAAGGACCAGTTTAGATACTTCATTACTTTTATAGATGATAGTAGTAGATATTGTTATGTTTATTTACTTAGACATAAGGATGAAGCACTTAGTAAATTCATTATATATAAAACTGAAGTAGAAAAACAAACTAGTAAGTTACTTAAAAGATTGAGATCTGATAGAGGTGGTGAGTATACGAGTAATGCTTTTAATGAATTTTGTGCAAACAATGGTATAGTTCATGAAGTTACTCCACCATACACACCTGAGTCTAATGGGGTTGCTGAGCGAAAGAACAGAACATTTAAAGATATGATTAATAGTATGCTTATTAACTCTGGGTTGCCTAAATACATGTGGGGAGAGGCTCTAAATATGGCTTGCCATATTTTAAATAGAGTCCCTCTGAAACACATGGATAAAACACCCTTGGAGTTATGGAAAGGCAGGATGACTAGTCTTAAGTATCTTCGTGTGTGGGGGTGCCTTGCTAAGGTGCTTGTTCCTGAACACAAGAGAAAGAAACTAGGTCCAAAGACTGTTGACTGTATCTTTCTGGGCTATCTTGAAACCACTACAGCTATGAGATTTTTAGTGTTAAAATCTGACATAGATGGTATAGTGGCAAACACGATAGTTGAATTTCGAGATGCGACATTCTTTGAGGATGTCTACCCTATGAAGACTGGAATACCTGAAACGACTTCTGAGGAAGATCCTACTCACACATCAAGTTCTATTCCTGATCATGTGGAAAAGATGACAAATGTGGGGGCGGAACCTAGTAGTAGCTCTATTCCTAAGGAATTAGAGGAACCAAAGAGAAGTAAGCGTGCAAAAATAGTCAAGGATTTTGGAGGTGATTTCATCACTTACAATATCGAGGACGAACCTTTAACTTTCCGGCAAGCTATGGATTCTTCTGAGTCAAGGCACTGGAAGGGCGCTGTCAAGAGTGAAATTGACTCTATTGTTTCCAATGAAACATGGGAGTTGGTTGATCTCCCTCCTGGGTGTTCTACTATTGGGTGCAAATGGGTCTTTAAAAGGAAGTTGAACCCTGACGGCTCAATAGATAAGTACAAAGCTAGACTGGTAGCTAAGGGTTTTAAGCAAAATGAAGGAATTGATTATTTTGATACATACTCTCCGGTTGCAAGAATGGTAACAATCCGAATGCTTATAGCATTGGCTTTAGTCCATGGTCTTATCATTCATCAGATGGATGTAAAGACGGCTTTTCTTCATGGTGAACTTGAGGAAGAGATTTATATGGATCAGTCTGATGGATTTGTTGCATCAGGCAATGAAAGGAAAGTATGTAAGTTGATCAAGTCCATCTATGGCTTGAAACAAGCTCCCAGAGATTGGCATAAAAAGTTTGATGAAACTATATTGCCTTTCAGTTATAAGATTAATGAAAGTGATAAGTGTGTCTACACTAAAGTTAAAGGTAATGAGTGTGTTATCTTGTGCCTATATGTGGATGATATTTTATTGTTTGGAACCAATATTGAGATTATTAACGAGAATAAAGAATTCTTGAAAAGGCATTTTGAAATGAAGGATATGGGTGAGGCAAGTGTGATTCTTGGAATCAAATTGATTCAGTCCACTGAAGGAATAACCTTGACTCAATCTCATTATATAGAGAAATCTATACTTGAGAAATATGGTTATTCACAGTGTAGAATCGCTAGTACACCTTATGATTCGAAAGTTGCCCTTGTCAAGAATACTTCAGGAGTGCCTGTGTCTCAGTTAAGGTATTCTCAGATTATTGGGAGCTTGCAGTATCTTGCTAACTGTACTAGACCAGATATTTCATATTCTGTGTCTAAATTGGCGAGATATACAAGCTGTCCAAACAGAACTCATTGGGATGCTCTTGATAGAGTACTTAGATATCTAAAAGGCACAATGTACCTTAGTTTACACTACAGGAGATTTCCTGGTGTGCTTGAAGGGTACAGTGATGCAAGTTGGATAGCTAAGAAGTCTGGTTCCAATGGAGTGACTGGATACGTGTTCACCTTGGCTGGTGGAGCAATATCCTGGAAGTCAAGCAGACAGACTATTGTTACTCGGTCTACTTTTGAGGCTGAGTTGTGTGCACTTGATGCCACAGGGACGGAGGCTGAATGGTTACACGGACTTATGTCTGCAATACCTGTAGTAAGCAGACCGCTCCCTGCTATTGCTATTCACTGTGATAGTCGAACAACTATCGACAAGATTAGCAGTAAAAAACATAATGCTAAAACTAAGAGACACATCCAAGTTAGACTCAAGTCTATAAGGGGTTTAGTGACTGATAGGATCATAGCTATAGAGTTCATAGGAACTCAGAATAATATAGCTGATCCTCTTACTAAAGGACTGGAACCTGCAGTGGTCCTTAAGTCAAGGTTGGGGATGGGATTGTCAACCCATCATAATTCATCAACAGTGGGAACCCAATACACATGAGAGGAGATCCCTCAAAGTGTATTCAATGGGTAATAACAAGCTGTAAGGATGAGTTGGTAGTACCTTTGCTACATAGATGATACTATAGTATCTGAGTCTATCCCCTGTAAACCTAGAAGGTACTGACACTGCCAGAAAAGCAAGAGTGTTAAAACTCTGAATGGGATCAAGTCATTTGACGAGATAGAGGCAGTATATCTCTGGAGATGCCCAGCTAAGCGAATGTAATTGTGTGGTCGCAATTAGAGGATAGGGTTAATCCTTGAAGCATTCGACGAACAGGATCGAGACATGACCATTAATGTCTCAAAGTCGTAGATTGGCACCATAACCTTTGACTTGTCGTCGTCTATGGAATATGGTTATACTAAACGGATTAAGATTCAAGGTGAAACATTCCATCTGAGTCCGATAGCCATTAAAGTAGAGGAATTAGGAGGGTTCAAACCCGGAAGGGTACCGACTCTGAAAAACAAGTCATGATGGGAAATTGATCACATTTCTGTATGGATTTGTGGGGGATTGTTAGAAAATTAGGATTTTAGAGCTTAATTTAATTATGTTCTTGATGTTAATCCTAAAATCTAATGATTGGAAATTGTTCAATGATATTTGAACTTAAATTTTCATGTATGGTTTTAAGAATTTTCTTAATGAAATCCATATGAAATGAGAGATGAAAGTAGCTTGGAAAAGCTTGGAAAATTTGAGAATGTTTGTCCCACATTGAAATAAATAAAGGGGGTTGTGTGCTTTATATGGTATTACCCACATGAGTAGTATACAACTACTAAGGTGTGTGATGGTCCATTGTGTTGTTGTGTGCTTCACGCGCACACACACACGCGCGCCCCGCCCCGCCACGCACCGCACCGGACCGGACCGGACCGGACCGGGTCGGGTCGAAGGGCGATTTGGGCGAATGTCTCAGCATCTCGCGTACGCGAGGCGACCTGCGCGAGGATTTTATTTATTTGAGAATTATTTTAATTCGAATTTATTTATCGGTGATTGGATTATTGGGCTGGGTTCTGAAATAGGCTAAGTAGTCTAAATATATTGAACCTGCAAATAATCTGATCTGTAACAAGTTCTGATATTAGAATCAGAACTTAAGAACTGATGAATAAAATCAGAACTTAACAAGTTCTGATATCAGAATCAGAACTTAAGTACTGATGAGTCGAATCAGAACTTAACTTAAGTTCTGATAATCATGTGGGTGTTACTGTGAAAAGCTGTTACAAATAATTTAAATTCAAAAGCTGTTCAGTTTTGATTTTTTCATTTATGAATTCAAAATCTGATCAGTTTTGATTTTTTCATTAATGGAGCAGTTTAATTCAGACATTAAGTATGTGGACAGTTTCATTTTTCCTCTCCTATAAATAGAGGCTAAACTGAATGAATGTAACACACTACATTCTCATCTCTTCTCTTCAACCTCTCTGCATTTCTCTCCCATAAGTCCTGAAGTGCTGATATTTTCCGGCGACTGAGGTGCTGGTCGAAGTGGAGGTTTTGTTGTTGCTGTTAACATAAACTCCGAGCTGTTTTATCCTGGTGGAGATATTGCGTACATCCCAAACGCAGCAGGTAGGGGGCAATAATCTCTTCAAGAGCAGCCAGGACTTCGAGCAAGGTCTGGTGACTCAGCTGTGATTATTTTCTTGGCATTTTGTATATGTAAACCTTTATTTCAGTCATTGTTGAAAGCTATGGTTTCGGGTACATCTTTCTTTCTCTCTTCGTTATTTCAGTTACTGATTTTGTTTACCTGCATGTTTTGTTTTGTTAACTGTGGTCTTGGTCTAAACTTGTTAAATTCTTTATACACTTGCCTCTATGTTACTATACTTGTTAGTGAGATTCTCAACATAATTCAGGGTTAAATGTGACGCTAGATTAAATTAAAATGAACTTACTCCCAGGGCACGTCCCCGACGAGCATCCAATCACCATCCTTATCTTCATAGCTAGGCACATACTCAGAACTGTTTAAGAGATCCATTAGCTTGCTCTCGTTCACGAAATCAGTCAATCCTTGGGATCCATAATTACCTATACATAATTATATAAAAAAAATTGATGTTTAGTATAGTATTAATGTTTTAAAAAAAAAATTAAGATTATAGGATGGAAAAATGAGCCTCTGGCAAATTACGGAATTGGTTGAACTTGTGACATATCATACACAAGACCTTGGTCTGGGCCATTAGGCTAATACCTATAGGATTAATTAGGAAGAATTAAAAAGATTGATGCAATGTGTGTAGTTATACAAGTATAAAGGATTTGGAAAGATTACCCAACGTAAAAGAGCTGAACATTTCGGCCAAGGCATCAGAGAGTTGTTGGTAACTAGTATACATCTTCAAGTCCACTTTACGAAGATAAGGCACACCATCCATCGAAACCTTCACAAAGGCAGCACCACCGCCCGGTAAAGTCTTTGCCGCGGTTGTGCTCTCTTCAGCGTTGCTCTTTTGTACAGCCATTACATTCTTCCGGTATGATCTTACTGGTGGCCAACCTACCACTTGTGTCCTGCAAACAAATTAATCAACCATTAAACTTGACAAATTAAGATACATGTCACATGTGTGTATTTATACAATGAAAATAAAATGGAAAAATAAACAATATAGGGTGAACTAACTTGGCTGGTGGCTTGATGACTGAATTATTAGACAAGGACTTAACATTTTGGCTGAGATCTAATGCCGGATGATCATTGTGATGAAGGTTGAGCTTTAGATCAACCGTCTCGGAGAAGCCTCTTTTTCCTTTCATCTTCACTGACTGATCAACCTCCACATCGCCACCAGCTGCCCCGGGCAAGCCAAGGCATAACTCAGTTTTGAGGTTCATCGTATATTTTTTTTAATTATATATTTCTTATTGTTTGTATCAGAATTAGGCTACAATATGCGTGTTTATATATTGCTTCTTGTGTTTCTTAGGAGGAGGTGATAAGAGAGGGGAAGGCAAATCAATCATAGAAGAAATGGGGAGCAATGCATATGTTTGATAATATACATTGGTGCCTGCATTTTTCATTCAAGTTCTGACGTATGACACGTGGGCATAGAATTTATTTCGTTGTTAATCTGATGAGATCAAGAGCTCATTAAGGATTCGAGAAGTAATTATTTAATTAAAGTAATGATTGATTTAGTTATAATCTCAGGGGATCACCTTCATCCATAGTAATTTTGAATTACAAGTGCTTCATGTATGAACTAGGTACCTATTAGATTATCATATACTAGCTCTGGATTAAATGTATTTAAGCGGGAAAGGATGCTGCATTCGCGCAGGACTCTCAGCTAAGTTTAACATATATTATGAATGCTAGTGTGGATGTATAATGTACTCAACTGTAAATCCGAGTATAAATTTAACATTGCAGATTCATTGCATCGTATTCCATAATCTTACTAGTGATTACATTCTTAAACTTTTCTTTAACAGTTTGTCTTTCATGTACCACAAGCGCAAAGTTTAAGCTGTAACTGAAGCTCCTCTTTCAGTTTCTAACTGACTCTCATCAGCTAAAATAAACACTTGATCACATGATCAGATGATACAACGAATCCTGTAATCTTTGTGGCACCAGGACTCCAGGTTTAGACCACTCGAGCGGGGAAGTTACAAAAATTTAAATACTCAAATTAATTAGATAAGCCGATCGTTAATTTAAGTTACGGTAACTACAATTTGAAAAACTGAGTCCTTAGAATTTATTTATAAACGCAGAATCTTGATACCAACAATAATATTCTGTATGTGGGTTGAAGTCGAGACAATGGATCCTTTGTGGGGAGCAAACCAGGGTACTTAATGTCTAACCACTAATATTAATTTTCTTTTAATAAATTGATCCCTCTATTAATTAACGCCGTTTTGCACTAATTTTAAATGTGAAAGTAAAATAAATATTTAGCCGATTCTTTAATTATGAACATGGTTGCTACACTACATTGAAATGTAGTAAATTATAAAATGCACTTTAAGAAAAGCGACATTTACTCATTTTCCACCCGTGGGAAGAAACTCATCAATACAGGCATATCTAAATTTTCATGATACGCATGATCATTAACGGCAGAATGGGTCACGATATATCTCAAAAAGATTATGATGATATAGCTTGGAATTTCGAATGAGTGAATGGATTGGTGGCCTCACCTCATGAATGAGTAGATTAACTATTGAATGGGGCAGGAGTAATCAGTAGGAGGATGGACCTTTTGTGTTGCGACATCAAATTATTTGATTATATCTATACTCTTTATTAATAAGCGAAACAATGTATAATTTGGTGTCAAAAATATTAAAATATCAAATTTTGGTATTTACCTGACATAAGTTGAATTTTATTCTTTATAAACTTTGTATTTAACACAAATCGACTTCCATTTTTTGTAAATTTTATTTTCTTTGCAAACTACTAAGTAAATTACTAACACGAATTGACTTATATTCTCTGTAAACTTTATTTATTTATAAATTATATTAAAAATTTATTAAGTTACGTTAAATTAAGTAAAATAACATATATTTACTTTTACTTTGAAAAACTACTAACGGCAAATTATATTATTAACACGAATTGACTTCTATTCTCTATAAACTTTATTTTCTATTAGTTAGTGTCAATCCGTGTCAGTTTACTTTTAAATTGAATAATATTATTTTAAAAATAATTAAGTAATAGCAAATGACTTTAGTAACATTTATTAACTTTTAAACTGAAAATTGTTGATTTAACAATCGTATTTGTTACTGTCCATCACAACGTTTATTTACTTAAAATTAAAAAACATATTTTAACAATAACAAATTTATGTGCGTATTTAGATTATATTAAGTAATATTAAATTAAGTTTAATAACATCTATTTACTTTTAATTTTTAAATTATATTTTATCGATAATTGGGTAATATTAAATAAACTATATTGAAAAGGCTAATTATAAGATAATTATCAAATAATATTAATTAATATTAAATTATCTAAAGAATAAATATTTGGTTCGTAAGATAGAGATACAATTCGTTTTACAAAAATAAAACTAATATGTTAGATTTTTATATCAAGTAAAACAATGCAAAACTAGAATTATAACGGAAATTTCATAACTTATTCGATTCTTTTTAACCACATAACTATTTTGCAAGTACCAATTTAATATTTGATATTAATATATTAATTTTAATTCGTGTTTCGAACAGATTATGAATAATTTTCTATAATTATTAATTCGATATTTTTAGTTTCGGGCCCGTGTTTCGCACGGGTTATCAACTACTCCCTATGTCCCTAAATAATTTTCCTTTTTGTGTTGAACACGTTTACCAATGCACACTTTTGATTGTTAATAAGTTTCGTATCAGTATTAAATATAAAAACTTCATTGTATTAAAGTACTTATAAATACGAATACAACAAGATCACTCATGACTATATTTGATCTTATAAATTAGACGTAAATTAGTAGTCAATCACTTACCATGAATAGTATAAAAAGTCAAAATATGAGATGTTTTGTTGGGACGGAGGGAGTATCAACTATCTATACTAATAAGCGGAATCATATTTAGGTCCACAATCTTGGTGCTCACTAAAAATTTATACAACTAATTTAAAATTTTATGTAATAAAATCTCAACTGACAAAAAATAACTTCTACTCTATGTAAATTTTATTTTCCTTCAATTTTTATTCGTTGCTAAACATCCAAGCGTCGGTTTACTTTAAAATAATCGTATTATTAAGTTAAAATGTCAGATTTGTATAAGTAAATAATTAGTTGCATGCATAACTAGAATTATACAGTGAAATTTTAGAGTTACACTTAACTTCCATTTTTTTAACTACATATTTTAACAACATTTTATCTATTATATTTAGATCTATATATTAGGTCACACACATTATATAAGGGGGTTAAATACAGTGTATAATACAATCAAATCGAATTAAGAACACAAGTATGTAATAAAAAATATTCTTATTAATAAAACAATATTACAATGGAACCGTTCTCTCTCAGTGATGAACAAATATCACGAGAGCTGCTAGGGTTACAATTAATAATATTCTCGATAATGATAACACTTTTTTGTGTAAACTCTATGTCTGTGTTTATATATATCACACAGTTACAAGATAATCTCTAACTGATATCGAATATAATTATGTATCCTAACATATATCAATTAGTTATCTTTTCCTCCAAGGTTTCTATTATTCATAGAATTCTTCTCCATGCATATCTCTTCTTATTTTAGTCTTGATCTTCTTTCCTTTAATCAGCCGTTTTCCTTATCTGAAAGTCTTCTTAAGTCCTGATATTATCTTATAATGAATATCTTCTGATATCTTAATTTCTGACTTCAGTATAAGTACTGATTTCCAGTTATATCCTGATTTGTTCTGTTAGTCAAGATCTGAAAATTAACACAAATCATTATTAGACATGACATCACAGATATATCTAACAATCTCCCCCAACTTGTAAATTAGCATAATATACAAGTTCATTAGATATTTGATGATGTTAAAAATATTAAGTACAAATGCATGAGAGTATTTGACTAGATAACTACAACTCACAGTCCTTGTAGATTTTACCATCCTTAAAGTCTGATATCAGCTTTAGCCTGTATATCCTTCAAAATTTAACAGTTGTAGTCCTTGACTTGGCTTCAGTGTTTGATCTCTTGAATGTCAGGAGTTGTTCTGAGATAGTTCTTCAGAAGAGTTCTCTCAGCATATTCAAGTTCATTTATCATCTTCCTTTTAGCATCTTTAAGTTCAGCTGTATCTTCTCCTGTCTGAAAGATAGCAGCCCTGAGATCATTAATCTTTTCTTTCCTTATTTCCTGATCCAATCTGATCAAATAAGCTTTGTCAGACTCCAGATTAAATTCAACACCCTTAATACCCAGAAAAGTAGTGATCTTGGCAGTATTAGGCTTCATCTCAACTAAATCGCCATTGTGAGCTCTGTACAAAGGATAGTATGGCCTGTCAGATTTTAAAAAGTAAAGTTTCTTCTGCCTCTGAATATCAGATATTAAGTATCTGGAAACACCATATATTGACCTGTTCTTCACTTGAAGTAAAAATAAAATATGTTGCAGTTCTTCATAATACTTCAACCGGATTGCATCCTTTCTTATCTGGAATACTCTCCCATCTGTCATAAAATAAAGCATTATGTCTTCTTTCAGCTTGGAATTGTAAACAATATGTACATATTCCAATTGATTTAGTCTTTCTGGAGTTGTCCCTACTCCTGGTTCAGAAAGAGATGTAGGATCTGAGGTAGAGTTGTTTACTCTTTTCTCATCAGCATTACCCATTCCTGTTTTATCTCTAGCTTCCTTCCCTTGGAGCAATCTACCCTTAAAAACATTTGTTGAAGTCTTCATAAGTTGAGCAGATTGTTGAGCTTTAGTAAACCCAGGTAGTAGAACTGTTGAAAGTTTAACATGAGCAATGTCAGAGGTTTCCTTTTCTTCTGATGTTAAGACAACTTGAGCTCTGTCAGAGGTTGCTTGAATATTGCTTTTCTTCTTCAAAATCAGACTTGTATCTTCATCAGATTTTGCTTCCAGATCCATAGTTGGTATATATATCTTTACAGATTCATCAATTTTTGCCTTACCCTTGAATCTAGGATCAACTTCCACCTATGATTTGGACTTGGCCTTAGATGCCTCAGTATCTGTCCTCTCTTTGATCACAATGCCCTTAGGCTTAGGTGGTTTCTTTGCTATGACTTGAGATTTAGACTTTGACTTAGATTTGTCATTTTCAGCTTTCAGTCTAATCTCTTCTTCCTTCAGGCTTTCAAAATCCATGCCTGGATTATCCTTTAGGAACAGCCTTTTGGAGATCTCTTCATCAAGTTTCAGAGTTTATTCATCAGAACTTATCATTTTACCAGTATCAGAACTTGTTCTTTGACTTATAGTTCTGGCTTTCCTTGATAAAGAACCCCTGCCTTGACTTAGACCTCTACTCCTTTCAGAATTTCCATGGTCTTCATTATCATCATCTTTACCCTTTAGTGGTTGATCAGTTGTGCATTTAGACTTAATTACTTTCTCCCCCTTTTTGGCGTCATCTGGTAGAAGCAGGGAGACAAGCAATTCCACAGAGTTTTGGATTTCATTGAGTTTGTTTTGTTGAGCAGCTTGATTCTTTAAAATATCAGATAGTTAAGCTTGCTTCTTTTCTTCAGTCATTTCTATATACTCAATGCGGTCAAAGGCTGGCTTAAAAACCTTTTCTTGTCCAATGTGACATTCATGGTTTGCTTAGTCACTGTATCTTGAAGTTTATCCACCTTGGCTTGAGTTATTGAGTGTTGACCTTGAAGGTTCCTGATACTCAATGCAGTAACTCTGAGCTGTGCTTTGAAGTCATCATTCATCAGCATTTCATCAGCTTTAGCCAGGTGCTCAGCAAGAACATCTGCAGTAGGAACAAAATCAACTTTGTTCCATTCCTTGATCCACTCTCTTCCTCTTGGAGTTTCACTCCAAGGAACTGGTGCATCCTTTCTCACAAATTTCTTAATCAAATCAGCTTTACAAACTGTTTGTGGAGGTGCATGTCCAGAAGGACCAGCTGCATCAGCATTTATATTTGTAGCAACTTCACCAGTATTTCCTTAAACAGAACTTGCAGAATCTTCAGTATCAGCATCTTTTGATAGAATGATTGTATGTGAAGCAATAGAAGATTTATCTTCATGGTCATCAGCATCCTGCAATGGAGTTGCTGGTGGAGTATGCTGAGAAAGATGTGAAGTGGATGGAGCTTCCAGATACAAGACCAAAGGCACATCCAAATTATTGATATCAATTTCAGCACTTATGCCTGGGTTTTCAGCATGTACTGGAGAGTTTATTGGAGACACAGGACGTGTAGGCATTGGAGTATTCTCTGGCTCTTGGATTGGAGATTTGTGAGCTTCATGAAATTCTGGCTCAGCACTTGGAAGAGATTCAACTACAGTAGGGTCTTGTGGGTTTAGAGATTCCTGACCCCCTTCCACAGCTGCTGCTTCCATTCCTTCTTCAGAGGTTGATTCTTCTACAGCCCTCCTTGTTCTTTGCTTTTTAAGTCTCTTAGCTGGCGGAGAGACTCTGGGAGCTTGATCATCAGAGTTTAGCTTTCTAAGCCTTTTTAGGGGCCTAGAACTCCCATTTTTTTGAGCTTTCTGAGAAGAGACCTTCTCAGCTACTTCAGCAACAGGTTCTGATGGTTGAACCTGTACCTCATCATCAGACTCATCTCTTAAAATCATCTTCCTTCTTTTCTGCTGTGACTGAGGGACTGTCGTAGTCCTCTTTGCTCTAGAAGAAGAAGGCTTCACTTGATTATGTGCTGATGGCTGTGATTTCTGTGTTTGGTTAGTGGTGGGTTCTGATGGCTGTTGTGTGTTGGTGGGTTGGACATCAGGATATAGTAATGAATAGGTATCATAATCAGCATTTACCAGAGCTTGCTTTACTGATAAAGGAATTCTAAGGGGTCTCAAAACTTCCTTCTTATTATCAGTAGTTAAGAGATCAGTAAAAGCCCTCTTAGCTAATCTAAACGGTTCTATGTGATCATGTGCTAGTTGCGATTCATCTGATGTACAGTAACTGTAGATTAACTGATAGAACCTAGCAAAGTAAACTACATTCCTGTCCTCATGCATTCTATCTCCTATAAAACATAACACAGTCTTTGCATAATCAAAATGAGACTGGTTTAAGAGTGCATACCCAATTTGTTGTGTCAGAATAGGAATGGCATCAAAATTTGAGCACTTGTTGGCAAACGTCTTCATGATGCAATTGAAGAAGAAGCTCCATTCCCTTCGAATATGTGGGAGTTTGAGTTGACCCATTTTAGCCAAACTCTTTTCATACCCTAGATCAGCCATCATTTGCTGTAGCAAGGGCTCCTCCACAGCAGAACTAAATTGACAGTTTTCAGGTAGGTGTAGAGCTTTTTCGAACTGTTGCCGGAGTAACAACATACTCAACCTCCTTTGCTTTAAACACGATGCTTGGAGTCCCATCCTTACCACCATCATCATAAAGTCCCGTACGCCAGAACGTTAGAACTTGAGTTCCAGATAAACTGGATGGCTGCGTCAAAGCGAACCCAATTTCACTATGAGATAAGAAATCCTGAATAAAATGAAGTTCCGAAGGAGCTTCACTCTTAGTGAGAATGGCAGCGTAGTTGTTTGGTACAAACTTTGCTCCATTAAAGATTATATCCTTGGGTGCCATTAAAAAAGAAGTAAGAAATAAGAATGCATGAAAGGTGTTTGGTAAAATGTCTGTGTAAAAACCGTCAGTGAATATAGAGAGAATAAGAGAAAAGAGAGAGAGTATTTAATACAAAAGTAGATAAAAGATTTAAAATCTTTTCTCTCTTTTACTTATACACGCCACTGGACAGCAGTTAAGACGAATTGGAACAGTCTTTACACATGTCAGCCATGCAGTAGTTAAGACAATAGTTAATGGGCACGGGAAATAAGTAATGATTACTATGCACATGCAGTTTTTCAAAAAAAAAATTGTTCCCACTAAACAAGTAATTATGACTGTCTTTATCTCACTTAAACCAATATTCTGATAAAATAGAACCGTTCAAGTATTGACCAAAAAATAAATCAAGTAAATAAATACTGCCACGTAAGCATCAGAACTTGATTATTATCAGAATTTAAAAGTCATCAGAATATGGCTTCTGTACTCAAAAAGTGAATGTTTATTTCTGTAATTCTTCACACAAATACTGATATGGTTTCCGCAGAACTTAATCATCAGAACTTCCATCAGAACTTGTCCTCAGAATTTATGCAACTGACACTTAAAGTGTTCATCTAAAACAACATTGATCACCACAGTAATTTTCATCATTCATATGGAGTGTAAGTGTGTGCTTTAAGCTAAATATCAGACAAAGAGTAAAGCCTGATTCACTTCAGTACATCTTAGAAATAAGGCATAACTAAGAATTTTGCTCAAAATCTGTCATGAGTCTGAAGTCTACTATAGAATGAGTTCATGCATGAGTCCACCTCAACTATTTTGTGCTCATTTTATGCATCTTTTGATATTATTTTTCACAGGAGCTCCTCAGTGTAAGTGAGTCACAACTGCTTATCAGAATTTATACTATTATCAGAGTATTTCTCCAGTAATCAGAGAATGTGAAAAGTCACCAAAAAAATTTTATTTTGCTTTTCTACTGCATATTACTTAATACCAGCAATGCACTTGGGTCTTCCCTTCCACATACATTTTTCTCTAGATCTCAAAGGAGTACCTGATATTTATTTCTTTTCTTTACTTTTTTCTTTTGATAAGTGAGGCTTATCAGCACTTAGTACATCCATAAGATTTACCAACATCAGAACTTAACAGATAAGAAGCATTATTCTAGTTTTTGACTTAGTAATAAGATACACAAAGTAAACCTAACCAAGCTCAATATCATAATTTGCTTGTGTTAAACGATTTCCACATAAACAATTACTTCAAACAAGGGATTTTTAGTATATTAAAGACTACTAGGTCAGCATCTAGCACAGTTATCCTCATTGGATTGAATAGTCACAGAAATATTCATATCACTATCAGAGTTTAGAAATTCACATCAGACAACAATTAGCACTTAGGTAAATTTCAATTTAAACACAGATTACATAGAGATAGTAATATCTGTAAATACTGATTATAAGGTCTGATGTATCAGAACATAAACTAAACAGATTTAGAGAAAGAACCTGAAACCATTCCAAGTTCATTTACCAATCTTGTAAAAGTAGCTTCACATAGTGGTTTTGTGAAGATATCTGCTAGTTGTTGATCTGTTGGAATAAAATGCAATTCCACTGTACCTTCCATCACGTGTTCCCTTATGAAGTGGTACCTTATGCTGATGTGCTTTGTCATTGAGTGCTAAACTGGATTACTTGTCATAGCAATAGCACTTTGATTATCACAGTAAATGGGTATTTTAGAATATGTTAACCCATAATCCAGTAACTGATTCTTCATTCAAAGAATTTGTGCACAACAGCTTCCTGCAGCAATGTACTCTATCTCTGCAGTTGATGTGGAAATTGACTTTTGTTTCTTGCTAAACCAAGAAACTAATCTGCCTACAAGAAATTGGCAGCTTCCACTTGTGCTTTTCCTGTCAATTTGCACCCTGCAAAATCTGCATCTGAGTAACCTATTAGCTTAAAGTCTAATTCCCTAGGATACCACAATCCTAGATCAGCTGTACCCTTAAGGTACTTAAAAATTCTTTTCACAGCTGTTAAGTGAGGTTCTCTTGGATCTGCTTGAAATCTTGCACAAAGACAGGTAGCATACATAATATCAGGTCTACTTGCAGTTAGATAGAGTAGAGAGCCAATCATACCTCTGTAATCAGTAATATCTACTGATGTACCAGTATCCTTATCCAATTTTGTTGTAGTGGCCATAGGAGTGGATGCACTTGAACAGTCTTGCATTCCAAATTTCTTCAACAAATTTCTGGTGTACTTAGATTGACAAATAAAAGTTCCTTCTTCATTTTGCTTGACTTGAAGGCCCAGAAAATAGCTAAGTTCTCCCATCATACTCATTTGATATCTTGACTGCATTAGCTTGGCAAACCTTTTACAAAGCCTGTCATTTATAGAACCAAAAATTATATCATCAACATATATCTGCACCAAAATTAAGTCCTTTCCATGGTTGAGATAGAATAAGGTTTTATCAATAGTCCCTCTGTTAAATCCACTTTCCTGAAGAAACTGAGCTAATGTCTCATACCATGCTCTTGGAGCTTGCTTAAGGCCATAAAGTGCTTTACCAAGTCTGTAGACATGATTAGGAAATTTTGAATCTACAAAACCTGGAGGTTGTTCAACATATACTTCTTCTTCCAATTCTCCATTAAGAAAAGTACTTTTTACATCCATTTGAAAGACTTTAAACTTTTTGTGAGCAGCATAAGCCATAAATATCCTTATGGCTTCCAATCTAGCAACTGGTGCAAATGTTTCATCATAATCAATTCCTTCCTGTTGAGAATATCTTTTTGCAACCAGCCTTGCTTTATTTCTTGTAATTATGCCATCACTATAAGTTTTATTTCTGAACACCCACTTTGTACCAGCAACAGATCTATTTTATTGGTCTTGGCACTAGGGTCCGGACTTTATTTCTTTCAAATTCATTTAACTCTTCCTGCATTGCTTGCACCCAATCAGCATCTTAAAGAACTTCTTCCACTTTCTTTGGTTCAGTCTGAGAAAGAAAAGAATGATAGAGACATTCATTTGATGTTGTTGTTCTAGTTCTAACACCTGCTTCAGGATTTCCAATAATCAAGGCAGGTGTATGTGCTTTAGTCCACTTTCTTGCAGATGGAAGGTGATCTCTAGAACTGGATGCTCCCCCATGATCCATGTTGTTTCCATCAATATTTTCTAATACTCCCCCTGAAATTATGCTCTCTGAATTGGATCCTTCAGAATTTGAGTTTCCAGAATTATCAGAACTGGGCCCATCAGAACTTGATGAATCAGAACTTGAAGAGCCTGTTCTAGATTCTGATACTACTTGAGATGTGGTTGGATCTTCAATATGCCCCCCTGCACAGGTGCATTTTCCATTGGCGTAGTCACCGCAGTTTCAATAACATCAGAGTTTAACTCATCAGAGTGTATAGTATCAGGATTTAGACTATCAGAATTTACAGAATCAGAATTTAAAACTTTATTCTCAAATCTCAGCTAATCATGATCATTGAAATTTTCAAGTCCGGTAATCTTCTTATCATCAAAAGAGACATTGATAGATTCCATGACAACCCTTGTTCTTAAATTGTAGAATCTGAAGGCTTTTGTGGAAAGTGGATATCCAACAAAAATTCCTTCATCAGCTTTTAGATCAAATTTGGATAGCTATTCAGGATGAGTCTTAAGAATAAAACACTTGCATCCAAATACATGAAAGTACTTCAGATTTGACTTCTTTTTCTTCACCATCTCATATGGTGTCTTTCCATGCTTGTTGATAAGTGTTGTATTCTGAGTAAAACAAGCAGTCTGCACAGCTTCAGCCCAAAAGTTGGTTGGTAACTTTGCTTCATCAAGCATAGTTCTTGCAGCTTCAATAAGAGTTCTATTCTTTCTTTCAACAACTCCATTTTGTTGTAGAGTTCCAGGAGCAGAGAATTCCTTCTTTATTCCATGGTCTTTGCAGAACTCTTCCATAATCATATTCTTGAACTCAGTGCCATTATCACTTCTTATGATTTTCACAGAGTCTTTGACCAATTTATCCAGTTGTTTGACATGATCAAGCAAGATAGATGCAGTTTCACTTTTTGTGTGCAAGTAATACACCCATGTGTATCTGGTAAACTCATCTACTATGACCATAGCATATTTCTTCTTGGCAATAGACATGACATTCACTGGACCAAATAGATCAACATGTAGTAGGTGATAAGGCTCAAGAATTGAAGATTCAGTCTTGCTCTTGAATGAAGATTTTCTTTATTTTGCCTTTTGACATGAATCACAAAGGCCATCAGGAGCAAATACTGATTTTAGCAGTCCTCTCACAAGATCTTTCTTGACTAGTTCATTTATATTGTTAAAATTTAAATGAGAGATTTCTTGTGCCAATCCCAGCTTTCTTCAATTGATGCTCTGCTTAACAGATAGATTGTAGAACCATCAGAACTTGTTGAAAGCTTGGCTTCATAAATGTTACCATGCATGTATCCCTTCAGAACAACTTTGCCAGTAAATTTGCTTACAACTTCACAGTGTTCTTCAAAGAAATCCACATGATAACCTCTATCACAGATTTGACTAACACTCAGCGGATTATGTTTAAGTCCTGAAACTAGAGCTATTTTTCAATGATGACATTCCCAAGATTGATATTGCCATATCCCAGAGTTTTTCCCATGTTGACATCTCCATAAGACACTCCTGGGCCGGCTTTCTCCACAAAGTCTGATAGAAGGGCTTTATTTCCAGTCATATGTCCTGAACATCCACTGTCCAGAACTAGGATATTTTTCCTGTTGCCCTGCAATCACAAAGACCACTAATGATTAGTTTTAAGGACCCATACTTGCTTGGATCCTTTGGCCTTATTAAGTTTGTTAGCATTTGCAGTGGTTTTAATATCAGAGTTTTTGCTAACATGTTGTTTATCAGAACTTATATCAGACTTTACACTAGAAGGAATTAAAGCAACTTTCTTCAATGAAGGTTTTATTTGATAATAATCATAGTACAAACTATGATATTCCTTACAAGTATAAATGGAATGCCATAAACTACCACAATGAAAACAAGGATTTTATGATTTAAACCTAACAGACTGACTCTTAACTCCTGATTTAGGAGATAAAGAGTTTATATCCTTATTTTTCCTGCAAAAAGAAGCAAGATGGTTAGTGTTTCCACAGTTATTGCATTTCTTTTTAGGAGCATTAGAACAGACTTATAATTATTGCTTTTATTCACACCTTCCTTTCTATTCCTATTTTTCCTAGGTGGCTTTACCTTGTTTACATTCTTAATCTCTTTCAGCTTATACTTAAGCTGCTTCTTTGTCATTAAGCATGTGTTAACTTCAGCTAGTTTATCCTATTTTAATTTATCATAAGTTGACTCTGCCTTAACTTCTATCTCATTATCTTTCATCTTTTCGGAATCAGACTTTACAATTTTAGCTACAAACTTAAAAGGATTTACCTTTGGCTTAGTAATCTATTTAACAGTAATTGGCTTAATTTGTTCAGTTCCCATTTCACTTTTATCATCTCCATAACCTAAGCCCTCTTTCCAGTTTCCACTACTTAGCAAATTCTAAGTTGTTCTGCCGGAGTTAGTCCAAGTCCTGATAATCTCTCTTTCCTTTTCTAACTCAGTTTTTAGAGATTGATTCAATTTTAACACTTCATCTCTAACATAAAAGCATCATCTCTTTCCTTCTGAGTTTGATGGAACATAACTAACTCTTTTTTTAAATAGTCATTTCTTTTCTTAAAATCCAGATTTTCAGAAGTTAACCTATCACATGTTAAGGTCTGATCTCTATAGCTAATGAATATGGTTTTAAGATAAGATCTCAACTCAGTAATATCATCAATATGAAAAGCATAAGTTGTTTGAGGTACCTTTAACTCAGCAATATCAGAACTGTTATCAGCATTTGCCATCAAGGCATAGTTCACCTCATTTTCAGAATCTGAAGTGTCTGTCCAGCTTTTCTTCTTTGTGACAAGTGCCTTGCCTTTGTGACCTTTTCCTTTCTTGCAATCAGGAGATATGTGGCCTTTCTCACCACAATTGTAGCATTTAACATTTGAGTAATCTCCTCTGTCAGACTTTCCTACTTTGCTTTCAGATTTTCTGAATCCCTTCTTATCATAACTTCCACTTTTCCTGGAAAACTTCTTTTCCCTTCTGAATTTCCTGCAGGCTATCTTTGTGATACCCTTCACCATTATAGCACACAATCTCATCATCTCTTCATCAGCATCCATCTCAGATAGACTTTCAGTTTCTGAATCCTCATCATCATCATCAGAACTTGATGAATCTGAATCAGACTTTGTGATGAGAGCCTTTTCTTTGCCTTTCTTTGAGACATCCACTTTAGGGAATTCCTTCTCAGCCTTAAGAGCAACTGTCCTTGACTTTCTCCCATGTATCTTGCTTCTTTGATCCATCTCAAGTTCATGAGTTTTGAGCATACCATAAATTTTATCAAGAATGGTCTCATCAAGAGCATAGTTGTCTCTTATAGTAGTTGCCTTCAAATCCCAACATTCAGGAAGAGCTAAAAAGAATTTAAGATTAGAATCTTTAAGATCATATTCCTTATCCACCAGCGACCGATCATTCAAGAGTTTGACAAATCTGTCATATAAACCAGTTAATGACTCATCAGGTTTTGAGTCAAAGTGCTCATACTCTTGAGTGAGTATAGTCCTCTTGTTCTTCTTAATTGCATCAGTTCCCTGGCATCTTGTCTGCAAGGCATCCCATATCTCCTTTGCAGTCTTGCAGTTAATTACCCTGTTTGACATGACATTATCAATGGCACTATGCAGCAAATGCCTTACCTTTGCATCCTTGGCAATAGATGAGATATCTTCAGCTGTATACTCACTTTTCTCCTTTGGTACGGTCTTTGCTGGCTGATTTACAACTACAACAGAGAGCTTGGTTGGCTTATGTGGTCTTTCATTAATTCTGTCAAGGCATTCTGGATCTGTAGCTTCCAGAAACATGGCCATCCTCACTTTCCATATGGGATACTCAGAAGGTCTCAGCATGGGAACCCTAATAGTCTTATATCGACTGTGGATTTGAGTCTTTGGAGTTTCTTCAGTTTTGGTGGGCTTGGTTGGAGTTTGTTCTTCTTCAGACATGATTGTTTTGGATCTTTACTATATATATGTTAACATATAAGCTCTGATACCACTTGTTAGGTCACACACACTACAGAAGGGGGTTGAATACAGTGTATAATATAATCAAATTGAATTAAGAACACAAGTATGTAATAAAGAATAATCTTATTAATAAAACAGTATTACAATGCAACCGTTCTCTCTCAGTGATGAACAAATATCACGAGAGCTGCTAGGGTTACAATGAATAATATTCTCGATAATGATAACACTTTTTTATGTAAACTCTATGTCTGTGTTTATATATATCACACAGTTACAAGATAATCTCTAATTGATATCGAATATAATTCTGTATCCTAACATATATCAATTAGTTATCTTTTCCTCCAAGTCTTCTATTCTTCATAGAATTCTTCTCCATGCATATCTCTTCTTGTTTTAGTCTTGATCTTCTTTCCTTCAATCAGCCGCCTTCCTTATCTGAAAGTCTTCTTAAGTCCTGATATTATCTTCTGATGAATATCTTCTGATATCTTAAGTTCTGACTTCAGTATAAGTACTGATTTCCAGTTAAGTCCTGATTTGTCCTGTTAGTCAAGATCTGAAAACTAAACACAAATCATTATTAGACATGACATCACAAATATATCTAACAATATATTTTGCAAAGATTATGAGTTTCAGTTTTATGCAAATAATAATGTGATATTATTATTTTTAATTTCGGGCCCGTGCTTCGCACGGGTTACCAACTAGTATATATATAGAGAGAGTTAAGTTCTATGGAAACCACTTTTTTTTTAGACCTTGGAGACTACTTATGTTCTGCAAGCAAAATATTGCACAAAAACATTGCAAAACATATTATTTTGTGAATCATGATCTACAAAGATCTTTATTTTATTCAAAATCTTGAATATCATATATGTACCGCATGAAAAACATTATAAAAATATTTTATTCAGCAAAACATGTTAAGTTTGCATAACATTTGTTTAACTTGCAGAACATACAAATTTTACTTATTAAACTTAAATGATTTTCAACAATTTTAATGAATTAGTGATATTTGTAAAACATACTTCATAAAATATATGTTTTAAAGTGTTTTGATTGCAGAACATATGTGTTCTGCAAGGTCTCCGATGAAAAAGTGGTCTCCATAAAATTTTCCTTATATATATATAAATATATATATATGTATATCTAGTGGTCCAGTAGAATTATACATGTAACTAGCAATGTAGGTTGATGGTTGTGTATAGATAACATTATGGGCCCTTTTGGGATTTACACTAACTTATAATTTAAAGTAATATGAACATTTTAACTTAGTGTTTGGGAGTAAGTTTTAATTATTTTAAAAATAAAACAAATCTATTATATATATAATTAAGCAACTAGGGGATTCATTAAGACAATTTATTCATTTTAAATTACTTAATTACCCCTCATAAATATGACTAATAAATATCAAATTTAATAACATATATTAATTACATCTAGCTCATTAGTTACTAATAATTATATATTTATTACTACTCGATTATTGTATAATAAGAACTTATACTTATAATTACATATATATTTTATAAGTATAGACTAAAATTCTAATATTATTATGATTTTATATATCTATTATTATCGCATTTAATATCGTATATCACATTTTAATTATTCCATTTACAGTAGAATAAACTTAAATTCGAAAGAAAATCAAATATCGTATTTAGTAAATATATTTTTAATTTACTAAAATTAAAATTAAAAATATTTAATATATATATTAAATATTTTATCAAGCCTCTATTATTTTTAATTTTTTTTATAAATATATGTTTATATAAATATTTAATATTTAATATATATTATTTATTTTTATCGAGTCGAACTCGAGCCGAAATCGAGTCGAATCGATCATATTTCAAGTTTTTTGTTAGTATTTAGTGAATTAATTTGAGTTTTCGAGCCGAACTCGAGCCTATTGAACCTTGTACGAGCCGAGCTTCGAACTTGAAATTAAAGGCTCGATCGAGCTCGAGCTCGAGCCCGAACTATTTTAATCGAGCTCGAGCCGAGCCTGACAGTATTCGGCTCGGCTCGATTACACCCCTACATACAAGATATAAGAAGTTAAGCTAACTAACATAAATTTTGGGCTCAATTTTTTCGTAATCGATTACTATGATCTTGTCAAATAATAAATTTCAATGTTATGCAATAACAATTATGGAATTTAACAAAATTTTAAACACTTTGAAGTACATCTTTTATACAAAAATGAAAAACTGTATCTCACATCATACCATATTTTTCAATTATATAACATGTACACATTTCATTAACATATGAGTTTTGAAATTTGTGTGCGTCTCATTTTAGCTATAAAATACACATGCCAAAAAAGCTCATCCTTACAACAAAAATTATACACGGATAAAATAACTTCTCGTAACATGAAATATATTCTATTTCATAAGCATATATACAAATACAATTTTTTTTTGCTAAATTAATTATTTTTTTTCTAAATAAAAATACAAATTTTATAATAATTAATATTAGATCATGCACGTGCCTCGCACGGGCTATAAAGCTAGTTTTGATATAATAATTGAATGCATGAATAGAAAATTCAAAAAGTTGTGTGTCATGCACCGGTTAGTTATAAATTAATTAATAATATTGGACATTCTGCATTCACATAAATTTAACCAATGGTATACTTCTAAATTGTCAAGTGAGCAATGTCACGTCATTTGAGACCACTACTAAAAATTTAAAATAATTTCGTGATATCTATGTGGGCTATAAAATCGTAAAACTCTGAATTATGAAACTTAAGATAAAATTTAAAATAAGAAATTAAACAGCTTGAAATCTAATAAAAAAAATTTAATAACTTTTAATAATAAAATTATTTACATTGTAGTAATTATAACAAATATAAAAAATTAAAAAATAAGAGTAAAGAAATATTTTAATATAAGAAAAATGGGAATGAAAACATAAATGTTGGTGTGGCCAACTTTCAACTTATTAAACAAATTGACTTGATAACTTAGTCATTTCATTTTTGAGTAATGCTAGATAACCCAAAAGTTATACCAAAATAGTTACAAAGTTACGTGACATGACATCTGTTGAAATATAATTCGTGGGTACATATAGATGCACGCGGGGTCCCATATTATTACGAGGAAAGTTACCATTTATAAAGTATTTGGGAAAAAATTTTGTAACAATATTTGGGTCCTTTAGCATTTTCCTTCATTTTTTTCCAAACAATATACGAAATAAAAATATCGACCATTACGCATGATGTAAGTTGGAACGGACTCCACCCAAACATGCACTATAATAGAAGTATAGAACAAAAACCCCTCAACATTCTCATCACCCGCTTTCTCTGTGTTCTTTTTCTTCTTTCATTTCATGACTTGACTCCATTATGTATTGTTCATCTGTAACCTAACCGGTGCATCTCATTAGAGTATTTCATATATATTTTCTTGATAATTGTTACACTATGCACTCCTCATGTAGTTGACTTGTTAGTATACCAGCTGGATGACAGCTGGAAGATTGTTACAATTTAGTTAGTTAAAGATTTTGTATGTATATATACCCCACTCTATGATACTTTGTGAGACATTATTATTACTTTACTTTCATTGTAACAGACAACACAATGTAGTCTCTATCTCTCTAATGTAAATACACAGTTAATTTCTTCTTCTTCAATATTTTACATAGATACAGATTTACATATTGTTTTTCTGACATGGTATCAGAGCCAGGAGCTCGATTCTTCCGTATTTACGCTTGATTTCACTCTTCCTGTTCATTGTTCTTATTAGAGCTTCGATATATCAAGTTGTTGTTCAAGTACTGCTATTATGAACTTTACGTTGTGATTTTGGATCATTTTCTCAATCTTCAATCACCGATTGATCTCCAATGGTTTCGAGTTTTCATTTCTCGATTCTACTTTAACTTATTGGTTAACGGAATCAAGTTTCACTGCATACATATTACAACTAAGTTCGCATATCAACTGTTTGATTAATTGCTTAATCTAGCTTCTTTTGACTTTCTCCAATTTTCACCTGATTTCATCTTCTTTATTCTTCCAAAGAATAATCTTTGTGCACATCAAATATTTGTCACATTTTTTTACTCAATATGTGCTTTGATCTCGATATGTTTTCTTTGATCTGAGTATGTTCGTCTATTTTAATAATTTTCACTCATATGTTATAATACTGCTTGCGTTGAATTTTGAAATGGTTCTTCACTGCGATTTCTCATCTCTGTTTGCGTAGTGATATTGATTCTTTTCATTCTCATACTCTGGTGACTCTATATGTTGTTCATCTCGTTCTTGTTTATTGCGCACAATCTGTTTGATACTTGTTCTCTTCGAAATTTTATCATTTCTACTACTCAATTCACCCATTCTTCTGCATTTCTTGATCTATGATGGCGTTACAAAACACTCATCGCAATTCTTTTGTTTCAGAGTCATTTGTTCATAAAAGTGTAGTTTACTTTGTGGTGGATTTTGTAAAATATTGTTGTAGTATTATACAGAAAAGTTGTGCACTACAAGCTGCTGATTCTGTAAAGCCATATGTGCTGATTCAGTAAAGCTATATGTTGTGCAAAACATGCATGTATCATAACAAGACTAAGTCATATTGACAACCCTAAGATTAGTTGTATTGTAACCTTAATCTGTAATTTATACTTGTAACACTTAATGTCTGTAAAATGTAAATGGAGCACACTGGAGCATTTTTCCCTAAACAGTGTTAAGCCTAAGAATTCTATCTGGAAGAAGATCAAGACGGTCATGCCTCAGAAGAATTATGAAGAAGCTTGGAGTTGAATAATTCTGTTTAGTGAAAAACATTCTAAGTCAAGATCTCTACAAGTCACAGAATTAGTGTTACAGTGAAGTCATTCGAGAACTCAGAAAGACCTATCGAGAACTCAAGAATTGTCTATCGAGAACTCAGGAAATGCTATTGGAGATATCGACAAGTCAGATACCCATTCGATAACTTAGAGATATCGATAAGTATACATTCATTAGAGAACTCTGAGTTATCGATAAGCCAAAGTCCATTAGAGAACTCTGAGTTATCGATAAACTAAAATTCACTAGAGAACTCAGAGTTATCGATAAGTCAAGTCAACAATGAAGTTTCAGAGATATCGACAAGCCAACATGCCTATCGAGATATCAAGTTCTCTACAGCTTAATTGGAGATCTCGAAGTGAAGAAATTTCTCTAAGTATAGAATTGCAGAACAGTTCAATATCCAAGGTTGCAAATCAACAAACAATTCACACAGCTGGATTGACAAGTTTACAAAAAGCAGCTTGAGAGATGTGCTAGATTAATGGTGAAGATTAACTGACAAAGGAGGATCAACCAATACACAGTGGATGAAGATATGCTAATCTAGATATGGAAATCTCACTTTTCCCTTTAATAGAAGTGATTAGTGACAGGTTAGAAAAGTGATTAGCACTTCTTATTGTTCACTGTGTAAACCAAAGTTAACTATCATATAAAGTTAACTGAGGTCCTTTGTTTAAGATAGGACTGAATAGATTAGAAATTGTGTTCTCTCTCAAAAAAGAAGCTAAGTTCTAAACCAAGAACTTGGAGATTTTGTAGCAAAACACTGCTTGATTTTTAATATAAAATTAAGTAAGTTTTGAAGATCTTTATTTTACATATTTGCATTGTTATTTATGTTTAACATCTATTCTACAAAATCATTGATAACAACCAACTGCTAAACCCAAAGTCGATCAAAAAGTAAACATTTAAGCCAAAACACATTCACCCCCCCCCCTCTGTGTTGTATTCATATCTAACAAGTGGTATCAGAGCAAAATCTAAAAGTAAATAGATTAGATCTTGGAAAAATGAATACACAGAAAATCAGTTGTATCAAGATTCCTCCCTTTGATAAGGCCAACTATACTTTATGAAAAAAGAAAATGTTGTTGTTTATAAGAATGGCCAATCACCTTTACATTCAGATCCTTAAGAATGGGCCCTTCACTCCTATGGTTAGAATTGAGGAAACCACAGATGGAGACATGGTTATTCCTGCTCATTATGCTCCCAAGGATGCCTCTGAGTATACTGAAACTGAAAGAGAGAAAGTTTCCCTAGACAGTGCTTTGCAACTGATACTAATTGAGTCACTTGACAATGTAATGTATAATAACATTGTCAACTGTGACACTGCTAAACAGATCTGGGAAAAGATTGAGATATCCTGTGAAGGAACTGAGGAGGTTAGGTCAAATCAAAGAAGGATATTGTTTTTTCAGTATTAGGGTTTTATGGCTAAACCAAAGGAAGGTATTACTGATGTGTTTGAAAGGTTTAATAAGCTGATAAATGACTTGCAGCTTCATGATAAATTTTATGATGTTGAAGAAGTGAATTTGAAGTTCTTACTTACTCTCCCTTATCATTTGGAACAAAAGATCTCTATAATCAGAGAAGGAAGGAATTTGAGTAGAATCACACTGGAAGTGCTCTATGGGGTTCTGAAAACTTATGAACTTGAAATGATTCAAAAGAAATCATTAAGGGCTGGTCAAGGATATATAATGGATGGCTCAAGTGCACTGATTGTGAATGATGGCCAGACCTCTAATGATGAGCAAAGATCCCAAACTCCGGTAATTTCTACAAGTGAGAAAAGAGTCAATGACACTAAAGAGCAAGTCATACTGGAATTGGATGAAGAAGATGAGTTCTACACTCTTGATGAGCTTGATGAGCTAGAAAAATCAATGGCTTACTTGGCTAGAAAATTCTCTAACATTAGAGTGAAGAAACCAAGATTTTTCAAGAGCAAAGGACAGTCTTTCAACAAAGACAGCAGCTGGAAAGGAAAAGGGAAGTACACTCCTGATAGCAAAACTGGCTACAAAACTGGATCTGTTGATAGATCAAACATAAGGTGCTTTAACTGTGATGAGTTGGGCCATTTTGCTACAGAATGTAGGAAACCCAAGAAGGCAAAGAAAGGCAAAGCCTATCTTGAATTGGAAGCAAAGTATGATGCTCTTTTAAAGAAGCAACAAGGGAAAGCTTATATTGCTGAGGGCAAAAGCTGGGATGATTCAGATAATGATGAAGATGAAGAAGTTGGAAATTATGCACTCATGGCCTTGTAGCAAGGAGATTCTTCATCATCTAAATCACAGGTACCAACTCTTACCACAATTGATATAAATATGAGTCAATATAAGGAAACTGTTGAAAAGATGAGCACAGAAATGTTCCACATTCATACAAGCATGGTTGCTGTAAATGAGGAAGTTAGCAGATTGAAAAAGATCAATAAAAAACTTGAGAGTGAAAAACAAGAGACTGAATTGCTGCTGGTTGAGCTTGATGCTGCTAAGCAAGAAAATGCATACTTAAAGAACAAATTAAAGTATGTGGTAGATATATTTGATAATGTCATGTCTAATATTATTTATGTTTAGTTTTCAGATCTTACTTAAACAGGACAAATCAGTACTTAACTGAAATCTGCACTTATACTGAAGTCAGAACTTAAGGTATCAGTACTTAAGATTCAGGAGATATTTATCAAGAGAAAATATCAGGACTTAAAGGAAACTTTCAGATAAAGAAGGCGGCTGATTGAAAGGAAAGAAGATTAAGATAAACGTAAGAAGAGATATGCATGAAGAAGGAATTCTATGAAGAATGGAATACTTGGAAGAAAAGATAACTGATTGATATATTTTAGCAAGCAGAATTATATTCCATATTAATTAGCGATTATCTTGTAACTCTGTGATATATAAACACACACATAGGGTTTACACTATAAGTGTTATCATTATCGAGAATATTATTCATTGTAACCCTAGCAGCTCTCGTGATATTTGTTCATCACTGAGAGAGGACAGTTCTACATTGTAACAGAATTTAATAAAGTTTGTTTTCTGTTACTTGAGTTCTTTAATTCGATTTGATTGTGCTATACACTGTATTCAACCCCCTTCTACAGTGTGTGTGACCTAACAAGTGGTATCAGAGCCTATTTGTTAACACACAAACAGTTTAAGATCCAAAAACAATCATGTCTGAAGCAGAAACTCCAATCAAGCCCACCAAAACTGAAGAACCCCCAAAGACTCAAATCCATAGTCGATATGAGGCTATTAGAGTTCCCATACTGAAACCATCTGAATATCCCATATGGAAGGTGAGGATGACTATGTTTCTGGAAGCTACAGATCCAGAATATCTTGACAGAATCAATGAAGGACCTCACAAGCCAACAAAGCTCGCTGTTGTAGTTACAGGTGTAGCAGCAAAGTCTGTACCAAAGGAGAAGAGTGATTACACTGCTGAAGATATTGCATCAATTGCTAAGGATGCTAAGGTACGAAACTTGTTGCATAGTGTCATTGATAATGTAATGTCAAACAGGGTAATTAACTGCAAGACTGCAAAGGAGATATGGGATGCCTTGGAGACAAGGTGCCAGGGAACTGATTCGATTAAGAAGAACAGGAAGACAATACGAACTCAAGAGTATGAACACTTTGACTCAAAGCCTAATGAGTCATTGACTGATTTATATGACAGATTTGTCAAACTCTTGAATGATTTGTCACTAGTTGATAAGGAGTATGATATTGAAGATTCAAACCTTAAATTCCTGTTAGCTCTTCCTGAAAGTTGGGATTTGAAGGCAACAATTATAAGAGACAACTATAATCTTGATGAAATAACTCTTGATGAAATTTATGGGATGCTCAAGACTCATGAACTTGAGATGGAACAAAGAAGCAAGAGGAAAGGAGGAAAGTCAAGGACAGTTGCTCTTAAGGCTGAAGAAGAATCCCCCAAGGCAGCTACCTCAAGGAAAGGCAAGGGAAAAGCGCTCATCACAAAGTCTGATACTGAGTCATCAAATTTTGATAGTGATGATGACTCAAAAACTGAAAGCTTGCCTGAGATGGATGCTGATGAAGAGATGATGAAGTTGTGTGCTCTTATGGTGAAAGGAATCACAAGGATTGCATACAGAAAGTTCAGGAAGGGAAAGAAGTTTTCTAGGAAAGGTGCAAGTTCTAATAAGAAGAATTTCAGAAAATCTGAAGGCAAAGGAGGGAAGTCTGACAGAGGAGATTACACAAATGTCAAATGCTACAACTGTGGTGAGAAAGGCCACATATCTCCTGATTGCAAGAAAGTGAAGAGTGACAAAGGAAAGGCTCTTGTCACAAAGAAGAAAAGTTGGACAAACACTTCAGATTCTGAAAGTGAGGAGAACTATGCCTTGATGGCAAATGCTGATATGGCAAATGCTGATAGCAGTTCTGAAGCTGTTGAGTTAAAGGTACCTCAAACTACTTATGCCTTTCATACTGATGATATTAATGAGTTGAGAAGATATCTTAAAACCATGTTCATTAGTTATAGAGATCAAACTTTAACATGTGAAAGATTAACTTCTGAAAATTTTGCTTGTAAAAAGAGGAATGATTATTTAGAAAAAGAGTTAGTCATGTTCCATCAAACTCAGAAAGATAGAGATGATGTTTTCTATGTTAGGGATGAATTATTTAAAATGAATGAATCTCTAAAAACTGAGTTAGAAAAGGAAAGAGAGATTATCAGGACTTGGACTAACTCTGGCAGAACAACTCAGAATTTGTTAAGTAGTGGAAACTGGAAAGAGGGCTTAGGTTATGGAGATGATAAGAATGATAAAGGAACTGTAGAAATTAAGCCTATAGTTGTTAAACAAAAGCCAAAGTTAAAACCTGTTAAGTTTGTAGCTGTAAAGTCTGATACTGAAAAATCAGGAGTTAAAGAGGAATTAACTTCTGACAAACTAAAACAGGAAAAGACAACTGAAGTAAACGTAGGCTTAATGATGAAGAAGCAGCTTAAGCATAAACTGAAAGATGTTAAGAATGTAAACAAGGTAAAGTCACCTAGGAAAAACAGGAATGGAAAGGAAGGTGTGAATAAAAGCAATGATTATAAGCCTGTTCCTAATGCTCCTAGAAAAACATGTCATAACTGTGGAAGTTCTAACCATCTGGCTTCTTTTTGCAAGAAGAATAAGAACATAAACTCCTTACCTTCAAAGTCAGGAGTTAAGAGTCGGTCTGTTAGATATAGGCCACAAAATCCTTGTTTTTATTGTGGTAGTTTATGGCATTCCATTTATACTTGTAAGGAATATCATAGTTTGTACTATGATTATTATCAAATAAAACCTTCTTTAAAGAAAGTTAGCATTGTTCCTTCTAGTGTAAGTTCTGATACAAAGTCTGATAGTGTAAATGCTGATAAGAAAAATGTTAACATAAACTCTGATGCTAAATCCGCTGCAAATGTTAACAAACTTAATAAGGCCAAAGGATCCAAGAAAGTCTGAGTCCTTAAAACTAATCATTAGTGGTCTTTGTGATTGCGGGGCAACAGGAAAAACATCCTAGTTCTGGACAGTGGATGCTCAGGACATATGACTGGAAATAAAGCCCTGCTATCAGACTTTGTGGAGAAGGTTGGCCCAAGTGTTTCTTATGGAGATGGCAACATTGGAAAAACACTGGGATATGGAAATATCAATCTTGGGAATGTTATCATTATAGAAGTACCTCTAGTCTCAGGACTTAAACACAATCTGCTGGGTGTTAGTCAAATCTGTGACAGAGGTTATCATGTGGATTTTTTTGAAAAACACTGTGAAGTTGTAAGCAAATCTACAGGCAAAGTTGTTCTGAAAGGATACAGGCATGGTAACTTTTATGAAGCCAAGCTTTCAACAAGAACTGATGGGTCTGCAATTTGTCTGTTGAGTAGAGCATCAATTGAAGAAAGCTGGAATTGGCACAAGAAACTCTCTCATTTAAATTTCAACAATATAAATGAACTAGTCAAGAAAGATCTTGTGAGAGGACTGCCAAAATCAGAATTTGCTCCTGATGGCCTTTGTGATTCATGTCAGAAGGCAAAACAAAGGAAATCTTCATTCAAGAGCAAGACTGAATTATCAATTCTTGAGCCTTATCACCTACTACATGTTGATCTATTTGGTCCAGTAAATGTCATGTCTATTGCAAAGAAGAAATATGCTATGGTCATAGTGGATGAGTTCACCAGATACACATGGGTGTATTTCTTGCACACAAAAAGTGAAACTGCATCTATCTTGATTGATCATGTCAAGCAACTAGATAAATTGGTCAAAGATTCTGTGAAGATTATAAGAAGTGATAATGGCACTGAGTTCAAGAATTTGACAATGGAAGAGTTCTGCAAAGACCATGGAATTAAGCAGGAATTTTCTGCTCTTGGAACTCCACAGCAAAATAGAGTTGTTGAAAGAAAGAATAGAACTCTCATTGAAACTCCATGAACAATGCTTGATGAAGCAAAGCTACCAACCTATTTTTGGGCTGAAGCTGTGCAGACTACTTATTTTACTCAGAATGCAACACTCATCAACAAGCATGGAAAGACACCATATGAGATGGTGAAGAAAAAGAAGCCAAATCTGAAGTATTTTCATGTATTTGGATGTAAGTGTTTTGTTCTTAAGACTCACCCTGAACAGCTATCCAAATTTGATTTAAAAGCTGATGAAGGAATTTTTGTTGGATATCCACTTTCCACAAAAGCCTTCACAGTCTACAATTTAAGAACAAGGGTTATCATGGAATCTATCAATGTCTCCTTTGATGATAAGAAGATTACTGGACTTGAAGATTTTAATGATCATGATCAGCTGAGATTTGAAAATGAAGACTTAAATTCTGATACTGAAAATCCTGACAGCTTAAATCCTGATACTGCAAACTCTGATGGATTAAACTCTGATATTATTGAAACTGTGGTGACTACGCCAAAGGAAGATGCACCTATGCAGGGGGATCATACTGAAGATATAACCACATCTCAAGAAGCATCAGAACATATAACTGGCTCTTCAAGTTCTGATAAGCCAAGTTCTGATAGTTCTGAAAACTTAAATACTGAAAGGATCCAACTCAGAGAGCATAGTTTCAGGGGGAGCATCAGAAAATGTTGATGAAGATAGCATAAATCATGGGGGAGCATCCAGTTCTAGAGAAAACCTTCCATCTGCAAGGAAGTGGACTAAATCACATGCACCTGACTTAATTATTGGAAATCCTGATGCAGGTGTCAGAACTAGAACAGCTACATCAAGTGAATGTCTCTATAATTCTTTTCTTTCTCAGACTGAACCAAAGAAAGTGGAAGAAGCTCTCCAAGATGCTGATTGGGTGCAAGCGATGCAGGAAGAGTTAAATAAATTTGAAAGAAATAAAGTCTAAACCCTAGTGCCAAGACCAAAGAACAGATCTGTTGTTGGTACAAAGTGGGTGTTTAGAAACAAAACTGATAGTGATGGCATAATTACAAGGAATAAAGCAAGGCTGGTTACAAAAGGATATTATCAACAGGAGGGAATTGATTATGATGAAACATTTGCACCAGTTGCTAGATTAGAAGCCATAAGGATATTTTTGGCTTATGTTGCTCACAAAAAGTTTACTGTCTTTCAAATGGATGTGAAAAGTGCTTTTCTCAATGGAAAATTGGAAGAGGAAGTATATGTTGAACAACCTCCATGCTTTATAGATCCCAAATATCCAAATCATGTCTACAGGCTTGATGAAGCACTTTATGGCCTTAAGCAAGCTCCAAGAGCATGGTATGAGACTTTAGCTCAGTTTCTTCTGGAAAGTGAATTTAACAGAAGAACTATTGACAAAATACTGTTCTATCTCAACCATGGAAATGACTTACTTTTGGTTCAGATATATGTTGATGATATCATCTTTGGTTCTACAAATGACAAACTTTGCAAGAAGTTTGCCAAACTGATGCAGTCCAGATATCAAATGAGTATGATGGGGGAACTTAGCTATTTTCTGGGTCTTCAAGTCAAGCAGAATGAAGAAGGCACTTTTATTTGTCAAACCAAGTACACCAGAAATTTGCTGAAGAAATTTGGAATGCAATATTGTTCAAGTGCATCCTCTCCCATGGCCACTGCAACAAAATTGGATAAGAATACTGGTAAATCAGCAGATATTACTGATTACAGAGGTATGATTGACTCTCTACTCTATCTAACTGCTAGTAGACCTGATATCATGTATGTTGCCTGTCTTTGTGCAATATTTCAAGCAGATCCAAGAGAACCTCACTTAACAGCTGTGAAAAGAATTTTCAAGTATCTTAAGGGAACAGCTGATCTGGGATTGTGGTATCCTAGAGAATCAGACTTTAAGCTAATAGATTACTCAGATGCAGATTTTGCAGATTGCAAAATTGAAAGAAAAAACACAAGTGGAAGCTGCCAATTTCTTGGAGGGAGATTGGTTTCTTGGTTTAGCAAGAAACAAAAGTCAATTTCCACATCAACTGCAGAAGTAGAGTACATTGCTATAGGAAGCTGTTGTGCACAGATTCTTTGGATGAAGAATCAGTTACTGGATTATGGGTTAACATATTTTAAAATCCCTATTTACTGTGATAATCAAAGTGCTATTGCTATGACAGGTAATCCAGTTCAACACTCAATGACAAAGCACATCAGCATAAGGTACCACTTCATAAGGGAATATGTGGATGAAGGTACAGTGGAATTTCACTTTGTTCAAACAGATCAACAACTAGTAGATATCTTCACAAAACCACTGTGTGAAGCTACTTTTACAAGATTTTTAAATGAACTTGGAATGGTTTCAGGTTCTTTCTCTAAATCTGCTTAGTTTTTGTTCTGATGCATTAGACTTTATGATCAGTATTTACAAATATTACTATCTTTGTGTATTCTATACTTAATTGAAAATTGCTTAAGTACTGATTGTTGTCTGATGTGAATTTCTAAACTCTGATAGTGATATGAATGTTTCTGTGATTATTCAATCCAATGAGGATAAATATGCTAGATGCTGACCTAGTAGTCTTTATTATACTAACAAATCCCATGTTTGAAGTAATTGTTTATGTAGAAATCTTTTAACACAAGCAAATTCTGATATTGAGGTTAATTAAATTTACTTTATCTATCTTATTACTAAATCAAAAACTAGAATAATGCTTCTCATCTGTTAAGTTCTGATTTTAGTAAATCTTGTGAATGTACTAAGTGCTGATAAGCCTCACTTATCAAAAGAAAAGGAAAAGAAAAAGAAACAAAAATCAGGTACTCCTTTGAGATCTAGAGTAAAATTGTGGAAGGGACGACCCAAGTGCATTGCTGGTATTAAGTAATATGCATCAGAAAAGCAAAAATAAATATTTTTCTTGGTGACTTTTCACACTCTATGATTACTGGAGAAATACTCTGATAATAGCATAAATTCTGATAAGCAGTCGTGACTCACTTACACTGAGAAGCCACTGTAAAATGGAATTTCAAAAGATGCATAAAATAAGCACAAAAAAGTTGAGGTGGACTCATGCATGAACTCATTCTAAAGTAGACTTCAGAATTATGATAGATTTTAAGTAAAGTTCTTAGTTATGCCTTATTTTTAAGGTATACTGAAGTGAATCAGACTTTAATCTTTATCTGATATTTAGCTTCTTGCACACACATACACTCCATATGAATGATGAAAATTACTGTGGTGATAAATGGTGATTTAGATGAACGTTTAAGTGTCTGGTACATAAATTCTGAGGACAAGTTATAATGAAAGTTCTGATGATTAAGTTCTGAAGAAACGAAATCAGAATTTGTGTGAAGAATTACATAAATAGGCATTCATTTTTCGAGTTAAGAAATCATGTTCTGATGACTATTAAGTTCTGATATAAGTCTAAGTTCTGATATTACACTCTAATTTTTTACTTGACTTATTTGTGTTTAAAATCTGAAACAGTCTTATTTAAAATCAGAATATATTTGGGCGAGATATTAACAGTCAATATAATTTGGGTTAATGGTACACGTCTATGCACAGTAATTTTTACTTGTTTCATGTGTGCATTAAATCCTGTTTTACACTTCCAATGGCTGTTTTTATTCTCATCAGTCTAGGGAGACGAGGTAGCATTATTTTTACCTATAACCATTCAATTTTTCTTTGCATCTCTTGACATTCTATTGCCTATTTAAACCAACACCTCTTTCCAGCCATCACATCTCTCATATTCTCTCAAACCCTCCTACTCATTTCTTTTTCACTCATCACAACCATGGTTCATTACAACTTAGTTCTGAATAATAACACCTTCACTGTCAATATGAGGTGTACAGACTGGTAGTAGGAATGGTATGTTACTACCATTCCTGATGAAATTTGGGACTCGGTTCCCCAAGAGGTCCTCACAGACCTCTTGTTCTTCTATATGGATTACCATCGCCATCTTGAGCGACTGGAAGAGGAAGGGCTGGAAGCTCTTCGACAACAGGAGCGTATTATTCGTCTTGTTGTTCTTTTTGTTGAGAGTAGGAAGAAGAAATAATTTCTCCTACCTATTTCTCTTCACCGTCAGCTTTGTCTGGCTTCTTAGCTTAGGACAAAAGCTGTTGATGTTAGGATTTGTAGCTTAGGACAATCTTGTACTTTTCAGCATTTAATTTAAATTTCATGAAATGTATTTGCTCAATATATTAATGAAATTTTATATTTATACAAGATTTTGTCTCTGAGTCGTTTGATATTCTGATGAATTTTTAAATCCTGATAATAACCATATTCTGATGACCTTTTTAGCTCTGATACAAATCAAGTTCTGATTCTAACGTGGCAGTATTTGTTTACTTGGTTTCTTTATGGTCATTCTCTCATTGGTCATATTTTTACAGAATATTGGTCTCACAGTGAAAATACTTTATTAAGTGGGAACAGTTTTAAATTTTAAAATAAAACTGAACTACCTTGATTAATGGGATTACTTGGTAAGTGAAACGGTTTTCCTTGAAAAGCTGTATGTGATAAGTAATGATTACTGAATTCCCATGCCCATTAATTATCCTTTACTACTGCATGTCTGACAGGTGTACCAACGGTTACTTTTTCTACCGTGTATAAGTAAAAGAGAGAAAAGATTGTAAACTCTTTTATTTACTTTCATATTTTATCTCTCTCTCTTTACTTTTATTCTCCCTCATCTACTGACGCTTTTTCATACAGACATTTTATCAAACACCTTACAGGCAACCTAATTTCTCAATTATTTCTCATGGCACCTAAGGATTTGATTATAGATGGAGCCAAGTTTGCTCCCAACAACTATGTTGCAATCTTGAACAAGGCTGAAGCTCTATCTAATTTGTATTTTGTGCAAGATCTTCTAGCACATACTGAGATTGGGTATGCGTTAACCCAATCTCAAGTCATTTCAAGCCAACAATTTCTGACGTTCTGGCGGACTGGGCATTTTGATAATGGTGGTGCTACTGGTACTCCAAGCATTATTTTTGAAGTGAATGATGTTGAGCATGTGGTAACTCCTGGAGCAGTTCATAAAGCTCTCCACTTACCAGAAGGTTGTACTTTTTCAACAACGGAGGAACCTGTTCTACAGCAGCTCATGGCCAATTTGGGTTATGAGAAGAGTTTTGGCCAAGCTTGGACAGTTGAAAAGGGCACATATCAGGAAGGAATTGAACTTTTTCTTCGACTGCATCACTAAGGCATTCACCAATAAGTGTTCCAACTTTGATGCCATTCCAATTATGAGTCAGCACATCGGGCATGCTATTATTCACCAAACTCATTTTGATTTTGCAAGTGTTGTGCTAGGTTTTATAGGGGATAGGATGACAGAAGATAGGAATGTAGTGTACTTTTCTCGTTTCTATCAGCTTCTATATAACTTTTGTTGTGTTGATGAACCCCAACCTACCACTGACTTGATTCCAGCCTTTAAGCTTGCAAAACGGGCTTTTAATGACTTGGTAAATGCTGACCTTAAGAAGAAGGTGGTTAGACCCTTACAGATACCTCAGTCTGTAAAACAGATCATGGTAAATGCTGATCCTCACACTTATAGATCTGTTTACCCTGATGTTCAACCCACCAGCACATCCCATACACCACAACAACCCTCAGAACATAACACATATACACCTCAACCTACTCAACCCTCTATCAGAACATATTTCAAACCTTCACAGATATCTCAACCTTCATCATCAGCACATACTGTGAGGCCTTCATCTTCAAAGCCCAAGAGAACAAAGACTCTACCTCAGACACAACAGAAGAGAAGGAGGATTGTTCTGAGAGATGACTCAGACAGTGAGGAACAGATTCCTGTGTCAGAATCTGTTATCACAGAAGCTGATAAGGTCTCATCTCAGAAGGATATTGGAATTGGGGGTTCTAAGCTTCTCAAAAGGCTTAGAAGGATGTATTCTGATAAAACTCCCAAGGTATCTCCACCTTCAAAGAGATACAAGAAACAGAGAGCACACAGTGACAGGGCTAAGCCAGTTTCAGAGGATGAGGAAGCAGCAGCTCAGGAAGGAGATCAGGAATCTTTGATCTCACAAGAGCCAGAATTTGCTGAAGCTACTGCATCTACACCTCCATTGTCACCAACTCAGGAAACTGCTCAAGATAAAGTATCTACACCACCTGTGTGTCCTATAAATGAACCAGTATCTACTGCAGACCCATGCACAAGTGCTGAAATTGATATTCACATCCTAATTGCGCCTGAGGTTCTCTACTTAGAAGCTCCACCAGCTCAAATCAATCCATCAACAACACCAACTCCTGATGCTGATGATACTCCAAAATTGTCTACAACACCTTCTCTGCATCTAGACATTGAAGATCAGACTATAGGTGAGCATCAGAATATGACTGTTGATCAGAACTTGGAAGCAGATCGGCACTTAGAGGATGATGTTGAAGCCTCAATAGCCTCTCATACTGTTCTTTTATCAGAGGATGTTGACTCCGTAAGTTCTGATGCTGCAAATGCTGATAATACTGGTGATGCTGCTACAAATGAAGATGCTAATGCAGCTGGTCCTTCTGGACATGCACCTCTGCAAGCTCCTTTAAAGGCTAAAATAGTCAAAAAGTTTGTTACAGGGGAAGCACCAGTACCTTGGAGTGAAACTCCTAGAGGACAGGAGTGGACTAAGGAGTGGAACTCAGTTACCTTTGTTCCTTCTGAAAAGATTCTTGCTGATCATTTGGCAAAAGCTGATGAGTTGTTAGTCAATGAAGATTTCAAGACACAGCTAAGAGTTACTGCACTTACTACAAGGCACCTTCAAGGTCAACAGTCTGTAACTCAGGCCAAAGTGGACAAGATTCAAGAAACCTTAATGCAGCAAGATACACTTGTCAAGCTGGACAAGAAAAGGTTTTTCAAACCTTCCTTTGACCAAATTACCAACATTGAGAAAACCCAAGAGAAGCAACAGTCTCAGATTGATAAAATTTTGAAAAATCAAGCTTCTCAGCAATCTCAACTCAATGAGATTCAATCCTCAGTGGAATTGCTTCTCTCTCTTCTTTTACCTGCTGATGCCAAAAAGGGGGAGAAAATAATTAAGTCCAAATGCAAACCTGATAATACACTGAAGAAAAAGGATGATGGTAATGACCCGGGAAACTCTGGAATGGGTGGAGGTCGTGGTCAAGATGGAGGTCTCTCATCAAGAAGAGCTGGAACTACAAGTCATATAACAAGTTCTGATACTGGGAGAAGAATAACTTCTGATACTGGTAAAAGGATAAGTTCTGATGAACTTTTGGATCTTGATGAAGAAATTTCAAGACAGTTATTTCTGAAAAAAATCCAGGAATGGACTTTGAGAGTCTAATGGAAGAAGAAGCTAGGCTTAAGTCAGAAAAAGTCAACTCCAAATCTGAAGCTTCTGTTATTAAAAAGAAACTTCCTACGGCTAAAGGCATTGTGATAAAAGAAAAGACAAATCCTGTGGCAATCAAGGCCAAATCACAATTGCAGATAGATCCAAGGTCCAAGGGCAAAGAAAAAGTTGGTGAACCTGTAAAGGTTTATGTGCCTCCTATGGATGAAGAAATTTCTGTTGAAGATGCTGATCTTACTCTGACTTCAAGGAAGATTTCTAAGACAACCTCTGACATGGCTCAAGTTGTTCAAAGTCAGGATATAGTTAGTTCTGATATAACAATGAAGCAAGCAACCTCTGACATAGCTCAAGTTAACTTGATATCAGAAGATAAGTCAAAGGAAACCTCTGACATTGCTCATGTTAAATCCTCAAAGTTACTCCTACCAGGATTCACTAAAGCCAAACAGACTCAACCTTTAAAGACTGTAGCAAGTGGTTTAGAAGCAAGAGTGGTTACTGGAAAAGAAGCAAGAGATAAATCTGGATTGGGTAGTGCTGATGAAAGAAGAGTGCAGAACACAACCAATGATCCAACTTCCTTAAGTGAACCAGGTGTTGGAGCAACTCCTAAAAGATTGAATCAACTAGAATCTGTACAGATGGTCTACCATACCTTCTTGAAAGAACACATCTTGTTATATTTCATGACAAATGGAAGGGTTTACCATATAAGGGAAAATGCTATACCACTGAAGTATTTTGAGGAACTAGAACATGTTTTATTCTTACTTCAAGTGAATGACAGAATAACAGAAAGTGCTGCAAGTTATTTGAAGACTCAAATTTAGAGACAGAAAAGGCTTTATTCTGTAAAGTATGACAGCACATACTGTCCAAAGTACAGAGATCACAAGGGTGATATTGTTGATATGAAGCCTAATACTGCACAGATCAGAACATATCTTGGTATTAAGGGACTTGAATTCAATCGAAAGTCTGACAAAGCCTATGTTATAAGACTAGATCAGGAGTTGAGAAAAGCAAAAATTAATGATCTCAGATATGCTATCTTCCAAACTGGTGAAGATACTGGAGAACTTAAAGATGCTAAAAGGAGGATGATTGATGAACTTAGATATGCTGAGAGATGTTTGTTAAAGAACTATCTCAGAACAACTCCTGACATCAAAGAGATCAGAAAGTGAAGCCAAGTCAAGATCTACAACTGCTCAATTCTGATATGTATACAGACTGAAGTTGTTATCAGAAGTTAAAGTTGGTAAATCTTTAAGGACTGTAAGTTGTAGTTATCTAGTCAAATTCTCATGCATTTGTACTTAATGTTTTTGACATCATCAAATATATGTTAAACTTGTATATTATGCTAATTTACAAGTTGGGGGAGATTGTTAGATATATTTGATAATGTCATGTCTAATATGATTTATATTTAGTTTTCAGATCTTACTTAAACAGGACAAATCAGTACTTAACTAAAATCAGCACTTATACTGAAGTTAGAACTTAAGTTATCAGTACTTAAGATTCAGGAGATATTTATCAGGAGATAATATCAAGACTTAAAGGAAACTTTCAGATAAGGAAGGTGGCTGATTGAAAGGAAAGAAGATCAAGATAAACGTAAGAAGAGATATGCATGAAGAAGGAATTCTATGAAGAATGAAATACTTGGAAGAAAAGATAACTGATAGATATATTTTAGGAAGCAGAATTATATTCCATATCAATTAGCGATTATCTTGTAATTGTGTGATATATAAACACAGACATTGGGTTTACACTATAAGTGTTATCATTATCGAGAATATTATTCATTGTAACCCTAGCAGCTCTCGTGATATTTGTTCATCACTGAGAGAGGACAGTTCTACATTCTAACAGAGTTTAATAAAGTTTGTTTTCTGTTACTTGAGTTCTTTAATTCGATTTGATTGTGCTATACACTGTATTCAACCCCCTTCTACAGTGTGTGTGACCTAACAGTGTGCAAGTGAAATTGAAGCAGTATTGAGAGAAAGGCTGGAGAAGAATGAAGTGAAGCTGAAATCCTTCAAAAATGCTTCTGAGTTGATTGGCCAATATCATGAAAAGAACAAGCCATGTGTAAATATTGCCATTGGTCTTGATTATGAGGGTTTGAACAACAAAAGGAAGTCTGTCCGTGACAAAGGAAAACCAACTAAAATTGAGAATGTTCCAATTATTTTGAAGAAAGTTGAATCACCTTTGTTCAAGGCATGCGAGGTGAACTTCAGTGAAGAAGAGTTGATCATCAAACAGGAGATAGCTGATGAGGACAAGGAAAAGAAAAATGATGAGACAACTCAGTCTTCCATCTCTGTTGAAACACTAAAAGCCAATCAAGAAAATAAGGAGCCTGTGAAGGAGATTAAAGCTGAAGAGGTCAAAAAGAAAAAGAAGAATAGAAATGGAAAGATTGGAATAAACAAAAGCAATAATTTTTCTTATGTTGCAGATGCTCTTAGAAAGAGCTGTGAGAATTGTGGATCAATGAATCACCTAACTCACCTTTGTAAAAAGATTGTTAGCAATCCACCTGAAGGAGTCTGCAAGTACAATGAAGCTAAGGCTAATGATCCCTATTCATTCTGTGACAAGTTTGACTGCATTCCCTGCAACATGAAAGTGATGAAGAGTTACCATAAATTGAGAATTGATCTCATAGAATCAAAAGTTGGTTCTATATCTGAAAGGAAAAATGTTCAACAGTCTATGAATTCCATTTTATCTGAAAATTCTCATTCTACTTCTGCAAAATCAAATAATAAGAAGAAAGTGCCCAACACAGCTTGGGTAGCTAAACACACTTAATCCTCATTGTGTGCAGAGAAAAGGAAAGAAGGTCATATGGATCATTGATAGTGGATGTTCCAGGCATATGACAGGTGATAAGGCCCTGTTATAACAATTTGAGGAGATGGATGGCCCTTTGGTGACCTTTGGAGACAACAGCAAAGGATTCACAATGGGATATGGCAAGATTGTTTCTGGAAATGTTGTCATTGAAGATGTAGCACTAGTTGCTGGATTAGAAGTAAATCTTCTAAGTGTTAGTCAATTTGCAGACAGAGGTTTTCAAGTTGTTTTCAACAAAGAAGATTGTGCTTTTATTAGCAAAAAGACTGGTGAAATTGCTCTTAAAGGAGTAAGAAAGGGAAGCTTATTTGTTGCAAACTTAGACTCAACAAATAAGGATGGAGTGTGTTGTTTCTACACCAAGGCATTAGAAGAGCAAAGCAAATTGTGGCATAAGAAGCTATCTCGCTTGAATTTCAAAGCAATCAACACCTTAGTCAAGAAGGAGCTTGTGAGAGATGCCCAGTCTGGAATTTGCTCAACTGGAAGTTTGTGAAGCTTGTCAGAAAGGAAAAATGAAAAGATCTAGTCACAAGTCAAAATCTGTGAATTCTATAAGTGCACCTCTGCAACTTATTCACATGGACTTGTTTGGGCCAGTAAATGTCTTGTCCATTTCAAGGAACAAATATGCCCTTGTCATGGTTGATGATTTTTCAAGATACACTTGGGTTGAGTTCATGTACTTTAAAGATGAAACTCTAAACATTATAATTGAGCACATCAAGAAAACTGAGAAGCAAGCTGAAGGAAAAGTTAGTGTGAAAAGATTGAGGAGTGATAATGGAACAGAATACAGAAACTCAACATTAAGTGAATTCTGCAAAAGCAAAGGCATTGTTCAAGAATTTTCAGCAGCTAGAACACCTCAACAGAATGGGGTAGTTGAGAGGAAAAATAGAACATTGGTTGAAGCTGCTAGAACCTTGCTACAAGATGCTCAGTTGCCAACTAGTTTTTGGGAAGAGGCTGTTAATACTGCATGCTACACTCAAAACAGATATCTCATCAACAAAGATCGTGACAAATCACCTTACTCAATCATGTCTAACAGGAAGCCTACATTGAAGTATCTACATGTGTTTGGAAGCAAGTGTAATATTCTAAAAGACAACTCTGAATATGTGGAAAAATTTGACTCTAAAGTTTTTGAAGCAATTTTTCTGGGATATTCATTGGAAAGAACAGCCTACAAAGTTTATGTGATTGATCAAAAGAAAATTATGAAAAGCACAGATGTGACTTTTGATGATGACAAGTGTCCAGGATTGGAATGCCTTGATGTAAATGATGCTGAAGCCCTTGCATTTGAGAATCTAACCATTGATAGTGATTCTGATGAGGAAGATGAAGTTGTGGCACAACAAATGACAAATGAAGAGACCTCTGAACAAAATCATGGGAATGAAAGCTCTCTTCAGACACCTGAATTTGATGGCACAAACTCAGGGGGAGAAGGAGAGAATGAAAATGACAGTCATGGTAATACTGAAGAAAATGATGAAGGCACTAGTCAACAGACACACACTAGAAAGTGGGATATGAGTCATAACGTAGAAGCTATTATTGGTGATCCCTCAGCTTGTGTGAGAACTAGAAGTGCAACTGCTAATGAATGCCTACATGCATGTTTTCTATCTCAAGTAGAGCCCAAGAAAACTGAAGAAGCCCTATTGGATCCTGATTGGATATGTGCTATGCAGGAGGAGCTGAATCAGTTTGAGAGAAACAAAGTTTAGAAATTAGTCCCTACACCAAAGAACAGAAGAATAATTGGAACTAAGTGGGTGTACAGGAACAAAATGGATGAAAATGGAATTGTTACTAGAAACAAAGCAAGGCTGGTTGCTAAAGGCTACTCACAAGAAGAGGGAATTGACTATGATGAGAATTTTGCTCCTGTTGCAAGACTAAAAGCATAAAGAATTTTTCTGGCATTTGTTGCACACTCAAATTTCAAGGTGTATCAAATGGATGTCAAGAGTGCTTTTCTTAATGGTGAACTAGAAGAAGAAGTTTATGTGCAACAGCCACCTGGCTTTGAAGATCCAGAATTTCCTAACTCTGTTTACAAATTACTCAAGGCTCTATATGGATTGAAACAGGCACCTAGAGCCTGGTATGACACACTGTCAGAATTTCTACTCAAACATGGTTTTACCAGATGAACTATTGATAAGACTCTCTTCTACAAGAAGCATAGTGAATATATGATCCTAGTTCAAATCTATGTGGATGATATCATCTTTGGATCTACAAATAAAAAGCTTTGTCAAAGATTCTCTAGGCTAATGCAGAGTGAGTATGAAATGAGCATGATGGGAGAATTGAGTTACTTCCTTGGCCTTCAAGTTAGTCGAAGAAGTGATGGTATTTTCATCAGCCAAACCAAATATGTGAATAACTTATTGAAGAAATTTGGTATGGTGGATAGCTCACCTGCATCTACACCAATGTCTACTGCAGCCAAGTTGGATGAAGACAAGAAAGGCAAGAGTGTGGATATTTCAAGCTATAGAGGGATGATTGGATCATTGCTTTATTTGAATGCTAGTAGACCAGACATCATGTTTGCTACTTGTCTATGTGCTAGATTTCAAGCCAATCCAAAGGAATCACATTTGATGGCTGTGAAAAGGATTTTCAGATACTTAAAGGGAACTCCAAACTTGGGATTATGGTATCCTAAGGGAACTGGTTTTGAAGCTGTTGGATACATAGATGCAGATTTTGCTGGATGCAGGGTTGATAGGAAAAGTACTAGTGGAAGCTGACAATTTCTTGGTCAAAGACTTGTATCCTGGCATAGTAAGAAATAATAATTTGTGTCAACTTCCACAGCTGAGGTTGAATATATAGCTGCTGGAAGTTGTTGTGCTCAGGTGCTTTGGATTAGAAATTAGCTAATAGACTATGGTCTAGTGTTACACAAAATTCCTATTATGTGTGACAATACTAGTGTCATATCTATAGTAGCTAATCCAGTTAAACATTCTAGAACAAAGCACATTGATGTTAGGTACCATTTTATCAGGGAATATGCTACAAATGGTACCATTGAGCTCATTTTTGTTCCAACAGATAAACAATTAGCTGATATTTTTACTAAACCTTTGGATGAAGCAACCTTCACTAGACTTGTGAGTGAAATTGGAATGCTCAATTCTTCATCCTAAGGCAAGAACTCAGCTAATGTGTTGTAGCAGATTAATTTCTAATAAATCAACCTAGTTTGATTTAATTGGAAATTAACTGAAATATGAATTATAAATATTTCAAAAACTATGTATATTTATTTTTTAAAAAAACTCAAAAATTAACTTAGAATATTTCAAATTCTAAGTAAACTGCGTAGTTGTTAATTTACATCTTAAATGTGTAAAATTAACACAAGGCAGAATAACAATTTTCAAAGGTATAGAGAACTGAGTTCTCGATAAGTCAAAATGACTTATCGACAAGTCATTTTAGAGTTCTCGAGTGAGTCCTCGATAAGTCTATTTACAGACTTCTCGAATGACTTCTCGATAAGCTCTATTATGACTTATCGATAAGACCATGTGGAGTTCTCTAATAGTGTTAATTCACAGAGTTCTCGACAAGGATATTTTTAGACTAATCAATAACTCAGAACTAAAATAATTTAATTCAATGAATTATTTTAGACAAATACTTTTGGAAAATTTATTATGATTTCAATTTGATTCAATTCAAATAAATTAGAATCATTTTTAGTCCATTTTCGGACAAACTGGGCATTTATCAGAGTTCTCGATAAATCATTTCTTAGTTCTCGAAAAGAATTAATAAAATGCTTATCGAATGTACCTTTTTCAAATTCAAAATTACTTCTCGATAAGTTTAATATCAAACGTTTATTTGACTTCTCGATAAGTATTTTACTTCTTCTATAAATACCCAGACTTCTCGATACATACACTGTACTTACACTTTTTCGAGATCTCAAGTGACCTAGCTTTCAGACAAAAGGCGATTTCTCTCTTGTTTTTGCTCCTTTCTCAAAACTTTTTCTTACCCACTACTTCTAAACACTAAAATGGCACAAAACATTGTTAGAGCTATCATTCCAGAGAAGGGAACCAACTGTATTGCTTTTCTTGATGCTAACCAAGCCCCTGATAGTTTCAAGGGGTTTGTGAAGTTTCTTTCTGAATCCTATATTGCAGGTGCTTTAACTGCAAGTCCTGTGCTGTATTTAGACGTTCTTCATGAATTTTGGACATTAGCTATAACTAGGACTGTTGTTCTAGAGAATGTCACTTCTATGGTGGTCAACTGCACAATTGGAGGCCAAGAAATTGAGTTTTCAGCTGTTGATGTGAATACAGCCCTGGGATTGCCAACTGAGAACTATGGAGAGATGCCAACTGCAGATGAGCTGAGTGAATTCATGGACTTCATCAACTACAGTGGCTCAATCAACTTGGCAAGCCTGAACAGGACAAACCTTAGGAAGGAATGGTCCTTTGTGTTTGATTCTGTAGTGAGGGCTTTTACCTGTAGAAAAACTGGCTTTGACAACATCTCAAGTGTGGTGCAGAAGCTGGTGTTCTTAATAGCTCACAACAGGCATCTGAATGTTGGGGCTCTAATTCTGGAGGAGCTGGCTACCAGGCTTACTATGCCTTTGAAGAATAGAGGTAAAGAAATCTTTTTGCCAAGATTTATTATGTCTACTTAAGCTCATAAAGTAAATGACATATATTTGTTAGCTGGTATTGATAGTATTAGAATTGGCAATTGTAAGAAAGTGTCCAAAATAATATTTGGCTCACTTACTACAAAGAATAAGGTGAGTGTAAGTCTTAGAATCACTCCATTTATGTTGGAAAGATTCAGGACTTATCCTTACCCTATGCCAGACATGAGGGCTTCTCAATTTGCTAGTTCAGCTATGGTTCCTGAGCCTGTGGAAGTACAAACACAGGCACACCAACAGGGACCTTCCAAAGCTGCAGCCCCTTCTTCTAAACCACTAGATGTTAACAAACCAATCACTTTAGTCTCTCAAAAGACTGGAGTGAGTAAAAAGAAAAGAAAGGAACCAACCCTTGTTGTTGTAAATAAGAGTGAAACAGTTCAAACTGAACCAGAGTCGCCCTTGGTCAAGAGACCAAAGAAGAGTAAGATACCTGAGTTGACCACTCAAAACACCTCTGTGTCCTCCCAAAAGGGCACAGTTGAACAAATGGGGAGTAAATAGTTACTAGATGCATCCTCTCAACAGGGTGTATCTATTGAAAAGAGCATTCAGCCCAATGCATCCTGTACAGAGTCAGCACAACCTGCACATAGAGTGTATGGTAGAAGAAATAAGGATGGCACACACATTGAGGTCACATCATTTGAAGCTCCCTCATCCATTCAGGGGGAGCTGCCAACACTCACAACTGAGCAAACTTCTCTAATCTCTCAAATTTCTTCATCATATAGAGCACTTGAATCTGATTCTCAAGTGCACCAACACTCAAGTGACATGGTTCATGAAACTGTGATCACCACCCAGAACCAACATCTAGATGGTGAGAGGCTACTAGCTGGGGTAGACCTTGATGACACCATAAAAAATATGGGGGTTTCATCAGTTTTTACTGAAGACCACATGGTCACTCTTGCACTTTCATGTGCACAATCATCTTCACAGATGAATAGGTTTGAGGGTAGTACTCTTGAGGGAGAGCTATCTAAATCCTCTCCAATTCAATTGGAGGTTCCTCTAGAAGGAACAACTCCCCTCAAAACCCTAGCTGAAACTTCCTTGGCAGTTGAAGCTAGGAATACAATTGCCAATGACCCTGTTATGGGAGAGGCAGGTTCATCACATTTATGTGACAGTGCTCTGCAAGGTGCACAAAGGTTTCAGACATGGGGAACCAGGACTATCAAGCTATACTGCTATGCTTCAATGAAGAGGTTGAACAACAGAAGGAGAAGATAGTAGATGAGGCTGAAGAGGATGGCAATGTAGATGCCTGGTTGTCTGATGAGCATGTGGCAGAAATGGATGAAGTTTTGGCTAGATTCAGGAGGGAGTACATAACTATCATGGGAAGCAATGCTAAATCTCTCACTCCTCCTGAAGTCTATGATGCCATCATGGATGTGCATAAAGCTCAACTCAAGGTTTTTCATCTCTTTGGAAAGGCCCTTGCAGTAAAATTGACTGGACATGAAGATAAAATCAGAAAGCTGATCAAGGAAAAGATGGATGACATTGTGCCTTCTCAAAAGGACATCAAGAATAAATTCCAGTATTTTACTGAGCAAATGTCAAGGATGAATCTGGCCTCCATGGAGAAGGAAGTGTCAAATATGAAGAGTTCTTTCAAGGCCCTGTGTGAACAAGTTCAAGCTCATATCACAAATTCAAATGATACTAGGGTCAAGCTAAATCAAATTCATACTGCTAGGTATGAGCCTTTATTTCTTCTCATGGAGGGTGTCAGAAAAGCTGTTGATGAACACTTTGGGTCCTTCTTAGCTACAACAGCCTCCACTACCTCTACTCCTCAAATAAAAGAACTTCAAGATCAAATTTCTTCACTTCAAGCTTCCAACTCAGATTTATCTTCACAAGTCAGAGCTCTAACCACATTGGTTGAGAGTCAACAGCATGATATTCAGGCCCTAGTGGAGTCCCATAAGCATTTACAAATGCAAAATACAGTTGTTTTGGGAGCCATTATGGGAAAACTCAACATACCACTGCCAGCAATGCCTGAAGCTGTAAGACCTGAGATTCCTACTCCTCTACTCATGCCTGTCACCAAGACTAAGGGGGAGATAGATGCAAGGCTAGCACAATCAAAACTCAAAAGTCAAGTACAAGGTCTAGAACAAGAGAGGCTCCTTATGGCTACCCAAGGTCTAGGAATGACACAAGAGTTTGACAATTTGCTCACTGGACTAAGAAACTCTCTCAACAACAACTTCTTCACTTACAAAAAGACCTTGGAAAAGACTATCAATTACATCAGGGTGCTGCAGATCCCAATCAAGGACCAGTTTTTGGAGAAAAGGATAGTGATCAATCTTAATGATTATGGTGTAGACAGATGTATGCAAGTCAATATCAATTATCTAATTTCTAGAAGAGCATCTGAGGTGGATATTTTGTTTAACAAGGTCAAGATAATCACCAATGAAGAGAAAATGCTACTAGCAGAGTTGAAGAAGGCTCATGAAGCTGCATTCCCAGAAGCCTACCTACATCCAAGCAAATGGGTGCACTATATCTGCTCTACAACCAAGCAACTGAAACATTTCCAAGTACCTAAAAACTGTGTCATGGCCAATAGAAGACTGATAATGGTGCTTTAGTCTGGGTTGAAAAGTAAGAAATTGAAGACTAGTGAAGATGAAGCTATGATCAAGATTCTGAGGAGATACATTGATAACCCTGAAGCCAATTTGCCTAAAACTCAAATCAACAAAGATGACTTGGGTGATGATGAGCAGAAGAAAGATGGTCAAAACCCTTCTGGCTCAAACTCAAGTCAATCTAGCAAGGCAATTGGTGAAAAAAGTGATAATGAGAAAGAGAAGGAGAAGAAAAGTGGATCTGAGACTCAAAGGAGGGGTGGAAGGAGACAAAGACAAAAGAATGATACCTCACAACCCCTCCAAACCCTAAATATCCAAATACCAATTGCTAAACCTTCACATTCAACCTCATCAAAAACTGCTCAACCTCAAACCTCTAAGTCTAAATATTTCTACAAGCTCACTGCAAACTCTCTCCTCAAAACTCAAATCACTCACAGTCATACTTCTCTGAAAAGACTCAAAACTGTACCTTCATTCAAGCCACCCCATAAAACACACTTCAAAACAGTTGGAATAGGTCCAAAAGAAGCCAAGGTCAAGAGAAGATTCAGAAGACAAAGAAGACAAAGAAGAAGACAACTGATAGCTGAATTTCTCAATGATCATGGATTTGGTGAAAAGGCCATCTGGAACAGATATAATCAAGATGATTTCCAACCTCTAAATATTGTTGATTCAGATGAAGACTACTTCCAACAGCTAGCTGAAAGAATGGTCAGAGTTTGGGTTGTTAACATCAAAGAAGTTAGAATCTACTACAGTGATGGGTCCTCTGAACAGCTTGGAAATAGACTAATGGATTCTCTCTCAATTGTTGAACTGAAAAGGGTGCTAAGCTTGATGAATGGTAAAGATTCAGCCACTAAGGCATGGATAACAGTATTGGCAGTGTTTGTGGTTAACAGAGAGGAGATGAGAGATGAGCATAGAGCTTTGCTAGCTGAAAAGAGGAGAAAGTATGAGCATGACATTGATGAGTATATTAGAAGATCAGAAGAGTTGAAGGCAACAGACAAGAGTAGAATATCAAAGGATGGAAGATTTCTGAATGTAAAGGCTGGCTCTTTGTCAAGATACAGGATAGGGATGTTAGCTAGTTATCCTAAGCCAGATTTGCTGAAACTAATGGAGGCTCTAACTGACACCCCCATCCTAGAAGAATTAGAAATACTTGTACATATTAAGAACATAATTGAGAAAGGATCAGAAAACTCAGTCTTTACTTAATTATTGTAAACTGTCAAATGTTCAATGTACAAGTATTGTATCAGCTTTTGTATTATTTTATTTTCATTCTTTAACTTGGGGTTAGTCTTGTTAACAGGCATGAATTTGTGATAAGCAATCTTCTCACAAATTGAGGGGAGATTGTTATGCAAAACATGCCTGTATCATAACAAGACTAAGTCATACTGACAACCCTTAGATTAGTTATATTGTAACCTTAATCTGTAATTTATACTTGTAACACTTAATGTCTGTAAAATGTAAATGGAGCAGACTGGAGCATTTTTCCCTAAACAGTGTCAAGCCTAAGAATTCTATATAGAAGAAGATCAAGAAGGTCATGCCTCAGAAGAATTATGAAGAAGCTTGGAGTTGAATAATTTTGTTTGGTGAAAAACATTCTAAGTCAAGATCTCTACAAGTCACAGAATTAGTGTTATAGAGAAGTCATTCGCGAACTCAGAAAGACCTATCGAGAACTCAGGAATTGTCTATCGAGAACTCAGGAAATACTATTGGAGATATCGATAAGTCAGATACCCATTCGAGAACTCAGATATATCGACAAGTATACATTCATTAGAGAACTCTGAGTTATCGATAAGTCAAAGTCCATTAGAGAACTCTGAGTTATCGATAAACCAAAATTCACTAGAGAACTCAGAGTTGTCGATAAGTCAAGTCAACAATGAAGTTTCAGAGATATCGACAAGCCAACATGCCTATCGAGATGTCAAGTTCTCTACAGTTTAATTGGAGATCTCGAAGTGAAGAAATTTCTCTAAGTACAGAATTGCAGAACAGTTCAATATCAAAGGTTGCAAATCAACAAACAATTCACACAGCTGGATTGACAAGTCTACAAAAAGCAGCTTGAGAGATGTGCAAGATTAATGGTGAAGATTAACTGACAAAGGAGGATCAACCAATACATATTGGATGAAGATATGCTAATCTAGATATGGAAATCTCACTTTCCCTTTAATAGAAGTGATTAGTGACAGGTTAGAAAAGTGATTAGCACTTCTTATTGTTCACTGTGTAAACCAAAGTTAACTATCATATAAAGTTAACTGAGGTCCTTTTTTTAAGATAGGACTGAATAGATTAGAAATTGTATTCTCTTTCAAGAAAGAAGCTAAGTTCTAAACCAATAACTTAGAGATTTTGTAGCAAAACACTGCTTGATTTTTAATATAAAATGAAGTGAGTTTTGAAGATCTTTGTTTTACATATTTGTATTGTTATTTATGTTTAACATCTATTCTACAAAATCATTGATAACAACCAACTGCTAAACCCAAAGTCGATCAAAAAGTAAACATTTAAGCCAAAATACATTCACCCCCCCCCCCCCCCCGTGTTGTATTCATATCTAACACTATATGTGTTGTTCAGAGAGACGGTGGCAAAGGTTGTTGGATGTGTTTTCTATTAAAGATTTATTGTGTGTCTTGTTTATTTGTACAAATGGAGTTATTGTTCGGGTTAGTCACTCCATAATTGGTTTGCTTGTGCTTTCATCTTTAGCCTCTCTTTTGCGAGGAAGACTCTTAGTAGTGAAGAGTTTGATGTAGAAAGTGGAAAATTTGATAATGAAAGAGAAAAAGTTGATACGAAGTACCAAAGTGGTTCAGATAAACAATCAGGAGCTGTTAAGTGATTTAGCGTATTCTCTATCGTCATGTAGTATGATACTAGTGAACAAGTTTGTTCTTTCCAGAATCATTAACGTGGATATTAATCAAGGTGTGGTTGCATGTAATTGTAATATTTGTTGGAATGCTAGTCACAAAGCATGTTTAATCTGTTTAATCTGAGGTACATTAATATGACCATGGTTACAGCAGTTATCAGCAGTTGAAGAAATGTATCTATTTAGTAGCACCATGACAACAGAGTCTGGGTTTTGCTAAATAATATCCTCTATTTGCCCATTTGTGGATTTGTCACTCCTGAGTGAGTTTATGCCCTTTATGGATTGTGCCCTTTTGTGGGTTTGTTACTCCTTACGGAGTTTATGCCCTTTATGACTTGTGCCCCTTTGTGGGTTTGTTACCCTTTGGTGAGTTTATGCCCCTTTTTTGGCATGTGCCCCTTTGTGGGTTGGTTGCTCCTGAGCGAGTTTGTGCCCCTTGTTGGGTTTTTATCACGCCGTATTGACTTAAATGTTACCTCGTGCTGAAGTGTTCCTTACGTTTGCCACCTTTTTCAAATGAGAGAACGTGGCATTACCATTGATATTGCCTTGTGGAAGTTCGAAACCAACAAGTACTACTACACTGTCATTGATGCCCCCAGATATTGTGACTTTATCAGGATTAGAATATGATTATTGGAACATCTCAGTCTGATTGTGTTGTTCTTATTATCGACTCCATCATTGGTGGTTTTGAGGCCGGTAATTTTAAGGATGGTCATACTCGTGAACATGTTCTGTTTGCTTTCATCCTTGGTGTCAAGCAAATGCTTTGTTGCTGCCTCTGAAGTCTGTCTCCTGGTTGCATATTGTTGTCTTCTTAGATGTTTCTCTCAAGTTAGATGTTTGCAATTTCTTTCCAACATCCAACTTGAGGGGATGTTACACTATGCACTCCTGTAGAATATTGTTACAATTTAGTTAGTTAGAGAGTTTGTATGTATATATACCTCATTCTGTGATAGTTGATACATTATTATTACTTTACTTTCATTGTCACAGACAACATAATGTAATCTTTATCTCTCTAATGTAAATAGACCGTTAGTTTCTTCTTTTTCTTCAATATTTTACATAGATACAGATTTAAATATTATTATTATCACAATAATTAATCACACGCTTATACTAGCTATCTAAAGTTCAAACTTATAGCAGTTTCTACAACCTAAATCACACCGCATGAAAGTGCCTCTAATATATTCATTATCATCTATTGATAAATAGTCGGTGTATATTTATTTATAAATTACCTTTGTGTTGGATTTTATAATCCTAAAGTATGTAAATGGTCCTTAACGGCTGCACTAAAAGGAATCTGCAAACACCCACTCTGCTGAAGTGTTAAAACGTTTTCCTTAAGTGTCTCTCAGCCTCACAGCTAAACCATTTTTAGGATTAAGCTCAACTTAATTACTTAATTGAGTTGTAGTCTATGAAATAACACTTAAATCTTAAATTTTAGATCACTTGTATTATATAGCACTTTTTTTTTGCTAAATATTATATGGCACTTTTAATTATAATAATATATCTTGTAATGAATATCAAACTTTATATTATTTTATGACATCAAGTAATATTATAAGTCATAAATACATTTATACTGCAATTGTTCTCCTTAGAACATTTGTGTTATTTACCTGGTTGTAAAACTGTGATTATTAACCAATTAATTAAGCAGACATTATCATTTTACATCAGAGTATTTTAAGAAAACATTTTGATAATTAATCAGATGGTTGGGAAATGATTACTCTTTTGATTATTTTAGTTGTATCATTAACAATGTGCGCAAGATATAAAAAATCACATTTGCGCGTTATGATGATTTTGTTTATAAACGATATTAATAATCATCATTATCTCTTTTTTTTGAAATTATCATTATCTTTAATAATACATTGAATAAAAAGGTTTAGTTTAGTTGACTATATATAAAAAATTAAAAAAGGAGAACAAAATAGAGCCCTATCAATTGTATAAATTATTATGGAATTTTCATTTCCTGCAAGACCAAAAATTTTATCAAATTAAACTTTTGTTTAAAATGAATTAACTATGAAGCAATATGAGGTCAAAATAAATCGAAATAGCTAGGATGGGTAATAATGAATAAATAAAAGTTAACCACGGCCTATGACAAAAATTTAATTAATTTGTATTATGTGTACGCTAACATCACCTAACCTGTTTTCAGTATGTACTACAATGTTTTTCTTTTTCTTGATAAAATATATATAGCATAATCAAATACAACTGAAGCATTAGCAAAGTTGATGAACATTTTTAACCGGTGGGTTCTATTTTAACTGGTATATATTTTGATCTTGTCGATAAATGTTGTCACCAACTTTGGTAATGCTTTTTATGTAATATTTGTCCCTTAGTTGAATATTTGTTGCCTTGTCATCAGTGCCTAAAATAGTTTAGGGGTGATTAAGAAATGGAATTTGTTAACCATGAGAGACAGTTGGCATAGGGTTGTTCTAAACGGATTTTTGCCTTTGGACTTGAGTTAACAGCTCTACAAAACAGCATCATAATCAGTAGACAAAAGCTGCCGCGGAGGAAACAAAAAAATAACGTGCACACGGCGTGGATGGACCATGCTGATGCTAGCTGTTGATAAGTTATGAAGCAGGCACCAATGTCATATCAGATACTTCGTCCAAATCAACAAGCTGGGATCAAATAAACTGTTTAGTTATTATGATATAATAGTTGTGAGGTATGCGGTGGTTCCTAACCAGTATACAAGTATCCCCGGATATTCGTCAATCTAAGCAGTCGGACTCGAGCAGACATATAAATCGAAGTAATTCATGAAACAAAATGATCAAGTTCAAAATGTCCTAGAGATAAATGCAAGTCGACGTTTTGATATATAACCAGAACAAAACTATTATTAGTTCAGAAATGCATTCTTAACCTGAAATCATGCATGAACTTGTGGTATTATATCAAAAGATTCATAGTTTGAACAATCACGAGCTAACAGAAAAATGAAATAGTCGGCACTAGGTGCTTTGTTTTATAAATTCATAGAAGAAGGCAAGTCAATGTAATAGCAGTCCCGCAATTTCCTGATATAATATAGGCATTAAAACGAGATTAATTATTCAGTTATAAGTCAACATATATATGAGCTGAATGATAATTGAACTGCATGTGATATAGATCTAAATTTTTCGTTTATACTCATTTAGATATTGCAACCGAAACACCGCAGAATTGGAACTATAATTTTATTGCGGTTCAGCTCGATAAGTTCGCGAACGTTTCATGTTTAGTTCGAATATTACCGGACTCGAGTTCAGACAAAAAAAAATTGTCTAATAAGATTGCTGGACGTTACTTGGTTCGCTAAGATTTTTCTTAAGTGTTGTTAAAAGTTCGTTTAAACTTGTCCCAGTTTGATTTGTTTAAAATTCAAACTCGTCCGAGTTCGGTTTGTTTACGGCTCTACATATTTCGTGCTCGGTTTGTCTACGGATCTACCTATACTCATCAGGATAATAGTCGCGTAAGATTTAGCCTACTGCGTGGTACATGGTCAATGGCGGAATCAGGGCACCTGCCCCCTGATCTCAAGATAGAACTATGCACTAGAGAAGTTTACTAAAATGAATTTAAGCCCCTGATTTTACACCCCTGACAGATAAATTACTAACTAAAAGCATCCGGCAAAGCAAGAAGTTTAGAGATGCAGACTTTACATAATCAAGCGAACTGGTTGCTTTTAGATAAAACAGTTGTGTGTGAGTGTGGGCTAAGAGCTGACTTATGGATACAACACATGTAATGTAGCAATATACCCTCCAAGAATATACCAAACTCAAAACCAGCCAAATCCTAGTCCCACATGCTCACAAACTGCCCATACACAACACCCATGTGAACCCCTTCATTTCACATGGGATGCTTTCTCTCCCAAATAACTAAATGAACTCCCCTAATACAATCCCCTAAAACGCATCTGACCCTCACATACATTCAAGTTCTTGGGGTCTTCCATATGGGCTGATGCACTTGTCTAACTCTTGTCCCCTAATTGTAGGAGCACTTGCCTCAAAGGTGCTGCCATTGCCACAGACAACCTAGCTTTCCTTTGTCCTCGTTTCATTGCCCATTGATGCCATTTTAAGTTTTCCATACATACTTATATTTTTCACTCCTCTCATGTACTAACATCACATTCTTGTGTATTAACAACTTAAAAAGTCCACCACTTTCTTCTCTTGAACACGCACGCTCACATCCTTACAATCGAAGAAGAACAAAATAGTCTATATAGTAGTTAAAGAACCCACAATTAGTTTAGTTTTGGAACTAAGAAAAAACAAAAATGGAAAGTGTTATTACACATGAAGGTCTCAACCTAAAGGAAACTGAACTTAGGTTGGGATTACCGGGGAGCCATAAGTCAGAGAAAGAAACAATCTACAGCTCAAGAAACAATAAGAGAGCTGTGCCTGATTCAGTTGAGGACCGGGAATCAGTTTCAGATGGAAAACATGAGACTGTGCCACCTTCAAAGTAAGTCATTAGCCACATTGTATGTTTAGCAAACTGTATACATAAATGTTTTTGATTTCGTGTTATTAGGAAACTAACCGGGTGAATCAAATTACAGGGCACAAGTAGTTGGATGGCCACCAATCAGATCTTACAGGAAAAATTGCCTACAACAGAAAAAGATTGTTACAGAAACAGGAACTTATGTAAAAGTAAGCATGGATGGAGCACCGTATCTTAGGAAGGTCGACTTGAAGGTTTATAAGTGCTACGAAGAGCTCCTTGAGGCTTTAGAAAACATGTTTAAACTCACCATAGGTCAGTACTCAGAGAGGGAAGGTTACAAAGGATCTGAATACGCACCCACTTACGAAGATAAAGATGGTGACTGGATGTTGGTTGGTGATGTTCCGTGGGAGTAAGTTCTCTCTCCCTCAGACCCTCACTTAATTTGTTCATCTATCTGTCACAAAGACAAATTTCCATTATTTTCTTCTCTGTATGCATCTTTGTTTGACTACTGTGTTTAATGCAGCATGTTTGTGTCATCTTGCAAAAGACTTAGGATAATGAAAGGATCAGAAGCTAAAGGTTTAGGACACGATGTCCAACATTAGAAATGGAGATCCGAGATATCTTATATGGAAAGAAAACCTTGTACATCAGACTCTCGAAGAACTTAGACATGTTTTTCATAAATTGTATGTATTACTAGATTTTCTGGTGGCTTCGAAAGTGCAGTAAGAGCAGAATCATAATGACGTTACGACGGAAAAACTTATGTGGTTTCGAACTTTTGTTTCTAATGATCTTTATCAGATCGGAAATGTATAAATGCTTGCAGCATTGTGTAAATGATATATATTCTGATAATGTATCACAAAAAAACGATTGTAGAAACTTCTTTGTATAGCTAGCAAACCATACACAATAACATATCTTTATTGATGTTTGATGCACAAGAAGTTGGGTATTACGCTTCCTATGATCTTCCGAAGCTTTTGTACGCACACTTTAAAGATGGTTTATAATACAAGCGGTAACCATGACCATGAGTACTCTGATTTAAGTGTTAGATCAAACAGAGCTTTCAGATCAACAAAGACTAACAGAAGGCAGTGCTTAAATTCTCTGAGAATCAAAAGTCCCACAGGAAAGTCTCACAAAAGATTGTGATGCAGTCTGGCAATATTCAAAATCATATACAAATTCAAAATCTGCAGTTTCGCTAAGTCTCTCCTTTAGGATAATTGCGCCTGACAGAATCTAGGGGTTGGAAGTATGGAAGAATGTAGTATTATTTTAAATGGTCACACATGAAACTTAAAGAGATATATGTTGTTCATATGGTTGTCATTGACAGATATGTACGATTCTAGAAATGTATATCCTGAAGTTGCACATATGTGTGTCTTTCCAAGCGAGATTTCAATTGATGGTGGGTAAAGGGAAGTACATACTGGTATTTATCAAGGCTGAAACATGTTGATGAGGTTGTTAAGATCAAAGGCATTCTGAAAAAACCCTACTCTAATCCCTATTTCCTCTTGTTCAAAGAAGAAACTTGATGCAGATGGCTTTCAGCAGGTCGAAAACAAGAAACATAAAAATAAGAAGGGGCAAAGCCCCAGAAGTCCAGAACTACCCCCCCCCCCTCCTATTTGATTATGGTTAGAGCGTGTGCCTTCAATGTGCGTGGAATAAATAAAAAAATTGAAGCAAACTGATTTGCATTCCTTTTTGTTGAATAATAATATTACTCTTGTGGGAGTTCTTGAGACTAGAGTTAAAGGCCCCAAAAGCTGCTGCAAGTTTTAGAGTTATTCAGGGATCCTGGCAATGGGAAGACAACTACCTTCATCATCCTGGTGGGAGAATTTGGGTAGGCTGGAACCCTAATGTCTGGAACATTTTTGTTGAAAGCAAATCGGATCAATTTATGCACTGCAAGGCCACGTTTATTTTGACTCGAGAAACTTATTATATTACTTTTATTTATGCGTCTAATCAAGTAGAGGATAGAATGAAATTATGGCTGGATATTGAGTCTCTAGACACTTCAAATGTTCCTTGGTCCTTGCTTGGGGATTTTAACACAATTCAGGACCTTAATGAAAATTCTGGTGGACGAGGTAACTGGTTGGAGGACAAGCGCATTTTTAAAAGTTTTCTTGTGAGTAATGGGCTGTCGGATATTCAAAGCACTGGTCCTTATCATACGTGGTGGAATAAGGGCAGGAACAATTTAATCACAAGGAAACTGGACAGAATTCTTGGTAACCATGCCTGGTTATCTTCTATTCAACACTCTGATGCAGTGATGCTATCTTTCTTCCTTGGGGCTTATCGGATCATTGTGCAAGTATTTTGGACATAAAAACTCGAGTAAACCATGTACAAAAACCTTTTCAATTCTATAAGTATTGGCTTCCTGAATTTTTGGATATTGTGAAGGAGGCGTGGAGTTCTGTTTTCTCTGGAAATCCTATGTTCATTTTCTCAAAAAAAACTGCATTGTGTTAAACACAGACTTCTTGCATTACAAAAACATGACGACCCCATTTATTGTCAAATTAAAGCAGTTAAAGATTTGTTGTGCTCTGTTCAGTCAAAGATCCTCAATGGGTTGGGAAATGATTCAGACCAGCAAGAAGAAACGCTTCTCACAGGGAAACTCTGGCAGCTTCTTGATCAAGAGGAAAATATAGTGCATCAACGCTCTGGAGTTCAATGGTTGGAACTAGGGGATCAAAACACTGCTTACTTTCATAAAAAGGTTGCTGCAAATTGAAACAAGAATAAAATTTTGTCTCTAATTGGATCAAATGGTGAAATCATTACCGATGAAGCAGCAATTAAGCTTGTTGCTGTCAACCATTTTCATGACCTATTTAATGAAGATCAAAGTGACTACCCGGGAATTGACTACTTGAATACAGTTATTTCAAAGAAAATTACACCTGTTCAAGCTCAGATGCTTACTCTCCATGAGGAAATCTTTAAAATTCTCAAGTCCATGAAAAGGAACAGAACCCCGGGACCTGATGGCTTCAATGTAAAATTTTTCCTAAAGACCTGGGACATTGTTGGCCCGGATTTCCTTAAAGCTGCTCACTTCTTTCTGGAAACGGGGAATCTCCCACACTACATCAATGCTATGGTGATCTCTCTTGTCCCTAAATGTCAAAATCCATGACGATGAATGACTTTAGACCAATATCATGCTGCAATACAGTTTATAAATGTATCTCCCAGTTAATTGCACGCCGGTTCAGTCAAATTCTTCCTTCGTTGATTGACAAAGTTCAAGGAGCTTTCGTGAAAGGCAGATCCATCTCAGACAATATTCTGGTTGCTCAGGAAATTCTCAAAGGCCACTCAAACTCGAGAAATGCTCCTTCGGCAGTTTTTAAGATGGATATTCATAAAGCTTTCGATAAATGCCACTGGCAGCCGATTATTGATGTCCTAATCCTTCGAGGGTACCCCCCCTTCCTTCCATCAGGTGGATGCATGCTTGCTAGTATCGTCCAGATTCTCGGTAAAAGTAAAAGGATCTATGAGTGGTTATTTCACTCATGGAATAAGGCAGGGTGACCCACTTGCTCCCTTCCTATTTGTCTTGATCATGGATGTTCTATCTGAAATGTTGCAGAAGGCAAAGGATGCTCCAGGGTTTAAACTTCATCGCCGTGCAAAATATCTAGACATAAATCATTTATTTATCGCGGATGATCTTCTCATGTTCTGTCATGGTGATATGGCCTCTATCGAGACGCTCATGCTGACTTTAGACCGGTTTTATGTTTTGTCTGGCCTAAAAATAAACCTAGCAAAGAGTTCATGTTTCATTTCCAGATTTCCGGAAGGGCTAGAGGAATAAGTGACTAGCTGTTACAACATCCCTGTGGGCACACTCCCAACTTCTTTCTTAGGAGTCCCCTAAATCACTAAAAAGTTTAGTAAATTTGATTGCCAACCTCTCCTCTCGAAAATAACCAGTCGTATCGACTCTTGGACCAACATTTTTCTAGCATTTGCAGGGCGATTGCAGCTTGTAAACTCGGTTATGCAAGGTATTTACTCTTATTGGTGTGCACATTCCGTATTATCTCAAAGCATCCTACATTCTCTTCAGTCTATTATATGTCGTTTTCTTTGGAATGGACACACTTCTGGGCATACAAAGGCCAAGGTATCTTGGCATACCATCACTTTACCTAAATCAGAGGGCGGTCATGGTATAAAAGATATATATGAGTGGAACAGGGCTTGGATTCTAAAGCACCTTCTAGCGGTTGTTAATCCTCACTCGACTTCTCTTCAGGCGCAATGGGTAAAAAGTCAATCATCAAGCAATCATCTTTCTGGGTTATACCAACTCCGTATCAGTGCTTGTCGATTCTCAAAAAGGTACTTGAACTTGGGGATCATGCAAAAACTTTTATCACCTATCAAATAGGAAATGGCCAGCACACCTCTTTGTAGTTTGACCCTTGGCATGATAACACTTCTATCTGCAGTAGTCTTGCAGATCCTATAATTTTGCACTCAGATATCCCTTTCACTGCGAAAGTAGCGACTGTTCTTTCCCATCATGGCTGGAACTTGCCTTCATCAAATTATCGTGACTTAAACATTTGGAGGCAAAATTTCAATTTTCAAACGCCCTTCAACCTTCAGCAGAATGATAGCATTAAATGGAATGCGACTTCCTAAGCGTTAAAAGTATCTGACCTTTGGGAAACTTGGAGGCATGGAGGTAGCTTGGTTCCCTGGTACAAAAGTGTTTGGCACAAAATTGGAGTACCTAGGTACTCTACCCATCATTGGTTGATAATGCTAGATCGTTTAAGTACTCTCTCTCTCGTCTAAAACTCATGGGCATTACTACCACAGACACTTGCTATTTTTGTATTAATGGAACGGAAAATGCAAGACATATTTTCTTAGAATGCCCATTCACTCGAAGGATTTTTCAGTTGATCTCTTCTGATGGAACATGAACATCCTGCGGGCCACCATAGTATTCTGGGTTAGGAACATTTGAATCGTATTTCTTAATTCCATCCGTAAATTCTGGAATTTCCTTACTTTATTCTAAAGGCTTGTCTTTAGAATTTTAAGGATTTTTTTCCTCCCATGTATCTTTCTTTAATTTTAATGCAACAGAACTTTTAGCAAAAAAAAAAAAAGGGAAGTACATACTAATATATTTAAGTAAAAGGTGTTGTAAACTTGTAATCAGTTAGGCTCCGCCATTTTTCCAAATGCTGATACCTATACAGATAGATATGGGCCATTTCCTCTCTAATAATTCAGCATCATTTTAACAAGAAAAGCACTACTTTCTTTCCCAGTTTGCTCTGTCCCCACTCCCACAAAAAAAAATGTCTTGGTTTGAATTTGGGCATCAGCTAATTCTTGTTAAGATTAACTAAGTTTTGCAATAAAAGTTATTCCATACATTTTCGATGAAAGTACAAGTCAAGCACAAATCAATTATCTGCTACTTTGCCAAAAGACACAATTGTTTATCCATCTAAAGCATTAATCCTTAATAAAATAATCCATACTTTTTTTATGTAAACATCCTACTGGCCACCATAAAATAACCAATTTCCCACCACAAGAAGGAGGGTTTTGCTTACCAAATTAAGCTTCAAACAATCTGCCCTTCGACACCTTGTTTAAGAAGACTTTAAGCAACATCAAAAAGACTAAAGGGAGGGAAAAGGTACAATTGTGGCATCTGACTATGAATGCATTGCAATAAGAACGATAGGTAATGTAAGCTAATACTTAATTACATGATAAGGCTTAATGTGAAGGAGAATAAGACATATAACGCTGACCAGGAGTCGTCATAGGCACGTGCAGTTAGCTAGAGGTTTAAGACGGAGCTGGGGGTTCAGGCTTGACAAGGGAGATGTCCAACTGGTTAGTAGGATATATCAGTGAAGCAAGTGATATTGGCATGATACATAATGCCTTCGATTGAAGGAATTGCATCGCAGAGCCAACATCTTCTTCCATTAGTTTAGCTACTTCTTTTTCTATGTCATCATCTGACCAGTTCTCCCAAACAGGACGATCACTTCCATTTTCAGTCATGCCCCCCTAAACAAATCTTATAGGCATATATTTTAAAGAAACCTTAAATATAAGAGATCTTAAACTGCTGCAAAAAAACGGCCACAGGAAGTATTAGTTAAATATTACCTCCACGGATTGCAATGGGACATCTGATACAAGCTGTGCCACAGCACCAGCTCCACCCAGCCTACTCATGCTCAGAACCTGTCAAATAGAAAAATTTAACCAAAATTACAATAGCCAACAAATTGATTTAAAAATATACAGTCAGAAGCTGACAAACACTATATACCGTCACCTCTCGGCTCTGGTAACTTTCCAACAGATAATTATGGTCACTCGAAGTACCAAGATTCAGATTTGTACAACTCATCGTATGAGAGTTATAGGAATATATAATGTTGACAACACCTTAACCAGATTGACCAATTTATTAGACCATCTTTACCTAATTGCTATTGTTTTGCAGCAGAGTGATTTTATTAGGTGACAACTAGGATTAACATGAGTAAGAGATCATACCAAGAAAATACTCATATATAAGTGCTTTTCTGTGGAACACGCATCATTTAACAGATGTTCAAGAGAAGATACGTACAGAGTAATGCCAGTACATACTCAGGATATGAAACCAAAGAAGAAGTACAATGCAAAAGCATGCAATTAAACTTTAAACAAATGCAAGTCCAGGTAACTTTAAAGAAAATCATGACCACAATAGTTCATACTATATACAACCCTACAAGGTTGAACATTTAGAATAGTACGTACCTTTACTTGAAGCCTCAAGAACTTGACATACTCCAAAATCTCGTCCAGCATAGCAGCCTTATCTGACTGATAATATATTGGATTCATCAGCACTAGTAAAGGGTATTATTTCTTGACAGTAGAAAAACACAAACAAACACGGCATATATACTCATCTGTACTCAAAACTTAATTTGGACAGCAAGCTAATACACGCTTATACTGCACCATTTCCATGAAAATGAGTCTTTCCAGAATTGAACACATTTCAAAAAAAAAAAACACAAGAACATTGAAGGCATGACTGGATTTGCTAATTACGTCTGATTCATAAAGAGGTGGTGACAATTATCCTGAGGTTCACATCTTGAGGAAAAGAAAAGTGTAATCCTTCTTTGCAAGCAGACCATAATGAAAGTTCAACAGATGCAGGATTACATGACACAAAATTAGACAAAAACGATTAACAACAGCATACAAACCTTGTTGCAGCTGGGAACAAGCTCCTGCAAGGCCCTCATCCGCTCAGCAATTCTTTCTCTGCGTAGCTGCAAGAAATCTATATATATAAATATTCGTTCAAGTGAAGTAAGATTAATAAATTTTATAGAAAAATTCTACAAGTAATACCCAATAATTGGATATCTCTTTGCTTTGCTTATACACACTCCACTTACTCGTTCAGCAATACTATGGGGATCTGTAGCTTGTCCTCGCCGAGCTCTCACCCTTGGACGCATGTTAGGAGGGTGTGCCACAGTCACTGCAGTGTTTATAGTTGTCTGGTTTTGAAAAGGCTGCGTGAAAATGCAATCAAGAGATGAAGCTTAAACTACATATTTTCCCCAACCATCATTCTTTAATAAAATGCATGCCGTGGTGCTGTCTCGCAAGTTACCGATCACTTTCAATGGTTCCTCTCTTTTTTTGGGTTACTACTCATTAGTTCTTTTATAGTGAGCAATAGTAAACTTCAGCATTTTATTAAGTTCATGAATGCACATACACTCGCCATAAAATCAGAAGTGTAAAACTACTACGCATGCACTATAAAATATGCACTACTCATTTGTAATGGCAAACTTGATCTAAATGCACACAAATTAATCATACTAGAGGTAGAAGAAAGTTGATCCCGAACCACACTTTGATGTTTTACATCTGGCCTTATATAAGGTTCTCTGGCATTTATACAACCAGAAGTTAAGACACAAGCATTTATGCTACAGCTTTAAAGTTCTCTAGCACAAGAACAGCTAAAAAGATTTTACACAAAAGAAGATTACTCATTACTATAAATCCTCATACAGCTTTTACTAAATTCTGAAAGTGATTATAACACGCTCTTCCAACATGGACATGTTGCACAGCTGACAAACAAACAGGATACTTCGACTAAACTTCAAGAATTCAACCTCTGCTGTGCACATTCCACTTAACCCTAGTGTACCAAGTAGAAAATCATAAAAAGGGATAGCACACGTAACAATATTAGAGTAAAATTCTTGGCAAGATTAAAAAGTACCTTCCCTCAAACTCATCCAAACAATAAAAAAATCGATTAATCAAACACACACCAAACAGACAATAAAATCACTAAGAATTGCAGCTAATCAATCAAGAAAGCAACATAAACCAAAATGGGCCCCAAAAAAAACAGAAAAACACTTGACCAAATCGACAAATTAATTTTTTTTAACCATAATTGAAGGCTAAAGAAACAACAAAAAATGGGTATTGCAGTAAAACCTGGTGCATTTGAGGAGCAGCTTGACGTACAGAGTGAGGTTGCATATGATCAAACACCGGAAACATATTTCCCATGTTCATCGACCCTCTCTCCTGCAAACAAAGATTATATATATGTATGTATATATGTAAATATATATAAACATCACTTCAAATATATACATTACTACTATTTTAGCACCAAATGGCAGTAAAATCAAGAAAGGGCAAAAGGGTATGTAGACTTACACCCTGGCTATTATCTAAGCTCAAACCCAACGGGAAAAAAGGCGGCTGAGAAGCTCCGGCGCCGGAGAAATGAGATGGGGTCAAAGAGGAAGGAATAGAATGGGTGGGATTGTAAGATGGGTTTGCAAGAATTTGGTCGAGGAAGTCATCGGAGTAAGAATCGGAAGGTGGGTTATGCGCCATGTTGCTGTTGGTGAATTCCGGCGAGAGGGTTGTCGGAAAAAATGGTGACAGAGAAGAGGGGTGAAATAGAGAGTGAAAAATGGAAGGGGGAAGTTAAAAAAGAAAGTGATGGGGGTTGAGTGTGAGAAAGGAGATGAAAAGAGTGTTGTCTTTTCTTGTCTTATGCCGCGTGCTTTCGAGATGTGTGAATTTTACTTGGGTGTACTCATTTCTTTTGGAATTTTGTATTTTCTTGCTTTTTAAACAAAACAAAATTGATATATTGTCCTTTTAAAATTATTTCAATTTAAATTCGCTAATCTATAATATACTACTATAAGAATCAGAATGAGGTATAATTTATTTTAGCGGTTATTCCCTAATTTTTGGTTATTAAAAAAATAAATAAATATTGTTATATATGTAACGACTCGGAAATTACGCTTGTGTTAAAGATAAATTATGTGTTTTTATTATGTCATTTATGTGTAATTAGTTATAAAACCCTAATTGTTACGTGTTACGTGTATTCTGTATTGTTCGGGTATTTTCAGGGTATTTTTCTGATATTTTACTTCCTATTTAAAGCCTTCGTATCAAAAGTTATACGACTCGAACTATGTTTTTTAATAGCTGATATTTCAAATAAAATAATTGGCCTTATTTTTCTTAGAACGGCTTGTATCATCGCGTTATTCTGAACATCTAGATCTTTTATAAATTTTCTTGTTTCCCGAAAAATGACTTTTTCGGCCCCATTGGGTGTTAAAAACCCCACAAAAATCACATTTTTATTTTTATAAAATTATAGGACTTTCATTTATACCATTTCTTTTCATTTTTGAATTATTCACAATTTTTGGAAATTTTTGACATATATATTATATATATATAATATTTAAAAATTAAAATTTAATACTCAAAATTATAAAATTAGGAGCTAATTAATTTTAAAAGATGTATAATTAGGGCCTAATTTTAATTAGGAGTATTAATATTACTACTATAAATAGCCTAATTTGTATTTAATTAAATATAATTAATAATTAAAAATCAGAAAAATCAGATAATTCTCTGAAATTCGGGTCGGATCTTTGCAATCGGGTCGAAGAATCAAACCGTGATTTCAAGCTGATTTAAGCACCAAATCGAGTAATTCAAGTACTCAAATCAAAGGTTTTGATCTGTTCTTTCTGTTTCTACTATCAATTTCATGTTTTAAATCGTATATTTTGATTTTCGATTTCTAGGATTTATGTTCGAATTCGGTCTTTTTGATTCTAGGGTTATTAGGATGATTTGATGATTGATATAGTTTCTCTGTGATGTTTACAATCGATTCATGCTAGTTAATTGAACAAACGATTCCTGGATAAGTATATTTGATTTCTAGGGTTTATGTTAATTTTTAATTTATACGTTTTTTATTTTGAGAAAGCTGAGGTATATAGGATGTTGTGAATATGTTGTGTACTTGATTATTACCTAAACAAAACATCTAAGTAGATTTTACTTAGTGAAATAATGTAGCACTCGACGGATAAGAATTATAGTCCCGACGGATAACTCATTATAGTCCCGACGAATGATTAACTTATTATCCATCGAGTGAGTAGCTTATGTAATAATAAGCTTGTAGCACAGTGTTGTATGCACCTTTGTATAGAATCTGTAGTAGCATATAAATCATGTTGACTTTAACTAGATATGCAGAATATGTTGATTAACTATACATAAGCAATGTCTTGTAATTCTGTATAAGTGAAATGAAGTCAAGTGCCAAAATAGCTACCAACGGATGATTAACAAAGCTTCGACGGATGACCAAAATAGCTACCAACGGATGCTTAACAAAGCTTCGACGGATGATCAAATGACTATCAACGGATGTTTAACATAGCAGTCGACGGATGATCAATTAAGTCATCGACGGATGATCTGAAAGTCGACAGATGATCACATCAAGATTCAAACATCAGTTGAACAGTGAAAGCTGACACACAGCCGTTGAATTGGATACAAATACACTGTGGAAGCCCATTAAGTGGGTAATAGAGGACGAAAAGCAGCAAAGATCAAGACTGTTAGATTTTATATTTGTACAGTTCTTTTGACTTTGTAATCTTGGTAATATATAAACCAAGAGAGTAGCAAATAGAAATATAACTGAGATAGCTAAGAAACAACAACAGAGAAATCTTTGTAAGCACTATCTTTAGCATTTCCTGTGTTCTTAGCAGTTCTATTTGTGTAAGTAGCTGTGAGCATTTCTGCACACAGAGTCCTCTCGATATATTAAATATATCTCTGGTGGAATTGTTTAAATCCACCAGAAAGTTTTTAAAGACTCTTGTTTTTAATTACTTATGTTTTGATTCATTCAAGTTTACATTCCGCATTGTGCTAATCAAAACAAATATATCCATAATCGAGTTGAACATTTTTATTTCAAGAAAAAGGTTCAAGAATTCCATTCAACCTCCCTTCTGTAATTCTTGCTATATTGTTAAGGGAATAACAATTGGTATCAGAGCAAACTCTTAATCTACAAAGAGTTTAAAGATCAAAACAATTCAGCAAGATGAACAAGAAAGATGTTGGAGTCAAGATTCCTTTTCTTGATAAAGATAATTACCATCATTGGAAGGTAAAGATGCATCTTTATATGTTTTCTCAAGATGAGGCCTATGTGGACTGCATAGAAAGAGGCCCTCATGTTCCAATGAGAGCTGCAACAGGAAATGAACCATCTGTTCCAAAGCCAAGGCATGAATGGTCTGATCCTGATATTGAACAAGTCAGGAAAGATAAAAAGGTCATGAACATTCTGTTCAATGGTGTTGATGCAGACATGTTTGATAACATCATCAACTGCAAGACTGCCAAGGAAGTTTGGGACACAATACAGATAATCTGTGATGGTACTGAGCAAGTAAGAGAAAATAAAATGATGCTCCTGATTCAGCAATATGAGCATTTTCACAATGAAGAAAGTGAGTCACTCACTGACATTTTTAGTAGATTCCAAAAGCTACTAAATGCTCTTAAATTGCATGGAAGAGTCTATCAGACTAAAGACTCCAATCTGAAATTTCTCAGATATCTTCCAAAGGAATGAAAACCAATGACAGTCTCATTGAGAAACTCACAAGATTATAAGGAGTTTACTTTGGAGAGACTGTATGGCATTCTGAAGACCTATGAGCTTGAGATAGAGCAAGATGAAAGAATGGAGAGAGGAAAGAAGAAAGGAGGATCCATTGCACTAGTGGCTGAACTGGAAAAGGAGAAGAAAGTGAAGATGGAAGTTGTGGAATCAACTTCAAACGCCTGTGAAAGCAAGGGTAAAGGGCTAGCAGCAGAAAGTGAAGATTCATTGAGCCAAGATGACATGGAGGACATTGATGAGCACCTAGCATTCCTTTCAAGAGATTTGCCAAGCTCAAGTTCAAGAAGAACTTTGGAGCTGCCAAGCCAAATAGAAACATGGTGGATAAATCAAAATTCAAGTGTTTCAAATGTGGCTTGGCAGGGCATTTTGCAAATGAGTGTAGAAAGTCAGATTCCAGTAAGAAAAGATTTGAGTATGTGGATTATAAGCAAAAATACTTTGATCTACTCAAACAGAAGGAAAGGGCTTTTATTACACAAGAGAATGACTGGGCAGCTGATGGTTTGGATGAAGATGAGGATGTCAGTTATGTCAATCTAGCCCTTATGGCCAAGTCTGATGAAACAGAGACAAGTTCCTCAAGCAATCAGGGAAACAGAAGGAATCTTTGGTACTTGGATAGTGGTTGTTCAAGACACATGACTGGTGATTCTACCCTGCTCACAGAATTTAAAGAGAGAGCTGGCCCAAGTATCACTTTTGGAGATGACAGCAAAGGTTATACTGTGGGATATGGCTTGATTTCAAAGGACAATGTCATCATTGAAGAGGTTGCCTTAGTGGATGGTCTCAAACACAATCTGTTGAGTATCAGCCAGCTTTGTGATAAAGGCAACTCAGTAACCTTCAACAAGGAAACCTGTGTTGTGATTAATAATCAAAACAACAAAGTGGTTCTCACTGGTGTGAGAAGAGGAAATGTGTATCTAGCTGACTTCAACTCAACTAAAGCAGAATCTGTAACTTGTCTTCTCAGTAAAGCAAGTCAAGATGAAAGTTGGCTATGGCACAAGAAGCTATCTCATTTGAACTTCAAGACCATGAATGAGCTGGTAAAGAAAGAGCTAGTTAGAGGCATTCCTATGGTGAAGTTTACAAAGGATGGACTGTGTGATGCCTGCCAAAAAGGGAAGCAGATTAAAGCATCATTCAGGAAGAAACTTGATTCAGCAATTGAAGAGCCTCTACAACTGCTTCACATGGATTTGTTTGGACCAGTCAACATATTGTCAATCTCAAAGAAAAGATTTTGCCTAGTAATTGTAGATGATTTCTCAAAGTTCTCTTGGACCTATTTCCTAAAGTCCAAAGATGAGGCTAGTGAAATCATCATCAATCACATAAGGCAAGTTAACAATCATCCTGATTTCAAAGTTAGAAGAATCAGGAGTGATAATGGAACTGAGTTCAAGAACTATGTCATGAGAGCATTTTGTGAGGAAAATGGAATCTTGCATGAGTTTTCAGCAGCAAGGACTCCACAACAGAATGGAGTAGTGGAAAGAAAGAATAGATCTCTTATTGAAGCCGCAAGGATAATGCTTGAAGAATCAAAACTACGAACATACTTCTGAGCTGAAGCTGTAAACACTGCATGTTACACTCAGAACATCTCTCTGATTAATCAAGCAAGATGCATGACACCTTATCAATTGTTCAAGAACAAGAAGCCAACTCTGAACTTTCTTCATGTCTTTGGCTGTAAATGCTATATTCTGAGAAATCAAACTGATCAAAATGGGAAGTTTGATGCTAAATCAGATGAAGGAATTTTTGTTGGATATGATGTTGGTAAAGCATATAGAGTCTACAATCTAAGAACCAACATTGTTGTTGAATCTATACATGTTGTGTTTGATGATAAAAAGATTGAAGGACTAAAAGATGGAGATTACCATGAGAGCCTCAAATTTGATAATATTGAGATGGTCAGTGATGAAAGTGATGATGAGAGTGATCAAGAAACAGTGTCTAAGGATAATGCAGACAAATCTACTTCAAATGAAGCACAAAACTCAACATCCGTCGAGTTACATAATGCTTCATCCGTCGGAAGGCAATCTGTATTATCCGTCGGAAGACAACCTGCCTCATCCGTCGGTACTCAACATTCACCATCCGTCGGGTTATCAAAAGGAGCAGGAAGTCAAGGCAGATCACCCATAGAAAGCACCCCAATCTCAAATCAAAGATCCACAAACTCAGGGGGAGTTTCTAGCAATCAAAACTCAATCACACATCAAGACAACATCGAGGTCTCTTCATCTAGGGCTAATCTACCTCAACCAAGAAAATGGACAAAAGATCACCCCTTTGAACTGATTATTGGTGATGTTTCTTCCATAGTTCAAACCAGGAGAGCAACTCAAGAAGAATGTCTAAACAGCAGCTTCCTGTCTAAGGAAGAACCAAAGAAGGTAGAAGAAGCCTTGTTAGATCCTGATTGGATTTTAGCTATGCAGGAGGAGCTAAATCAATTTGAAAGGAATAAAGTATGGAAGCTGGTACCCAAGCCCACAGGAAAGAATCCAATAGACACCAAATGGGTATTCAGAAACAAGATGGATGAAAATGGCATAGTTGTAAGGAACAAAGCAAGATTAGTTGCTAAAGGCTATTGTCAGCAAGAAGGAATAGATTTTGATGAAACATTTGCTCCTGTTGCAAGACTTGAAGTCATCAGAATCTTCTTTGTAACACCCCTAAATCCGGGGTCGGGGATCCGGGTTGTCACGAGGTCCATTTCCCTTAATAACACCCAATCTTAATAAATAATCAACTACTCTGTACCGTGACCCCACAATAAACACACACACACCATAAGTTATAGTCTCAGAGATGAACACTCAAAACATAACACAAGTCCTTATATTCCACAATTATAAACCGATACACCTTAAAAGAGTTCTGAATAAATTTACATATTCCTTGCCATTATTACAATTCATATTATACATAAGTCTGGTTCATCGATAGTTGAAAACCTAGCCTATTGGTAGCTCCTACCTCAGCTACGGCGGCATCAACGCTTCCAGAAGACTGCGGAACGTTTTCTAACTGCTTATGAATCGGGAGCTTGGTCATGTTCATCTTTTCTATCTGTTGTTGTGGGATGAAAGAAGAAAGCAAGGGTGAGCAGCAAGCCCACCAAAATAATATGTATAATGATTAACAATATATGAGCCTTCTCATAGTACTCATGAAAGTCTTGGTCAAAAGAAATGAACCAAGTTTGATATCTTAATACGATGAAGTCGCAAAATATTCAGTATATATACATATATACTTTTCACAATCTTTGAAATCCTCTGACATGTATAATATACACAGAGTTCCAGTTTAAAACTGTATAAAAATATCGTTGCAAGGTGATCTCATATATCTACCCTTGTCTCAACATTTTTCCGAAAATCTTTGACATGCACAAGATAATCATTTACTAGATATAAGTTTAAAAGATGAAGTTACAAGATACTCCAATATACTTATATCCGAATACTACTTGAACTACCACCGTTCAAGTTATAATCAGTTTCAAAAGTTTATCACCCAGATGAGACTACAAGATAAGACTTGAATAGATTCAATCCTTGAAATATCATTATAAATAATGAAGTTACGAGATGCTTCATTAAGTCCCGATATATAAATATATTCATATATATCTCCAATACATTTCCTGAAAACCTCTGTCATGTAAAGTATGAACAGAGTTGCAATATTCAATAAATTTGGAAAGGAAAGAATTTTGGCATAAATCCGATATCTTGCTGATCAGGCAAAGATACCAACAAGTAACCTTTTCTACTAGTAGATGGACGAATTCCCCACTGGTCATCACCCTGGTCGCAATAGGACCTTATGCTGGACTGCCACTCAGCCACTTATGCATTTGATGGACTCCCACTAAGCCACTTACACTATCATGGATGCCCACTGAGCCCATGTTGCTTATGCCGACTCGATAGATGGACTTACTTCTCGAACGTTGGGTAAGTAATCAATTCATTTACCAAAACAGCAACCTCGTTGCGAATATAAAATACACCACAGAGCCGGATCCCTCAGGTTTTGAGCGAGTATTTAAATCCCCTTTAAAAGGAAGATCTTAAATATAAAAATGAGTTTTGGGATCCGCTCTAACTTTTAAAAATCATTTTGAAGACTCAAAAACACTTTAAAGAGTGTTTGGAGTAATACTGATTTAATGAAGTAAATCAGTCCCAATATATTAGAAAATATCTGAATATTATTATTTAAATAATATTCCCATAAAGAATAATCTTTATAAAAAATAATTGAGGTAGAAGTTGTAAAACTTATACTTGAAATGAGTATTAAATATCCAAAGGTATATTTATACGAAAGTACTATCTTTATTTGAATAATCGAAAATAAGCTTGATTATCGAACATTATTCTTTAATAAAATAAAGAATATTATTAAATAATAAGCGGAGTCATAATACCTCGAATGAATATTATAAATAATATTCATTAAATAAAATAAAGGAGTCATACATCCTCAAATGAATATCCAATTAATAATCATTAAATATAATAAACAGAGTCATAAGTCCTCGAATGAATATTCAAATAATATTCATTAAATAAAATAAAGTTAAAGTTATCGAATAAACCTTATTCGATTAATAGTTTTGAAAACTATAACCATATATATATAAAAATATATACATTATACTCGGGAACATCGACTCCCGGTTTAGAAATATGTTCACCTTTTGATCCCCTATACTAAGGGTAAACTCAAATACCGCTTATCTCTAGCATAGGTATTATGCAACTATAAGCATTTGAACCAACAGATATATAAATCAAGAATATGAAACAGGCATGCATATATACCATATCACATGCTACAATATATCGCAAGAATTTGCTAATAACAAATATGCATTTATCGCAAGATCATGCATATACACATATACACCACAACAACAGTTATACGGGTAGAAAACTTGCCTGAGCGACTGGGGGTTATTAATGGCTTGGGACGAGTCTGGTAACCTATAAACAACATATAAGTTGGAATTAAACCAAAGTCACTTGTAAATCTATACTTTAACCAATTTAGACTCTAACGCTCGCTTTGCGCTTAATGATTCTCTTAAGTCGCTCGAGTACCCTCGGCTCCACCATTTTTAATAAATTAACCATTACGAGTTTTAAGGCGATTCTTTCGCGAGTGTCTTACAACTGCCTAACACACTTAACATAATTGTTTCATACACTAATTAACCCTTTTAGCTCTTTAACCTATGTTTCAAAGTAAGGCGAGGGGTACTGATTCGTTCGCGAAACGTCGTTACTTAAAACGGCCGTTTCTCCTAAACCGTACATCGGAATCAAACGAACCACATATCAAAACGAAGCTCGTAACATGAACTATCTAAACATGGCAATGGTCAAAACCTATCAGGGAGTTCTCGGGTCCTAATGTTATGAACAAAAGCAGTCTAAAGTAAATCGGACATTACGACGGCTATGTTTACGCGATTTCCCAATTTTATACCATTCCAATTCAACCACCAATCAATCCCAATTCATTCATACAACCAACATCCATCCAAACTACATCATAACAGCCCCAATTAACTCAATATTAACAATTTATACTTGTTAGGTCCCAATGTGTTTGTAGAAGGGGGGGTTGAATACAAACAGTACCAAATAATCGAATAAATGCGGAATAAAAAATGTGAAACAAAATTCAAGTTAAATAAAAATATTATTAAACTTGAAAGGTGTTACAACAACTGTATCGATTACAAGGTATTAATCTCAAATCAATTATCACAAATCTAGAATAAATTCGACATGAACTTTTTCTATTTTTGCAATAATTAGAATCAAATGCTAAACGCGATTTGAGATTAAGTTCTAGGGATTTTGATCCGCTAGATTGTTACACAAGAACAAGATAAATAATTCTAGTGGTTTGGATTTAACATTAACAAACTAGAATTTTGATCTTGATGTAAGCAGAGAAGAAAATAAAATATTTCAAGGCGGCTGCTTTCTTTTCTTTGTTCTTGAATGTGTTCTGTATGATTGAGAGATTGAGTTGAATGACTTCTGCTTCTATTTATCAACAGCCGAATTAATTGAATTGGAATGACAATCCTTTAAGCTTGTATGACAATCGGTGAGACTATCCTTTTGAGCTAGCAAGACAATCGTTTGAACCAGCATGACTATCGGTAGGACAATCTTTTGAACTGGCATGACTATCGGTAGGACAATCTTTTGAACTGGCATGACAATCGGTATGACAATCCAGATTGTCATGCTAGTTCATTTTCAATTGTCTTGCTGATTTAAGATTGAATTTAATCCAATTAAACTTCTGAAAATTCCTAAAATTAATTCTGAATTAATTAATCAATTAATTTAATTAATCAATAAATTAATCTTTGCAGATATAATTTATTTACTTAATTAAATTATATGACTTAATTAATTAATAGAGAATTAATACTAACCCTGAGCAGCATCCATTCCTCTGAATATCTTCTGAAAATCACTGAGAATTATGAATCAATTCCGCCACTTCAACGTTGACACTCGATGTACTGTCTGGTTCATGAGTGACTAACTTCCGTGACGTTTCTTCATGTCTTGACTTTGACGCTTTGATTTTCTTCAGATTAAATCCTTGTAATTAATGATACTCTGACGAGATCTCTGTCACTTGATTAAATCCACGATCTTGATTTATATCACTGAGGCATGATCAACTTCTTGAGCTTCTTCCAGTGAATTAACTCCTCAAGTCTGTAGATGAACCTTGTTTCTGAATCCTTTGACAGATATTACTTTGCGAGATCTCTCTGACGGTAGATCCACTATTTACTTATTACATTCTTATTTGAGTTGAGTTGAATCCTCGAATATACAAATAGGCTATGACATATGACTTACAATCTCCCCCTATTTGTTTGTTAGACAATAACACACAAATACCTAGAGGATAACTCAACTAACAAATAAGAAAAAGATATAAACATACATGCAAAGTAAATAGCAGAAAAGTTCTGGATGAGATTTAACATTTTCCAGATTCCAAGTAGATGTTCCTCTAGACTGAACATATCTTCAAGTAGTTCCATCTTCATTTGTACAACCACATTTCCTGTTGAGAAGCCCATATCTCTTGCTTCTCCCCCTATGAGAATCAACTGATTAAAGAAGATCACCTTCGTTTTACCACCTCTCCCGTACAATAGGATCCGCAGATAAAAACCAATGGTACTCCCCTAACTGCTTCTTCCCTTACTAGGAAATCACCTTGTGTTTACCACCTCTCCCGTACAATAGGATCCGTAGTTAGAAACAACAATGGTGTGGTGTAGTGTACATTTTTAGGATCTTTTTCTTCCTCCCTGCTATTTCTCCCCCTTAGTTGAGGAATCCTCCAAACTATTTCTTAAGCTTTTATCTCCCCCTTAAAGAAGGAATGTATGCCGTCGTCTGAAGGAGTTCTCATATTTCACTTGGTTGGAAAAGAAATAACAAGTAGTTTCTCTTTCTACCTCACTGTGAGTGTGTGATTCTGTTTAGTGTACCTCACATGTGTTTCACTCTTCTCTCCACTCGTGTTTACACTCATTCTCACAAGTGTATCACTCTTCTCTCATAGCTCCATAATCCAGCTGTACCTGCAAGGAAAATCACCTTAGCCATCCTTAAAGGAGGTCACAGGTGGTGCAATGGGAGTTCACAAATCCCCATCCTTGTTAAACTCGTCAGATAAATCTGAGTCATAATCTACAAGTTGCTAGTTTCCCTTTTAGGGTTCCAGATTTGAATTCTGGGAAGGTAAACAATGATCCAACGATTTTAGCATAAAGATCAAAGTTCCCTTCTAATGTCTGTGAAGACACTTCCTTGTGACTTATCAGGTAATATCTGAATCATTGTCAACAAGTTGCCGATCTGCACCTATATCAGATCCACTATCCGCAGATGCATCCAGGGGATTTAAGCCTGGGGAGGTAGACACTGACCACTGACATATGGCTTTTGGATCAGTATCCTCTCCTAACACCTGTAAAGGCAATTGGTCCACTAACGAACCTTGAACAATCGAATCTGACCTTAAAATGGTCGAAACTCTTGTTTCCGTCAACTCATCCTTTGTGTGTGTAACCTCTTCTTGTGCATCAAGAATTGTTTATGTTTGAAGTGGTGACACTACATCGGATACCTTGGCTGACAGGCAAAATTCAATAGACGCACCCTGTTGAGAGAATGAATCTAGTAACTGTTTTTGTGCCTTTTCAGCCATTACATCTTTTTGAGAAGATGTATGGGGGCTAGCAGTTGTCTCGGTTTAAATACTACTCATCTATGTAGGAGACAGAGCTACTGGGTTGACTACAGAACCTTCCTTATGTGGTGTACTAAGGCACTATCTCCCTCACGCTCATTCATACTACATTTAGTGGTAAGAGAATGTTGGTTGGTTCTGTTTCTGTGTTTGTCTTTACAGTCTGGGATAGACATTGTGGGTTTTCAACCTCATGACTGTCAATGAAAGAAAGCCATTGGAGACTAAACCTGTAACACAGAATATATGGTAATAGAGAGAAAATGATTTACAATAGTGATTTTAAAAGATTTTACATGACATAAGAAATCACTAATGTAGAAAGAAGTTTGATTCTGTTTTTCAATATGAATGGGTTTTTAATAAAACATTGATCACTTAGGGTAAAGTCTAAGTAATTCTCATTCATGTCAAAAACTTACAAATATCTGCAACATAATGTTAACAAGATATCATTGACCGATACTTGTCAAGTACTTTAGATACTAATTGTTATGTTGCATAAACAATATACCACTGCACATATAAAACAATATGATTGTGCCTAGTGATAAGATAGTTATAAATATGACGACTCTACTTATTCATATAAAACTGTAACTGCAGTTAGAGTGCCATACCATGTCCTTGACGATTGCTTGAGCAGTATACTAGTTCATACCAACCTGAAGTGAGATTGTGAAGAAGAGATTGCATAGTCCAATAGATCTGCAGCTGCAAAGTCCATGAACTGTGGTGCACTGACTTCCTCTTTTAACTCACCAATCAGGAGTACACTTGTACACATCTTACTAGAGTACAATTCCAAGTGTAATATGCAGCAGGTGCCTGATATGTCATAATATTCTCAAGTCTCGTCACTGGTGCTATATGTTAGATACTGCTTCCTGATAATAACCTAGCACAATATACAAAATTACAATGATAACATTCCCAGCTTGCAAACAGCCATATCCCTCAGATAAACCTTTGCTGTTATCTCCAAAGGTAATCAGGGGGCCAGCTTTCTCAATCCTCATTTGATAGCAGGGCTCTATCTCCGGTCATATGTCTTGATGATCCACTGTCAAGACTCCACACTCCCGGTTTCACCTGTTTAATGCCCTGCACTACAAATGGATTAGACCTTCTTCGGAACCCAAACTTGGTTGGGCCCGGCATACTTGTAGAACTGTCCTTTGTCAGGCAAAACAACATTTTTAATTTTAATTGTCTCAACTTTCTCAATGACTGAACATTTGACCTTGTAAACAGCCTTAACAAATTTCTATTTAAGCTTAGGCACAAATGTCTCCTTTATAGCCTTAGAAGGACTAGCAGTCTTAGACCTATCATGCTTCTTGTTATTCACATGCTGACGAGGAGTAGTCTTATCATTAGACACATGCTTACCATTAAAATAAGCATACATCATATTAAAAGCACAAGACATACAATTAGCAACACAACATGCTTTATGAGAGTGATTAACAGCAGGTAATTTATGCATGGTAGACATGGCATTATTGTTATCCAACTCATGTGTGTCTGAGTTAGTCTCAGTTGCTTTCACAACTTTGACTGGAACTTTCGACTCACTTGACTTGGAAACAATCTTCTCATAAGCATGATCCTCAGCACGTATTTCTTCTTGAATAACAGAAGAGGTCGCATCAAATGGTTCAGCAATTGATGCTTTATAGAGGGGTTCATCAACACCCTTAAGCACATGTGGTACTTCCCTCCCTTTAGCACAGACATGAGGAGGGGAGTTTATGCCTAATTCTCCAATAGCAGCATTGTAATCATAACATATTCCAGATGTTTGATTAACAGCTTGCTTACTGTAGAACTCTTTAGCCTTCGAACAAGAATTGAAGTAGGCTCTAACCTTAGTCTCAAGACCGGTGATCTTGTCTTTGAGAATAGTTTCGAGTTTTCTATAACAGTCAACTCTATTCTCTAGAAAAGATACATGTTCTTTTAATTTGTCTTGATTAATGTGCACAAGTCTTAATTCATTGACCTCTTTCTCAAGGTCTGTGATCTGTAAACTTAACAGTTCATTATCACGACGTGCACAATCTAAGTTACCTCTTAGATGATAAACCATTTCAGCATCAGAAAGTTTTACCTCTATTCTTGATGATGAAGCTTTTCCATCAATAGCCATAAGAGCAAGATTTCCTTCTTCTTCATCTTCACTATCAGTATCATCCCAGCTTCTTCCCTTTGCCAAATAAGCCCTTTCAGAGTTCTTTCTTACTTGCTTTGGCTTCCTACATTCTGTGGCAAAGTGTCCCAACTCATTGCAGTTATAGCATCTAATGGTGCTCCGATCAACCATCCCTGTTTTGTACCCACCACTGCTGGTGTTAGAGGATGAAGATCCACCTTTCTGGAATTTGTTGTAGTTGGACTTGTACTTAAGCTTGGGATTCCTCCTGAATCTGACATGGGAGAATCTCTTGACAATTTGGGATTCATCTTCCAATTGCTCCAGCTCTTCCAAGGAATAAAAATCATCACTTGATTGATTTGTAGTAGGAGGATCATATTCTGCTACTAACTCATTTTCCTCACCCTTGGAAAACTGTACCATTCTTTCTAACTGTTGAGATTGTTGTTGTTGTTGACCTTCAGCTACAAGTGCATTAGATGTGCTGACCATTCTATCCTTCCCGTAGACTTCCTTCTGTTGAATCTGCTCTAACTCATAAGTTTTTAACACTCCATAGAGCTTGTCCAAAGAAATCTCACTCAGATCTCTAGCTTCTCTAATGGCAGTGATTCTATGTTCAAGATGAGCTGGCAGTGTTAAAAGGAACTTTTTGTTGACCTCCCTGATTGAATAATACTTTCCATTGATGTTTAGGTTGTTGATCAACGCATTGTACCTCTCAAACACTTCAGTAATTCCTTCTCCTGGATTTGATTTGAAATGTTTATATTCAGAGGTTAGGATTTCCAACTTGTTCTCCCTAACTTCCTCTGTGCCTTCATTAATCACCTCAATAGTTTCCCACATGTGTTTGGAATTTTTACAGTTCATCACATGTCTGTTCATCAAGGGATCAAGGGAATCAATTAATATTAATTGAAGGCTGGCATCCAAGGAGGCTTCTTCCTTCTCAGCAGGAGTAAAATCTTCAGGTTCTTTTGGATAGGTTCTAGCTTTAGTAGTCACCACACCATCTATTATTACCTCCGGTTCAATAACCATCGGAGTTTTTATACCCTTCTTTAACAAGTTTGAATATTTGGGATTTGCAACTTGTAAAAATAATAGCATCTTCTTCTTCCACATGATATAATTCTCTTTATCAAATTGTGGAATTTTAACGGTTCCAACTTTATGTGAAGTCATTATGAATTTTTGAATAAATAAAAATTCAAGGAGTTGAAAAATCACAAAAGTCTAGGATCTTGATTTGTTCGTTAATCAGAAGGCTCTGATACCAATTGTTAGGTCCCAATGTGTTTGTAGAAGGGGGGGTTGAATACAAACAGTACCAAATAATCGAATAAATGCGGAATAAAAAATGTGAAACAAAATTCAAGTTAAATAAAAATATTATTAAACTTGAAAGGTGTTACAACAACTGTATCGATTACAAGGTATTAATCTCAAATCAATTATCACAAATCTAGAATAAATTCGACATGAACTTTTTCTATTTTTGCAATAATTAGAATCAAATGCTAAACGCGATTTGAGATTAAGTTCTAGGGATTTTGATCCGCTAGATTGTTACACAAGAACAAGATAAATAATTCTAGTGGTTTGGATTTAACATTAACAAACTAGAATTTTGATCTTGATGTAAGCAGAGAAGAAAATAAAATGTTTCAAGGCGGGTGCTTTCTTTTCTTTGTTCTTGAATGTGTTCTGTATGATTGAGAGATTGAGTTGAATGACTTCTGCTTCTATTTATCAACAGCCGAATTAATTGAATTGGAATGACAATCCTTTAAGCTTGTATGACAATCGGTGAGACTATCCTTTTGAGCTAGCAAGACAATCGTTTGAACCAGCATGACTATCGGTAGGACAATCTTTTGAACTGGCATGACTATCGGTAGGACAATCTTTTGAACTGGCATGACAATCGGTATGACAATCCAGATTGTCATGCTAGTTCATTTTCAATTGTCTTGCTGATTTAAGATTGAATTTAATCCAATTAAACTTCTGAAAATTCCTAAAATTAATTCTGAATTAATTAATCAATTAATTTAATTAATCAATAAATTAATCTTTGCAGATATAATTTATTTACTTAATTAAATTATATGACTTAATTAATTAATAGAGAATTAATACTAACCCTGAGCAGCATCCATTCCTCTGAATATCTTCTGAAAATCACTGAGAATTATGAATCAATTCCGCCACTTCAACGTTGACACTCGATGTACTGTCTGGTTCATGAGTGACTAACTTCCGTGACGTTTCTTCATGTCTTGACTTTGACGCTTTGATTTTCTTCAGATTAAATCCTTGTAATTAATGATACTCTGACGAGATCTCTGTCACTTGATTAAATCCACGATCTTGATTTATATCACTGAGGCATGATCAACTTCTTGAGCTTCTTCCAGTGAATTAACTCCTCAAGTCTGTAGATGAACCTTGTTTCTGAATCCTTTGACATATATTACTTTGCGAGATCTCTCTGACGGTAGATCCACTATTTACTTATTACATTCTTATTTGAGTTGAGTTGAATCCTCGAATATACAAATAGGCTATGACATATGACTTACAATACTTATTCTTAAACTTGAATTTAAACTATACTTAAGTCCTTTAACCAAACTCTAAACCAACAAGCATCAAGCTACTCTTTACCATAACTATCAAAATCATCCTAATATATAAAGTAAAGCTAGGGTTTGGAGATGTTATACCTTCCTTGAAGTGATTGGAGTAGCTAGGAAGCCTTAAGAAGCCTTGAGATGTCTTAGAGATGCTTGGATCTTAAAGGAAAAACAAGAAAAATCAAGTTAAAAACCTTGAAATCACTATTCATTGTCTTCTTCATTGATTTCTTGGAGAAGATTGTGAATGATTTGGAGGCTTAAACTCATAGGATAGCTATATCTATGCATAAGGAGTACTAGATAATTAACTTACCAATTAAGGAAGCTTGGAACTTGAATTTTGAAAATTTTTCTTCTTGAAATGGAGAAAAACCGAGAGCTCCTTGGTTGAAGAAAGAAATGATTTTGTGTTTTGCTTTGATTTGTTTTTTGGTTGGTTGTTTTTGTTTATATTTTGGTTAATTACCTTATTAACCTTGAACTTTGTGTGGTTATCATTCATCCACACCTCCTTCCCTCCTATGTCATGATTATGTCACTTTGTGATGTCATCATCCCTTACTTGCCCTCTTCTTATTGGTTGGATGACCTCATCATCCCTAACCTCCTTGATTAACTTCCTAATTGTTTGCCTAATGACCGCTGATCTGTTATACGGTTCGCTTAACTTTCGTTTTCGTTTATTGTTTGAGGGATCATACCCGGGATCTTATTACTTTGGTTTCCTTAACCTTTCTCAATACATTATAATCCTTTTATGATCCTCTCTTATAATCCTTTAATTTAAATCCTTTTTGTCCTGTTACCTTATACTCAATTCTTTTCGTATCTAGTGGATTTCCGGGAAAAATCAAAGTGTTCGGAATTGGATTCTGACGATCTTTACATACACTTATATACCATATAGAGTACTAATAAAATCTCAGAATATCCATAACAGAACCCCTACATAGTGTGGCATGAAAAGTTTTCTCATTCAGCAAAAACACTATTCATAAGGGTTACAAAAAGTTCAAAATTTTGGGGTTATTACAGTCTCCCCTCCTTAAAAAGATTCCGTCCCGGAATTAGATAGAAAATGAATAGGGATACTCTCTTAGCATTGCATTTTCTAACTCTCGAGTAAATTTTCCCATATTGTGGTCCTACCACCAAACTCTGCCTAGTTTGATAACCCTTCTCCTAAGCACTTGTTCCTTTTCACTCTATAACCCTTCCTGGTTGCTCCATATAGATTACGTCGGGTTGCATGTCTATGCGCTCATATGCCCCTATTTATCTGGCATCCGAATTACACTTTCTTAACATTGATACGTGGAACACGTTATGAACTTGCTACAGGTTCGGGGGTAGGGCTAGCTCGTATGCTAACTTCCCAATATGTTTTAGTATATCCAAGGGTCCGACAAATTGTGGACTTAGCTTTCCTTTCTTTCCGAATCTCATCAATCCTTTCCAAGGGTTTCCAAGGGAATACCTTTAAAAACACTAGGTCCCCTACTTCCTATTCTTTGTCCTTTCGTGTCAAATCAACATACTTCTTATGTCCATCTTGGGCTACTACCAGCCGTCCTCTGATTAGATCTATTATATCCTTGATCCTTTGGACTACTGCGGGTCCGAGCATCTTGCGCTCTACAACTTCATCCTAACATAAGGGAGATCGACATTGTCTTCCCTCAAGGATCTCATAAGGCGACATCTCAATAATGACATATGATCTATTGTCGTAAGAAAACTCAATCCGTGTTAAGTGATCATTCCAATTTCTTTCAAGTCTATTGCACAGACTCTCATTATAGCTTTTAGCATTAGAGCTTTTGCTTCTCAATACCCATTCTTTTCCAGTTCGTAATCACTACTACCTTCCGTTCCTAATATTATACTGGTTATACTTTTGCTCGTTAGCATTCTATAACCTTTTAATAACCACGTCAACCTTAGTATCACAAACGTGTTAGATTCGGAATACCACCATACTTGGTACCACTTCCTTTCTAGCTGCCTCCATCTTCGAAAGCTTGGTCCTTCATATAGAAGTAAAAGAATTTATTGAGAGATCACTATGATCATGAACACTTGTTCTATTGCATAGTTAGTACAGAAGGTGGCCAGCCTTTAGTACTTGACAAGCAATTAAACAATAGATGGTATCCTACTAGGCTTCTATCACACAGATAGATAGTCATTCGGAAATACCTCCCCTTTTGGAAGGGTTGTTCTTCTCAGCTTACATGAAATAAAAAGAAGAGAAAAGAACGAACTGAAGAGAATTGTATATTCGTAAATTTTTTTTTTTTTTGCCATAAAATATCTGGCTTGGAATCTACCTCTGAACTATAGAGGTTTGTCATAGGAGAACAAAACATATACGTATATATATCAACATCAGGTATTATAGCATCGTATTTCACATGCCTACATATTTTTGCTATTTCGCCCATCATTTTATGGACCCATACTCTTGCACGAGCTTATACACAATCACCTTTGAAACTCCCTCGACATCGAAAATCGAATCTGGATTTCATTCTAAACATCATCGTTACTAGAATTCTATGCTTGCACAAAAACCTTCCTCGTATAGTAATACGACTCTCTATTGATAAGAAGGAATAAGTATTCAATAGGTAGATAATCGACTTAATTAGTCTATCAATGATAACTTATACACCACCGCGACCCGATTAGTGGTACTCAATCTCAATATACATTACAAGACAACTCTCACGGTTGTAATCGGCTCATTATTCAAAGAATCGTCGATGCATTACCATAGTCCACCACTGACCTACTGTAGTCATTTTATTTTCCTCGAAATCTTAATAGCTAACCATACAGAGTCCATACCTGTCGTATCAAATTCTTCAAAGGAGGTAACATAATCACCATTCATGATTCATGAAGAATACTCCTGATCCTGACGTACATTCATGACATGAAGCAGATAAAATTGCAGAAGAGTTTCAATCAAAGCAACGATAACAGGTTAATACCATTCTTAATCATATGCCTTCAATAGAAGACTTAACTCAAAGGTTCGTTTAGTCCTTTTTGAAACATAGTCCTGGCTTATTCTCAAGATAGGATAGCCCGCTCATGACGATTACACGAATTAAACCTTTACCAACTACTATTACGGTTGGGTATTGCACAGTCATCAGAAGGAATGTCAATCTTCCAAACCCTAATACAACCTTCAGCTTTAACCATCATCACTGTATTCCTTTGGCACAAGCGCCTATAATTATCCTCTTACCTTCAAAGTGTCGCCACCTCTTTGGCCTTTCCTGATAGTAAAATTTCCTTACAGTCAATGTCATTTTAACCACCTCCAAATAAATTTTCTACCTCATTTCAATCACATCTTATGTGAAGGTGTTTTCCTTCAAATCTGATGAGAAAAAAAAATATCACCATTTTTCCATAAGTTATTGTCTCAGTCTTTAAAGGTTAATCACTGTCACGACTGACTCTCAATCATACTTAGAACATCTTTTATCTTAAGTCCTAATTGCCCTGAACAATTTCGACCCTTACTGGTTCGATCCATACTTTCTCGTGGTTTAACACGTGCCCCACTTGGCATCATTATAATTACATCATATTTCCTTTATCAATATTTCTATTCTTGAGAATTTTGAATATTACCTTTCTCCTTGTAAAACCTCTAAGGTTATCCTTGAATCGTTCCTCATGTATTCCCTAGATACAGGGTATATCAAGATACGATTTATTAATACCAGAATCATTGTCTATATACTTCTGAAAAATTTCTCCACTGATCCTTAAAGGTTGTTATTACCTTAATCCTTTCCAATTCATATTGTCAAAACTCATGATGTCCCTATTAAAGGCGAAATGCCAACCTTTATGCATTCCCCTAGGATTCATCTCAAGTTATCGAGGTTCTATCCTTACTTCTACCTTTAAAAAGGTACATGCATCCTTCTATGGATAGATCAAGTCATATATCCTTGATAGATTATCTTATTCAATTATTCCCACCTCGATAGTATATGCCTAATTTTCACAATAACACATGTATTCAAAATGAGGTCAATCGATATGGCCTCCAAAAGATAACAGCGGTTATCCGCTTTTCTTGCCTAATTTGGTAACGATAACAAGGATGTTCTGGAAGATATTGGTCGTGTTCAACGCGAACTTCTTCTTAATAATTCCTTATTTACTTTTGTTGTTTATCTCAACAGTCATCTCAAAATTGGGATATCTTTCATACCTGGCGTCTCTCTTTCTGGGTATCAAGCCACCGGTCTTACACTTCATATTCTTGAAGGTCACTTCCTTCATCCAATTTTCCTAATTTCTTACTTCCTTGTCTCCTCAGCCTATCCGCGTCTCATTATTTATCCTTCGAACTATCTCAAGGTTTCCTCGAATCCTCCCAACTTACAGGGGATAAAATATATGTATCTCTTATGCCTTCAACCATCAATTTTAACTCATGGTGAATCACCCTCATCCTGACGATTACATACTTTTCTATTTCTATTGCTACGAGTCTTTAGGGTTTCCTCATACCCAACTCCTTTATCATTCCTCAAACTCTATTGCCTTTATATTCCTTTCCACTTCAGTTTCTTTTTATTTTCCTTTCTCTTATCATTATTTCATGAACCAACATAACATAAGCATTGATTTCAAACATCCCGTCATTCTGGATTCGTGTCCTTAGAACGAATCTTGACAACTTTTACAACTTAGATTCACAATTCATCATACTCGTCTGCCTTTGTTCTGGCTCTAAAGCTTTTACACTATCTCCATAACTTTGGGAAATACTTTCCTGAAAACAATTGACTGAACTTAAATCAGTTTATTATAATCTCTTGCTCCGTGCCTTCCTTGGCCTTTCACCAGCGGATGGTCTCTCTCTTAGGAGGGTAAGTGACAAAACAGTCTTTTGTGGTTCGTCAATCATTTAGAATCTCAAATGATTCCTCTATTTCCTTTAGCCAGGCTCTTGCCTCGGCTGGGCCAGCTTGTTCCTTGGAACTCTGAGAGCTTAGCGACTTAGAGGTCCTGAAAGAATTTTCCACTACATTGTTTCCCTCAAGGTGGTGGTTGGGAATAAAGTATAAGTTCTGTTTAGACAGGTCCATGAATTTCCGTATAGGAGTACCGTCTCGGGTCTCCTTATCTCGCTCGACTTCTGTTTTCTCAGTCTAAATATTTCTTCCTACTCCCCATAATTGGGGTCATCTTTTAATTTAAAATCCTCATTTTCCACTTTATTATATTCTGGGTTCCTTATATCTTAATTGCGACCTCCCTGATTATCACATTCAAGGTTTGCCCCTAATCTTATTCCTTGTGGGGGCATATTACTTGGAAATTTTTTGAGAATCTCTGGATATTTGTCTTACTTACTTTGCTTAAGTCTTTCCCTCGTTCAGTCCTTGCACGATTGCAAATTATGAATTCTCAAGTTCGATAACTTTATGACACTCTCTTAAGTGTTAATAATGCAATTAACAATGTGATCTTATCACAAACAAACTGATCTGAACTAAAATTAATGAATATATACATAACCATTTGTTCGAGGGTACAACAACTGAACACATTAAAGAGAATTACATCATTTGATCTGATCGCTTCTATCCCAAAAGTACTACCATAGATAATCATCTAGTCATTAAAACTAATCATCCATAACTTAGGCTAATCCTCCAAAAGCGGTGCTACATGAAACCCTTGTCTGATCGCTCTAGCTCTGCACACTACCATGGATCAAGAAATGCGGGCACGCACGACATCCCTAACCTGCTCCATCACAGAGGTGAGGAGGTCCAGGATAGTTGCAACTAGAGCTGGATCAATCTGACCCTCAAGATGGCCTCTAGCTGTAACACGGGTGGTAGCCTCAATCCTTTCCATGCTATACGCTAATCCTGCCGGAAGTACTCCGCCCTCAATCCTTGGTGCAGTAAGTCGGTCCAACAGATCACTTCTAACATTACGGGCCTCAGACAGGCCACCCAACGTCATATGATAATTGGCGATAAGAGAAGCCTGAGTGGTAGCATCTAGCAGTCCATGGGGTGCAGGTGGCGCAGACCCAGGAGATCCAAACGGATAACCAAGCACGGTATCAGGTGATAATGGTGCAGGAGATAAAGGTGGCATTTCCTCAGTAGGTGATGGGCTCTGTACCGGGGATGGAACAGGAATTGGTGGAACCTCATGGATGTCTACAGGAACCTCTGGAAGAGGGTCTGATACTGGTATAATTGGTGCCGTGGAAGGCCCTACTCCTTCTGCCCTCATTAACCTTTGTGCCCTTGGTAACTCTTCGTCCTCTAGTGCCACCCTCGTGGCCATTCTTGCTTTGGTAGTCGCCCTGGTAACTCTTCGTCCTCTAGTGCCACCCTCGTGGCCATTCTTGCTTTGGTAGTCGCCCTGAATACGGTCATCAATTCCTCAGCGGTCCTCTCTTCATTCTCATCAGGATCCTCCATGAGATCCTCCTCAGCCACAATCCTTTCCGGAATAACATCCTCAACCGCAACATTCTCAATATGAATCTCATCCGGTCCCTCATTAGGGTACTCTATCGGATTCACAATTTGATCTCCAACTTGTAATAAAACATCCTCATGCTGATGCTCCTGAACCTCAAGGTTCGGTGCCCCGCTGCCCTATACGAGAACGAACTATGTTACTATCACGATATTTATAAGGGTTCCCGTAAGAGTTTTAACTGTCAGTACTACGTTAGGTAGCCCGACTATGAACTTGGCAAGAGTTCTTATTATCTTAGTGAACTTATTATCTTAACGTCACATCATCTCTGAGGTTTATAACGCTTGGCTCTGATACCATTTCTGCTCTGATACCATTTCTGTAACACCCCTAAATCCGGGGTTGGGGATCCGGGTTGTCACGAGTTCCATTTCCCTTAATAACACCCAATCTTAATAAATAATCAACTACTCTGTACCGTGACCCCACAATAAACACACACACCACAAGTTATAGTCTCAGAGATGAACACTCAAAACATAACACAAGTCCTTATATTCCACAATTATAAACCGTTACACCTTAAAAGAGTTCTGAATAAATTTACATATTCCTTGCCATTATTACAATTCATATTATACATAAGTCTGGTTCATCGATAGTTGAAAACCTAGCCTATTGGTAACTCCTACCTCAGCTACGGCGGCATCAACGCTTCCAGAAGACTGCGGAACGTTTTCTAACCGCTTGCGAATCGGGAGCTTGGTCATGTTCATCTTTTCTATCTGTTGTTGTGGGATGAAAGAAGAAAGCAAGGGTGAGCAGCAAGCCCACCTAAATAATATGTATAATGATTAACAATATATGAGCCTTCTCATAGTACTCATGAAAGTCTTGGTCAAAAGAAATGAACCAAGTTTGATATCTTAATGCGATGAAGTCGCAAAATATTCAGTATATATACATATATACTTTTCACAATCTTTGAAATCCTCTGACATGTATAATATACACAGAGTTCCAGTTTAAAACTGTATAAAAATATCGTTGCAAGTTGATCTCATATATCTACCCTTGTCTTAACGTTTTTCCGAAAATCTTTGACATGCACAAGATAATCATTTACTAGATATAAGTTTAAAAGATGAAGTTACAAGATACTCCAATATACTTATATCCGAATACTACTTGAACTACCACCGTTCAAGTTATAATCAGTTTCAAAAGTTCATCACCCAGATGAGACTACAAGATAAGACTTGAATAGATTCAATCCTTGAAATATCATTATAAATAATGAAGTTACGAGATGCTTCATTAAGTCCCGATATATAAATATATTCATATATATCTCCCATACATTTCCTGAAAACCTCTGTCATGTAAAGTATGAACAGAGTTGCAATATTCAATAAATTTGGAAAGGAAAGAATTTTGGCATAAACCCGATATCTTGCTGATCAGGCAAAGATACCAATAAGTGACCTTTTCTACTAGTAGATGGACGAATTCCCCACTGGTCATCACCCTGGTCGCAATAGGACCTTATGCTGGACTGCCACTCAGCCACTTATGCATTTGATGGACTCCTACTGAGCCACTTACACTATCATGGACGCCCACTGAGCCCATGTTGCTTATGCCGACTCAATAGATGGACTTACTTCTCGAACGTTGGGTAAGTAATCAATTCATTTACCAAAACAGCAACCTCGTTGCGAATATAAAATACACCACAGAGCCGGATCCCTCAGGTTTTGAGCGAGTATTTAAATCCCCTTTAAAAGGAAGATCTTAAATATAAAAATGAGTTTTGGGATCCGCTCTAACTTTTAAAAATCATTTTGAAGACTCGAAAACACTTTAAAGAGTGTTTGGAGTAATGCTGATTTAATGAAGTAAATCAGTCCCAATATATTAGAAAATATCTGAATATTATTATTTAAATAATATTCCCATAAAGAATAATCTTTATAAAAAATAATTGAGGTAGAAGTTGTAAAAGTTATACTTGAAATGAGTATTAAATATCCAAAGGTATATTTATACGAAAGTACTATCTTTATTTGAATAATCGAAAATAAGCTTGATTATCGAACATTATTCTTTAATAAAATAAAGAATATTATTAAATAATAAGCGGAGTCATAATACCTCGAATAAATATTATAAATAATATTCATTAAATAAAATAAATGAGTCATACATCCTCAAATGAATATCCAATTAATAATCATTAAATATAATAAACAGAGTCATAAGTCCTCGAATGAATATTCAAATAATATTCATTAAATAAAATAAAGTTAAAGTTATCGAATAAACCTTATTCGATTAATAGTTTTGAAAACTATAACCATATATATATAAAAATATATACATTATACTCGGGAACATCGACTCCCGGTTTAGAAATATGTTCACCTTTTGATCCCCTATACTAAGGGTAAACTCAAATACCGCTTATCTCTAGCATAGGTATTATGCAACTATAAGCATTTGAACCAACAGATATATAAATCAAGAATATGAAATAGGCATGCATATATACCATATCACATGCTACAATATATCGCAAGAATTTGCTAATAACAAATATGCATTTATCGCAAGATCATGCATATACACATATACACCACAACAACAGTTATACGGATAGAAAACTTGCCTGAGCGACTGGGGGTTATTAATGGCTTGGGACGAGTCTGGTAACCTATAAATAACATATAAGTTGGAATTAAACCAAAGTCACTTGTAAATCTATACTTTAACCAATTTAGACTCTAACGCTCGCTTTGCGCTTAATGATTCTCTTAAGTCGCTCGAGTACCCTCGGCTCCACCATTTTTAATAAATTAATCATTATGAATTTTAAAACGATTCTTTCGCGAGTATCTTATCAACTGCCTAACACACTTAACATAATTGTTTCATACACTAATTAACCCTTTTAGCTCTTTAACCTATGTTTCAAAGTAAGGCGAGGGGTAATGATTCGTTCGCGAAACGTCGTTACTTAAAACGGCCGTTTCTCCTAAACCGTACATCGGAATCAAACAAACCACATATCAAAACGAAGCTCGTAACATGAACTATCTAAACATGGCAATGGTCAAAATCTAGCAGGGAGTTCTCGGGTCCTAATGTTATGAACAAAAGCAGTCTAAAGTAAATCGGACATTACGACGGCTATGTTTACGCGATTTCCCAATTTTATACCATTCCAATTCAACCACCAATCAATCCCAATTCATTCATACAACCAACATCCATTCACACTACATCATAACAGCCCCAATCAACTCAATATTAACAATTTATACTTATTCTTAAACTTGAATTTAAACTATACTTAAGTCCTTTAACCAAACTCTAAACCAACAAGCATCAAGCTACTCTTTACCATAACTATCAAAATCATCCTAATATACAAAGTAAAGCTAGGGTTTGGAGATGTTATACCTTCCTTGAAGTGATTGGAGTAGCTAGGAAGCCTTAAGAAGCCTTGAGATGTCTTAGAGATGCTTGGATCTTAAAGGAAAAACAAGAAAAATCAAGTTAAAAACCTTGAAATCACTATTCATTGTCTTCTTCATTGATTTCTTGGAGAAGATTGTGAATGATTTGGAGGCTTAAACTCATAGGATAGCTATATCTATGCATAAGGAGTATTAGATAATTAACTTACCAATTAAGGAAGCTTGGAACTTGAATTTTGAAAATTTTTCTTCTTGAAATGGAGAAAAGCCGAGAGCTCCTTGGTTGAAGAAAGAAATGATTTTGTGTTTTGCTTTGATTTATTTTTTGGTTGGTTGTTTTTGTTTAGATTTTGGTTAATTACCTTATTAACCTTGAACTTTGTGTGGTTATCATTCATCCACACCTCCTTCCCTCATATGTCATGCTTATGTCACTTTGTGATGTCATCATCCCTTACTTGCCCTCTTCTTATTGGTTGGATGATCTCATCATCCCTAACCTCCTTGATTAACTTCCTAATTGTTTGCCTAATGACCGCTGATCTGTTATACGGTTCGCTTAACTTTCGTTTTCGTTTATCGTTTGAGGGATCATACCCGGGATCTTATTACTTTGGTTTCCTTAACCTTTCTCAATACATTATAATCCTTTTATGATCCTCTCTTATAATCCTTTAATTTAAATCCTTTTTGTCCTGTTACCTTATACTCAATTCTTTCCGTATCTAGTGGATTTCCGGGAAAAATCAAAGTGTTCGGAATTGGATTCTGACGATCTTTACATACACTTATATACCATATAGAGTACTAATAAAATCTCAGAATATCCATAACAGAACCCCTACATAGTGTGGCATGAAAAGTTTTCTCATTCAGAAAAAACACTATTCATAAGGGTTACAAAAAGTTCAAAATTTTGGGGGTTATTACATTCTTAGCCTATGCAGCCCATGCCAATTTCAAGGTCTATCAAATGGATGTCAAAAGTGCCTTTCTGAATGGAGATTTGGAGGAAGAAATGTATGTAAGTCAACCTCCTGGCTTTGAAGATCCAAATTTCCCAGAGTATGTCTATTATCTACTGAAAGCACTTTATAGACTGAAGCAAGCACCTAGAGCCTGGTATGATACTTTATCAAAGTTCCTTTTGGAAAATCACTTCACAAGAGGTACTGCAGATAAAACTTTATTTTTCAGAAATGTGAATGGCTCTAGCATACTTGTTCAAATTTATGTAGATGATATTATTTTTGGCTCTACAGATGAGAAACTTTGTAAAAAGTTTGCCAAACTGATGCAAAGCAAGTATGAAATGAGTATGATGGGAGAACTAACTTACTTTCTTGGTTTACAAGTTAAGCAAGTTAGTGATGGAATATTCATTAGTCAAACTAAATATATTTTTGATCTTTTAAAGAAGTTTGATCTAATGGATTGCACATCTGCAAAAACTCCCATGGCCACTACAACTAAGCTTGAACTAAACACTACTGAAAAGTCTGTGGATATTTCAAGTTATAGGGGCATGGTTGGCTCACTTCTGTACTTAACAGCTAGTAGGCCAGATATAATGTTTGCTACATGTTTGTGTGCTAGATTTCAGGCTGATCCTAGAGAGTCTCATTTGATAGCTATTAAGAGAATTTTCAGATATCTCAAAGGAACACCAAACCTTGGCATTTGGTATCCTAGAGATTCTGGTTTTGATCTAACTGGTTATTCAGATGCAGATTATGCAGGTTGCAGAATTGATAGAAAAAGCACAACAGGAACCTGTCAATTTTTAGGAGACAAGCTTGTGTCCTGGTTCAGTAAAAAGCAAAATTCAGTTTCTACTTCTACAGCTGAAGCTGAATATATTGCTGCTGGCAGTTGCTGTGCACAGATTTTATGGATGAAAAATCAATTGTTAGACTATGGTTTGCAAGTTGAAAGGATTCCTATTTTCTGTGATAACACAAGTGCAATTGCCATCACTGAAAATCCAGTGCAACATTCAAGGACAAAGCATATAGACATCAAGTATCATTTCATAAGGGAACATGTAATGAATGGTACTGTAGAGTTACATTTTGTTCCAAGTGAGAAGCAACTTGCAGATATTTTTACCAAGCCACTGGATGAATCCACCTTTTCTAGGTTGGTAAGTGAGTTTGGTATGCTTAATTACTCTTGAATTTATCTGAATTATTTTGCAAGTTGAAAAGTAGCCAGAAATTTAACTGATTTTTAGTCTTAGATGAAAATTTTGGCTAAGTCAAAATTTACATCTCGACGGATGACCATTATCCATCGAGTTGAGTCATCCATCGATATACAAATTGTAAATAAAAATCAATTACTTTTCTGGAGTACTTTAAAGCTCGACGGATATCAACTTATCCTCATCCGTCGAAGTGTCTAAATCTTAACCGTTAATTCTCTGAACATTATCCATCGAGTATACTTACAGTTTGTAAGCATTACACGACGGATAATGGGTAGAATTTTTACAGTTTATTTTAAAACGGCTATTTTAGACAATTTCTATTGGATAATTTACTTCTCTTTATTATTTTTATCAGTTGATTTTGAGTAAAGTATAAAAGCTTATTTCATTCTAATCATTTTCTTTTATCATTCTCAAATTCAACTGTGTTACTTCATTCTCTCTCAAGCAAAAATCCTCTTTCTCTTCAAGCTTTTCTTCTCTAACAATGGCACCCGTAGTTAAGATCATGTCACAGACTGGGTTCATCTATGAGAAGAACAACTTCACTGCCTTGGTCAATAAGGGGATTCAGCAATCTGAAGACTATCATAAGATGATGGACTTCGTGAACAACTGCAAGTTAAGTTTTGCCATGCTGGAATCACCCACAATTTATTGTGAAGTCGTTGAGGAGATGTGGACAACAGCAATCTACAACTCTACTGACAAAACCATCACTCTAACCATCAAAGGTAATGATTTCTGTATCAATAGTGATGTAATAAAAGCATTTTTCAAGATTCCTGATGATAATGTAACTGCACCACACACTGACACTGATATTGTCAATATGCTCAATTCCATTCATTATACACTTCCTACTGCAAAACTAAGTGAAATTAGAAGACTAGGTCTTAGGAAGGAATGGAGTTACTTGTGTGATGTAGTAACTAAAGTCTTTTCTGGAAAAATCAGTAATTTTGATTCTGTGAACATTTCCATGCTTAACATGCTATACATACTAGTTACAGATAAATATTACAATTTCAGTGACCTTGTTGTGTATGAGTTAGGTTTTAAACTAGGTGACTTAGCCAAAAGAGGAAAGAATATTTACTATGCTAGATTTTTTATGCTTTTGGCTAACCATCTTTGTTAAGAGATTGAACTTAAGAACCCAAACAACAAATTAGCTTGTTGGGTTCAAGAGAGAAGAATCATTGCAGACTTGAACAGAGCCAACCATCACAAGGATGTGCCAATGTTCTATTTTCCTGTAATGCTGACACCTCAGGTAAGTGAGGTAAGTTCATCCAGACCCTCAACTATTCCAATCTCTTCTATTGCTTTGACTTCAGGCTTAGCTATGGCAACTGTGACAATGACCAAACAGTTGCCTACCAAAGCTGCCAAAACAACTGCAATTTATAAATCCAAATCAAAGAAAACCCCCTCTGGTATCTCTCAAAAGGTACCAGTTGAAAAATCTACTAAAGCCAAAGAGGGGAGTGTGAAGGAGGGTAAGATAGGTGAGGGAAGGGGTGAACATCAAAGAAACCCCAAGGATAAGGTTGGAGAGTTGAGTGAATCCCAGCCTAGCCACACTGCAGTTTCCCAACAAACTGTAGTGCTTAAAAAGGACAAAAGCTCACTTCTAGCTGCATCCTCCCAAAAGGATGTGGCTATTGAACAAAGCTCTCATCCAAGAGCACAGGCCAAGAGGGTTAGGGACACAAGCTCACACTAAACTTACACTAGAAAGAAGAAATCCAAAACAACTGGGGATGCACATGGCACACACTTAGTGCAAACTGGTGCTAAAGACACAGTCCCTGCACCTTCTCAAATTCAGATTGATGTGGCTCCAATAAATGTGGAGTCACAGCCAAAATCTCTCATAATAGAAGCCACAGAAACACAATACTCACCAACTAACTCACTGGAAGTGGACATGATAAACACTTCAATTCCTGATTCCCCTTCTTTAACTCTGTTGGGGAAGCCAAAATCTAGTGCAAGTGAGCATCATCTTTTAGATGATTTGTTGGCTCACTTGCCAATTCTTTCTGATTCTATTGTGACATCTGTGCCTCAAATAACTTCAATCAATATAGAGTCAACAATAGTTTCTCTTCCCACCTCATTCATTTCTACTCTCTCGATGGATATTGCTCATCCGTCGAGTAGTGATTGTATCCCGGCGGATAAGCTTAACAGCAGTTATCCGTCAGATAGCTTTACCACTCACCCGACGGATATCACTTATCCGTCGAGTGTCTCTGCACAACTTCAAACTTCAATAATTTCAAGTGCAGAAGATTTGGTGGTAATACAATCACTCTTAGGACTGAGAGAGGAAAGTGCATTGAGTGAGAGGCTGGGTTGCTCCCAGGCAAAAGGAGAGGAAAAGAGTGAATCTCAGCAATCCATTCATTCAGGATTGGCAAAAGTGAGTGAGAGGAGTCCCACCTTAGTAGGTGAAGGTGAGGGTGTGAGGGTGGGGAGCCAGGGTGAGACCCTGATACAACAAAAGAGAGAATATGAGAGAAAGGCAGGTACTGGAGAAATAAGGATGGAACCAGCCATTGCTAGTGAGTCAATGATTGTGGATGATGCTGAAAAGGAAAGACAATTTCAGCAACATTACAAAGCTGTAATTGATAACATTTCCTTGGATGCTGACACTTTTACTCACCCTGTTTCAGCCTATCAACTGTTGGCTGCTCAGGGCAATGTGGAGGCAGAGCAGACTTTGAATTTAGTGCACACCACAGAATCTCTTCAAAGAGATAAAGCTGCTGTGAACAGAATGCCTTCTCAAGCTGGAGAGCCATCTGAAGAATTTGGAGTAAATTCTGATGATGATGACTCTGGTTCTTTGGATAGAAGCATGAACTTAGGGGGAGCTGAAGGCCCAAGTTCTGCTTTAAGTTTACCTAAATAGGCATGGGCAAAGGAATTTTCACCAGGGCAATTTGAGGTGTCTTTGGTAAAATAAATAATAGATATTCAGCAGGCACTTCAGGAAGCTTCTGATGCTAGTACCAAGGCTGTTCTTCAAGCTCACCTAGACTCTTTACATTTAATGAAGATCTAACACTCAAGACAGAATCTCAGTGTGGATGAATTGAAAAAGGATATAGCTGACTTAAAGACATATAACTCTGAGAAGCTGGATTCAATAATGCCATATGGTACCATCCATGATCTATTACTAAGATTAAGGAGAGAATCAGATTCTGACAAGAAGATAGCCAAACTGGAGAACAGAGTTCAGGTTATTGAGAATTCAGTGGTTCTACTTCTTCAAAATCAATAGACTCAGACAAATCTTCTTATGCAACTGGCTAAAGCACAAGGCCTAACTCCTCCATTTGATGATAACAAAAAGGGGGAGAGAGAATCAAGTAAGGGGGAGAAAGGACCAACTGAGGGGGAGAAACTTCTAGTTCAAATCAGCAAAGTAATTGTACCTTCAATTACTATCTCCAAGCCACCAGTTGCAGATGGTATAGATCTTATAAATGCATCAGCAGCAAATTTGAAAGATGCTGATAAAGGAGAGTTGACTCTGATCAACTGGAAAAAGATTGATGAGGAAATACAGAAAAAGTTTCAATTAGTCAAGGAACCAGATCAGTCAGCCATCCATCACTCTCATGTCAAGCCAATCAATGTGAATGAGATGAGCATGAACTATCTGGAGAAAGGACAATCTTCCTGCATCAAGACTACAAAGGCTAAGATAATTCTTAAACCAAGGGCAAACTATTCAAAGTTATCTTTGAAGAACCCTATGGATTCTGTGTATGAGACACCCAAGCCTGATGAAAAGAAGCTTCTGTCAAGATCTATTCTCCTCTACAAAGATCCAGCAGCCTCAAGAAAGAGAATTGCAAAGATATTCAGAAATGGGAAGGAAATTTGTGTGGTAGCTGGACATCCACAATTTGCTCATGCAAAGGAAGAAGAAAAAGCCAGATTGAAGTAGGAAAAGAGGCAAGCTGCTCTAGATGCAAAGAAGTCTAAACAAAAGAAAGAACAATTTGCTATCTTGGCCAAGCTACAGGCTGTAAATTCTTTTCAACAAATTCCCTCTCAACCATCTCAAGCTACTGAATCAGAGAAGAAGATTGAAGAACAGAAGAAATCCCCAAGAAAGAAAGAACTGGCTAAAAGAACAAAAAGAAAGTTGGATGTTGTTGACAAGGAATTGGAAGATCAATTTCCAAAGTAATCCACTCAAGCTGAAACTCAAGTATCAAAGCCCACTGTGGTGTTTGAAGACATAAGGGTGGTGGACCCCTACAGGAACATACATGGAGAGCCTATTGTGCCAAAGAATGAGCCAATAGAGTGGTATAAATTACCAATTCCTGACTTCAACTTTCCAATTCTTACTAAGCCAAGAAGGACAAAATCAAGGGCAGTCAAAAAAGTGAAGCTGTCACCTCTCAAATCCAAGTCCGTAGTTAAAGCTCAACCCAAGGTCAACAGGGGAGACTACTTGTACTTGTGTGACATCAAAGAATTCTCAGATCTAAACCTTTATCCGGAGGAGCTGGATGAGGTAAGGGCAATTGATGCATACAGAAACCTACCTGAAAGGTTGGTGTTCAAGTACAAAGGGGGAAGGGAAATTCGGTGGCCTCTTCACAGGATACTTCAAGAAAGCCAAGCTGTGTTGATCAAAGTCTATTCATCCTTCAAGAAAAACTTTGGGTTCAATGTAACTGCAAGAAGATTAGTATTGAAGAAGATTGAAGAGCTAAGGTGTGTTAGAGCTAAAGATGCACTACCCAAAACTCTTATCATCCCATACACAGGGAGAAGAGTGCATCTAAGGCCCTACTGGCTGATGGAATTCATGGATGACAAGGGTGTGAGAAGATTCTTCAGATTAGAAGACCAATTGAGTATCTCTAGCAATGAGACTCTCTTGGAAATGCAAGAAATATTAGATCTCTCAGAATCTGATGAATTAGAATTCCACAGACAGCTCCAGAATCAAATTGAAGAAAACAACAGAAAGCTTGGAAGAAGATCCAGACCTTCAAGAAACTAGAAAAATCTGCTCAGACTAGAGGAGCATCTTAAACTGACTGTGAACCAAACCTTGTACATTTTTATTTAAATTGAAGCACTTTCAGTTTTATCTACTTATCTTCAAAGATATATGCTTATGATGTTTTGTTATCATCAAGTATCTCTTAATTTATGGCTACAATTCCAGTAGACATAAATTGGGGGAGATTGTTGTGAATATGTTGTGTACTTGATGATTACCTAAACAAAACATCTAAGTAGATTTTACTTAGTGAAATAATGTAGCACTCGACGGATAAGAATTATAGTCCCGACGGATACCTCATTATAGTCCCGACGGATGATTAACTTATTATCCATCGAGTGAGTAGCTTATGTAATAATAAGTTTGTAGCACAGTGTTGTATGCACCTTTGTATAGAATCTGTAGTAGCATATAAGTCATGTTGACTTTAACTAGATATGCAGAATAGGTTGATTAACTGTACATAAGCAATGTCTTGTAATTCTGTATAAGTGAAATGAAGTCAAGTGCCAAAATAGCTACCAACGGATGATTAACAAAGCTTCGACGGATGACCAAAATAGCTACCAACGGATGCTTAACAAAGCTTCGACGGATGATCAAATGACTATCAACGGATGTTTAACATAGCAGTCGACGGATGATCAATTAAGTCATCGACGGATGATCTGAAAGTCGACAGATGATCACATCAAGATTCAAACATCAGTTGAACAGTGAAAGCTGACACACAGCCATTGAATTGGATACAAATACACTGTGGAAGCCCATTAACTGGGTAATAGAGGACGAAAAGCAGCAAAGATCAAGACTGTTAGATTTTATATTTGTACAGTTCTTTTGACTTTGTAATCTTGGTAATATATAAACCAAGAGAGTAGCAAATAGAAATATAACTGAGATAGCTAAGAAGCAACAACAGAGAAATCTTTGTAAGCACTATCTTTAGCATTTCCTGTGTTCTTAGCAGTTCTATTTGTGTAAGCAGCTGTGACCATTTCTGCACACAGAGTCCTCTCGATATATTAAATATATCTCTGGTGGAATTGTTTAAATCCACCATAAAGTTTTTAAAGACTCTTGTTTTTAATTACTTATGTTTTGATTCATTCAAGTTTACATTCCACATTGTGCTAATCAAAACAAATATATCCATAATCGAGTTGAACATTTTTATTTCAAGAAAAAGGTTCAAGAATTCCATTCACCCCCCTTCTGTAATTCTTGCTATATTGTTAAGGGAATAACATAGGATGTCAGGGCTTTGATTATGTGTTGATCAAACTTTGATTTGAGCTATTAAAATCAAAGTTTCATGTACAAACGAAGAAAATTGATGTTTCGCCGGAGATGAAGTCGGTGTGATCGGAGAAATTAATTTGAGGGTTATTCTGAGATGTTATGGCCGGAGTTAGATTGCCAGGATGATTTAGAATTGAAACCAGCTTAAAAAAGAACCTACGTTTTTTTTCCTGAAATCGGGTCTCCGGAATCCTGGTCGGTCGCCGGATTCTGGGAATTTTCCTGTCATGTTCTTCATGACCCGGATTTGACCCGTTTGACCCGTTTCCAGAACCCGGTTTTGATCCGTTTTTGTCAGAGACTGATTTCCGACAAATGTTTCTGGACCCAAATAAATATTTAAAAATATTTTTTAGGGTTCAATAATTAGGAATAATTATTTATATTGAATAATAAATTGATTTATCTGTATTTATTAAATAATAATTGAACCGTTTATCCGATTTGAGCGAAACAAAAGCCCTTCGACTCAGAAAAATGATATGTTTTCATTAAAAATACTTTAAAATTTTAATTTCTTTTATAAGCGAGTCGACTTTCGATATTTACTTACTTATAAGCCTAATTACGTATAGTGACGAGTCCAATAAATCCCAAAAAATAGGAAATGAGCCCGATATTATTCACTTAAGCGAATAACGAGTTGATTTCGATTTTAAAAATTATTTTAAACCTAGAATGACTATGTGACTTATGTGTTATGTGAATTATGTGGTTAATTGAGTCTAATCTGCGAATAATTATTATACGAATTAGTAATACGCGTACGGGTAGACGTTAAGGGCTATTTAAAGTCGGTTTGAGACGCGATTAAGATACAGGATGACTAAATAAGTCTATTTCTTTGATAGAAGCGGAGCCAACAAGGAAAATCGAGCCGGTGATAGAGGACGGTGAAGTACTTGTGGTAGATCGCGTGAAAGACAAGTTTTTTCCCCTATTCTAATTTTAGAATATTGAAATTACTTCAGATCTTTATTGTAATTATATACTTATAATTCTTGTTCACAAACACTGATACCAAATTATTATACCTTAATTCATATTTTATTTTGATTCCTGATTTCTCCTAATTCGTTGAATCCTCTATTCATATTCCAATAGTTATATCTATATATACATATATCTTGATATATTCTGATATTGGAATATATCAAAGCATACCGATTGTTCCGGTTGCTCCTTTATGGACTGGATGGCGATGATTGGGGTCAGGTATACGCTTGATCCTAAGGACCAGAAATTAGTCGGATCCTTGTGTTGGGCCGTGGAGCCTAGGTACCCGAATGGATCTATACGTTGAGGTATGGATCTGCGCTGTATCCTGGCTGATCAGCAGGATATATGTGTGAACTTGTGTCCAGTTTAGTTCGTTTGATAATTGCCGATAGTGGTCTTCGTTCTTTTATTGCGAGGTTATATCTTTACAGATGTAACCAAATTACCAGTTCATTTCACTTACTATAACACTGCTTTTATATTGAGGACTTGTTGAGCAACTTATGGCTCACCCCTTTTTTTGTTGTTATTCACCTTATTATTTTCAGTTAAGAAGAAAAATGAAACCTATCAGGACTCGAATGGTAAAGAAACGAGTCAAGCTGCGGGACCTTCTCATACCAAGAGTGTTGATCCCAATTCAGGAGGAAAACTTTGAGTTTCTTGAGCAGGTGTAGTGTAGATAGTTAATGTGTGTGTTTGAATAATTGAGAAAAGTAGTTTAAAACTGGTTAGACAATGACTTATAATAAAGAGAGTTTGTAAGGTTTTAAATTTGGGTTGTAATAAAGTTAGATGGTGGTTCTTGTTTTCATACTTCAACCTAAAAAGATCTTGATTAGTATTAAAGGGGTTATATATATATTTGCTTAAATATTATACAGGTTGTACATGTTTGGTGATTAGCTAGTAACCCCTAGACTTATACCCCGGGTCTGTAGGGCTTTACAGGTTTGGCATCAGAGTTATAGGTTTGGTCCCTGAAAATAAGAACATTAGGATTAAGATAGGATATGAAGATCACATAAGATAGGAATATGAGTGTTAGGGTATAGATAAGTCTAGATTAGGAATGTATAAGTTCTAGGATTACTAAGTGACTCTTTTTCTTTCTTTGTTATATTATCAGATGGCATCATCAACATCTTCCGATAGGACTGTTACTGGACCAGCTGCACCAGCTATACCACCAGTGTCAGGACAGATGTTTCCACCACTTCCACCACCACCATTACCCAGAGCAGATACCAGATCCCGAGGAGATGTTTGATCCTTTTGAGTTCTTTGAGCTGATGCTTCCACCTCCATTTCCGATAGAGTATCAGTTTATTCCAGAGATTGAGCCAGAGGTTCCACCAGCAGTATTACCTCTTTTGCCTGTATACGCTCTAGATCCAGAGGTGTTTCAAATGGCTCCGGTTGAGGGGATGGATGAGCACGACGGGGGATTACAATTTGGTTTACCACAGTAGGGTGTTGCAGGGATACCTAGGGTTCCATCACAGGAGTCTATGGGACAGGTGTTAGGTAATAAATTACACACAGAGGGGGGGGGGGGGGGTGAATGTGTTTTTGTATTTTTATGCTTTTCTTGAACTGTTTGTGGTTGTGAACAAAGTGAATCAAATATTGTAGTGAAATGTGTTCATACAGAAATCAAATATGTAATAATAAAGAACACAGATATTTCAAAACTCACTTAATTTTATATTAAAATTAAGAATGTTTTGCTACAAAATTTCTAGGCTCTTTGTTGTAAAGAGCTTAGCTTCTTTCTTGAGAGAATACAAGAGTTCCTGATCTAAATTGTTACAACTTACAAAGGACCAGTGTTAACTTTATTGTTAGATATATTTGATAATGTCATGGCTAATATGATTTATGTTTAGTTTTCAGATCTTACTTAAACAGGATAAATCAGTACTTACTGGAAGTCAGGAGTTAAAGATATCAGTACTTATATTATCAGGAGATAATCATCAGAAGATGGATATCAGAACTTAAGTACTGAAGGACGTTCAGATAAGGACAGCAGCTGATTAAAGGAAAGAAGATCGAGATAAACATAAGAAGAGATATGCATGAAGAAAGAATTCTATGAAGAATAGAATACTTGGAAGAAAAGATATTTGATTGATATATTTTAGGAAGCAGAATTATATTCCATATCAATTAGCGATTATTTTGTAACTATGTAGTATATAAACACATACATAGGGTTTACACTATAAGTGTTATCATATTCGAGAAGATTATTCATTGTAACCCTAGCAGCTCTCGTGATATTTGTTCATCACTGAGAGGTAACAGTTCCATACTGTAACAGAGTTTATTGTTTCAATAAAGTTTTTTTTCTGTTACTTGAGTTATTAAAGTTCAATTTGATTGTACTTTGCACTGTATTCACCCCCTCTACAGTGTGTGTGTGACCTAACAAGTGGTATCAGAGCCTATCTGTTAACGCACAAACAATTTAAGATCCAAACACAATCATGTCTGACACAGAAACTCCAATTAAGCCTACCAAAACTGAAGAACCTCCAAAGACACAAATTCAAAGTCGGTATGAGACCATCAGAGTTCCCATACTAAGACCATCTGAATATATCATATGGAAGGTGAGGATGACCATATTTCTGGAAGCTACAGATCCAGAATATCTTGATAGAATCAAGGAAGGACCTCACAAACCAACCAAGCTCGCTGTTGCAGTTGCAGGTGAAGCAGCAAAAACTATACCAAAGGAGAAGAGTGATTATACTGCTGAAGATATTACATCAATTGCTAAGGATGCTAAGGTACGACACTTACTGCATAGTGCCATTGATAATGTAATGTCAAACAGGGTAATTAACTGCAAGACTGCAAAGGAGATATGGGATGCTCTGGAAACAAGGTGTCAGGGAACTGATACAATTAAAAAGAACAGGAAGACAATACTCACTCAAGAGTATGAACACTTTGACTCAAAGGCTAATGAGTCATTGACTGATTTATATGATAGATTTGTCAAACTCTTGAATGATTTGTCACTGGTTAATAAGGAGTATGATCTTGAAGATTCAAACCTTAAATTCCTGTTAGCTCTTCCTGAATGCTGGGATTTGAAGGCAACAATAATAAGAGACAACTACAATCTTGATGAAACAACTTTTGATGAAATTTATGGAATGCTCAAGACTCATGAACTTGAGATGGAACAAAGAAGCAAGAGGAAAGGAGGAAAGTCAAGGACAGTTGCTCTTAAGGCTGAAGAAGAATCCCCCAAGGCAGCTACCTCAAGGAAAGACAAGGGTAAAGCTCTTTTCACAAAGTCTGATACTGAGTCATCAAGTTCTGAAAGTGATGATGACTCAGATTCTGAAAGCTTGCCTGAGACTGATGCTGATGAGAAGATGATGAAGCTGTGTGCTCTTATGGTGAAAGGGATCACAAAGATTGCATACAGGAAGTTCAGGAAGGGAAAGAAGTTTTCCAGGAAAGGCACAAGTTCTGATAAGAAGAATTTCAGAAGATTTGAGGGCAGAGGAGGAAAGTCTGACAGAGGAGATTATACCAATGTCAAATACTATAACTGTGGTGAGAAAGGACACATATCTCCTGATTGCAAGAAAGTGAAGGGTGACAAAGGAAAGGCTCTTGTCACAAAGAAGAAAAGCTGGACAGACACCTCAGACTCTGAAAGTGAGGAGAATTATGCTTTGATGGCAAATGCTGATAAAGCAAGTACTGAAAGCAGTTCTGAAGCTGCTGAATCAAAGGTACCTCAGACTACTTATGCTTTTCATACTGATGATATTAATGAGATGAGAAGATATCTTAAAACCATGTTTGTTAGTTATAGAGATCAAACTTTAACATGTGAAAGATTAACTTCTGAAAATCTTGCTTTTAAGAAAAGAAATGATTTCTTAGAAAAAGAGTTAGTTATATTCCATCAAACTCAGAAGGATAGAGATGATGCTTTTTATGTTAGGGATGAAGTGCTAAAAATGAATGAATCTCTAAAAACTGAGTTAGAAAAGGAAAGAGAGATTATCAGGACTTGGACTAACTCTGGAAGAACAACTCAAAATTTGCTAAGTAGTGAAAACTGGAAAGAGGGCTTAGGTTATGGAGAGGATAAGAGTGATAAAGGAACTGTAGAAATTAAGCCTGTTGTTGTTCAGCAAAAGCCAAAGTTAAAACCTGTTAAGTTTGTAGCAGTAAAGTCTGAAAATGAGAAATCAGAAGTTAAAGAGGGATAACTTCTGATAAACTTAAACAGGAAAAGACAGCTGAAGTAAACATAGGTTTAATGACTAAAAAGCCGCTTAAGCATAAGCTGAAAGATGTTAAGAACGCAAACATGGTAAAATCACCTAGGAAAAATAGGAATGGAAAGGAAGGTGTGAATAAAAGCAATGATTATAAGCCTGTTCCTAAAGCTCCTAGGAAAACGTGTCATAACTGTGGAAGTTCTAACCATCTGGCCTCTTTTTGCAGGAAGAATAAGAACATAAACTCCTTACCTTCAAAGTCAGGAGTTAAGAGTCAGTCTGTTAGATATAAGCCACAAAATCCTTGTTTTCATTGTGATAGTTTATGGCATTCCATTTATACTTGTAAGGAATATCATAGTTTGTACTATGATTATTATCAAATAAAACCTTCTTTAAAGAAAGTTTCCATTGTTCCTTCTAGTGTAAATTCTGATTCAAAGTCTGATAGTGTAAGTTCTGATAAGAAAAATGTTAACATAAACTCTGATGCTAAATCCGCTGCAAATGTTAACAAACTTGATAAGGCCAAAGGATCCAAGCAAGTCTGGGTCCTTAAAACTAATCATTAGTGGTCTTTGTGATTGAAGGGCAACAGGAAAAATATCCTGGTTCTGGACAGTGGATGTTCAGGACATATGACTGGAAATAAAGCCCTGCTATCAGACTTTGTGGAGAAAGCTGGCCCAAGTGTTTCTTATGGAGATGGCAACATTGGAAAAACATTGGGATATGGCAATATCAATCTTGGGAATGTCATCATTAAAGAAGTAGCTCTAGTCTCAGGACTTAAACACAATCTGCTGAGTATAAGTCAAATCTATGACAGAGGTTATCATGTTAATTTCTTTGAAGAACACTGTGAAGTTGTGAGTAAATCTAAAGGCAAAGTTGTTCTGAAAGGATACATGCATGGTAACATTTATGAAGCTAAGCTTTCAACAAGTACTGATGGTTCTGCAATCTGTCTGATGAGTAGAGCATCAATTGAAGAAAGCTGGAATTGGTACAAGAAACTCTCTCATTTAAATTTCAACAATATAAATGAGTTGGTCAAGAAAGATCTTGTGAGAGGACTGCCAAAGTCAGTATTTGCTCCTGATGGCCTTTGTGATTCTTGTCAGAAGGCCAAACAAAGAAAATCCTCATTCAAGAGCAAGACTGAATCATCAATTCTTGAGCCTTATCATCTACTACATGTTGATCTATTTGGTCCAGTGAATGTCATGTCTATTGCAAAGAAGAAATATGCCTTGGTCATAGTAGATGAGTTCACCAGATACACATGGGTGTATTTCTTGCACACAAAAAATGAAACTGCATCTATCTTGATTGATCATGTCAAATAACTAGATAAATTGGTCAAAGATTCTGTAAAGACAATAAGGAGTGATAATGGCACTGAGTTCAAGAATTTGATAGAGAAGAGTTCTGCAAAAACCATGGAATCAAGCATGAATTCTCTGCTCCTGGAACTCCACAGCAAAATGGAGTTGTTGAAAGGAAGAATAGAACTCTCATTGAAGCTGCACGTACAATGCTTGAAGAAGCAAAGCTTCCAACCTATTTCTGGGCTGAAGCTGTGCAGACTACTTGTTTTACTCAAAATGCTACACTCATTAACAAGTAAGTAAAGACACCATATGAAATGGTGAAGAAAAAGAAGCCAAATCTGAAATATTTTCATGTATTTGGATGCAAGTGTTTTGTTCTTAAGACTCATCCTGAACAGCTATTCAAATTTGATCTAAAAGCTGATGAAGGAATCTTTGTTGGATATCCATTTTCCATAAAAGCCTTCAGAGTCTATAACTTGAGAACAAGAGTTGTCATGGAGTCTATCAATGTCTCTTTCGATGACAAGAAGATTACTGGACTTGAAGACTTTATTGATCATGATCAACTAAGATTTGAAAATGAAGACTCAAATTCTGATTCTGATAATCCTGACAATCTAAGTCCTGATACTACAAACTCTGATGGATTAAACTCTGCTGTTATTGAAACTGTGGTGACTTCGCCAAAGGAAGATGCACCTATGCAGGGGGAGCATACTCAAGATCTTACCACATCTCAAGAAGCATCAGAACATACATCTGGCTCTTCAAGTTCTGATTCGTCAAGTTCTGATAAGCCAAGTTCTGATAGTTCTAAAAATCTAAATACTGAAGAATCCAACTCAGAGAGCATAGTTTCAGGGGGAGCATCAGAAAATGAAGACAACATGGATCATGGGGGAGCATCCAGTTCTAGAGAAAACCTTTCATCTGCAAGGAAGTGGACTAAATCACATACACCTGATTTGATAATTGGAAATCCTGATGCAGGTGTCAGAACTAGAACAGGTACTTCAAATGAATGTCTTTACAATTCTTTTCTTTCTCAGACTGAGCCAAAGAAAGTGGAAGAAGCTCTTCAAGATGCCGATTGGGTGCAAGCAATGCAGGAAGAGTTAAATGAATTTGAAAGAAATAAAGTCTGGACCCTAGTGCCAAGAACAAAGAATAGATCTGTTGTTGGTACAAAGTGGGTATTCAGAAACAAAATTGATAGTGATGGCATAATTACAAGGAATAAGGCAAGGCTGGTTGCAAAAGGATATTCTCAACAGGAGGGAATTGATTATGATGAAACATTTGCACCAGTTGCTAGGTTAGAAGCCATAAGGATATTTTTGGCTTATGCTGCTCACAAAACGTTTACTGTCTTTCAAATGGATGTGAAAAGTGCTTTTCTCAGTGGAGAATTGGAGGAAGAAGTATATGTTAAACAACCTCCAGACTTTGTAGATTCCAGATATCCAGATTATGTCTACAGGCTTGATAAAGCACTTTATGGACTTAAGCAAGCTCCTAGAGCATGGTATGAGACTTTAGCTCAGTTTCTTCTGGAAAGTGGATTTAACAGAGGAATAATAGACAAAATACTGTTCTACCTCAACCATGGAAAGGACTTACTTCTGGTCCAGATTTATGTTGATGATATCATTTTTGGGTCTACAAATGACAGACTTTGTAAAAAGTTTGCCAAACTGATGCAGTCAAGATATCAGATGAGTATGATGGGGGAACTTAGCTATTTTCTGGGCCTTCAAGTAAAGCAGAATGAAGAAGGCACTTTTATTTGTCAAAATAAGTACACCAAAAACTTGCTGAAGAAATTTGGAATGCAAGATTATTCAAGTGCATCCACTCCCATGGCCACTGCAACAAAACTGGACAAGGATACTGGTAAATCAGTAGATATTACTGATTACAGAGGTATGATTGGCTCTCTACTCTATCTAACTGCTAGTGGACCTGATATCATGTATGCTAACTGTCTTTGTGCAAGATTTGAAGCAGATCCAAAAGAACCTCACTTAACAGCTGTGAAAAGAATTTTCAAGTATCTTAAGGGAACAGCTGATCTGGGATTGTGGTATCCCAGAGAATCAGATTTTAAACTAATAGGTTACTCAGATGCGGATTTTACAGGTTGCAAAATTGACAGGAAAAGCACAAGTGGAAGCTGCCAATTTCTTGGAGGCAGATTGGTTTCTTGGTTTAGCAAGAAGCAAAAGTCAATTTCCAACCTACAAGGTCTTCATTAAACAAAAGTCACTGCATTGAGTACTAAACATCTACAAGGTCTTCATTCAACTACTCATGCAGAGTTAAATAAGATTCAGGAAGAATTCATTAAGCAAGAACACTCAAGAGAAGATTCTTTGACAGAGTTGCTTATATTGAGAAGACTCAAGAGAAATAACAAGCTCAAATTAATGATATTCTGAAAAATCAAGCTTCTCAGCAATCTCAACTTAATGAAATCCAAGCCTCAGTGGAATTACTTGTCTCTCTTCTCTTACTAGCTGATGCCGAAAAGGGGGAGAAAGTAATTAAGTCCAAATGCAAAACTGATAAGACACTGAAGGGGAAGGATGATGAAAAGGATGACCAAGGAAACTCTGGAATGGGTAGAGGTCATAGTCAAGGTAGAGGTTTATCATCAAGAAAAGCTGAAATCACAAGTCACAGGACAAGTTCTGATACTGGAAAAAGAATTAGTTCTGCTACTGGTAAAAGGATAAGTTCTGATGAGCTTTTAGATCTTGATGAAGAAATATCAAGACAGTTATTTCTTCAGGAAAATCCAGGAATGGACTTGGAGAGTTTAATGGAAGAAGAAGCCAGACTTAAATCAGAGAAAGTCACATCTGAATCTGAAGCTTTTGGTAAAAAGACACTTCCAAAACTCAAAGGCATTGTGATAAAAGAAAGGATAAATACTGAAGCAACATTGGCTAAATCACAACCGCAGATAGATCCAAGATCCAAGGGTAAAGAAAAAGTTGGTGAACCTATCAAGGTTTATGTGCCTCCTGAGAATGAAGAAATCACTGATTAAAAGGATGATCTTGCTCTGATTTCAAGAAAAGTTTTTAAGACAACCTCTGACATGCTCAAGTTGTTCAGAGTCAAGAGACAGTAAGTTCTGATATTTCAAAGAAACAAGTAACCTCTAACATAGCTCAAGTTAACTTGATATCAGAAGATAAGTCAAAGACACTCCTACCAGGATTTACTAAAGCAAAACAGACTCAACCTTTGAAGACTGCTGCAAGTGGTTTTGAAGCAAGAGTAGTTACTGGAAAGGAAGCAAGAGATAAAACTGGATTGGGAAGTGCTGATGAAAGAGGAATACAAAACACTACCAATGATCCAACTTCCTTGAGTGAACCAGGTATTGGAGCAACTCCTGAGAGATTGAATCAACTGGAATCTGTACAAATGGTTTACCATACCTACTTGAAAGAACACATCTTGTTGTACTTCATGACAGATGGTAGGGTTTATCATATAAGGCAAAATGCCATTACATTGAAGTATTTTGAAGAACTGGAGCATGTACTATTCTTTCTTCAAGTGAATGACAGATTAACAGAAAGTGCTGCAAAATATTTGAAGGATTAGATTCAGAGACAAAAAAGGCTTTAATCTGTTAAGTCTGACAGCACATATCTTCCAAAGTACAGAGATCACAAGGGTGATATAGTTGAAATAAAGCCCAACACTGCTAAGATTATAACTACCTTTCTGGGTTACAGGGCTGTGGAATTCAATCCTGAGTCTGATAAGGCATATTTGATCAGACTGGATCAGGATATAAGAAAAGCTAAGATTAATGATCTCAGGGCTGCAATCTTTCAAATTGGTGAAGATACTGCAGAGCTTAAAGATGCCAAAAGGAGGATGATTGATGAACTTAGATATGCTGAGAAATGTTTGTTGAAGAACTATCTTAGAACAACTCCTGACATCAAAGAGATCAAAAGATGAAGCCAAGTCAAGATATACAACTGATTAAATTCTGATATTTGTACAGACTGAAGCTGTTATTAGAAGTTAAAGATTGGTAAAGCTTTAAGGACTGTAAGTTGTAGTTATCTAGTCTAATTCTCATGCATTTGTACTTAATATTTTTGACATCATCAAATATCTGTTAAACTTGTATATTATGCTAATTTACAAGTTGGGGGAGATTGTTAGATATATTTGATAATTTCATGGCTAATATGATTTATGTTTAGTTTTCAGATCTTACTTAAACAGGATAAATCAGTACTTACTGGAAGTCAGAACTTAAGGATATCAGTACTTATATTATCAGGAGATAATCATCAGAAGATGGATATCAGAACTTAAGTACTGAAGGACGTTCAGATAAGGACAACAGCTGATTAAACGAAAGAAGATCGAGATAAACATAAGAAGAGATATACATAAAGAAGGAATTATATGAAGAATAGAATACTTAGAAGAAAAGATATCTGATTGATATATTTTAGGAAGCAGAATTATATTCCATATCAATTAGCGATTATCTTGTAACTGTGTAGTATATAAACACAGACATAGGGTTTACACTATAAGTGTTATCATATTCGAGAAGATTATTCATTGTAACCCTAACAGCTCTCGTGATATTTGTTCATCACTGAGAGGTAACAGTTCCATACTGTAACAGAGTTTATTGTTTCAATAAAGTTTGTTTTCTGTTACTTGAGTTATTAAAGTTCGATTTGATTGTACTTTGCACTGTATTCACCCCCTCTACAGTGTGTGTGTGACCTAACATTTATAATTTAGTTAACTGCTGATTTACACGGTGTATAATAAGACATGCTATTAGCTTTAGTAAACTGTCACTTGTCATATCCATTTAAGGAAAAGTATATTTTTCATTTCTGGCTTAGCATATCTTTGCATACTGTGTTAACTTTGATCTTTCTTTGTCAGTTAATCTTCACCCTTGATCTTGCACACTCTTCAAACTGCTTTTTGTAGACTTGTCAATCCAGCTAGTTGGATTGTTTGTTGATTGTAAATCTTGGATATTGAACTGGTATGCAATTTTGTACTTAGAGATTTTACCTCGAGATCTCCAGTTTGGTCTATAGAGAACTTGACATCTCGATGAGTATATTGGCTTATCGAGATCTCTAGTACTCCATAGTAAATTTGACTTGTAGAGGTCTCTGAGTTCTTTATTGGAGAATTTTCCTTGTCAAGATCTCTAGTTTTTATATCTTCACTTTGACTTATTGATATTTCTGAGTTCTCTAGTGGCTTATTGACTTATCGATAACTCAGAGTTCTCTAGTAAAATTTGACTTATCGATAACTCAGAGTTCTCTAGTGAATTTTGTCTTATCGATATCTCTGAGTTCTCTAGTGGAATTTGACTTATCGATAACTCAGAGTTCTCTAATGAATGTTGACTTATCGATAACTCTGAGTTCTCTAGTGAAGAAATGACTTGTCGATATCTCCAATCTTCATGTCTTCAATTTGGCTTGCCGATATCTCTCTGAGTTCTCTAGTAGCATTCCTGACTTCTCGATAAGTCATTTGGAGTTCTCGAGTGACTTCTCTATAACACTAAATCTGTGACTTGTAGAGATCTTTGACTTAGAATATTTTTATCCAAACAGATTAATTCAACTCCAAGCTTCTTCATAATTCTTCTGAGGCTTGATCTTCTTGATCTTTTTCCAGATAGAATCCTTAGGCTTGATACTGTTTAAATAAAAAGACTCAAGTCTGCTCTTTTACATTTTTACAGACTTTAAATGTTACAAGTACAAATTCAAACTAAGATTACAATACAACTTACTTAGGGTTGTCAATTTAACTTAGTCTTGTTAAAGTACAGGCATGTCTTGCAGAACAATCTCCCCCAATTTGTGAGAAGATTGCTTAACACAAATTCATGCCTGTTAACAAGACTAACCTCAAATTAAAAATAAATAAGACTAATATAAAAAATTTACCCAAATACAACAAATGTACATTAGATGATTTTGAGTTTGAGTATTTACAAGCATCAGACAAAGATTGGAACCTCTGATTATGCTCTAATGAGGTCCTTTAAATATACAAGAATTTCAAGTTTCTCTATGATTGGAGTTCCACTTAGAGCTTCTATCAGTTTGAATCTGTCTTGCTTTGGATAACCATCCAATATTATAATTCTGAATCTTGAAAATGAGCTAGCTTTTACATTTAAAAATATTCCATCTTTGGAGATTCTACTCATTCCTTTTGCTTTAAGTTCTTCTGATCTTTTGATATACATTTCAGTATCTTCATCATACTTTCTCCTTTTCTCCTCATATTCAGCTATACCCCTTGCTCTTCTTTCCTCTCTTACAATCAGCCATTCAGCTAGAACTGATCTCCATACTCTTGTAGTAGTATCCTTATCTTTCAACAAACTTGTCACTCTTTTAATTTCTGTTGGAGAGAGAGTGTCCATCAAATTGTTGCCAAGAAAAGTGAAGGATCCATCTTGAAAGTAGATTCTCACTTCCTTTAGAGTAATAACCCAGACTTTAACTATTTCTTCAGCCAGTTGTTGGAAATAGTCTTATCTGAACTGCACCAATTCAAGGGTAGAAAGTCAGATTGCTTGAAGTAGTTCCAGATAGACCTTTCAGTGACTTCTACTTTTTATGTAGGCTTGGCTTTCTTAGGCTTTCTCCCAACAGATTTGAGATTGACTTTTGGTGAAGGCTTGGTTAAAGGTAAGGTTGTGATTTTCTTGAGAATTATTTGGCTTGTGGCGATTGGAATTTTTAGGAAAGAGTTAGCTGTTTATTTGTATAGAAATTTCGGTTTAGAGGTTAGAAGTGGTTTGTTGATTGAGGTTGTTGGCACAGAAGATTTAGCTAGAGGTTGAGCTAGAGCTGTTTGGATTTTTAGGGTTTGTTGTGGTTCTGAGCCATCATGTCTTCTCTTACTCCTTCTCTCACTTGCTCTCTTCTTCTCATCATTTTTCTTATCATCCTTGTTCTTCTTCTCTCCACCCTTTTTTCCAGATGGCTTAGTGGACTAACTTGGATTTAATCCAGAAGGATTTTGATCATCTTTTTTCTGCTCATCATCATCCAAATCATCCTTGTTGATTTGAGTTTTGGGCAAGTTGGCTTCAGTATCATTCAAGTATCTCCCCAACAGCTTTATCATCTCTACATCATCAGAATTCTTATTCTTCTTTAATTTTAAGTCAGTTTCCAGAATCATGATAAGCTTCTTATTGGCCATGACACATTGTTTAGGGATTTGGAAATGTTTGAAGTGTTTGGACATATGTATGTTATTCCCTTGCTTGGTTGTAGGTATGCTTCTAGAAAAGCAGCCACTTGTACATTCTTCAATTCAGTTAGCAGCATGGTGTCTTCATGAGTCACAACTCTGACTTTGTTGATCAGAATGTCCAACTCAGATGCCCTCCTTGAGACAAGATAATTGAGGGACACCTACATATATATGTCTATCCCAGAGTCATTTGTATTGACCACAATCCTCTTTTATAGAAAATTTTCTTGATTCACCATGATCACCCTTAAGAAGTTTATTGTCTTGTCTTGGGCCTTCTTGTATGTGAAGTGATTATTGTTGAGAGAAGCTTTTAGGGCCTTGAGCAATTTATCAAATTTGCTGCTCAGACTAGGTCCTTCAGCAGCTTTAATAAGTCTCTCCATGTCAAGATCTACTTCTTGATTTGAGTTCTTTTCAGCACCCTGGACTTGGTGAGTAGATGATCTGTGTGGCGCCCCAAAACCCGGGGTCAGGAGTCTCGGAAGCCACGCCATCTAAACTCACACAACTCACACTACAATATATAAATACTCACGCTTCACGACCCCACACTTATCACACACACACACTTACAGGTTATTGTCTTGGAAACGAACCATCATTACTAGAGAAATTTTATTACAACCCAAATATAATTAGTCTTACCGGGGAGTGACCTTTAAGTAAGGTTAGTCCGCCGACCAAATATACGTTTCTTATTTTTTATCTTACATAAACCATACTTATAAATAAGCCGAACTATAAACAACTGAAAACTAATCCAGCTTATTCTGACTACCTGAGGTACATCACCAAATAATCTACGGAACAGCTGGCCATTTCCTACCCGTTTCCCGGCTGTGGTTCTCATGGCATGCATCTTGATTCACTGTTGTGTTGTGTCAATTTAAGAAAACAAGTATGAGCTATAATGCTCAGCATAATAATGTACAGTATGAAAATGACTGTATAATAACATCATATATTATATATATGTTTTATTTGAAAATAGATTTCTTGGTGTCCCACACCTTCTTACAAAAACAATACTTTAAGGGGTTTTATAACCTGCGAATACCTTAATAGTAATCCCAACACCTAGGCTTGGGTTACGGTATTGCATATCAATTCCAATTGGAAGAGTTTGGACATCTCACTAGAGCCACCGCATACGATGATCAGTCGTACTACGAAAGTAACCTTCTTTACTAGTAAAAGGACGAAACCGTCATCTCTCGGGTATCACCCTGGCCGCATTCGGGCTATGTGTCCCATTTTCGGGTATGCACATACCTCACAAGTTCCTGAGTACACAGAGTACCTTCGCCTGCGGTACCTTTGGTAGCCCATCTAGCACACATAGTACCAGAGTCTACCCCTCCATTGTCCTTTCAAAAGAATTCTATCAATCTTGAGAACTCGAACCACATCGAAGTTCCCCAAGCGTTTTGCTTGTTGATAGAAATGGTTTATCTCTTTAAAATATAAGTGTACATAAATGTATATACGTACTTCCGAGAATTTCAGAGGAAGTACTAAGGATGTGAGTTGACCGCTGTCAACATATAATTAATAAGGGGAAAAGTTTATTCTCGAAACTATATTCAATATAATAATAAGTCGGGATAATATTCACCGATGATCTGAAATTATTCGAATAATACTTCTAAATCAGAAAGTATACCAGGATCTATGATCTTTAAATCAATAACAATCCTTTAATAATTAATAATTAATTAAATAATAGTCTATAAATAATTAAATGATAATTGATATTAATCATACCTCGAATGAGTTTACTCTCTAAAAGATTTATTAAATAATATTCCTCAAGTAGTTTCTGTTTACATAATTAATAAAATTATCCGAATCAACTATTTATTATTCGAATCAATAAAATATAGTTGAGGGAATATGCTCGTTGGGAAATCGTTTTAAAAGTTCGAGGTGTTTTAATGTTTCGTAAATGAACGATGAGTCCCTTTAAAACGTACTATTATGGACTTATATCCACCCTATAATATCTCCGGAATGATTCCCGGGTTTAATCTTAAATCCCGACCGACTCTCGGTCTTATATAATACGTCACGCCTTAAAGCGAAATAACATTTCACGATATATACTTATTGTACAACATCGCTATATTATGCGAAAATTCAACAACTACGTATCATGACAAACATGGTATTTAAGCGATGATAGTAAAATAATAATTTCACAACACAACGGTAAAAATGGAGTTGGGTTTGTAAACTTGCCTGGGTATCTCGAGGTGGAGGATGCTCTAGGTTCCGCTCGGAAATCTATAACCAAAAATATATTTCATTTCGTTAGGTTCCGTCCTAACTTACGGTAACTCGCACTCATGTGCTACTCATTATACACCCTCTCAACTCATACTACCCTTAACATTTCTTTTATGTCATAATCACTTTATGGTCACTTCATTTTCCTAAGTATCTTGAGTTCATTCTCATTATCGTTGTCGGCTCCGCTTAAAGATTCTTACGGTTTCTACTCGCGCGGTCTCGGCTCCGACATTTTTATAAAATTGAGAAATTATTATTTTCACTTGAAATTTTTATGTTAGTTAGGAAACTCAATATGTTACTCTCTGTAAAAATTTCATGATTTATGAATACTATTAAGTCTATCCTTTATATTTTCAAAGTTCATAATTCGTAGCAGTTTTTGTCGTGTAAATCACTTTTACTAAAACGACCATAACTTTTGATCCGTAAATCGAAATCAAGCGATTCAAGCGCCTAAACGATCCTTATAACATTGTATATATTCTAAACAAAGGTTATTTTTCAAGAATCTACAGTTTACAACTTCGGGACTTTCTGCAGAAACTTAAAGTTACGGTTTCTTGGTTTTAACGAAGTTACGTTTACGATCGGGGTTTCGTTTACATCTTAACTATCAACACAACCGCCAACAATCATCATATCATCATTAACACACAAACTCCTCTCAAGAACATCATGTTCTTGAGGCAACAACAACCAACCTTAAGTCTACTTAACTTAATCATCAAGATTTCATCAATAACACTTAGTAAGCTAGGTTTACTAACACCCACTAAATAGATCTTAAACATGAACCTTAAATAAAGTTAGGCCAAAGATTTTTACCTTTCTTGAAATCTTGAGATGTGTTCTTGAGGATGGTGTAGGCTTGGAAGTGCTTGGTAAGATTTTTAGAACCTAAAACCACCATTAAAATCAAGAAACCAAAGAGAGGTTACTATTCACACTATTCACTAGTGAGTTTCTTGAATTTTTTCCACCCATCAAACCTTGATAAAAAGAGATGAAAGATTTTTCTTACCTTAGTTTAGTTTCTAGGAGGCTTGGGAATTAATTGTGTGATTTTACAAGAACTAGAACTTGGAGTTTTGAATTCCAATTCCCCTTTTTTCTTCAAAATAGCCGAATGGGAGCTTTGTGGGGGGGGGGTATTTATAGCACTTGGTTGCTTCTCTTGGATGATTTCTAGGTTGCTTCTTGGAAGGTGACTTGATATCTTTGCAACTTGATCTTTATTCTCCCTAAGATAGCATTAGGTTTATTCCTTGTTTCCAAATCCATGGACATATCTTTGTAGCTTGCTAGCTTACAAGCTAAACTACAAGGTTAGCTCCTTAGCACACTATTTGCTAGCTAGCTTGGTCATCCTAGGGTTAGCTCACTATTTGATAAAGTAACCATGGTTACTTCCTTACCATGGTTTAGTTAGTGCATTACGTTTAATTAATCGTTTACGCGTTCGCTCGGTTACTTAAACGTTCTCCGTAATACTTACCCGTAAGTGGTTCGCAATGAAATTCCTTTCGTATTTATTCCTTATATTTTTATTTATCCTACTTGAATATAAATTCGTAGGATTTTAATCTCGTAATTATATTGTGATTCCCGTAATCCTCGATAAGTCGTAAATACGGTCATTTTTCAAAGTTCGTTTTCTTCGAAAACTAATAGCGTTTACATATACTCATTTGGTACGTATAATCGTAATATCAATTCCGAAACTCATTTTCTCATGCACTATATAGTGTGGGCTCAAAAGTTTTTCCCGTCTGTCAGGGTTACTATTCATTAAACGTTTTACAAGGTCTAAAAAATTCGAGTTATTACAATCTGGATTTGGCTATCCTAGCCTCTATCTCCCCCTTAGTCTTGTTGGCAGGCATGAGGAGGGGAGTAGAAATTTCAGGCCTTATCTATCTGGAAGTGATGGTAGAGGAATGTTGAGCTTGCCCATGATGGGTCCCAAAGCAATAGAGTTTTGCATTTGAAGGTGCTTATGAGTGTCCACCAGGATCTTTATATTAGTCTTTTGGATTTTGACTAAAGAAGTCAAAGCTTGAACTTGAGTGTTGAGAGATTGTAATATATAAGTGATGATGTCAAAGATCACTGGAGATAAAAATATCATTAGTGTCCCTGATCAAAGTATGAAGCAAGCCAAATGGACATCTGATCTAAAGCGGAGATTGATGAATTGTTATTTTTGGTAATCAGCTAAGCTTGGGGCCAACCCTAAGTAAGTTGTGCTGTTATCTTAGTCTGTATTTTGTATTTGTAACACTTAAAGTCTGTAAAAATATAAAGTAGTAGATTGGAGTCTTTTTCCTAAAACAATATCAAGCCTAAGGATTCTATCTGGAAGAAGATCAAGAAGATCATGCCTCAGAAGAATTTTGAAGAAGCTTGGAGTTGAATAAATCTGTTTGGAGAAAAATACTCTAAGTTAAGATCTCTACAAGTCACATATTTAATGTTATAGAGAAGTCATTCGAGAACTCCAGAATGGCTTATCGAGAAGTCAGGAAAGCTACTAGAGAACTCAGAAAGATATCGAAAGACCAAATTGAAGACATGAATATTGGAGATATCGACAAGTCATTTCTTCACTAGAGAACTCAGAGTTATCGATAAGTCTATATTCATTAGAGAACTATGAGTTATCGATAAGTCCAAGTCTACTTGAGAACTCAGAGATATCGATAAGTCAAAATTCACTAGAGAACTCAGAGACATCGACAAGTTAAATTTTGACTAGAGAACCCTGAGATATCGACAAGTTAAAGTTGACTAGAGAACTCTGAGATATCGACAAGTCAAGAAGCTACTTGAGAACTAAGAGTTATTGATAAGTCAAAGTGAAGATGTGAAGACTAGAGATCTCGACAAGCCAAAATTCTCTTATAGAGAACTGAAGACCTCTACAAGCCAAACTAAATATAGAGTACTAGAGATCTCGATAAGCCAATATACTTATCGAGATGTCAAGTGTTCTATAGACCTAAATTGGAGATCTCGATGTACAATCTCAAAGTAAAAAGTTGCAGATCAGTTCAATATCCAAGATAAATAATCAACAAACAATCCAACAGCTGGATTGACAAGTCTACAAAAAGCAGCTTGAAGAATATGCAAGATCAATGGTAAAGATTAACTGACAGAGGAAGATTAAAATAAACACGGGATGCCAACGATATGCTAAGCCAGAAATGGAAGATCTAATTTTCTATAAATAGAAATGACAAGTGACAGTTTAGAGAAGCTAAGAGCATGTCTTATTACACACTGTGTAAACCAGCAGTTAACTGAGTTATAAAGTTAAAACTGGCCCTTAGTCAGTTGTAACAATTTAGATCAAATTTCTTGTAACACTCTCAAGGAGAAGCTAAGCACTTTATCAACAAAGAGCCTAGAAATTTCGTAGTAAAATAGTCTTAATTTTAATATAAAATTAAGTGAGTTTTGAAGACCTGTGTTCTTTATTTTTTCTGCAAGCTTAAATTCTGCATGAACACATTTCACTACAAGAATTAATTTACTTTGTTCAACTATAAACATACAAGAAAAGCTCAAAAACTGTAAAACACATTCACCCCTCTCTGTGTGTTATTCATTTCCTAACAAGTGGTATCAGAGCAAAATCTGAAAGTAAACAGATTCAAAATCTTGGAAGAATGAATACACAGAAAATCAGTAGCATCAAAATTCCTACCTTTGACAAAGCTAACTACACACTTTGGAAAAATAAAATGATGATGTTTATCAGGATGGCCAATCCACTCTACATTCAGATCCTCAAGGATGGACCCTTCATCCCTATAGTTAGAATTGAGGAGTCTATAGATGAAAACAGGATTATCCCGGCTCTTTATACTCCAAAAGATCCTGTTGAGTATATTGATCCTGAAAAAGAGAAAGTTTCCCTGGATAGCAACTTGTAATTAATTTTGATTGGGTCACTTGACAATGTAATGTACAACAACATTGTCAACTGTGACGCTGCCAAGCAAATATGGGAAAAGATTGAGATACTCTGTGAGGTAAGTGAGGAAGTTAGATCAAATCAAAGAAGGATACTGATTTCACAGTATGAGGGTTTCATGGCTAAGCCAAAGGAAAGCATTACTGATGTGTTTGAAAGATTTAATAAGCTGATAAATGACTTGCAACTTCATGACAAATACTATGAAGCTGAAGAAGTGAATCTAAAGTTCTTGCTTACTCTTCCTGATCATTTGGAACAGAAAATCTCAGCAATCAGGGAAGGGAGAGACTTGAGCAGAATAACACTGGAAGTTCTATATGGAATTCTCAAAATATATGAACTATAGATGATTTAAAGACAATCATTAAGATCTAGTCAAGGACATGTTGTGGATGGCTCAAGTGCTTTAATTGTAAATGAAGGTCAAACATCCAATGATAAACCAAGATCTCAAACTCCAGTTGCCTCAACAAGTGAGCAAAAAACAAATAATTCACAGGAACAAGTCATTCTGGAATTGGAAAAAGATGAGTTCTATACTCTTGAAGAACTGGATGAGCTAGATCAGTCAATGGCCTATTTGGCTAGGAAATTCTCTAATATTAGAGTAAAGAAGCCAAGATACTTCAAGAATAAAGGACAGTCTTTCAACAAAGACAGCAGCTGTAAGGAAAAAGGGAAGTACAATTCTGATAACAAAGACAGCAGCTGGATCTATTGACAGATCTAAGATAAGGTGCTTCAATTATTATGAACTAGGCCACTTTGCTACAGAATGCAGGAAACCCAAGAAGGCAACGAAAGATAAAGCTTATCTTGAACTTGAAGCAAAGTATGAAGCTCTTCTGAAGAAATAACAAAGCAAAGCTTATATTGCAGAAGGTAACAGTTGGGATGACTATGAAAATGATGAAGATGAAGAACTTTGAAACTATACACTCATGGCCTTGGAGCAAGGAGAATCATCCTCATCTAAATCACAGGTACCAACTCTTACCACCACTGATTTAAATGTGAATCAATATAAGGAAACTGTTGAGAAGATGAGCACAGAAATGTTTTACATCCACACAAGCATGGTTGCTGCTAATTAAAAAGTTAGCAGATTAACAAAGTTGAATGAGAAGCTTGAGAATGAAAAACAAGGAATTAAATTGTTGATAGTAGAGCTTAACGCCCTGAAACAAGAAAATGGTTATCTGAAGAACAAGCTCAAGTGTGTAAATGAGATTGAGGCTGTGCTAAGGGAAAAACTGGAGAAAAATGAAGTAAAGTTGAAGTCCTTCAAGAATGTATCTGAATTAGTTGGTCAGTACCATGAGAAAAACAAACCATGTGCAAACATTACTATTGGTCTTGATTATGATGCCTTGAACAGCAAAAAGAAAAACATAAGGGACAAAGGAAAAGCAACAGAGAATGAAAATGTTCTAGTAATGCTGAAAAAGGTTGGGTCACCTGTGTTCAAGGCTTGTAAAGTAAACTTCAGTGAAGAAGAATTGATCATCAAGCAAGAAATTGCATATGAGGATAATGAAAAGAAAAATGCAAATTCAACTCAATCTTCCATGGCTGAAGAAAATCTCATGGACAATCAAAGCACCAAGACCCCTGTCAAAGAAATAAAGATTGAAGATGCAAGAAGGAAGAAGAAAAATAGAAATGGGAGAATAGGGGTAAAAAAAGCAATGATCTGGCTTATGTTGCAAATGCTCCTGGAAAGAAGTGTGGAAAATGTAGCTCTACAAATCATCTAACTCACCTTTGTAAAAAGGTTGTTAGTAAGCCAACTGAAGGAGCTTGCAAATACAATGAAGCATATTTAAATGATCCGTACTCATTCTGTGATAACTTTGACTACATCCCTTGCAACTTGAAAGTGATGAAGAGTTGTCACAAACTGAGAGTAGACCTTAAAGAAACAAAAATTGTGTCTATATCAGAAAGGGAAAATGCACAACAATCATTGAACTCTATTTTATCTGAAACAACTCACGCTACTTCTGCTAAATTAGTTAACAAGAAGAAAGTACCCAACACTGCTTGGTCACTAAATATACCTGAATTTCATTGTGTGCAGGGCAAAGTGAAGAAAGTCATATGGATCATTGACAGTGGATGTTCCAGACATATGACAGGTGATAAGGCCCTGCTATCACAGTTTGAGGAGAAATTTGGCCCATTGGTGACATTTGGAGACAACAACGAAGGATTCACAATGGGATATGGCAAGATTGTTTCTGAAAATGTTGTCATTGATGATATAGCACTAGTAGCTGGTCTTGAAGTGAATCTTTTTAGTGTTAGCCAATTTATAGACAGAGGCTTTGAAGTTTTATTTAACAAAGAAGAATGCACTTTTATCAACAAAAGAACTGGTGAAGTTGCTCTGAAAGGAGCAAGGAAAGGAAGCTTGTTTGTTGCAGACTTGGACTCAATAAATAAGGATGGTATTTGCTGCTTCTACACCAAGGCATTAGAAGAACAAAGCAAGCTATGACATAAGAAGATGTCTCACTTGAATTTCAAGGCAATTAACACCTTAGTCAAAAAGGATTTAGTAAGAGACATGCCCAAACTGGAATTTGCTCAAGTTGAAGTTTGTGAAGCTTATCAGAAAGGAAAAATGAAAAGATCTAGTCACAAGTCAAAAACTGTGAATTCTATAAGTGCACCCTTACAACTTATTCACATGGACTTGTTTGGGCCAGTGAATGTCTTATCAATTTCAAAGGAACAAATATGCACTTGTGATGGTGGATGATTCCTCAAGATACACTTGGGTAGAGTTCATGTACTCTAAAGATGAAACTCCACACATCATAATTGAGCATATCAAGAAGATAGAAAAACAGGTTGAAGATTACAATTGTGTGAAAAGATTGAGAAGTGACAATGGAACAGAATTCATAAATGCTACATTAAGTGAATTCTACAAAGGCAAAGGCATTGTTCAAGAATTCTCAGCTGCCAGGACACCTCAACAAAATGGAGTAGTTGAGAGAAAGAATAAAACATTGGTTGAAGCTGCCAGGCTTGTTACGACCGGCATTTTATGTAATATTATTTGTGAATTTGGTATAATATTAAGTCAAATGAAAATATATTCAATGATTGTACGTTTGTGTGAGTGAAAATTTCTGCATTATAAATTTGCTTTGGGTAGTATATGATTTTTCAAAGCAAGAGTTTATTTAATTTCTTTATTTTTGATTTATAAGGAATATTCTAAGCTTTGGAAAAATCTTCTTTTAAAAGGCATTTTGTTCACAAATTTTGAAAATGATTTTATAAAGTCTCTAAAAATACAAGTTAATTTATGGTATAAATTTTATAATTTTTGAACTTGTATTTTATTTTATAAAAATAAATCATTATAAATTTTAGTTGTCATATTTATCAAATTACATGAATAACCTTGCATGCAAACTCTCTTCTATTTAATCAAAGGGCAAAGAAGACATTCTCAACCCCACTAACTCACATTTTGCTAACCAATTTACCCCTTTACCCTTGCATGCAAATCTACCTAACTATATTGGAGGGTTATTCTTGTAAAATCTCAAACCCACTCACATTATAGTCAAATCAATGCATAAAAACAAGTCCAAGAAGTGATCATCACCTCACTTCACCCCACCACTTCACTCTCTTCTCCCTCCCTCCTCCCTCACCTCTCGGTTTTTCCCCTCCCCTCTCGGCAACCACCAAAACCGAGCCCCATCCCCTTCTTTCTTCAACTCTCACTCAAACAATCATCTTATATCCAAGTAATTTTACTCCCTATATGTTATTCTTATATATATTTCAAAAGTTTAGAGTGAAAAACCTATGTTTTGACCTTGCATGGTGATGTTTTTGTTAAACTCAAAGTGAACCTCCTTGATTCTTGTGAATCTAAGGCTTTCACCATGAGATATAGTATCATAGGGTCAAGAATGGCTAGACATAAGAGTGTTACACTTATGAAATGTTGTTCTTACCCTAATCCATTCGGCCATGACTTGATAGGAGCCGAATGGATGGTGTTTTGTTGCCTTGTTACATTTTTGTGTATTTTGTGATGATAACGTGAATTTTATAGTAAAAGCTTGATAAAATCCTTTTGCATGCTAGTTGATCATTTAGTTGTAATCCATGTTAGGCTTGCATGTTGAATTATGATAAAAATTTATTTGGAAATCATGTTGCTTTGGCTTGAAAGATCCGAAAGCATGCATGTAAATCACTTTTGATTTTTTTTGGAAGTTTTGATCATTTAGATTCATGTTGTTAGTGAGCCTTAATTTCAGTAGGAATAATGTATTAATATTGATTTATACTTCTTATTGCATGGTAATAATTCGTGGTTATCTATTATAAAAAAATATATATATCTTGTTGCTTCAAGAGCATAAAGGTTTGTGATTTGTAAAGAGTAGTCTCTTTTGTTTTGCCATAGTTGCACCTTAGGTAAGGATGATCTCACCAAGGTTATTTTGAGAAAAAGGGAGTTAGTTCAGTTGAATACCATGTATAAGTCTTTGTTTAAGTTTTGAGTTGTTGTTAGATAGGTTTGTCAAGTCAAAGCCTTGGAAAATGAGAGTTATAGTTTCTGCAGAAAAATCAGTTTAGTACCCTGAGGTTTAGAGTGAGTTTTGACCATGTCATTGATGTGCACTTTGAGGCCCAAGCTACCAGAAGTCAGTATGGGGAGTATATAATAGGTTTTAGGAGTTGGTTGGAGGTTTGCATGTCATTTGGTTAGGTGCACAAGTAGAATAACAAAATCTGTCCAGCAGGGGACAGTTTTGTTGCAACTTAGAAATAGGGAGATTTGGCCATGTCATGGGTAGGCCCTCATTAGGCCCAATTGGGACTTAGTTAGAGGGTATGTCAGAGAAGTTTTTCCAACCATAGTTCATAGGATATGAGCTAGAACCATGTGTCACAAGTTAATTCAAGTCAGGGCATTTTCTGCCCAGAAAAACAGGGGAACCTTGGACTTTTAGCTTAGGCCCAAGAAGGCCCAAGGCAGGCCTTTGAGCCACATCAAGCTTGTGAGATGCCCTTAGGTCAGGAGAGTCTTGTGTAAAAATTTTGAAGAAAAACTTGTAGTTTAAGAGTGTCTAATGCACTCAAGAAACCTTAGTTACCATTCTGAAATTTGCACCAGTGAGCACTTTCACTTATCACATAGCTTTAGAACACTTAGAAGTGAGTATTAGGTCGACCACCATAGTTGTAAGATAGTATAAGGTCAGTAGAGCAAAAGGCACAAGTGAGGGTCAATAGGTTTTGGATAATTTAGGAAAGGCACATTGAGTTAGGAAGCCCAAATCTGAAGACTTTGTTTAGTTAGTGACCAAGTGACTTAAGTGGTGAGTCGAGATCATCCAAGCCTAGTGTGGCATTATGGTGTATATGATGTTATTTGGTATTAATATACGATATGTGATTATGTGGCTACGTGTGTACATTTGAAAATATAATGGTGGATATGAATTAAGTGCGTATAGGCCTAAGTGCCATCCATGTTTAATTTCGGGTTGTAAATAGGTTAAGATGGTAAGAATATATTATAATGAGGATTATTATTATTTATGTAGGATCTCGAGACGAGGGAAAACTTGCCATAAAAGTCGAGTGAAGCTCCAGTTGTTGCTCCTACCAGTCAGACCAGACCAGTCTATCTCAAGGCAAGTGATTTAACTTGACCTTCGTATTTACTGTAAACAGTTCATATATATATCGATGCAATTATCCTGAGTCATTTTGATATATTTAAATCAAGCGTATCTTTTGTTTATCTTTGAGTTACATAGAGATGCCATGAACCCTCGAGTACGTATTGCAAGTAGTTCAAAAGTCTTTCATGATAGTTTAATGCCATGATAAAATGAAGAGTTGATATATTTCTTGATTGATCCTCTTGATTAACATGTTGATGTCTCCTATGCATTGATATCTCATCCTGATACTTGAACCCCTATAGAACCTTACTTTGAATTCTGATAGTCAGATACTTCCCAGCTTGATTCCTCATTAATTGATACCCTCTTTCTTATCCTAAAGCTTGAAAATTCTGATATACCCTGAGCTAAAAAAAAAAATCATTCTTCATACCTTAACACCCTTAATATTCATGAAGCTTACATTCTTAATGATCCAGCACTTGAACCTTGATGAGAAACCATTACTTTGAGCCCAAATTGGCATTACCCTTCATATTATCCACTAGCCTCACTAAATCCTCTTGTCCAATCTTTGATATATGAAAACCATTCAATTACTTGAATATAGAATAGTTTTGTGAATCATGGCTCTGATATTCAGTACCTTGTTTCCCGTGTTTCGAGTTGATCTATAATTCCTTAATAAAAATATTTACTGTTAAAAGAGATTTTGTTACAATTCGGCATCAGCTTTTGAAATAAATAAAATGTGGATTTTCAGTCCCAAAGGGGGATAAATGTTTTCTTGAATGGTGGATCTGGACTGAGACGTGAGTCCTTTCCACACTTATATTAGGCTTAAAAGTTGCCTAGGGATTCCCAATAATGTTTTAGAACCCAGCGAGGTTCGGGATTACTTCGCGGCTGATCACCGGCTGTAATCCGTAGCATCATAAAAATAATTTTGATTAAGAATGATTTTAAAATTTGTTTTGATGCAAGCAAAATGATGCCAACTCACATAAGTTTTATCTCTCGTTATCATTGATTATGTCTTTCCATTGTCATTCCTAAAGGTATATCTCGATTTATGTTTTGCGTTGTATTGTTAGCACTTGTTGAGCTTTTGGCTCACTTCTTGCTTTACCCTGATATTACAGCTAACAGCTATGGTTAGATTCAAGCAGACTGCCCGTAAGACCTGTGATGCTGATGCTTATGTTCGAGCTCAGGTAGAATAAGTAATAATAGCTGTGAGGATTCGGTATTTGTAATCAGATGTAATAGCTGGTAGTGATGGGCTGTTCCAAACCCTAAACTGTAAGATCTTGGATTGGTTGTGTATCCTTCATCAAAATAATGTAATAACTATATTTATTTCGCTATTTAAGTTGGGGGTGTGACATGTTTTGGTATCAGAGCTACGGTTTAGAGTCCCTGGATAACCCAAATAGGTTATAGGATTTGTGTGTAGGTTATAGATATTATGCGAGAGAGTAGGTTAAGTAAATTATTATTAATACTCCTCTTATTGGTTGTCAGCAAAGGGCGCATTCCTCGTTATCCTCTGGGTCGGACGACACTATTGCTTTCTCCGTGTATACTGAGTTGAGGCGCGAGTTCGACATGCTTTAGGGCAAGTACGACCGACTGATAGACCGACTGAAGAACGTGTATCCGGACAGCTGAAACTACGAAGGGAAGCCCAAGGAGCAGATGACTGCGAGACTTGAGACCTTGGTTCAGTACGTCAACACTAAGCTTGAGGAGATGCCAGCGCACCGGGACCGTACCAGCCAGTATGTCATTCAGATGGTGGCGGATGAGCTCCAGAGCATTGTGAAGACGCTTCGAGAGGAAAAGACTACCAAGCCCCGTTCAGATGGAGTGGAGCCTTAGTTCTTTCCATTTACCTTTCATGTTGTTGTACTATCAGACTCTATGGAATCCCCAGTTATTTCCGTCTTTCCTTTAAATAAGCCTGTTATTCCTAGAATCAGACTATGTCCCAATCCTATGTACTGTGACCTTTAAAATTTCAATAATTATGTGCTATTGTTCCATTTGCTCTCAACTGTTATTTTATGTTTTTATCATCATATCTGCTTAATTTGGAAACTTGACCCCATATGTAAATGAGAATGCCATGCGATACCCTCGAATCATTTTATCATTCATATATGTTATGACACAACTCTTATTTCAGGATCATGCCTCCCAAAAAGAAGAACCCAACAACCACCACAGACCCAAATATTCTTCGACTACTGGAAACCTTGCAACAGCAAACCAATGCTATAGCTCAACAACAACTAACTCTTCAACAACGAATTGAAAACCAAGATAACCGTGAGCCACACCAACCACCTGAACCCCCAGTACCACCTAGACAAATTGTCACTTTCAAAGCTTTTCAGAATGTGAATCCACCTGTATTTCATGATACCACTGATCCAGTGATAGCAAACACATGGATCAAGGAGATGGAAAGGGCTTTTGAGTTGGTACAGTTAGGAGACGATCAGAAGACGCCGTATGCCACTTACTTCTTGAAGGGGGAAGTCATCTATTGGTGGGAATCAGTAAAAGCTATGGAAGTCACTCAGCAGGTTTCTTGGGAGAGATTTAAAAAGTTATTTCTGGACAAGTATTACCCTAAGTACATGCAGAATCAGATGGAGCTAAAATTTCTTGAGTTGAAGCAAGGGAACATGACTGTATTGGAGTATGAGAAGAAGTTCACTGAGTTGTCAAGGTTTGTGACAAAGTATACCAGCACTGAGGAGGAAAAAGCAAAGAAATTTCAGCAAGGATTGGAGCCTTGGATCAGAGATAGGGTGGCTATGTTTGAGCTTGAAACTTATGCGGGAGTAGTACAGAAAGCTGCTCTGATTGAGAATAATGGGATGCAGTCAAGGAAAGAGAGGGATAACAAGAAGAGGAAGGTTCCATTTTATGGAGAAAAGTCTGAAGCTGGAAGTTCGCAAGATCGGAATGTAAAGAGGATTGGTTTCCAGAAGGGCGGAAATTTTCAAAGGAAGGGAAATTGGGGCAAAAAGCAAGAATCAAAAGGGAACAATTAGGCAAGCCAAGGGCAAGTTGGAGAAAACAGGTTCCAGAGGCCAGAATGCAAGCACTGTGGAAGAAGGCACCCCGGAGTATGCAATAAGCTGAGTATGACCTGTTATAGGTGTAATCAGAAGGGACATTTGGCAAACGAGTGCAAGATGCCGAAGCCAGGAGTTACGTGTTACAAGTGTGGGAAGATTGGACACATGGCTAGGGAGTGTAAGGCAACAGGACCAGTCAGAGCTCTAATGAACGTGGCAAGTACCAGTGCAAGCGTACCAGCTGAGGTATTGGCATTACCTCCACCACCCGCACCAACCCCGCAAGCAACAGCAAGGACATTTGATCTAAAGATGAAAGATGCTGTTCAGAATTCTGAGGTGATAGCAGGTACACTTTTACTCAATAATGTCAAAGCTAAAGTATTGATTGATTCGGGAGCAACAAGATCTTTCATATCAGAATCTTTTGTTGATAAGCTCCAATGTGATAAAACGGTTATGAGTGAGGTAGTAAATGTGGTAATTGCGAACCAAGAGAAGATTCCTGTGAATCAATTTTGTCCAAAATGTGAGATTGATATTTCGGGATATAAGTTCTCAGCCGACTTGATACTCTTCAAGCTGGGAGAGTTTGATATAATTTTAGGAATGGATTGGTTAGGAGAGAATAGCGCTCAGATAAATTGTAAGACCAATAGAGTGTATGTAAAGACGAAGAGTGGAGAGAAGGTAGTATTTAAGGGGCAGAGGCAAAAGCAACTATTTCTTACAATTATTCAGGCTAAGAAGTTACTTAGAAAAGGTTGTGAGTCGTTCCTAGCATATGTAGTGGATTCAGAGAGAGGCAGCCCCAGCATGGAAGATATTCCTGTAGTTAATGAGTTCCCCGATGTGTTTCCCGACGAACTACCAGGCTTACCACCAGATCGACAAATTGAGTTCGAGATCAACCTTGCTCCAGGCACGGAACCAGTTTCAAAGGCTCCGTATAGGATGGCACCAGCAGAAATGAAAGAGTTGGCGAGCCAGCTACAAGAATTATTGGATAAGGGAGTGATACGACCAAGTACGTCGCCATGGGGAGCACCTGTTCTCTTTGTGAAGAAGAAAGATGGGAGTATGCGTCTATGCATAGATTACCGGGAGTTGAATAAAGTAACGATCAAGAACCGCTACCCGCTACCAAGGATAGATGACCTTTTTGATCAGTTAAAGGGAGCAAAATGCTTTTCGAAGATTGATTTGAGATCGGGATACCATCAATTAAAGATCAAGGAAGAAGATATTCCCAAGACCGTATTTAGGACCAGATATGGGCATTATGAATTCCTAGTAATGCCGTTTGGATTGACCAACGCTCTGGCCGCATTTATGGATCTGATGAATTGAGTATTTAAGAAGTATTTGGATAAATTTGTCATGGTATTTATTGATGACATCCTTATTTATTCTAAGACGGAAGAAGAACATAAGCAGCACCTCTGGATAGCATTGGAGATACTCCGACAAGAGAAGTTGTATGCCAAGTTTACCAAATGTGAGTTTTGGTTAAAGGAAGTTCAATTTTTGGGGCATGTTATTGGAAATGAGGGAGTTAAAGTGGATCCGGCGAAGATTGAGGCAGTTATGAGTTGGGAGAGGCCAAAGACTCCTACGGAAGTGCGAAGTTTTCTAGGATTGGCCGGATACTATAGAAGATTCGTCAAGGATTTCTCGAAGATCGCCACGCCATTGACCAAGTTAACCAGAAAGAATCAAAAGTTTGAATGGAGTGCAGAATGTGAAAATAGCTTTCAAGAGTTAAAACAGAAGTTGGTAACAGCTCCGGTGTTGGTACTTCCAGATGATCAAGGGAATTTTGTAATATTCAGCGACGCTTCACATAAGGGTTTGGGTTGTGTGTTGATGCAACACAGTAAGGTAATAGCATATGCGTCAAGACAATTGAAGCCGCACGAGTTAAAGTATCCGACGCATGACTTGGAACTAGCCGCCATAGTGTTCGCACTCAAGATTTGGAGACACTATCTCTATGGAGAGAAGTGTGAAATCTACACGGATCACAAGAGTTTAAAGTACATTTTTACTCAGAAAGAGCTCAATATGAGGCAGAGGAGATGGCTGGAATTGATCAAGGACTATGACTGTTCGATAAATTACCATCTTGGAAAGGCGAACGTAGTGGCCGATGCGCTGAGTCGGAAGGAGAGATTGAATATGATGATAACATCAAAAGAGTTATCTGAAGAAATCGGAAAATTGGAATTGGAACTTTGTGCTTATGGGAAAGTCAAAGAAGTTTGTCGTGCAATGACCTTTCAGCCAACACTAATGGAAAAGATAAAGAAGTGTCAAGAGGAAGTAATGGAAAAAGAGAAAAATCAGTTATCTGGAGAAGAGATTAATACTAAAAGGGATGAGCAAGGAATACTAAGGTTTTCATCCAGAATATGGATTCCTCATGTACCTGAATTAAAGAATAAGATCCTCCGTGAAGCCCACCATTCGAAATTTTCAATCCACCCGGGAAGCACCAAGATGTATCAAGACTTAAAGAAGAACTTTTGGTGGCCAAATATGAAGCGAGACGTGGCAGAATGGGTTGCGAAGTGCTATACTTGTCAGAAAGTAAAGGCAGAACATCAACGACCAAGCAGATTAATTCAGCCCCTGAAGATTCCAGAATGGAAATGGGAAAATATCGCTATGGACTTTATAGTAGGACTACCGAGAACAAAATCCGGACATGACGCAATATGGGTTATAATTGATCGTCTTACGAAGTCGGCGCATTTCCTTCCAATAAATGAGAAGTCGTCATTGGACAAGTTGGTTCATCTGTATGTGCACGAAATCGTATTAAGGCATGGAGTACCCGTATCAATAGTTTCAGACAGAGATCCCCGATTTAACTCGAGATTCTGGAAGCAATTCCAGGAATGTCTTGGCACGAAGTTGAATATGAGCACGGCGTATCACCCGCAGACTGATGGTCAGAGCGAAAGGATGATTCAAACAATCGAAGACATGTTGCGCAGTTGTGCAATCGATTTTGCAGGAAGTTGGGATGACCACCTGCCATTGATTGAATTCTCATATAACAACAGCTATCATTCCAGTATCGGCATGCCACCATATGAAGCTTTGTACGGGCGAAAATGTAGATCACCAACAAGTTGGGATGAAGTAGGAGAAGGAAGAATTCTCGGCTCAGAATTGGTACAACAGTTGCATAACTCAGTCAAGTTAATTCAGAAAAGGTTTCTTGCTGCTCAAGATAGACAGAGGAAGTATGCGGATCCAGCGCGTAAGGATGTTCAATTCCAAATTGGCGAAGCTGTGTTGCTAAAGGTGTCACCTAGGAAAGGGTTGATGAGATATGGCAAGAAAGGAAAGTTAGCACCTAGATACATAGGTCCTTTTGAGATTTTGAGTCAAGTAGGAAAGGTGGCCTACGAGTTGGCCTTACCACCCCAGTATCGGTATGTGCATAATGTGTTCCATGTGTCGTTACTTAAGAAATATAATCCTGACACTAGCCATGTGATAGAATATGAACCCGTAGAAATTCAGGCAGACCTGTCATTTGTGGAGCAACCGGTTAAAATACTCGACTGGCAAGTAAAGAGTCTTAGAAATAAGTCAGTAAAGTTAGTAAAAGTACTTTGGAGGAACCCTAAGGTCGAAGAGTCGACTTGGGAGTTAGAGTCTGATATGCGTTCCCGGTATCCTCATCTGTTCTCTTAGATTCTGGGGACAGAATCCCTTAAGGGGGAGAGGATGTTACGACCGGCATTTTATGTAATATTATTTGTGAATTTGGTATAATATTAAGTCAAATGAAAATATATTCAATGATTGTACGTTTGTGTGAGTGAAAATTTCTGCATTATAAATTTGCTTTGGGTAGTATATGATTTTTCAAAGCAAGAGTTTATTTAATTTCTTTATTTTTGATTTATAAGGAATATTCTAAGCTTTGGAAAAATCTTCTTTTAAAAGGCATTTTGTTCACAAATTTTGAAAATGATTTTATAAAGTCTCTAAAAATACAAGTTAATTTATGGTATAAATTTTATAATTTTTGAACTTGTATTTTATTTTATAAAAATAAATCATTATAAATTTTAGTTGTCATATTTATCAAATTACATGAATAACCTTGCATGCAAACTCTCTTCTATTTAATCAAAGGGCAAAGAAGACATTCTCAACCCCACTAACTCACATTTTGCTAACCAATTTACCCCTTTACCCTTGCATACAAATCTACCTAACTATATTGGAGGGTTATTCTTGTAAAATCTCAAACCCACTCACATTATAGTCAAATCAATGCATAAAAACAAGTCCAAGAAGTGATCATCACCTCACTTCACCCCACCACTTCACTCTCTTCTCCCTCCCTCCTCCCTCACCTCTCGGTTTTTCCCCTCCCCTCTCGGCAACCACCAAAACCGAGCCCCATCCCCTTCTTTCTTCAACTCTCACTCAAACAATCATCTTATATCCAAGTAATTTTACTCCCTATATGTTATTCTTATATATATTTCAAAAGTTTAGAGTGAAAAACCTATGTTTTGACCTTGCATGGTGATGTTTTTGTTAAACTCAAAGTGAACCTCCTTGATTCTTGTGAATCTAAGGCTTTCACCATGAGATATAGTATCATAGGGTCAAGAATGGCTAGACATAAGAGTGTTACACTTATGAAATGTTGTTCTTACCCTAATCCATTCGGCCATGACTTGATAGGAGCCGAATGGATGGTGTTTTATTGCCTTGTTACATTTTTGTGTATTTTGTGATGATAACGTGAATTTTATAGTAAAAGCTTGATAAAATCCTTTTGCATGCTATTTGATCATTTAGTTGTAATCCATGTTAGGCTTGCATGTTGAATTATGATAAAAATTTATTTGGAAATCATGTTGATTTGGCTTGAAAGATCCGAAAGCATGCATGCATGTAAATCACTTTTGATTTTTTTGGAAGTTTTGATCATTTAGATTCATGTTGTTAATGAGCCTTAATTTCAGTAGGAATAATGTATTAATATTGATTTATACTTCTTATTGCATGGTAATAATTCGTGGTTATCTATTATAAAAAAAAATATATATCTTGTTGCTTCAAGAGCATAAAGGTTTGTGATTTGTAAAGAGTAGTCTCTTTTGTTTTGCCATAGTTGCACCTTAGGTAAGGATGATCTCACCAAGGTTATTTTGAGAAAAAGGGAGTTAGTTCAGTTGAATACCATGTATAAGTCTTTGTTTAAGTTTTGAGTTGTTGTTAGATAGGTTTGTCAAGTCAAAGCCTTGGAAAATGAGAGTTATAGTTTCTGCAGAAAAATCAGTTTAGTACCCTGAGGTTTAGAGTGAGTTTTGACCATGTCATTGATGTGCACTTTGAGGCCCAAGCTACCAGAAGTCAGTATGGGGAGTATATAATAGGTTTTAGGAGTTGGTTGGAGGTTTGCATGTCATTTGGTTAGGTGCACAAGTAGAATAACAAAATCTGTCCAGCAGGGGACAGTTTTGTTGCAACTTAGAAATAGGGAGATTTGGCCATGTCATGGGTAGGCCCTCATTAGGCCCAATTGGGCCTTAGTTAGAGGGTATGTCAGAGAAGTTTTTACAACCATAGTTCATAGGATATGAGCTAGAACCATGTGTCACAAGTTAATTCAAGTCAGGGCATTTTCTGCCCAGAAAAACAGGGGAACCTTGGACTTTTAGCTTAGGCCCAAGAAGGCCCAAGCCAGGCCTTTGAGCCACATCAAGCTTGTGAGATGCCCTTAGGTCAGGAGAGTCTTGTGTAAAAATTTTGAAGAAAAAATTGTAGTTTAAGAGTGTCTAATGCACTCAAGAAACCTTAGTTACCATTCTGAAATTTGCACCAGTGAGCACTTTCACTTATCACATAGCTTTAGAACACTTAGAAGTGAGTATTAGGTCGACCACCATAGTTGTAAGATAGTATAAGGTCAGTAGAGCAAAAGGCACAAGTGAGGGTCAATAGGTTTTGGATAATTTAGGAAAGGCACATTGAGTTAGGAAGCCCAAATCTGAAGACTTTGTTTAGTTAGTGACCAAGTGACTTAAGTGGTGAGTCGAGATCATCCAAGCCTAGTGTGGCATTATGGTGTATATGATGTTATTTGGTATTAATATACGATATGTGATTATGTGGCTACGTGTGTACATTTGAAAATATAATGGTGGATATGAATTAAGTGCGTATAGGCCTAAGTGCCATCCATGTTTAATTTCGGGTTGTAAATAGGTTAAGATGGTAAGAATATATTATAATGAGGATTATTATTATTTATGTAGGATCTCGAGACGAGGGAAAACTTGCCATAAAAGTCGAGTGAAGCTCCAGTTGTTGCTCCTACCAGTCAGACCAGACCAGTCTATCTCAAGGCAAGTGATTTAACTTGACCTTCGTATTTACTGTAAACAGTTCATATATATATCGATGCAATTATCCTGAGTCATTTTGATATATTTAAATCAAGCGTATCTTTTGTTTATCTTTGAGTTACATAGAGATGCCATGAACCCTCGAGTACGTATTGCAAGTAGTTCAAAAGTCTTTCATGATAGTTTAATGCCATGATAAAATGAAGAGTTGATATATTTCTTGATTGATCCTCTTGATTAACATGTTGATGTCTCCTATGCATTGATATCTCATCCTGATACTTGAACCCCTATAGAACCTTACTTTGAATTCTGATAGTCAGATACTTCCCAGCTTGATTCCTCATTAATTGATACCCTCTTTCTTATCCTAAAGCTTGAAAATTCTGATATACCCTGAGCTAAAAAAAAAATCATTCTTCATACCTTAACACCCTTAATATTCATGAAGCTTACATTCTTAATGATTCAGCACTTGAACCTTGATGAGAAACCATTACTTTGAGCCCAAATTGGCATTACCCTTCATATTATCCACTAGCCTCACTAAATCCTCTTGTCCAATCTTTGATATATGAAAACCATTCAATTACTTGAATATAGAATAGTTTTGTGAATCATGGCTCTGATATTCAGTACCTTGTTTCCCGTGTTTCGAGTTGATCTATAATTCCTTAATAAAAATATTTACTGTTAAAAGAGATTTTGTTACAATTCAGCATCAGCTTTTGAAATAAATAAAATGTGGATTTTCAGTCCAAAAGGGGGATAAATGTTTTCTTGAATGGTGGATCTGGACTGAGACGCGAGTCCTTTCCACACTTATATTAGGCTTAAAAGTTGCCTAGGGATTCCCAATAATGTTTTAGAACCCAGCGAGGTTCGGGATTACTTCGCGGCTGATCACCGGCTGTAATCCGTAGCGTCATAAAATGATTTTGATTAAGAATGATTTTAAAATTTGTTTTGATGCAAGCAAAATGATGCCAACTCACATAAGTTTTATCTCTCGTTATCATTGATTATGTCTTTCCATTGTCATTCCTAAAGGTATATCTCGATTTATGTTTTGCTTTGTACTGTTAGCACTTGTTGAGCTTTTGGCTCACTTCTTGCTTTACCCTGATATTACAGCTAGCAGCTATGGTTAGATTCAAGCAGACTGCCCGTAAGACCTGTGATGCTGATGCTTATGTTCGAGCTCAGGTAGAATAAGTAATAATAGCTGTGAGGATTCGGTATTTGTAATCAGATGTAATAGCTGGTAGTGATGGGCTGTTCCAAACCCTAAACTGTAAGATCTTGGATTGGTTGTGTATCCTTCATCAAAATAATGTAATAACTATATTTATTTCGCTATTTAAGTTGGGGGTGTGACAAGGCTAATGCTACAAGATGCCAATTTGCCAACAAGTTTCTGGGAAGAGGCTGTTAACACTGCATGTTATACTCAGAACAAATATCTCATCAACAAGGCACATGGCAAGTCACCCTACTCAATCATGTCTAAGAGAAAGCCTACTATAAAGCATCTTCATGTGTTTGGAAGCAAGTGTTACATTTTGAAAGACAACTCTGAATATGTGGGAAAATTTGACTCAAAGGTTTTTAAAGCAATTTTTCTGGGATATTCACTGGAAAGAACAACCTACAAAGTTTATGTGATTGATCAAAAGAAGATTATGGAGAGCACATATGTGACCTTTGATGATGACAAATATCCAGGCTTGAAATGCCTTGATGATAATGAAGCTGAAGCCCTGGCATTTGAAAACCTCAACATTGATAGTGACTCTGATGGAGAAGATGAAGTTGATGCACAAAAGACATTAAATGAAGAGACTACTCAACAGGATAATCATGAAAATGGAAACTCATCTCAAACACCTGAATTTGAGAGCACAAACTCAGGGGGAGAAAGAGAAGAAGGATCCAACAGTCATACCAACAATGAAGAAAATAATGAAGGCACAATTCAACAAACTCATACAAGGAAGTGGGATAGGAGTCATATTAGAGATGAAATTATTGGTGATCCTACTGCTGGTGTGAGGACTAGAAGTGTAAATGCTTATGAGTGCCTACATGCATGTTTTCTGTCTCAAGTAGAACCTAAGAAAATTGATGAAGCTCTTCTAGATCCTAACTGGATATCTGTCATGCAGGAAGAACTGAATCAGTTTGAAAGAAGCAAAGTCTGGAAATTAGTTCCTGCACAAAAGAATAGAAGCATTATTGGAACAAAATGGGTGCTCAGGAACAAGATGGATGAAAATGGTATAGTTACCAGAAATAAAGCAAGGTTGGTTCCAAAAAGCTACTCACAAGAAGAAGTAATTGATTATGATGAAACTTTTGCTCTAGTTGCAATACTTGAAGCTATAAGAATTTTTCTAGCATTTGCTGCACATTCAAACTTCAAAGTGTATCAAATGGATGTCAAAAGTGCCTTTCTGAATGGTGAGCTAGAAGAAGAAGTTTATGTGCAACAGCCTCCTGGCTTTGAGGATCCAAAATTTCCAAATTTTATGTACAAGTTACTTAAGGATCTTTATGGACTAAAATAGGCACCTAGAGCTTGGTATGACACACAATCAGATTTCCTACTGAAGCATGGTTTTACTAGAGGTACCATAGACAAGACTCTCTTCTTCAAGAAACATGGTGATGATATGATCCTAGTTCAGATTTATGTGGATGATATCATCTTTAGTTCTACTAATGAAAAGCTTTGCCAAAGATTCTCCAAGCTTATGAAAAGTGAATATGAAATGAGTATGATGGGGGAACTAAGTTACTTTCTTGGACTTCAAGTCAGTCAAAGAAGTGATGGTATCTTCATCAGCCAAACTAAATATGTCAAGGATCTATTGAAGAAGTTTGATATGGTTTATTGTTCACCTGCATCTACACATATGTCTACTGCAACAAAGTTGGATGAAGATAAAAAGGGCAAAAGTGTATATATCTCAAGCTATAGAGGGATGATTGGATCATTGTTTTACTTAACAACAAGTAGACCAGACATCATATTTGCAACATGTCTATGTGCAAGATTTCAAGTCAATCCAAAAGAATCACATTTGATGGCTGTAAAGAGGATTTTCAGATACTTGAAGGGGACTCCAAACTTGGCATTATGGTATCCTAAGTGAACTGGTTTTGAAGCTGTTGGTTACACAGATGCAGATTTTACTGGATGCAGGTTTGACAGAAAGAGTACCAGTGGAAGCTGTCAATTTCTTGGATAAAGACTTGTATCTTGGTATAGCAAGAAAGAACAATCTGTATCAACTTCTACAACTGAAGCTGAATACATAGCTGCAGGAAGTTGTTGTGCTCAAGTGCTTTGGATTAGAAATCTGCTAATGGATTATGGCCTAGTGTTACACAAAATTCCTATTATGTGTGACAATACTAGTGTTATATCTATAGTAGCTAATCTAGTTAATCATTCTAGGACAAAGCACATTGATGTAAAGTATCATTTCATCAGAGAACATGCTACAAATGGTACCATTGAGCTCATTTTTGTACCAACAGAAAAACAATTAGCTGATATTTTTACTAAACCTTTGGATGAAGCAACTTTCACTAGACTTGTAGGTGAAATTGGAATGTTTAACTCTTCATCCTAAGGCAAGAACTCAGCTAATGTTTTGCAACAGATTAATCTCCAACAAATCAATATTAATTTGATTTAATTGAAAATTAACTGAAATATGAATTATAAATATTTCAGAAATCTCTGCATATTTGTTCTTCAAATTTAAATTCAACTTGGAATTTTTCAAATTCTAAGTAAACTTCTAAGTTGTTAATTTGCATTCTTAATATGTAAAATTAACACAAGGCAGAATTACAATAACCAAAAGTATATAGAAAACTGAGTTGTCGACAAGTCAAATTGACTTCTCGACAAGTCATTTTAGAACTTCTCGAGTGAGTCCTCGATAAGTCAAGTACCGATTTCTCGAGTGACTTCTCGATAGGCTTAATATGACTTATCGATAAGTCTTTGTAGAGTTCTATAATAGTGTTGATTCACAGAGTTCTCTACAAGTGTAATTTTTGACTTATCAATAACTCAGGACTGAAATAATTTAATTTAATAAATTATTTTGGTAAAATACTTTTGGAAAATTATTCTAATTTTATTTTGAACTTATTCAAATAAAAGTTAGAATTAATTCAGTCCACTTTTTGGACAAACTGGGTATTTATTTGACATCTCCATAAGTCAATTTTGAGTTCTCTAAAAGAGTAATTTAAAATGACTTCTCGATATATACTTCATTTCTCAAAATGACTTCTCGACAGACAAACTCCAATGTCTATTTTTGAGTTCTCGACAAGTAATTTACTTTTACTATAAATATCCAGACTTCTCGAATACATATTTTAACTTGGAATTTCTCAAAATTCTAAGCAAACTGAATGTTTATTAATTCATATCCTAAATATATGAAGTTAATAAATAACAGATCAAAAGAAGCAAAAAGTATGAAAAACTGAAATAATTTAATTCATAAATTATGTTCAACAAAATACTTTTGACATACTATGTTTATAATTACTCGGACTTATTGACACATTTACGTGCTTATGTATAATTTTTTTAAAATGTGGAATATGTTAGTCTAATATAAGTAGGCTAGTACATTATATGTGATGTTTTGAGCATGCTGATAATAGTTAAATTTATTTGACTACATGCTAATTATGTGTTTTGAATTTATTCAAAATAATTCCTTATCAGTATTTGTTTTAATGAGTTAGCTAGTGAAATATTTTACTGATAAGAAGGGTTACTTTTTGTGTAGGGAGTACTTGTTTATTTGCATGGGGAATAGTTAACCTAGAAAGTGAACTAAGATTCTTGAGTACTTGCATGGGGAATAGTAACTAGTCACTTCTAACTGTCTAGATTCTTGTAAAGTGTGTTTGTGTGATTGTTACACTTATTAACCAGGCAATTCAAGAATCTCTTGGTTTCTTTATTTTCTCCTTCTATAAATTAAAACCCTTCTCTCTTCATTATTCATCACTACCTTCATTCTCAACAAACATCCTTGTGGCGCCCCAAAATTCGTGGTCAGGGATCTCGGAGGCCACACCATCTAAATCACTACAATCAACATACCTCACACCACAATATATAAATACTCACACCTTACGACCCCACACTTAACACACACACACACACTTACAGATTATTGTCTTGGAAACGAACCATTCATAACTAGAGTAAATCAAACCACAAAGTAATAATTATTACAACCCAAAAGTAATTAAGTCTTATCGGGGAATAACATTTAAGTAAGGCTAGTCCGTCGGCCAAATATACGTTTCTTATTTATTACCTTACATAAGTCATACTTATAAATAAGCCGAACTAAAAACAACTAAAAACCAATCCAGCTTATTCGGACTACCTGCGGTACAACACCAAACAACCTACGGAACAGCTGGCCATTTCCTACCCGTTTCCTGGCTGTGGTTCTCATGGTAGGTATCTTGATTCACTGTTGTGTTATGTCAATTTAAGAAAACAAGTGTGAGCTATAATGCTCAGCATAATAATGTACAGTATGAAAATGACTGTAATGATAAACTCATGTAAAACATCTTATAAGATAATTACGTTTTATTCGAACATAGTTTTCCTTGATGATACACACCTTTTTATGAAAACAATCATTTAGTGGATTTTATTATCCTACGAATACCTTAAAAGTAAATCCAACACCTAGGCTTGGGTTATGGTATTGTATCACAATTCCAATTGGAAGAATAGGACACTCGTTGAAGCCACCGCATACGATGATTAGTCATACTACGATAAAAGTAACCTTTTCTACTAGTAGAAGGACGACACCTTCGTATCCCGGTTATCACCCTTGCCGCATACGGGCTATGTGTCCTCATTTCGGGTATACACACACTTCGCAGGTCCTTAGGTACATCTTGTACCGTCTCCTACGGTACCAGTAGTCTATCCAATATATGAAGTACTTGGATCCTACCCCTCCTTTGTCCTTTAGGAAATCCTATCATATCTCGAGAACTCGAACCACATCGAAGTTCCCCCAAGCGTTTTGCTTGTTGATAGAAACCTCTTGATTTATTAGTGTATATATGTATATATATACGTACTTCCGAATTTTTTGGAGGAAGTACTAAGGATGTGAGTTGACCGTTCTCAACAGATGATAAATAAGGGGGAGTTTCTCTTTAAAACTATATTCAAAATATCTAAAAATAAGTCGAGATGATATTTTCGATGATCCGAAATTATTCGTATGCTTTTCCGAAAATCAGAAAGTATTGTAAACCAGGTTCTATGATTTTTAAATCATAGATAAATCCTTTAATAAATAATAAATAATTAAATATTAATTGGTAAATAATTAAACCTTGAATTAGTTTACTTGAAAAGAATATTTAAATAATATTCCTCAACTAATTTATGTGTACGTAATATAATAATCTTTAATATTTTATCGAGTTTGAAATAATAACATTGGAGAATACTTCTCCCATAATAAATGAATAGTTAATAAATATTTCTTAATCGAACGATAAAGTATAATTGAGGGAATACGATCTTTGGAAATCGTTTTAATAAAAGTTCGAGGTATTAAATATTTGTAAGTGGACGTTGAATCCTTCAAATCGTACTATTATGGACTTTGGACTTTTAATTGTCCTAATAATATCACCAGAATGATTCCCGGGTTTTCATCTCAAAATCCCGACAGACTCTCGGTCTTAAACTTATTCATCACGCTTAAAGCGGAATTAAATATTTTACGATATATACTTATCGTACAACATCGCTACATTATGCGGAAAATTCAATTATTATGTATCATGGCAAGCATGGTATTTATGCAATGATAATAAAATAATCCTTTCATAACACAACAGTAAATGGAGTTGGGTTCGTAAACTTCCCTGGGTATCTCGAGGTGGAGGATGCTCTAGGTTCCGCTCAGAAATCTATAATCATAACACAATTCATTTCGTTAGGTCCCGTTCTAATTTACGGCGACTCGCAATCATGCGCTACTTATTACGTACCCTCTCAACTTATATTACCCTTATTATTTCTTTAAGTCCTTATTCACATTATGCTCGCTTCCGTTTTCTAAGTATCTTAAGTTCATTTTCATTTTCGCCGTCGGCTCCGCTTATGGATTCTACGGTTTCTAATCGCGCGGTCTCGGATCCGATATTTTTATAAAATTGAAAAATTATTATTCTTACTTGAAATTTTTATGAAAGTTAGGAAACTCAATATTCTACTCTCTGTAAAGATTTCATGATTTATGAACCTTCTTAAGTCGATCCTTTATATTTTCAAAATTCATAATTCGTAGCAGTTTTTGTCACGTAAATCATTTTTAGTAAAACGACCATAACGTTTGATCCGTAAATAGGAATCAAGCGATTCAAGCGCCTAAACGATCCTTATAACATTGTATATCATAATAAAGGTTTATTTTTCAAGAAACTACAGTTTACATCTTCAATAATTTCTGTAGAAACTTAAACTTACGTTTTGTTCATTTTAACGAGATTACGGTTACGATCGGAGTTTCGTTTATACCTTAAATCATTATACTACCACCAACAACCAAAATATCATCATAAAAACACTAAATCCTCTCAAGAACATCATGTTCTTGTGGCAACAACAATCAACCTTAAATCTACTTAGCTAAACATCAAGATTACCATAATACTCCCACCAAAACTATGTTTATAACTACATACTAAAAGGATCTTGAACTTAATCTTAAATAAAGTTGGGTCAAAGATTTTTACCTTTCTAGAGAGCTTGAGATGTGTTCTTAATGATGGTGAAGTCTTGGAAGTACTTAGTATGGTTTTTGGAACCTAAAACAACCATTGAAATCAAGAAACCAAAGAAGTGTTACTATTCACACTATTCATTATCAACTTTTTTGATTTTATTTCACCCATCAAACCTTGATAAAAAGAACTCAAAGATTTATCTTACCTTATTTTGGTTGTTAGGAAGCTTGAGAATTAATGGGAGGATTTATCCATGGCTAGAGCTTGAAGGTTTGATTTTGATTTCCTTGGTTGAAGGTGAAGGGCAGAATGGAGAGAAGTGGGAGAGAAAGAGAGAAATTTTTTGTTGCTTATTGGTTACTTCTTGGAATAATGCAAGTGATGGCTTGTGATATCTTATATTGATTTGGTATTATAACGACTCCTGTATTTTTGAATTATTTAAATATGTAATTATGGAAATTATTAAATAAATAAAATATATGTATTAGTTTTGACCGCTATGTGTTGTTTAATTATTATCTATGTGTGATTTACGGTGTACCGGGTTGTTCGCGTGATTAATTATGGAATCATATTGAATTGTTTTTACTTTCAAATGTGAATTTAGTGCAAATTTATTTGCATAAATATTTGGAATTTCTCTAAAACTATTTTTATGGTTTTATAATTACAATAATTATTTTTGGGATTTTACAAAATTTAGAAATCAATATTTTATCAATTATTTAACCCTGTATGATTTTCTGATTACATTTATTTGTAAAATCTATATTTAATTCCAGAATTCTTCAAAAAGTATTAAACTCATATTTATTTAAGTTTAGAATATTTCGAGAATTTTAAAATTATTTTGAAAATTTTCGGGATTAATTTCACCCGCACGTCGATTCGTTTAATTGCTAAAATTAGGTATAAATTGCGTTTCAGAAATTATTTTAAAAATACGAAATTTATGTTTTTATAAATTTCGGGATATTTATAACATTTTAAGACTATTTTCGTGATTTTCTGAATTTATTTTAAGTTCAGCCCGGTTCGTTTATTACGAAATGCAGATGCGAGTTGCGTTTCAAAAATACTTTAAAAATTATGAAAAATTTATTTTTAATAACTTTGGAATATTTTTGATATTTTAAAATTATCTTGGTAATTTTCGGGTTAGTTTCACCCGCAATTTCGGTCGTTAAATTTTAATTTATGAATTAGTGTCGAGCTGTAGGAGGGCTGTACTAATTTTTAGTACGTGGCACACAAAGAAGAGGGTGGCAGTAGTTTATATGCACACGTCAATATTTGATTTGCAGGGGAATAAAAAGAAAATACATTATACTACCTCTCCTGTTCCCATTTTCACCCCAATCTTTCGATCTCTCTTGATCAATCTATATTCTCTCTCTCAATCCTCTTCCTCACAGTTCTTTCTTTCTATTTCTTGGCAATCTTTCGGCCTTCCTTCCTATTTTCTCCGCCCTTCCAGTTGTCCCTGCTCTTTTTTCGGCCATCTGGTTCTAGTCGGAAGGCCCGAGAATTGGCATTGGACGAAAGATAGTTTGGTGGTCAGTCGAAAAGCTCAGTAAGGTTCCAATCAAAGGACTTAAGTGTTGAGGTCGAATCCAGAGTGATCTAGTGGATAGACAATAAAGCCTGAGCGCTAGAGTCGACTCAGAGTCGATCAGTAATAGCTATAAAGCCCTGCAAGGAAAGTACTTCTAAAACTTTTTCGAGATATAATGCAAATATTTCTAAATTCTCTCGTGACATATTGTTAAGTATTCAAAATAGCTCTGTCTTATATTGTAAGTACTTTGAATCCTTCAGCCTTGAACCTGAGCCATATCATTTGATCTTTGAGCCATAAGCCTTATTCTTTGTGAACCATTTCTTGTTGATTACCAGATACTAAACCATACAAATACGATACTACTCCACAAATATATACCCATCATATACCAAACACTGGAACATAATTGTTTGAACATACAGAAACTTTTATACTCAACCATACCTTGTGACATCAAAGAACTAAACCTTGTAAGATCATTGTTCATCTAATACCCGATTCTCCTACAGGCTGAAGGCCATTTCTTATACATACTTTGATACACCATTGTGATACTCATGAAATGCATCATGCCTTTATACAAATGTTTCATCACTGTTGATTATGATCTTGTTTTATTAAGATATATGGTTATTCATATTAAATTGCTTTAGAATTGGATAGTTTACTTTATGTGGACCGGATTCGTGGTCAGACCAGATTCGTGGTCGAATGCCAATGTGTGCCTTGGATCCAGTTTATAGAGCAGAGCTGTGTGCCTTGCTCGGGGTTAGTGTGTGACTGATCAGCAACCTAACCTTGGTTTTAAAATTTAAAATGAATATCCAATTCTAATGATTGTCTAACAAGGAACTTGATTCCTCTGAATCATCTCGCTTGATCATTGTTTAACCTCAGTTATTGTTATTATTACTTGCTGAGCTAGTTAGCTCACTCTTACGAATCTTTTTATGTATTTTACAGTTAAAAAGGATATGGTTGATAGTGAGGTTCCTCAGTCCAAAGTGTGAGCTAGGGTTCCAGTTTGAGTTGGATCGAGCTAGCAGGAGCTTCATATGGTAGGGAAATAGTAAGATTGTAAGAATAGTTTCCTTATTAGTTGTAAATTAAATTAGTTGGGATTTGATACGTTGTAATATAAGTTAAGGTTGTGGCTTGTTTTCATACTTTAACCTATTGCGATCCGTGGTTATGTAAAGCAGGGTCATTGTAAATAATATTTCTTATACATGTTTATATATTGTGTATGTGTTGTGGACCCCAAACTTCTGTCCCAGGTTTGGAGGGCGCCACAGTTATTCTCTAGTTTAGATCCTAGGATTGATTTTTGTTACAAATCTTGGGGACAAATCTAACTAGGCTTCCTAGTTTACAAGCTAAGTCACTTGTTTAGCCCTTTTAGCTCACTATTTGCTTAGCCTTGGTTGATCATCCTATCTCTAGCTCACTATTTGATAAAGTAACCATGGTTACTTTCTTACCATGGTTAGTCAGTGCGTTACGTTTATTTAATCGTTTACGCGTTCGCTTGGTTTCTTAAACGTTTTCGTACTACTTCTTCGTAAATAGTTCGCGACGTACTTCCTTTCATATTTATTCCTTATGTTTTGAATTATCATACTTGGATATAAATCTGTAGGGTTTTAAATTCGTAATTATATTGTGATCCCCGTAATCCTCGATGATTCGTAAATATGGTCGTTTTTCAAAGTTCGTTTTCTTCGAAAACTAATAGCGTTTACATACACTCATTTAGTATGTATAATCATAATATCAACTCCGAAACTCATTTTATCATGCACTATATAGTGTGGGCTAAAGAGTTTTTCCCCGTCCGTCAGGGTTACTATTCATTAAACATTTTACAAGGTCTCAAAAATTCGAGTTATTACAATCCTAACTTCAAAACTCACCTCTTGTTCATATCTCTCTCCAATGGATGCCCCAGTCTTCTACAAGCTTATCAATGGAGTTTATAAACCCGCTCATCATTTGGCTGACAACCAAATCTACTACAACCCTTTTGGACTGCGTGTCCTCATCAGGGGGATTATTTGCAGCCCCTTTGATGTTCCACTTGACGTCTTTGATGAACTCTCGTGGGACGATCAAATAAACTTCCTTTTCTTTGAGGGAGAAGTCTTTCTGGAGCAAGAGAGACGTGCAATGGTGGCTGAGCAGCAACGTCTTGCTGCTCTGGAGTTGCAGGAGAGAATCATTTCTCTTGCACACTCCATATCCAGAGCTTACCAGCGCCGGGCAAGGAGGATAGAGGCCGAGAAGAAGAAGCAAAAACTAGAGTAGTTAGGATTAGGATTTACTTGTTGAAATCTATATCTTAATGTACTCTATTTCCATTATTAATGAAAATTCTACTTCTTCTCTATCATTTTTTTTGTTTGTGTAATGATTGCCATGTGTTTATATCTGAATTGATTATTATCTTTTCTGCAATAATGCCTGCAACTAAGTATCTTACAATGCATATGTCTAATTAAACTCCAAAAAGTTACATATGTTCAATGCATTACAGGTCCAACACAATCTATTCAGACAACAACAGGAAATTCAGATAATCAATCAACTGGTATTTGTACTAAACTGCAGCTAAAACATTTCAAAACCAAACTGCAGTTCACCCAGGCACAACAATACAAACACAAACTCAAACACAATCCCACTCAGGTGACTCTTTAAAGAAACCTGTTTTACAAAAGGACATAAACTTCAAAATGTTCTTCAGTTGCTTTGTTGTTTGAGAATAGAAACCACCACAAACATGGGAGGTTCATCAGTTTTAATTAAAGATCCCATGAATATCTCTAGTGCACCTTCATGTGCAAAATAGTCTTCACAGACTGAAAGGTTTGAGGGTAGTACTCTTGAGGGGGAGCTATCTAAATCCTCTCCAATTCAATTGGAGGTTCCTCAAGAAGGAACAACTCCTCTTATAACTCTAGCAGAAGTTGCCTTAGCAGTCAAAGCTAGAAGTACAATTGCCTATGATAAAGTCATGAAAAAGGCAAGTATAGCACTTTTAAGTGCCGGTGTATTGCAAGACACACAAAGGTTTGAGGCTGATGTACATGACAGTAACCCAGTCAAATCCCCTCCAATTCAATTGGAGGTTCCCACTATAAGTGGAGGACAACACACTATCAAAACCACAGAGCAATCTGTGAGTCCAACTGTGACCCTAGTCACAGGTGTTTCTGATGAACCATTCACCTCACACCCTCAAACTGGTATTCACTCTTTTGATGAAATGAGTATGATTAGACCTATAAGGATTACCCCTAATCATATGACCACATACATCTCTTCTCAGCAACCTCTTATTTCTGTAAGTCAAACAACAACTGAGCCTTTCATGTGAGAATGAGAGAAAAGATTGAGAGAAAAACAAAAAATAAGAGAGGCAGGATCCTTCCTGGAAAAAGGAGAGGTAGATGAGTGTCTGGATTTAGTAATCCTTGTGAGGAAACTCTAACTCTTAAAAGTCATGAGATTAATGCAGTGAGAAGTAGTGAGACTACTTATTCAAAAGAATAGAGAGCTTAGGACTTTTTTTACTAACAGACTTCTTCTGCAGATCTAAGTAAAACTCCAATTCTACTTGATGAACTCATCACTACAGACATCACTGAAGCTTGAAGCTGCAGATAGTATTCTAAATGGACAATGACAAAAGCTTGAACAATGTGCATCTAGATGGATCTTTCTACCTGGAGATAATGTCAAAAAGGGGGAGAATATATCTATATGCAAAAACAGCTGGATGGATGTTGCCTCACAAAAGAAGACCAGATGGGGAGATTGATCTCTACATTTAGTTAGAGTTTTGACATCATCAACCAGAACTTGTGCATAATTCCATAATGAACAAGTTGGGGGAGATTGCAATATATAAGTGATGATGTCAAAGATCAATGGAGATAACAATATCACTAGTGTCCCTGATCAAAGTATGAAGCAAGCCAAATGGATATCTGATCTAAAGTGGAGACAGGAGATTGATGAACTGTTATTTTTGGTAATCAGCTAAGCTTGGGGCCAACCCTAAGTAAGTTGTGTTGTTATCTTAGTCTGTATTTTGTACTTGTAACACTTAAAGTCTGTAAAAATGCAAAGGAGCAGACTAGAGTCTTTTTCCTAAAACAGTATCAAGCCTAAGGATTCTATCTGGAAGAAGATCAAGAAGATCATGCCTCAGAAGAATTTAGAAGAAGCTTGGAGTTGAATAAATTTGTTTGGAGAAAAATACTCTAAGTCAAGATCTCTACAAGTCACATATTTAATGTTATAGAGAAGTCATTCTAGAACTCCAGAATGGCTTATCGAGAAGTCAGGAAAGCTACTAGAGAACTCAGAAAGATATCGACAAGCCAAATTGAAGACATGAAGATTGGAGATATCGACAAGTCATTTCTTCACTAGAGAACTCAGAGTTATCGACAAGTCTACATTCATTAGAGAACTCTGAGTTATCGATAAGTCCAAGTCTACCAGAGAACTCGGAGATATCGATATGTCAAAATTCACTAGAGAACTCAGAGACATCGACAAGTTAAATTTTGACTAAAGAACTCTGAGATATCGACAAGTTAAAGTTGACTAGAGAACTCTGAGATATCGGCAAGTCAAGAAGCTACTAGAGAACTAAGAGTTATCAATAAGTCAAAGTGAAGATGTGAAGACTAGAGATCTCGACAAGCCAAAATTCTCTTATAGAGAACTGAAGACCTCTACAAGCCAAACTAAATATAGAGTACTAGAAATCTCGATAAGCCAATATACTTATCGAGATGTCAAGTGTTCTATAGACCTAAACTAGAGATCTCGAGGTACAATCTCAAAATACAAAGTTGCAGATCAGTTCAATATCCAAGATAAATAATCAACAAACAATCCAACAGCTGGATTGACAAGTCTACAAAAAGCAGCTTGAAAAATGTGCAAGATCAATGGTAAAAATTAACTGACAGAGGAAGATTAATGTGAACACGAGATGCCAAAGATATGCTAAGCCAGAAATGGAAGATCTACTTTTTTATAAATAGAAATGATAAGTGACAGTTTAGAAAAGCTAATAGCATGTCTTATTACACACTGTGTAAACCAGCAGCTAACTGAGTTATAAAGTTAACACTGGTCCTTAGTCAGTTGTAAAATTTTGATCAAATTTCTTGTAACACTCTCAAGGAGATGCTAAGCTCTTTATCAACAAAGAGCCTAGAAATTTTGTAGCAAAACAGTCTTAATTTTAATATAAAATTAAGTGAGTTTTGAAGATCTGTCTTCTTTATTTTTTCTGCAAGCTTAAATTCTGCATGAACACATTTCACTACAAGAATTAATTTACTTTGTTCAACCATAAACATTCAAGAAAAGCTCAAAAATAGTAAAACACATTCACCCCCCTCTGTGTGTTATTCATTTCCTAATAGAGAAGCATTGGAGTTTTCCAAAGAAGCTACTTGAGTATTAAGTGCTTGAATATCTGGAGAAGAAGATCTTGTAGCAGAGATAACAGTAGATTGGCTAAAAGTTGCTTGCACAGATTTCTGAATTTCATCCATGACCAAAGGTGAAGGAGTGTATCTTGCAGTGTGCATTTAATCCAACTTCAACCTTGTATCATTGGACTAAGAGATATGATCTTGAACTACTTTGTGTAAGGCTACAAATGAATCTTTGAGCTGAGTTACACTTTTATCAATCCCACTGAGATCATACATTGACATCTGTTCTGATAAGATTTTGAATTTGTTTTTATGTCAGTTTGAGAGGGGATGATTTGATCCATCTTTTCTCTGACCATTTTCATTATCTTGTCCTGATGTCCATTCAATGTGATTTGAAGTGCTTTTCCAAAGGTATGGAAAGCCTTGATTTGAGCTTTATAGACATCATTGATGGCATCATACACATCTTGTGGAGTTAGAGATCTGGCACTGCTTCCCAGAATTGTAATGTACTCTTCCCTGAACTTGGCCAGCACAACATCCATTTCAATGGAGAAGTCCTCATTCAGCCAATATAACACCCCCAAATCCGGGGTCGGGGATCCGGGTTGTCACGAGTTCCATTTCCCTTAATAACACTTAATGTTAATAAACAATCAACTACTGCGTACTGTGACCCCATAATACACACACACACACCACAAGTTATAGTCTCAGAGATGAATGCCAAATATAACATAAGTCAGTTCATTCCACCATTATAAGTCATTATACCTCGAAAGGGTTTCTGAATAAATTTACATTTCCTTGCCATTATTACAATTCATATAGATACATAAGTCTGGAACACCAAAAGTTGAAAGTCTAGCCTATTGGTAATTTCTACCTCAACTACTGCGGCATCAACACCTCCAGAAAACTGCGGAACGTTTCCTAACCGCTTGCGAATTGGGAGCTTGGTCATGTTCATCTTTTCTATCTGTTGTTGTGTGATAAAAGAAGAAAGCAAGGGTGATCAACAAGCCCACCGAATTAATATGTATAATAATTAACAATATATGAACATTCTCATAGTACTCATGAAAGTCTTGGTAAAAAAGAAATGAACCAAGTTTGATATCTTAACGCGACCAAGTCGTAAAATATTCAGTATATATGTACATATACTTTTCAAAATCTTGGAAGTCCTCTTCCATGCATAATATACACAGAGTTCAAGTTTATAACTGTATAAAAATATCGTTGCAAGGTGATCTCATATATCTAACCTTGTCTCAACGTTTTTCTGAAAATCTTTGTCATGCATAAGATAATCATTTACTAGATATAAGTTGAAAAGATGAAGTTACAAGATACTCCAATATACTTATATCTTTTCCGAATATTACTCGAACTACCACCGTTCAAGCTATAATCAGTTTTAAAAGTTCATCACATAGATGAGACTACAAGATAAGATTTGAATAGATTCAATCTTTGAAATATCATTCAAAAGAAATGAAGTTACGAGATACTTCATTTAAGTCCCGATATATATATACACCTATATATATATATCTCATACATTCCCTGAAAACCTCTGTCATGAAAAGTATGAACAGAGTTGCAATATCCAATAAATTTTGGAAGAAAAGAATTTTGGCATAAACCTGATATCTTGCTGATCAGGCAAAGATACCAATAAGTAACCTTTTCTACTAGTAGATGGACGAATTCCCCACTGGTCATCACCCTGGCCGCATCAGGACCTATGCTGGACTGCCACTCAGCCACTTACGCATTGATGGACTCCCACTGAGCCACTTACACTTTCATGGACGCCCTCTGAGCCCATGTTGCTTATGCCGACTCAAATAGATGGACTTACTTCCCGAATGTTGGTCAAGTAATCAAGATGTTTTCTCAAAACAGCAACCTCGTTGCCAATATAAAATATACCACAGAGCTGGATCCCTCAGGTTTTGAGCGAGTATTTAAATCCCCTTTGAAAGAAAGATCTTAAATATAAAAATGAGTTTTGGGATCCGCTCTAACTTTTAAAAATCATTTTGAAGATTCTAAAACATTTTAAAGAATGTTTAGAGTAACGCTGATTTAATAAAATAAATCAGTCCCGATATGTTGGAGAAAATATCTGAATATTATTACTTAAATAATATTCCCATAAGGATAATCTTTATAAAAATAATTTGAAGTAGAAGTTTTAAAACTCATACTTGAAATGAATAATAAATAACCAAAGATATACTTATACGAAAGTACGATCTTTATTTGAATAATCGAAAATAAGTTTGATTATCGAAACATTATTCTTTAATAAAATAAAGAATATTATTTAACAAAATAAGCGGAGTCATAAGTCCTCGAATGAATATTCAAAATAATATTCATTAAATAAAATAAACGGAGTCATAAGTCCTCGAATGAATATTCAAAATAATATTCATTAAATAAAATAAACGGAGTCATAAGTCCTCGAATGAATATTTAAAATAATATTCATTAATTAAAATAAAGTTATCGAATAAACCTTATTCGATTAATAGTTTTGAAAACTATATCTATATTTATATAAATATATATATATAATATACTCGGGAATATCGACTCCTAGTTTAGAAAATGTTCACCTTTGGGTCCCCTATACTAAGGGTATACGCAACTACTGCTTATCTCTAGCATAGGTATTATGCAACTTATAAGCATTTGAATCAACAATTAGATATTAAGATTACGAAACAGGCATGCATATATACCATATCAGCATGCTCCAATATATCACAAAAATTTGCTAATAACAATCATGCACTTATCATAAAATAATGCATATACATATATTTACATCACAACAACAGTATAACGGGTAGAAAACTTGCCTGAGCGACTGGGGGTAGTAAAAGGCTTGGAGTGAGTCTGGTAACCTATAAACAACATATAAGTTGGAATTAACCAAAGTTGCTTAAGAAACTAGACTTTAACCAATTAGACTCTAACGTTCTCTTATGGTCGCTTATACGCATAACGATTCACTTAAGTCGCTCGAGTACCCTTGGCTCCACCATTTTTAATAAATTAACCATTAAAATTTTTAAGGCGATTCTTTCGTGAGTTCTCTACCAACTGCCTAATCCACTTTACATAATTGTTTCATACTCCAATTAGTCATTTAAGGGCCTTAACCAAGGTTTCAAAGTAAGGCGAGGGGTAATGGTTCGTTCATGAACGCCGTTACTTAAAATGGTCGTTTCTCCTAAACCGTACATCGGATTCAAGAGAACCACATATCAAAACGAAGCTCGTAACATGAACTATATAAATATGGCAATGGTCAGAATCTAACAGTGAGTTAACGGGTCCTGAAGTTAAGAACAAAAACAGTCTAAGGTAAATTGGGCATTACGACGGCTATGTTTACGCGATTACCAAAGTTTATACAACTCCAAATCAATCACAAACCAACTTCCAACCAACATTACAACCAAAATCCATCCAATACCCACTACATTAGTCCATTACTTCATGTTTTATCCAACTCATTCAATCACAACAAAAGCTACTAACCACACTAAGGCTCATTAACTAATAACCAAGATTCAACCATCAAAAATCACTACAAACTCAACCAAACTTTAAGTAAACAAGCATAATGCTTCCCATATACTATATCAATCAGAACCATTCCTAAATACTCAAAAGTAAAGCTAGGGTTTGGAGTTTATACCTTCTTGAAGCTTCTTAACATAACACAAGAGCTTTGAATGCCTAAAAGAACCTTGATCCTTGCTTATATAACCTTAAACTTTCATAAATATTCAAGAAAACTAAAGTTATTTTTTGAAAGTTACTATTCACCATCTTCTTCCTTAAATTATTGAAAGAGAGTCATGGAGAATTGGAAGCTTAAACTCCTAGGGTATGCTTATCTAATCATCAAGAAGCTAAGGAAATTACTTTGGATTTGTTTATGGAGTGAAGCTTGAATTTTTGCAATTTTTCTTCTTGAAAAAGAGGAAGGGCCGAGAGCTTGCTTCTTGGAAATGGAAAGTCAATTTCTAATTTTGTGTTATAAATTTTCCTTGGCTTGGTTGATATCTTTTGTTTGTTAATTAATTGTTACCACGGTGAAAAATGTGTGGCTCACAATCAACCAACCAATCCTTCCCACTTTGTCATGCTTACATCACCCTACTTATGTCATCCATTTGCCATATGTCTTCTCCTTGTGGTGTAATGACATCATCATCCACTAACCTCTTTGATTAACCCCTAATTACTTGGCTAATGACCGCTTATCTGTTATACGGTTCACTTAACTTTAGTTCTCGTTTATCGTTTGAGGGATCATACCCGGGATCTTATTACTTGGTTTCCCCTAAATCTTTCTCAATATTTTATATTTCTTTTATGATCCTCTCTTATAATCCTTGAATTTAAATCCTTTTAATCATGTTACCTTATGCTCGATTCTTTCAGTATCTGGTGGATTTTCGGGAAAATTCAAAGTGTTCGAATTTGGATTCTGACGATCTTTACATACACTTATTTACTTTATGGAATACTAATACGATCTTAGAATTTCCATAAAAGTACTCCTATATAGTGTGGTCTGATAATTTTCCTTAATCAGCATCATCAGCAAAAGTTACTATTCATCAGGGTTTCAAAAATTCCAAAAATTGGGGTTATTACAGTCTCCCCTCCTTAAAAGGATTCCGTCCCGGAATCAAATAGAAAATGAATAGGGATACTCTCTTAGCTTTGCACTTTCTAACTATCCAGTAAATTTTCCCACATTGTGGTTCTACCACCAAACTTTGACTAGTTTGGTAACCCTTCTCCTAAGCACTTGTTCCTTTTCGATCTATAAGCTTTCCTGGTTGCATGTCTATGCGCTCATATGCACCTATTTGTCTGGCATCCGGATTACACTTCCTTAACATTGATACGTGGAACACGTTATGAACTTGCTACATGTTCGGGGGTAGGGCTAGCTCATATGCTAACTTCCCAATACGTCTTAATATATCCAAGGGTCCAACAATTCGTGGGCTTAGCTTTCCTTTCTTTCCGAACCTCATCCATCCTTTCCAAGGGAATACCTATAACAGCACTAGGTCCCTTACTTCCTATTCTTTGTCCTTTCGTGTCGAATCAACATACTTCTTATGTCCATCTTGGGCTACTACCAGCCGTCCTCTGATTAGATCTATTATATCCCTGGTCCCTTGGACTACTGCGGGTCCGAGCATCTTGCGCTCTACAACTTCATCCTAACATAAGGGAGATCGACATTGTCTTCCCTCAAGGATCTCATAAGGCGACATCTCGATAATGACATATGATCTATTATCGTAAGAAAACTCAATCCGCATTAAGTGATCATTCCAAATTCTTTCAAGTCTATTGCACAGACTCTCATCATAGCTTCTAGCATTATAGCTTTTGCTTCTCAATACTCCTTATTTTCTTGTTCGTAAGCGTTACTATCTTCCGTACAGAATACTATTCTAGATATACCTTTACTCGCTAGAGTTTTATAACCTTTTAATAAACGCGTCAACCTTAGTATCACGAATGCGTTTCCATTCCAAATACCACCATACTTGGTACCACTTCATCTCTAGCTGCCTCCATCTTCGAAAGCTTGGTCCTTCGTGTAGAAGTAAAAGAATTTATTGAGAGATCACTATGATTATGAACACTTGTTCTATTGTAAAGTTAGTACAGAAGGTGGCCAGCCTTTAGTACTTGACAAGCAATTAAACAACATGTGGTATCCTACTAGGCTTCTATCACACAGATAGATAGTCATTCGGCAATACCTCCCCTTCTGGAAGGGTTGTTCTTCTCAGCTTATACAAAATGAAAAGGAGAGAAAAGAACGAATTAAAGAGAATTGTATATGAAAAAAATACTGCCATAAATATCTGGCTTGGAATCTACCTCTGAACTATAGAGGTTTGTCGTAGGAGAACAAAACATATGTATATATATATCAACATCAAGTATTATAACATCGCAATTCATGTGCCTGCATATTTACTATTCCGTCCATCGTCCTATGGACCCATGCTCTCGCTCGAGCTTATAAACAATCACCGTTGAAACTCCCTCGACAGCGAAAATCGAATCTGGGATTTCATTCTAGACATCATCGTTACTAGAATTCTATGCTTGCACTGCAACCTTCCTCGTATAGTAATACGGCTCTCTATTCATAAGAAGGAATAAATATTCAATAGGTAGATAATCAACTTAATTAGTCTATCAATGATAACTTATACATCACCACGACCCGATTAGTGGTACTCAATCTTAACATCCATTCTAATACAACTCTTACGGTTGTAATCGACTTATTACTCACAGAATCATTGCTGCATTACTATGGTCCATCGCTGACCTACTGTAGTCATTCGTTTTCCTCGGAATCTTAATATCTAATCATACGGAGTCCATATATGTCGTATCAAAATATTTTAAGGAGTTAACACAATCACCATTCATGATTCATGAAGAACACTCCAGATCCTGACGTACATTCATGACATGAAGCAGATAAAATTGCAGAAGAGTTTCAATCAAAGCAACGATAGCAGGTTAATACCATTCTTAATCATATGTCTTATTAGGAGACATAAAGCTCAAAGGTTCATTTAGACCTTTCGTAACATGGTCCTGGCTTATCTCAAGATATGACCTTATAAGATAGATAGCCCGCTCACGGCGATTACATAAATTAAATCTTTACCAAACTACTTCACGGTTGAGTATCGCACAATCATCAGAAGGAATGTCAATCTTTCAAACCATAATATAATCTTCATGGCTTTAACCATCATCACTGTATTCCTCTGGCACGAGCGCCTATAATTGTCCTCTTACACTTAAAGTGTCGGCCACCTCTTTTGCCTTTCCTGATAGTAAAATTTCCTTATAATCAATGTCATTTTAACCACCTCCAACTAAATTTTCTACCTCATTTCAAATCACTGCTTATGTGAAAATGCTTTTCTTAAGTCCTTGTGATAAAATAAAAAAATCACCATTTTTTTCCATAAGTCACTACCTTAGTCTTTAAATGTAAACATTACCATGGCTGACTCTCGATCATACTTAGGGCGTCTTTTATCTTGTGCCCTTCTTGCTTTAACAATTCTGACCTTCATTGGTTCAATCTATACTTCTTATGGTTTAACACGTGCCCACCTGGCATTATTATAACTACGCCATATTTCCTTCATCAAAATTTCTATTCTTGAGAACTTTGAATATTACCTTTCTCCTTGAAGAAACCTCTAAGGTTATCCTTAAATCCTTTATCAGGTACACCCTAGGCACAGGGCATATCAAGATACCATTTACTAATACCAGAATCATTGTCTATATACTTTTGAAAAATTTCTCCACTGATCCTTAAAGGTTGTTGTTACCTTAATCCTTTCAAATTCATACTGCCAAAACTCATACTATCCTTATTAAGGGTGAAATGCCAACCTTTATGCATTCATCTAGGATTCATTTTAAGTTACAGATGTTCTATCCTTAATTCCACCTTTAAAAAGGTACATGCATCCTTCTATGGATAAATCAAGTCATATATCCCTGATAAGGGTGTCTTATTCAATCATTCTCACCTCGATAGTACATGCCTAATTTCACAATAACATCTGTATTCAAAATAAATTCAATCAATATGGCCTTCAAAAGATAACGACGGTTATCCACTTTTCTTGCCTAATTTGGTAACGACAACAAGGATGTTCTGGAAGATATTGGTCGTGTTCAACGTGAACTTCTTCTAAATAATTCCTCATTTACTTTTATTGTTTATCTCAACAGTCATCTCAATGTTGGGATATCTTTCATACTTGGCGTCTGCCTTTCTGGGTATCATGCCACCGGTCTTACACTTCACATTCTTGAAGGTCACTTCCTTCATCCAATTTTCCTAATTTCTTACCTTCTTGTCTCCTCAGTCTATCCGCGTCTCATTATTTATCCTTCGAACTATCTCAAGGTTTCCTCGAATCCTCCCAACTTACAGGGGATAAAATATATGTATCTCTTATACCTTCAACCATCAACTTTAACTCATAATGAATCACCCTCATCCTGACGATTACATACTTTTCTAATTCTATTGCTACGAGTCTTTAGGGTTTCCTCATACCCAACTCCCTTATCATTCCTTAAACTGTATTGCCTTTTTATTTCATCCCACTTCAGCTTCTCTTTAATTTCCTTTCTCTTACAATCATTTCATGAACCCACTAATCATTGATTTCAAACATCACATTGTTCTGGGATTCTTGTCCTCAGAACGAATCCTTACAACTTTTATAACTTAGATTCATAATTCATCATACTCGTCCGTCTTTGTTCTGGCTCTATAGCTTTTACATTATCTCTATAACCTTGGGAAGTACTTTCCCGAAAACAATTGACTGAACTTTAATCGGTTTATTATAACCTCAGGCCCCATGTCTTTCTTGGCCTTTCACCGGCGGGTGGCCTCTCTCTTAGGAGGGTAAGTGACAAAAATAGTCTTTTGTAATTCGTCAATCATTTAGAATCTCAAATGATTCCTATATTTCCTTTAGCCAGACTCTTGCCTCGATTGGGTCAACTTGTTCCTTGGAACACTGAGAGCTTAGCGACTTAAAGGTCCTGAAAGAATTTCCCACTACATTGTTTCCTCAGGGTGGTGTTTGGGGGGTTAAAATTCTAAGTTCTGTTTAGACAGGTCCATGAATTTTCGAATAGGAGTACCGTCTTGGTGCTCCCTTCCTTGCTCAACTTATGTTTTCTCAGTCTAAAATATTTCTTCCTACTCCCCATAATCGGGGTCATCCTATATTTAAAATCCTTATTTTCTACTTCATTATGTTCCGGATCCCTTATATCTTAATTGTGACCTCCCTGATTATCACATTCAGGGTTTGCCCCAAATCTTACTCTTCGTGGGGGCATAATGCTTTGAGAGAATTTTTTTTGAGAATCTCTTGATATTTGTCTTACTTACTTTGCTTAAGTCTTTCCCTCGTTCAGTCCTTACATGATCGTAAATTATGAATTCTCAAGTTCTATAAACTTCATGACACTCTTAAGTGTTAATATTGCAATTAAAAATATGAACTTATCACAAACAAACTGATCTGAACTGAAAGGAACGAATATATACATAACCATTTGTTCGAGGGTACAACAACTGAACACATGAAAGGGAATTACATCATTTGGCCTGATCGCTTCTATCCCAAAAGTACTACCACAGATAATCATCTAGTCATTAAAAACTAATAATTCATAACTTAGGCTAATCCTCCAAAAGTGGTGCTGCATGTAATTTTTGTCTGATTGCTCAGACTCTGTACACTATTATGGATCAAGAAATGCGGGCACGCATGACATCCCTAACCTGGTCCATTAAAGTGGTGATGAGGTTTAAGATAGTCGCAAGTAGAGCTGGATCAATCTGACCCTCAAGATGGCCTCTAGCTGTAATTCGGGTGGTAGCCTCAATCCTTTCCATGCTATAAGCTAATCCTGCCGGAAGTACCCCGCCCTCAATCCTTGTTGCAGTATGTCGATCCAACAGATCACTCCTAACATTACGGGCCTCAGACAGGCCACCCAAAGTCATATGATAATCGGAGATAAGAGAAGCCTGAGTGGTAGCATCTAGCAGTCCATGGGGTGCAGGTGGTGCAAACCCAGGAGATCCAAATGGATAACCAAGCACGGTATCAGGTGACAATGGTGCAGGAGATAAATGTGGCATTTCCTCAGTAGGTGTTGGGCTCTGTATAGGGGAGGGAACAGGAATTGGTGGAACCTCATGGATGTCTACAGGAACCTCTGGAAGAGGGTCTGATACTGGTATAATTGGTGCCGTGGAAGGTCCCACTCCTTCTGCCCTCATTATCCTCTGTGCCCTTGGTAACTCTTCATCCTCTAGTGCCACCCTCGCGACCATTCTAGCTCTGGTAGTCGCCCTGACTAGGGTCATCAATTCCTCAACGGTCCTCTCTTTATTCTCATCAGGACCCTCTACGAGATCTTCCTCAGCAGCAATCCCTTCTGGGATAACATCCTCAACTGCAATATTCCCAATATGAATCTCATCCGGTCCCTCGTTAGGGTACTCTATCGGATTCACAATTTGATCTCCAACATGTAATAAAACATCCTCATGCTGATGCTCCCGAACCTCAGGGTTCGGTGCCCCGCTACCCTATATGATCACGAACTATGTTACTATCATGATATTTATAAAGGTTCCTATAAGGGTTTTAACTGTCGGTACTACGTCAGGTAGTCCGACTATGAACTTGGAAAGAGTTCTTATTATCTTAGTGAACTTATTATTTTAACGTCACATCATCTCTGAGGTTTATAACGCTTAGCTCTGATACCATTTCTGTAACACCCCTAAATCCGGGGTCGGGGATCCGAGTTGTCACGAGTTCCATTTCCCTTAATAATACTTAATCTTAATAAACAATCAACTATTGCGTACTATGACCCCATAATATATACACACACACACCACAAGTTATAGTCTCAGAGATGAATGCCAAAAATAACATAAGTCAGTTCATTCCACCATTATAAGTCATTATACCTCGAAAGGGTTTCTGAATAAATTTACATTTCCTTGCAATTATTACAATTCATATAGATACATAAGTCTGGAACATCAAAAGTTGAAAGCCTAGCTTATTGGTAATTCCTACCTCAGCTACTGCGGCATCAACGCCTCCAGAAAACTGCGGAACGTTTCCTAACCACTTGCGAATTGGGAGCTTGGTCATGTTCATCTTTTCTATCTGTTGTTGTGTGATGAAAGAAGAAAGCAAGGGTGAGCAACAAGCCCACTGAAATAATATGTATAATAATTAACAATATATGAGCATTCTCATAGTACTCATGAAAGTCTTGGTAAAAAAGAAATGAACCAAGTTTGATATTTTAACGCAACCAAGTCGCAAAATATTCAGTATATATGTACATATACTTTTCAAAATCTTGGAAGTCCTCTTCCATGCATAATATACACAGAGTTCAAGTTTATAACTGTATAAAAATATCGTTGCAAGGTGATCTCATATATCTAACCTTGTCTCAACGTTTTTCTGAAAATCTTTGTCATGCATAAGATAATCATTTACTAGATATAAGTTAAAAAGATGAAGTTACAAGATACTCCAATATACTTATATCTTTTCCGAATATTACTCGAACTACCACCATTCAAGCTATAATCAGTTTCAAAAGTTCATCACATAGATGAGACTACAAGATAAGATTTGAATAGATTTAATCTTTGAAATATCATTCAAAAGAAATGAAGTTACGAGATACTTCATTTAAGTCCCGATATATATATATACACCTATATATATCTCATACATTCCCTGAAAACCTCTGTCATGAAAAGTATGAACAGAGTTGCAATATCCAATGAATTTTGGAAGAAAAGAATTTTGGCATAAACCTGATATCTTGCTGATCAGGCAAAGATACCAATAAGTAACCTTTTCTACTAGTAGATGGATGAATTCCCCACTAGTCATCACCCTGGCTGCATTAGGACCTATGCTGGACTGCCACTCAGCCACTTACGCATTGATGGACTCCCACTGAGCGACTTACACTTTTATGGACGCCCACTGAGCCCATGTTGCTTATGCCGTCTCAAATAGATGGACTTACTTCCCGAATGTTGGGTAAGTAATCAAGATGTTTTCTCAAAACAACAACCTCGTTGCCAATATAAAATACACCACAGAGCTGGATCCCTCAGGTTTTGAGCGAGTATTTAAATCCCCTTTGAAAGGAAGATCTTAAATATAAAAACGAGTTTTGGGATCCGCTCTAACTTTTAAAAATCATTTTGAAGACTCTAAAACATTTTAAAGAATGTTTAGAGTAACGCTGATTTAATAAAATAAATCAGTCCCGATATGTTGGAGAAAATATCTGAATATTATTACTTAAATAATATTCCCATAAGGATAATCTTTATAAAAATAATTTGAAGTAGAAGTTTTAAAACTCATACTTGAAATGAATAATAAATAACCAAAGATATACTTAACCGAAAGTACGATCTTTATTTGAATAATCGAAAATAAGTTTGATTATCGAAACATTATTCTTTAATAAAATAAAGAATATTATTTAACAAAATAAGCGGAGTCATAAGTCCTCGAATGAATATTCAAAATAATATTCATTAAATAAAATAAACGGAGTCATAAGTCCTCGAATGAATATTCAAAATAATATTCATTAAATAAAATAAACGGAGTCATAAGTCCTCGAATGAATATTCAAAATAATATTCATTAATTAAAATAGAATTATCGAATAAACCTTATTCGATTAATAGTTTTGAAAACTATATATATATATAAATATATATATATATATAATATACTCGGGAACATCGACTCCCAGTTTAGAAAATGTTCACCTTTGGGTCCCCTATACTAAGGGTATACGCAACTACTGCTTATCTCTAGCATAGGTATTATGCAACTTATAAGCATTTGAATCAACAATTAGATATCAAGATTACGAAACAGGCATGCATATATACCATATCAGCATGCTCCAATATATCACAAAAATTTGCTAATAACAATCATGCACTTATCACAAAATAATGCATATACATATATTTACATCACAACAACAGTATAACGGGTAGAAAACTTGCCTGAGCGACTGGGGGTAGTAAAAGGCCTGGAGCGAGTCTGGTAACCTATAAACAACATATAAGTTGGAATTAACCAAAGTTGTTTAAGAAACTAGACTTTAACCAATTAGACTCTAACGTTCTCTTATTGTCGCTTATACGCTTAACGATTCACTTAAGTCGCTCGAGTACCCTTGGCTCCACCATTTTTAATAAATTAACCATTAAGAATTTTAAGGCGATTCTTTCGCGAGTTCTCTACCAACTGCCTAATCCACTTTACATAATTGTTTCATACTCCAATTAGTCATTTAAGGACCTTAACCAAGGTTTCAAAGTAAGGTGAGGGGTAATGGTTCGTTTGTGAAATGTCGTTACTTAAAACGGTCGTTTCTCCTAAACCGTACATCAGATTTAAGCGAACCACATATCAAAACGAAGCTCGTAACATGAACTATCTAAACATGGCAATGGTCAGAATCTAACAGTGAGTTAACGGGTCCTGAAGTTAAGAACAAAAACAGTCTAAGGTAAATCGAGCATTACGACGGCTATGTTTATGCGATTACTAAAGTTTATACAACTCCAAATCAATCACAAACCAACTTACAACCAACATTACAACCAAAATCCATCCAATCCCCACTACATCAGTCCATTACTTCATGTTTTATCCAACTCATTCAATCACAACAAAAGCTACTAACCATACTAAGGCTCATTAACTAATAACCAAGATTCAACCATCAAAAATCACTACAAACTCAACCAAACTTTAAGCAAATAAGCATAATGCTTCCTATATATTATATCAATCACAACCATTCCTAAATACTCAAAAGTAAAGCTAGGGTTTGGAGTTTATACCTTCTTGAAGCTTCTTAACACAACACAAGAGCTTTGAATGCCTAAAAGAACCTTGATCCTTGCTTATATAACCTTAAACTTTCATAAAAATTCAAGAAAACTAAAGTTATTTTTTGATAGTTACTATTCACCATCTTCTTCCTTGAATTATTGGAAGAGATTCATGGAGAATTGGAAGCTTAAACTCCTAGGGTATGCTTATCTAATCATCAAGAAGCTAAGGAAATTACCTTGGATTTGTTTATGGAGTGAAGCTTGAATTTTTGCAATTTTTCTTCTTGAAAAAGAGGAAGGGCCGAGAGCTTGCTTCTTGGAAATGGAAAGTCAATTTCTAATTTTGTGTTAAGAATTTTCCTTGGCTTGGTTGATATCTTTTGTTTGTTAATTAATTGTTACCACGGTGAAAAATGTGTGGCTCACAATCAACCAACCAATCCTTCCCACTTTGTCATGCTTACATCACCCTACTTATGTCATCCATTTGCCATATGTCTTCTCCTTGTGGTGTGATGACATCATCATCCACTAACCTCTTTGATTAACCCCTAATTACTTGGCTAATGACCGCTTATCTGTTATACGGTTCGCTTAACTTTCGTTCTCGTTTATCGTTTGAGGGATCATACCCGGGATCTTATTACTTGGTTTCTCCTAAACCTTTCTCAATATTTTATATTCATTTTATGATCCTCTCTTATAATCCTTGAATTTAAATCCTTTTAATCATGTTACCTTATACTCGATTCTTTCGGTATCTGGTGGATTTTCGGGAAAATTCAAAGTGTTCGAATTTGGATTCTGACGATCTTTACATACACTTATTTACTTTATGGAATACTAATACGATCTTAGAATTTCCATAATAGTACTCCTATGTAGTATGGTCTGATAATTTTCCTTAATCAGCATTATCAGCAAAAGTTACTATTCATCAGGGTTTCAAAAATTCCAAAAACTGGGGTTATTACAGCCAAGCATCACGGTTGGCATCCTGACCAGCTTTATCAACAATCTTTGCTTGATTTTCTTCAATATCAGCCTAATAGGTGAGCATGATAGCTTGATAGTCCTGGTTGGACATGTTTGATGTGAGTAGTTATTGGGATATCTATGCTAGGCCTCCAAGTTGATCAACTCTAAGATCTTCAATAGTAGATGGTTGATTTTCAGTGTCTTGGAGCCATTGAGAGATGAGGTGTGATTGAGAGGTTGAGGAATGTGAATCAGAACCACCTGTGACTGAAGTCACAGTTTTACTAACAGATTGCTCTGTGGTTTTGACAAGTTGTTGTTCCTTACCTAAAGTGGGAACCTCCAATTGAATTGGAGGGGATTTGACTGGGTTACTGTCATGTGCACTAGTGTCAAACCCTTGTTCTTCTTGCAAAGCATTGTCACTTGAATGTGATAAACTTACCTCCCCTATAGCGGGATCATTGGCAATTGTACTCCTAGCATCAATTGCCAAAGCAATTTCTGCTAGGGTTTTGAGGGGAGTTGTTTCTACATGAGGAACCTCCAATTGAATTGGAGAGGATTTAGATAGCTCCCCCTCAGAAGTACTACCCTCAAACCTTACAGTCTGTAAAGACTGATTTGCACATAAATGCGCATTTAGTATCTCCATGGGGTCTTCAGTAAAAACTGATGAATCCCTCATGGTTTTGATGGTATCATCAAGGTCTACCCCACCTAGTAGCCTCTTACCAACTAATTGAAGTGTCTGGGTGATGAGCAAGGTTTCTTGAACCAAGTCACTTGAGTTAGCTTGCACTTGAGAATTGAGTTCAAGTGCTGTTGGTAGAGAAGAAATTTGAGATATGATAGATTATTGCTCAGATGTGAGTGTTGGCAGCTCCCCCTGAATGGATGAGGGAGCTTCAAAAGATATGCCCTCATTGTGTGTGACATCCTTATTCCTCCTACCATACACTTGAATTGCTTCAGGTGCAGGCTGTGCAGACTCTGTACAAGGTGCATTGGGGTGAATGCTCTTTTCAATAGACACACCCTGTTGAGAGGATGTATCTAGAGTCTGTTTAGTCCCCATTTTTACAACTGCATCCTATTGGGAGGATAAAGAGGTGGCTTGAGTGGTCAGCTCAGATTTCTTACTCTTTTTTGATCTCTTGACCAAGGGTGACTCAGTTTCTGTTTGATCCTCACCAATCTCAGTTATAACTGCTAAGGTTACCCCCTTTCTCTTCTTTTTACTCACCTCATCCTTTTGAGAAGATGAGGTGGTTGGTTTCCTAGCTTCTACTAATTTTGAAGATATGGTTTCAGCTTGGGAAGATCCCTGTGGGTGTTCCTGTGTTTGTACTTCCACAGGTTCAGGGATTATAGCTGTGCTAGATTGTACATTTGACCTCATGTCAGGCATTGGGTAAGGGTAAGTCCTAAACCTCTCCAACATGAATGGAGTGATTTTCAGACTTACATTTACCTTATTCTTTGTAGTAAATGAACCAAATATTATTTTGGACACTTGCTTATAATTGTAAGTCATATGTCATAGCCTATTTGTATATTCGAGGATTCAACTCAACTCAAATAAGAATGTAATAAGTAAATAGTGGATCGACCGTCAGAGAGATCTCGCAAAGTAATATCTGTCAAAGGATTCAGAGACAATGTTCATCTACAAACTTGAGGAGTTAATTCATTGGAAGAAGTTCAAGAAGTTGATCATGCCTCAGTGATATAAATCAAGATCGTGGATTTAATCAAGTGACAGAGATCTCGTCAGGGTATCAATAAATTACAAGGATTTAATCTGAAGAAAATCAAAGTGTCAAAGTCAAGACATGAAGAAACGTCACGGAAGTTAGTCACTCATGAACCAGACAGTACATCGAGTGTCAGCGTTGAAGTGGTGGAATTGATTCATAATTTTCAGTGATTTTCAGAAGATTTGCAGAAGAATGGTTGCTGCTCAAGACTAGAATTAATTCTCTATTAATTAATTAAGTCATCTAATTTAATTAAGAAAATAAATTATATCTGCGAAGAATAATTTATTTATTAATTGAATTAATTGATTAATTAATTCTGAATTAATTCTAGGAATTTTAGGAATTTTCAGAAGTTTAATTGGATTAAATTCAAGCAATAAATCAGCAAGACAATTGAAAATGAACTAGCATGACAATCAGGATTGTCATACCGATTGTCATGGTAGGCCATATTCAATTGTCTCACCGAAAGTTACTCTAGGAGGATGATTGTCTTGCTAGTTCATTCTGATTGTCATGCTAGTTCATTCAGATTGTCTTGCTAGTTCATTCAATTGTCTCACCGAAAGTCTTGCCAGCTATAGGATTGTCATGCCAAGTCAATTCTATTCGTTTGTTGATTTAAATGGAAGCAGAGAAGCAGCATATCATTCTAATCATTCAAACAGAAGAACAAAGAACAAGAAAAGCAGCCGCCTTGAAATATTACATTTTTCATCTGTTTAATTCAAGATCAATTTCTAGATTGTAAAGTTAAATCCAATCAACTAGAAATCTTTATCTTGTTCTTGTGTAACAATCTAGCGGATCAAAATCCCTAGAACTTAATCTCAAATTGCGTTTAGCATTTGAATCTTTTTTATTACAAAAATAGAAAAAGTTCATGTCGAATTTATTCTAGATTTGTGATAATTAATTTGAGATTAATTCCTTGTAATCGATACAGTTGTTGTAACACCTTTCAAGTTTAATAATATTTTTATTTAACTTGAATTTTGTTTCACATTTTTTATTCCGCATTTAATTCGATTATTCGGTACTGTTTGTATTCAACCCCCCCCCTTCTACAAACACATTGGGACCCAACAATTGGTATCAGAGCCTTCTGATTAACGAACAAATCAAGATCCTAGACTTTTGTGATTTTTCAACTCCTTGAATTTTTATTTATTCAAAAATTCATAATGACTTCACATAAAGTTGGAACCGTTAAAATTCCACAATTTGATAAAGAGAATTATATCATGTGGAAGAAGAAGATGCTATTATTTTTACAAGTTGCAAATCCCAAATATTCAAACTTGTTAAAGAAGGGTATAAAAACTCCGATGGTTATTGAACCGGAGGTAATAATAGATGGTGTGGTGACTACTGAAGCTAGAACCTATCCAAAAGAGCCTGAAGATTTTACTCCTGCTGAGAAGGAAGAAGCCTCCTTGGATGCCAGCCTTCAATTAATATTAATTGATTCCCTTGATCCCTTGATGAACAGACATGTGATGAATTGTAAAAATTCCAAACACATGTGGGAAACTATTGAGGTGATTAATGAAGGCACGGAGGAAGTTAGGGAGAACAAGTTGGAAATCCTAACCTCTGAATATGAACATTTCAAATCAAATCCAGGAGTAGGAATTACTGAAGTGTTTGAGAGGTACAATGCGTTGATCAACAACCTGAACATCAATGGAAAGTATTATTCAATCAGGGAGGTCAACAAAAAGTTCCTTTTAACACTGCCAGCTCATCTTGAACATAGAATCACTGCCATTAGAGAAGCTAGAGATCTGAGTGAGATTTCTTTGGACAGGCTCTATGGAGTGTTAAAAACCTATGAGTTGGAGCAGATTCAACAGAAGGAAGTCTACGGGAAGGATAGAATGGTCAGCACATCTACTGCACTTGTAGCTGAAGGTCAACAACAACAACAATCTCAACAGTTAGAAAGAATGGTACAGTTTTCCAAGGGTGAGGAAAATGAGTTAGTAGCAGAATATGATCCTCCTACTACAAATCAATCAAGTGATGATTTTTATTCCTTGGAAGAGCTGGAGCAATTGGAAGATGAATCAATGGCCCAAATTGTCAAGAGATTCTCCCATGTCAAATTCAGGAGGAATCCCAAGCTTAAGTACAAGTCCAACTACAACAAATTCCAGAAAGGTGGATCTTCATCCTCTAACACCAGCAGTGGTGGGTACAAAACAGGGATGGTTGATCGAAGCACCATTAGATGCTATAACTGCAATGAGTTGGGACACTTTGCCACAGAATGTAGGAAGCCAAAGCAAGTAAGAAAGAACTCTGAAAGGGCTTATCTGGCAAAGGGAAGAAGCTGGGATGATACTGACAGTGAAGATGAAGATGAAGGAAATCTTGCTCTTATGGCTATTGATGGAAAAGCTTCATCATCAAGAATAGAGGTAAAACTTTCTGACGCTGAAATGGTTTATCATCTAAGAGGTAACTTAGATTGTGCACGTCGCGATAATGAACTGTTAAGTTTAAAGATCACAGACCTTGAGAAAGAGGTCAATGAATTAAGACTTGTGCATATTAATCAAGACAAATTAAAAGAACAGGTATCTTTTCTAGAGAATAGAGTTGACTGTTATAGAAAACTCGAAACTATTCTCAAAGACAAGATCACCGGTCTTGAGACTAAGGTTAGAGCCTACTTCAATTCTTGTTCGAAGGCTAAAGAGTTCTACAGTAAGCAAGCTGTTAATCAAACATCTGGAATAGGTTATGATTACAATGTTGCTATTGGAGAATTAGGCATAAACTCCCCTCCTCATGTCTGTGCTAAAGGGAGGGAAGTACCACATGTGCTTAAGGGTGTTGATGAACCCCTCTATAAAGCATCAATTGCTGAACCATTTGATGCGACCTCTTCTGTTATTCAAGAAGAAATACGTGCTGAGGATCATGCTTATGAGAAGATTGTTTCCAAGTCAAGTGAGTGAAAAGTTCCAGTCAAAGTTGTGAAAGCAACTGAGACTAACTCAGACACACATGAGTTGGATAACAATAATGCCATGTCTACCATGCATAAATTACCTGATGTTAATCACTCTTATAAAGCATGTAGTATTGCTAATTGTATGTCTTGTGCTTTTAATATGATGTATGCTTATTTTAATGGTAAGCATGTGTCTAATGATAAGACTACTCCTCGTCAGCATGTGAATAACAAGAAGCATGATAGGTCTAAGACTGCTAGTCCTTCTAAGGCTAGAAAGGAGACATTTGTGCCTAAGCTTAAACAGAAATTTGTTAACGCTGTTTACAAGGTCAAATGTTCAGTCATTGAGAAAGTTGAGGCAATTAAAATTAAAAATGTTGTTTTGCCTGACAAAGGACAGTTCTACAAGTATGCCGGGCCCAACCAAGTTTGGGTTCCGAAGAAGGTCTAATCCATTTGAAGTGCAGGGCATTAAACAAGTATAACCGGTAGTGTGGATTCTTGACAGTGGATCATCAAGACATATGACCGGAGATAGAGCCCTGCTATCAAATGTGGTTGAGAAAGCTGGCCCCATGGTTACCTTTGGAGATAACAGCAAAGGTTTATCTGAGGGATATGGCTGTTTGCAAGCTGGGAATGTTATCATTGTAATTTTGTATATTGTGCTAGGTTATTATCAGGAAGCAGTATCTAACATATAGCACCAGTGACGAGACTTGAGAATATTACGACATATCAGGCACCTGCTGCACATTACACTTGGAATTGTACTCTAGTAAGATGTGTACAAGTGTACTCCTGGTTGGTGAGTTAAAAGAGGAAGTCAGTGCACCACAGTTCATGGACTTTGCAGCTGCAGATCTGTTGGACTATGCAATCTCTTCTTCACAATCTCACTTCAGGTTGGTATGAACTAGTATACTGCTCAAGCAATCGTCAAGGACATGGTATGGCACTCTAACAGAAGTTATAATTTTATATGAACTAGTAGAGTCGTCATATTTATAACTATCTTATCACTAAGCACAATCATATTGTTTTTTATGTGCAGTGGTATATTGTTTATGCAACATAACAATTAGTATCTAAAGTACTTGACAAGTATCGGTCAATGATATCTTGTTAACATTATGTTGCAGATATTTGTAAGCTTTTGACTTGAATGAGAATTACTTAGGCTTTACCCTAAGTGATAAATGTTTTATCAAAAACTCATTCATATTGAAAAACAAAATCAAACTGCTTTCTACATTAGTGATTTCTTATTTCATGTAAAATCTTTTGAAATCACTATTGTAAATCATTTTCTCTCTATTACCATATATTCTGTGTTACAGGTTCAGTCTCCAATGACTTTCTTTCATTGACAGTCATGAGGTTGAAAACCCACAACATCTATCCCAGACTGTAAAGACAAACACAAAAACAGAACCAACCAACACTCTCTTACCACTAAATGTAGTATGAATGAGCGTGAGGGAGATAGTGCCTAGTGCACCACATAAGGAAGGTTCTGTAGTCAACCCAGTAGCTCTGTCTCCTACATAGATGAGTAGTATTTAAACCGAGACAACTGCTAGCCCCCATACATCTTCTCAAAAAGATGTAATGGCTAAAAAGGCACAAAAACAGTTACTAGATTCATTCTCTCAACAGGGTGAGTCTATTGAAGTTTGCCTGTCGGCCAAGGTATCCGATGTAGTGTCACCACTTCAAACATAAACAATTCTTGATGCAAAAGGAGAGGTTACACACACAAAGGATGAGTTGACGGAAACAAGAGTTTCGACCATTTTAAGGTCAGATTCGATTGTTCAAGGTTCGTTAGTGGACCAATTGCCTTTACAGGTGTTAGGAGAGGATACTGATCCAAAAGCCATATGTCAGTGGTCAGTGTCTACCTCCCCAGGCTTAAATCCCCTGGATGCATCTGCGGATAGTGGATCTGACATAGGTGCAGATCGGCAACTTGTTGACAATGATTCAGATATTACCTGATGAGTCACAAGGAAATGTCTTCACAGACATTAGAAGGGAACTTTGATCTTTATGCTAAATTCTTTGGATCATTGTTTACCTTCCCATAATTCAAATCTGGAACCCTAAAAGGGAAACTAGCAACTTGTAGATTATGACTCAGATTCATCTGACGAGTTTAACAAGGATGGGGATTTGCGAACTCCCATTGCACCACCTATGACCTCCTTAAGGATGGCTAAGGTGATTTTCCTTGCAGGTACAGCTGGTTTATGGAGCTATGAGAGGAGTGATACACTTGTGAGAAAGAGTGTAAACACGAGTGGAGAGAAGAGTGAAACACATGTGAGGTACACTAAAACAGGATCACACACTCACAGTGAGGAAGAAAGAGAAACTACTTGTTATTTCTTTTCCAACCAAGTGAAATATGAGAACTCCTTCAGACGACGGCATACATTCCTTCTTTAAGGGGGAGATAAAAGCTTAAGTAATAGTTTGGAGGATTCCTCAACTAAGGGGGAGAAATAGAAGGGAGGAAGAAAAAGATCCTAAAAATGTACACTACTCCACACCATTGTTGTTTGTAACTACGGATCCTATTGTACGGGAGAGGTGGTAAACACAAGGTGATTTTCTGATAAGGGAAGAAGCTGTTAAGGGAGTACCATTGGTTTTTATCTGCGGATCCTATTGTACGGGAGAGGTGGTAAAATGAAGGTGATCTTCTTTAATCAGTTGATTCTCATAGGGGGAGAAGCAAGAGATATGGGCTTCTCAACAGGAAATGTGGTTGTACAAATGAAGATGGAACTACTTGAAGATATGTTCAGTCTAGAGGAACATCTACTTGGAATCTGGAAAATGTTAAATCTCATCCAGAACTTTTCTGCTATTTACTTTGCATGTATGTTTATATCTTTTTCTTATTTGTTAGTTGAGTTATCCTCTAGGTATTTGTGTGTTTTTGTCTAACAAACAAATAGGGGGAGATTGTAAGTCATATGTCATAGCCTATTTGTATATTCGAGGATTCAACTCAACTCAAATAAGAATGTAATAAGTAAATAGTGGATCGACCGTCAGAGAGATCTCGCAAAGTAATATCTGTCAAAGGATTCAGAGACAATGTTCATCTACAAACTTGAGGAGTTAATTCACTGGAAGAAGTTCAAGAAGTTGATCATGCCTCAGTGATATAAATCAAGATCGTGGATTTAATCAAGTGACAGAGATCTCGTCAGGGTATCAATAAATTACAAGGATTTAATCTGAAGAAAATCAAAGTGTCAAAGTCAAGACATGAAGAAACGTCACGGAAGTTAGTCACTCATGAACCAGACAGTACATCGAGTGTCAGCGTTGAAGTGGTGGAATTGATTCATAATTTTCAGTGATTTTCAGAAGATTTGCAGAAGAATGGTTGCTGCTCAAGACTAGAATTAATTCTCTATTAATTAATTAAGTCATCTAATTTAATTAAGAAAATAAATTATATCTGCGAAGAATAATTTATTTATTAATTGAATTAATTGATTAATTAATTCTGAATTAATTCTAGGAATTTTAGGAATTTTCAGAAGTTTAATTGGATTAAATTCAAGCATTAAATCAGCAAGACAATTGAAAATGAACTAGCATGACAATCAGGATTGTCATACCGATTGTCATGCTAGGCCATATTCAATTGTCTCACCGAAAGTTACTCTAGGAGGATGATTGTCTTGCTAGTTCATTCTGATTGTCATGCTAGTTCATTCAGATTGTCTTGCTAGTTCATTCAATTGTCTCACCGAAAGTCTTGCCAGCTATAGGATTGTCATGCCAAGTCAATTCTATTCGTTTGTTGATTTAAATGGAAGCAGAGAAGCAGCATATCATTCTAATCATTCAAACAGAAGAACAAAGAACAAGAAAAGCAGCCGCCTTGAAATATTACATTTTTCATCTGTTTAATTCAAGATCAATTTCTAGATTGTAAAGTTAAATCCAATCAACTAGAAATCTTTATCTTGTTCTTGTGTAACAATCTAGCGGATCAAAATCCCTAGAACTTAATCTCAAATTGCGTTTAGCATTTGAATCTTTTTTATTACAAAAATAGAAAAAGTTCATGTCGAATTTATTCTAGATTTGTGATAATTAATTTGAGATTAATTCCTTGTAATCGATACAGTTGTTGTAACACCTTTCAAGTTTAATAATATTTTTATTTAACTTGAATTTTGTTTCACATTTTTTATTCCGCATTTAATTCGATTATTCGGTACTGTTTGTATTCAACCCCCCCCTTCTACAAACACATTGGGACCCAACAATAATTGCCTATTTTTGTGATATCTATACCATTTAATAAATGTATGTCTGCTACTTAATAATTTAAAGTGGACATAATAAATCTAGGAAAGAAAATTTCCTTACCTCTAGCTGACAAGGGCATTGTTAGCCTGGTTGCAAGTTCTTCCAGGATCAATAGACCAACATTCAAGTGTCTGTTATGGGCTATTGATTACACCAGCTTCTGCACCACACTTGAAAAATTGTCATACCCTCTCTTCCTGCATGTGAAAGCCCTCACCACAGAATCAAAGACAAAGGACCACTCCTTCCTTATATTGGTCATGTTCAAGCTTAAAAAGTTGATTTTTCCACCATAATTGATGAAGTCCAGAAACTCAGTCAGCTCATCAGGAGTTGGCACCTCCACCAGATTTGTAGTTGGCAGCCCCTAAGCTCTATTCACATCTTGCTCATTAAACTCAATTTGTTGGCCTCAAACTGAGCAAGTTACCACCAGAGATACAGAATTGTCTTTCATAACAGTCCTCACCACAGCTGTTGTCCAGAACTCATGCAGCACATCTAGGTACAACACTGGGTTAGCAGTTAAAGCACCTGCAAGGTAAGATTTAGACAATAGTTTCACAAACGCCTTGAAACTGTCAAGAGCTTGGTTAGCATCAGTAAAAGCGAGGTAATTAGTTCCCTTCTCTGGAATAGAGGCTCTTGCAACATTGAGTGCCATTATTGATTGATGAGAGTGAATGGGTAAATTTTTTTTTGAGAAAGGAATGAAAACGAGAGAGAAATCGTTTTTTGCTTGAAAGGTTAGGTCACTTGAGATCTCGAAAGTTGTAAGTATGTATATGTATCGAGATGTCTGTGTATTTATAGTAAAAGCGAATGGCTTGTCGAGAACTCAAAAATAGATGTTTGAAATTAGCCTATTGAGAAGTCATTTTAAGAAATGAAAAACATATCGAGAAGTCATTTTAAATTACTCTTATAGAGAACTAAAAATTGACTTATCGAGATGACAAATAAATACCCAGTTTGTCCAAAAAATTGGACTGAATTAATTCCAACTTTTATTTAAATAAATTCAAAATAAAATTATAATAAATTTGTCAAAACTATTTTACCAAAATAATTTATTAAGTTAAATCATTTCAGTTCTGAGTTATTAAGAAGTCTAGAAATTATACTGTTAGGGCTAAACACGCGTTAATATTCACGCAAGTATACGCGATCACAAGTAATATAGAATAAATTCTGGTTCGTTCCCACAGGGATAGGTTTAAGTTAATTCCAGTCAATGTATTTATGCAACACTAGTATGGTTATTATCCAATGCTAAGACGAGTAACAAAATTTGGTTGTTTATACTAAGATTAACTAAGAGATTATATTAAAGAACATAAACTAAGATATTAAAGAGTTTTAAATAATATATGACACAAATATGGGATTCTAACTTCATTAAATACTTCATTCAATAGACTTTTCGTTCTTAACCTTAGCATATAATGGTGCTAACACTAATTAGATAACACAAAACTGATAAACGCCAACTTTCGTTGTGCGAATACCATATTACAAAACATCCACAAAAGAGATAGAAGCTGAATAGACACCAATTATATTGAGATCCTATATGTCTATAGAATTTGACAACACAATGGTTTAGTGCACAAGTTATCTTTCGTGATTACATAGGGCAAGTAAGATGGTTAAAATTACCTACGCATCATGCATATCAAATACATGAACCTATGCTAGCATGGCAAGTTCTAAACCCTTAAATTCACTTTCGCTTCATTAAAGATTAACACACTATCTTATAAGTTCACGACTCTCATAAGATGAATAAGCGCAACCAAAACTATATTATCATACAATCACCATACACTAAGATATCGAAACAATTAACTAAAGAAATCCATAAATAAATCCATTAGAACCCCACGATAGTCCATGATCGGACTCATCATCAACGTGAGTTCCAATGAAAGTATGGTATAATAAACGTAGTCTTTATACTTAATAAAACCAAGTACGAAACAAAAGTAAAGGTTCAAGAATAAGAAAACTAGCATCCAAAGTTACAACTTAAAACAAATAATCACAAGAATAAACTAGATCTTCTTCGCCTTGGTTGAATTGTGCTCTACGGTCTTCTTACGCCTTCTCCTTAGCTCTGGTACGTATCTTTATGAAAAATGAGCTTTATTTATATATATATGTTGTAGAATTAACCAGGGCTTCAAACTCTCAAAATCCCAAAAGAAACAGAATTCTGTCACCTTATCTAGCGCGGCCGCGCACTGCTTCAGTGCGGGCGCGCTGAGTTTCTGCTTCTTGGGCGCGGCCGCTCGCTACTACAGCGCGGGCGTGCCGTCCTTCTGGATAAAATTCTGATATCTTTTCTTCTTGTTGAATTGAGCTGTTTTTTTCACGAGCCTTTATTCTAGACACCATCGTAACACCAAATTAGCACTAAAACCATGTTAATTCACCTGATTACCTGGAAAATGCCTGAAATGCAAAAACACTACAAAACACAAATTACTTGAGTGCAAAACATCAATTCAAAGCTTTACGGAGCGTAATAAAGTGTCATAAATGCCACTCAACATACCCCCAAACTTGAATCAATGCTTGTCCTCAAGCATAAACAGACTCAAAGAACAAGAAATAAAAATGCATGAATGCAAACTATATGAATGCAACGATCCCCATAAAATAACTAAACCAATCAACAAGCAACATCTCAGCAAATGCAGTTATTCACACAAAGATCAATCAAACCCCACAAATCAACTTACAATCCAGAAATGTGCATGTATGCAAATGCTTACAGATATACTATCGCAACTAGATCAATAATCATGACTCACAACTCATCAAAGCCATCGCAAGGTTATAAATAGAACAAAAGATAGACTCAAAATAACATATAACACTTCAATTTTTAAACAATAGGTTTACATGGATTCACGCTTTTATTTACAACACAAAACAACACAAATACGCTTATTTCATCATGCAATGAGTGAGGTCAACAAAAGACTTATACTATAATACCCATGTAGCGAGCATTAGGTTAGTGGATCCCAGACTATAAAAAACCTTAGGTCACTAGGCACAAGGTCCCCTAAGAACTTAATAACTCGAGTATTAAAGAGCCCACTCGTGATCAATTATGCATAAACACATATTTTCTTCTCTCTCTTTTTTTTCTTCTTTTTTTTACGTCTCTTTTTTTTTTCTTTCCACAAATTTCTGAACGAGTGCATTTCGCTCCATATCGTTCAACCCTAGACTACTCATATAAAATGAGCTGGCTACTAGCCATTTGACACCTAGCCACAACAACTAGCAATGAAATCTAATTTTTTCCAATTTTTTAAATATCCATGTTATTTTATTAATAATAGAATATCCTAAATTCTAAATATAAACAAGCGATTAAACCTCGACAAATAAATAAACCATGACCATGATCTAACACTCAAGCAACCTATAAGACTTAGTGAAATACAATTATCTCTAGCATGAAAATAAACTTGATAAGACTTAACATCACTAAATACGATATCACTACACTAGCATCAATATCACAAATCAATCGAAAAAATCATCTAAGGGATCATGTTATAATGCAAATGCATAAAACTATATGAACAAACTATCATAAAAATTACAAAAATTAAAAAAACAACTACATGGAAAATTTCCAACTATATGAACTAAACTAGCATGAATATGCAAACTACATGTGATTCACACAAAATACATACTCCTTAACTACTACCCCCAAACTTGAAATATTCACTATCCTCAGTGAAGGCAATAGCAAGGAATCAGGCATACCTAATCTGAACCAGGATCATCACCCTCAAGAAGTGTAGTGTCAGGAGTGTCTGGAGGTGGATACACCGAATCCTCACCGAATACTGGCCACTGGATGTCAACTCTTGTGGCTCTAAAAGCAGTCCCCAATTCTTGGGTGAGACCATGTGCAAACCTGCTATGGATGTCATGCATAGCATCCATCCTCCTAGCTAGACGCCTATACTGTGTTGAACTCAAACTAGCACTGCCCTGTGCTTCCTCCTATTGCTACTGCGATCCCGAAGGACCAGCCTTCTCTCCCAACTGAGCTCTCCAAGCTGCTCTCCTTGCCTGCTGCGTTCCACCAGCAAAAGTCTGATCCGCTGGCCTACCACCTGGCAGATGATCATATGAGTAATCAAGCCCTTTAAGAACGGGTTCCCACCATACCACTCAGTCATGTTCAACAACGTTGAAATGTCAATTGGAGCACTAGGGAGCTGCAGCTGCTCATGTATGGGCCAACAAACTCTAACCGCCATGTACAACTTCGTCACAATGGAAACATAAGGTATCGAACCCGTAGTACTCCCTCACAAGAACCTCAGAATACCCTGATGGATCACCATCCCAAGATCCACATAATCCCCCTGCAGAATACCCCACAACAATCGAGCACACTCCACAATATTCTCATGCACATGAAAAGATGGCATGATATTAGCATAAATAAAAGAATTCCATGCACGTGCAAACCTGTTCATGCACGAAGCAGGGAACGTGGTATACTCATTCGTGCCCTTCTTGAACTTCCAATACGTCTCAGGCACGCACAGGGTAACAGTAATCAAATCCAAGTTAAACTCCTCCGGAGTCTTCTCTTTCCAGTTCTCCTACTTCTCCTTCTTCTCTGGCTGCTCAATCACCCTTCGAATGACCTCAGCACTGTAGTCCACCGTCATCCCCCTCACCACAGTGAACCCGTTCTTATCCACCTTAGCATTCATATAGAACTCACGCACCATACTCATGGACACAGCAGTGAGTGTCTCACAGAAAACCACCTAGCCCATCTCCAAGATCATCTCCAACAACTTACCATCTTTCCCCGATGGCAAAAAACAATGCTCCTTGGCTATAGGCTTTGAGAGCAGCCTCAAATACTCCGTCTCAGCCTCAGGAGTCAAAAGTCTAGGCCTCACACCACCTGCACTCGAAGAATCGGTGGTGCTGCTGCTAATTTGAGTTCACTGTCTTTTTGGTGCCATAGAGATTGAGAGAGTTTGAGAGAAAATATGTTTGTAAGAGAGATTGTGTGTTTGAGAGTTTTGAGAAGTGATGGAGAAGTTTGTATATAAGTGTATGTTTATATAAGAGATTGGGGGAGAATTCGTTACGGAAAAGGAGTGGGAATTGATTATGGGAATAATGGGTTTGATTTGGAGAGGGAAATTTGGGACGTGGAAGAGTAAAAATCGTGTGGGAATTGATTTTCTATTAAAAACCCTGATTTTCTCTTCAAAAATCGACTTAAATTTTTTCCTGAATCAGGGACCCGGCGTGGCCACGCGCTATTTTGGTGTGGGCACGCCCAGTTTCTGTAGTTTCAGCGCGGCCGCGTGCAAGGACAGTGCGAGCACGCCCAATTACTGGAAAAACAGCGCGGCCGCCCCGCTTTTCAGCGCGGGCGCGCCGTGCTATTGAAGTTGCCCCTGATTTTTTTTTTGTTTTTCTGATTTTTTTTGTGTTTTTCTCTTTTCTTTTTGCTTCCTCTACCTCCTAATATTCAACAAACTTGGGTTGCCTCCCATGAAGCGCTTGGTTTATGTCGTTAGCTTGACGTAGAATCTCGAGATCAAGTAGCCAATAAAATAGCACAAACCATCTCATGGTTTACCGTATCCCCATAGTAGTGCTTCAACCTCTGCCCATTTACTTTAAATGCTTGTCCTGGATCATTCTCAAAAATCTCCACAACTCCATGCGGAAACACAGTTTTGATTATGAAAGGCCTTGACCATCTCGACTTCAATTTTCTAGGAAAAAGACGAAGACGAGAGTTAAACAATAGAACTTATTGTCCCGACACAAATGACTTAAGCATTAAACCTCTGTCGTGCCACCTCTTGACTTTCTTCTTGTACATTTTATTGTTTTCATACGCTTGAAGCCCAAACTCGTCGAGTTCATTCAATTGAAGCATTCTCTTCTTACCAACTGCATCCAAATCAAGGTTCAACTTTTTCAAATCCCAATATACTTTATGCTCGAGCTCCACCGCCAAATGACACCCCTTACCATAAACCAACTGAAGTGGCGATATTCTCAACGGAGTCTTGTATGTTGTTCTATATGCCCAAACAGCTTCAACAAGCTTCAAAGACCAATCCTTCCTTGATGGACACACAACTTTCTCTAAGATACGCTTGATCTCCCTGTTCGACACCTCTGCTTGACCATTAGTCTGCGGATGGTAGGTTGTAGTAATGCGATGATTCACATTATACCTTTGCATCATGGCAGTGAATTTGCGATTACAAAAATGCGATCCCTCATCACTGATTATGACTCTTGGAGTCCCAAATCTTGTGAATATATGCTTATGAAGAAAATTAAGCACCACCTTCACATCATTTATCGGGAAAGCCTTGACTTCCACCCATTTTGACACATAATCGACAGCAAACGAGATATAATGATTATTATAAGATGAGACAAATGGCCCCATGAAGTCGATTCCCCAAACATCAAAGACTTCAACCTCGAGAAGCATATTAAGAGGCATCTCATCCCTCTTGGACATATTACCCATATGCTGACATCGATCACACTTCAAAACAAAGCGATGCGCATCCTTAAACAATGTAGGCCAGAAGATTCCTGCTTGAAGGTCACGAGTTGTTGTCTTCTCTCCACCATAGTGGCCTCCATAAACAGTTGAATGACAGTCTCGAAAGATCCCCCCGTTTTGTTGTACGGAATACATCTCCTGATGATTTGGTCAGCTCCTTGCCTAAACAGATATGGCTCATCCTACATGTATCACTTCACCTCATGAAGAAACTTCTTCCTTTGAGCGTACGACAAGTCTGGAGGCATACCATTACTCACAAGGTAGTTCACAATATCTGCGAACCCCGGTTCTTCCTCTTGCACTCCAAACAACTGCTCATCAGGAAAAGACTTATTTATCAATGTTTTATCCAGTGCAGTTGCACTCGGATCTTCCAAATGAGAGAGATGATCAGCGACTTGATTCTAAGTACCTTTTCTGTCCTTGATCTCCAACTCAAATTCCCGAAGCAAAAGAACCCATCTAATCAATCTAGGCTTCGAGCTTTCTTCGAGACGAGATATCGAATTGTAGCATGATCAGTGAAAACTATAACCTTCATCCCAAGCAGATAAGATCAAAATTTCTCAAAACCGTAGACAATAGCCAAAAGTTCTTTCTCAGTAGTAGAATATCCTAAATTCTAAATATAAACAAGCGATTAAACCTCGACAAACAAATAAACCATGACCATGATCTAACACTCAAGCAACCTATAAGACATAGTGAAATATAATTATCTCTAGCATGAAAATAAACTTGATAAGACTTAACATCACTAAATACGATATCACTACACTAGCATCAATATCACAAATCAATCGGAAAAATCATCTAAGGGATCATGTTATAATACAAATGCATAAAACTATATGAACAAACTATCATAAAAACTACAAAATTAAAAAAACTACTACATGGAAAATTTCCAACTATATGAACTAAACTAGCATGAATATGCAAACTACATGTGATTCACATAAAACACATACTCCTTAACTACTACCCCCAAACTTGAAATATTCACTATCCTCAGTGAAGGTAATAACAAGGAATCAGGCATACCTAATCTGAACCAGGATCATCACCCTCAAGGAGTGGAGTGTCAGGAGTGTCTGGAGGTGGATACACCGAATCCTCACCGAATACTGGCCACTGGATGTCAACTCTTGTGGCTCTAAAAGCAGTCCCCAATTCCTGGGTGAGATCATGTGTAAACCTGCTATGGATGTCATGCATAGCATCCATCCTCCTAGCTAGACGCCTATACTGTGTTGAACTCAAACTAGCACTGCCTTGTGCTTCCTCCTATTGCTACTGCGATCCCGAAGGACCATCCTTCTCTCCGAACTGAGCTCTCCAAGCTGCTCTCCTTGCCTACTGCGTTCCACCAGCAAAAGTCTGATCCGCTGGCCTACCACCTGGCAGATGATCATACGAGTAATCAAGCCCCTTAAGAACGGGCTTCCCACCATACCACTCAGTCATGTTCAACAACGTCGAAATGTCAATTGGAGCACTAGGGAGCTGCAGCTGCTCATGTATGGGCCAACAAACTCTAACCGCCATGTACAACTTCGTCACAATGGAAATATAAGGTATCGAACCCGTAGTACTCCCTCACAAGAACCTCAGAATACCCTGATGGATCACCATCCCAAGATCCACATAATCCCCCTGCAGAATACCCCACAACAATCGAGCACACTCCACAATATTCTCATGCACATGAAAAGATGGCATGATATTAGCACAAATAAAAGAATTCCATGCACGTGCAAACCTGTTCATGCACGAAGTAGGGAACGTGGTGTACTCATTCGTGCCCTTCTTGAACTTCCAATACGTCTCAGGCACGCACAGGGTAGCAGTAATCAAATCCAAGTTAAACTCCTCCGGAGTCTTCTCTTTTCAGTTCTCCTACTCCTCCTTCTTCTCTGGCTGCTCAATCACCCTTCGAATGACCTCAGCACTGTAGTCCACCGTCATCCCCCTCACCATAGTGAACCCATTCTTATCCGCCTTAGCATTCGCATAGAACTCACGCACCATACTCATGGACACAGCAGTGAGTGTCTCACAGAAAACCATCTAGCCCATCTCCAAGATCATCTCCAACAACTTACCATCTTTCCCCGATGGCAAAAAACCACGCTCCTTGGCTATAGGCTTTGAGAGCAGCCTCAAATACTCCGTCTCAGCCTCAGGAGTCAAAAGTCTAGGCCTCACACCACCTGCACTCGAAGAATCGGTGGTGCTGCTGCTAACTTGAGTTCACTATCTTTTTGGTGCCATAGAGATTGAGAGAGTTTGAGAGAAAATATGTTTGTAAGAGAGATTGTGTGTTTGAGAGTTTTGAGAAGTGATGGAGAAGTTTGTATATAAGTGTATGTTTATATAGGAGATTGGGGGAGAATTCGTTACGGAAAAGGAGTGGGAATTGATTATGGGAATAATGGGTTTGATTTGGAGAGGGAAATTTGGGACGTGGAAGAGTAAAAATCGTGTGGAATTGATTTTCTATTAAAAACCCTGATTTTCTCTTCAAAAACTGACTTAAATTTTTTCCTGAATCAGGGACCCGGCGTGGCCACGGGCTATCTTGGCGTGGGCACGCCCAGTTTCTGTAGTTTCAGCGCGGCCGCGCGCAAGGACAGTGCGAGCACGCCCAATTACTGGAAAAACAGCGCTGCCGCCCCGATTTTCAGCGCGGGCGCGCCGTGCTACCGAAGTTGCCCCTAATTTTTTTTTTGTTTTTCTGATTTTTTTTGTGTTTTTCTCTTTTCTTTTTGCTTCCTCTACCTCCTAATGTACAACAAACTTGGGTTGCCTCCCATGAAGCGCTTGGTTTATGTCGTTAGCTTGACGTAGAATCTCGAGATCAAGTAGACAATAAAATAGCTCTAACCACCTCATGGTTTGCCATATCCATATAGTAGTGCTTCAACCTCAGCCCATTTACTTTAAATGCTTGTCCTGGATCATTCTCAAAAATCTCCACAGCTCCATGCGGAAACACAGTTTTGATTATGAAAGGCCTTGACCATCTCGACTTCAATTTTCTAGGAAAAAGACGGAGACGAGCGTTAAACAATAGAACTTATTATCCCGACACAAATGACTTAAGCATTAAACCTCTGTCGTGCCATCTCTTGACTTTCTTCTTGTACATTTTGTTGTTTTCATACGCTTGAAGCCCAAACTCGTCGAGTTCATTCAATTGAAGCATTCTCTTCTTACCAACTGCATCCAAATCAAGGTTCAACTTCTTAAAATCCCAATATACTTTATGCTCGAGCTCCACCGCCAAATGACACCCCTTGCCATAAACCAACTGAAGCGGCGACATTCTCAACGGAGTCTTGTATGTTGTTCTATATGCCCAAACAGCATCATCAAGCTTCAAAGACCAATCCTTCCTTGATGGACACACAACTTTCTCTAAGATACGCTTGATCTCCCTGTTCGACACCTCTGCTTGACCATTAGTCTGCGGATGGTAGGTTGTACCAAAACGATGATTCACATTATACCTTTGCATCATGGCAGTGAATTTGCGATTACAAAAATGCGATCCCTCATCATTGATTATGACTCTTGGAGTCCCAAATCTTGTGAATATCTGCTTATGAAGAAAATTAAGCACCACCTTCGCATCATTTGTCGGGAAAGCCTTGACTTCCACCCATTTTGACACATAATCGACAGCAAACAAGATATAATGATTATTATAAGATGAGACAAATGGCCCCATGAAGTCGATTCCCCAAACATCAAAGACTTCAACCTCGAGAAGCATATTAAGAGGCATCTCATCCCTCTTGGACATATTACCCATATGCTGACATCGATCACACTTCAAAACAAAGCGATTTGCATCCTTAAACAATGTAGGCCAGAAGATTCCCGCTTGAAGGACACGAGTTGTTGTCTTCTCTCCACCATAGTGGCCTCCATAACCAGTTGAATGACAGTCTCGAAAGATCCCCCCGTTTTGTTGTACGGAATACATCTCCTGATGATTTGGTCAGCTCCTTGCCTAAACAGATATGGCTCATCCTACATGTATCACTTCACCTCATGAAGAAACTTCTTCCTTTGAGCGTACGACAAGTCTGGAGGCATACCATTACTCACAAGGTAGTTCACAATATCTGCGAACCCCGATTCTTCCTCTTGCACTCCAAACAACTGCTCAACAGGAAAAGACTTATTTATCAATATTTTATCCAGTGCAGTTGCACTCGGATCTTCCAAATGAGAGAGATGATCAGTGACTTGATTCTAAGTACCTTTTCTGTCCTTGATCTCCAACTCAAATTCCCAAAGCAAAAGAACCCATCTAATCAATCTAGGCTTCGAGCTTTCTTCGAGACGAGATATCAAATTGTAGCATGATCAGTGAAAACTATAACCTTCATCCCAAGCAGATAAGATCAAAATTTCTCAAAACCGTAGACAATAGCCAAAAGTTCTTTCTCAATAGTAGAATATCCTAAATTCTAAATATAAACAAGTGATTAAACCTCGACAAACAAATAAACCATGACCATGATCTAACACTCAAGCAACCTATAAGACATAGTGAAATACAATTATCTCTAGCATGAAAATAAACTTGATAAGACTTAACATCACTAAATACGATATCACTACACTAGCATCAATATCACAAATCAATCAGAAAAATCATCTAAGGGATCATGTTATAATACAAATGCATAAAACTATATGAACAAACTATCATAAAAACTACAAAAATTAAAAAAACTACTACATGGAAAATTTCCAACTATATGAACTAAACTAGCATGAATATGCAAACTACATGTGATTCACATAAAACACATACTCCTTAACTACTACCCCCAAACTTGAAATATTCACTATTTCCAGTGAAGGTAATAACAAGGAATCAGGCATACCTAATCTGAACCAGGATCATCACCCTCAAGGAGTGGAGTGTCAGGAGTGTCTGGAGGTGGATACACCGAATCCTCACCGAATACTGGCCACTGGATGTCAACTCTTGTGGCTCTAAAAGCAGTCCCTAATTCCTGGGTGAGATCATGTGCAAACCTGCTATGGATGTCATGCATAGCATCCATCCTCCTAGCTAGACGCCTATACTGTGTTGAACTCAAACTAGCACTGCCTTGTGCTTCCTCCTATTGCTACTGCGATCCCGAAGGACCAGCCTTCTCTCCCAACTGAGCTCTCCAAGCTGCTCTCCTTGCCTGCTGCATTCCACCAGCAAAAGTCTGATCCGCTGGCCTACCACCTGGCAGATGATCATACGAGTAATCAAGCCCCTTAAGAACGGGCTTCCCACCATACCACTCAGTCATGTTCAACAACGTCAAAATGTCAATTGGAGCACTAGGGAGCTGCAGCTGCTCATGTATGGGCCAACAAACTCTAACCGCCATGTACAACTTCGCCACAATGAAACATAAGGTATCGAACCCGTAGTACTCCCTCACAAGAAACTCAGAATAGCCTGATGGATCACCATCCCAAGATCCACATAATCCCCCTGCAGAATACCCCACAACAATCGAGCACACTCCACAATATTCTTATGCACATAAAAAGATGGAATGATATTAGCACAAATAAAAGAATTCCATGCATGTGCAAACCTGTTCATGCACGAAGCAGGGAACATGGTATACTCATTCGTGCCCTTCTTGAACTTCCAATACGTCTCAGGCACGTACAGGGTAGCAGTAATCAAATCCAAGTTAAACTCCTCCGGAGTCTTCTCTTTCCAGTTCTCCTACTCCTCCTTCTTCTCTGGCTGCTCAATCACCCTTCGAATGACCTAAGCACTGTAGCCCACCGTCATCCCCCTCACCACAGTGAACCCGTTCTTATCCGCCTTAGCATTCGCATAGAACTCACGCACTATACTCATGGACACAGCAGTGAGTGTCTCACAGAAAACCACCTAGCCCATCTCCAAGATCATCTCCAACAACTTACCATCTTTCCCCGATGGCAAAAAACCACGCTCCTTGGCTATAGGCTTTGAGTGCAGCCTCAAATACTCCGTCTCAGCCTTAGGAGTCAAAAGTCTAGGCCTCACACCACCTGCACTCGAAGAATCGGTGGTGTTGCTGCTAACTTGAGTTCACTGTCTTTTTGGTGCCATAGAAATTGAGAGAGTTTGAGAGAAAATATGTTTGTAAGAGAGATTGTGTGTTTGAGAGTTTTGAGAAGTGATGGAGAAGTTTGTATATAAGTGTATGTTTATATAGGAGATTGGGGGAGAATTCGTTACGGAAAAGGAGTGGGAATTGATTATGGGAATAATGGGTTTGATTTGGAGAGGGAAATTTGGGACGTGGAAGAGTAAAAATCGTGTGGGAATTGATTTTCTATTAAAAACCCTGATTTTCTCTTCAAAAACCGACTTAAATTTTTTCCTGAATCAGGGACCCGGCGTGGCCACGCGCTATCTTGGCGTGGGCACGCCCAGTTTCTGTAGTTTCAGGGCGGCCGCGCGCAAGGACTGTGCGAGCACGCCCAATTACTGGAAAAACAGCGCGGCCGCCCCGCTTTTCAGCGCGGGCGCGCCGTGCTACTGAAGTTGCCCCTGATTTTTTTTTGTTTTTCTGATTTTTTTTGTGTTTTTCTCTTTTCTTTTTGCTTCCTCTACCTCCTAATGTACAACAAACTTGGGTTGCCTCCCATGAAGCGCTTGGTTTATGTCGTTAGCTTGACGTAGAATCTCGAGATCAAGTAGATAATAAAATAGCACTAACCACCTCATGGTTTGCCATATCCATATAGTAGTGCTTCAACCTTTGCCCATTTACTTTAAATGCTTATCCTGGATCATTCTCAAAAATCTCCACAGCTCCATGCGAAAACACAGTTTTGATTATGAAAGGCCTTGACCATCTCGACTTCAATTTTCTAGGAAAAAGACGGAGACGAGCGTTAAACAATAGAACTTATTATCCCGACACAAATGACTTAAGCATTAAACCTCTGTCGTGCCATCTCTTGACTTTCTTCTTGTACATTTTGTTGTTTTCATACGCTTGAAGCCCAAACTCGTCGAGTTCATTCAATTGAAGCATTCTCTTCTTACCAACTGCATCCAAACAAGGTTCAACTTCTTCAAAGCCCAATATACTTTATGCTCGAGCTCCACCGACAAATGACACCCCTTACCATAAACCAACTGAAGCGGAGACATTCCCAACGGAGTCTTGTATGTTGTTCTATATGCCCAAACAGCTTCATCAAGCTTCAAAGACCAATCCTTCCTTGATGGACACACAACTTTCTCTAAGATACGCTTGATCTCCCTGTTTGACACCTCTGTTTGACCATTAGTCTGCGGATGGTAGGTTGTAGCAATGCGATGATTCACATTATACCTTTGCATCATGGCAGTGAATTTGCGATTACAAAAATGCGATCCCTCATCACTGATTATGACTCTTGGAGTCCCAAATCTTGTGAATATCTGCTTATGAAGAAAATTAAGCACCACCTTCGCATCATTTGTCGGCAAAGCCTTGACTTCCACCCATTTTGACACATAATCGACCGCAAACAAGATATAATGATTATTATAAGATGAGACAAATGGCCCCATGAAGTCGATTCCCCAAACATCAAAGACTTCAACCTCGAGAAGCATATTAAGAGGCATCTCATCCCTCTTGGACATATTACCCATACGCTGACATCGATCACATTTCAAAACAAAGCGATGCGCATCCTTGAACAATGTAGGTGAGAAAAATCCCGCTTGAAGGACACGAGTTGTTGTCTTCTCTCCACCATAGTGGCCTCCATAAACAGTTGAAAGACAGTCTCGAAAGATCCCCCCGTTTTACTGTACGGAATACATCTCCTGATGATTTGGTCAGCTCCTTGCCTAAACAGATATGGCTCATCCTACATGTATCACTTCAACCTCATGAAGAAACTTCTTCCTTTGAGCGTACGACAAGTCTGGAGGCATACCATTACTCACAAGGTAGTTCATAATATCTGCGAACCCAGGTTCTTCCTCTTGCACTCCGAACAACTGCTCATCAGGAAAAGACTCATTTATCAATATTTTATCTAGTCCAGTTGCACTCGGATCTTCCAAATAAGAGAGATGATCAACGACTTGATTCTAAGTACCTTTTCTGTCCTTGGTATCCAACTCAAGTTCCTGAAGCAAAAGAACCCATCTACTCAATCTAGGCTTCGAGCTTTCTTCGAGACGAGATATCGAATTACAGCATGATCAGTGAAAACTATCACCTTCATCCCAAGCAGATAAGAACAAAATTTCTCAAAACCGTAGACAACAGCCAAAATTTCTTTCTCAGTAGTAGAATATCCTAAATTCTAAATATAAACAAGTGATTAAACCTCGACAAACAAATAAACCATGACCATGATCTAACACTCAAGCAACCTATAAGACATAGTGAAATACAATTATCTCTAGCATGAAAATCAACTTGATAAGACTTAACATCACTAAATACGATATCACTACACTAACATCAATATCACAAATTAATCGGAAAAATCATCTAAGGGATCATGTTATAATGCAAATGCATAAAACTATATGAACAAACTATCATAAAAACTACAAAAATTAAAAAATCTACTACATGGAAAATTTCCAACTATATGAACTAAACTAGCATGAATATGCAAACTACATGTGATTCACACAAAACACATACTCCTTAACTACTACCCCCAAACTTGAAATATTCACTGTCCTCAGTGAAGGTAATAGCAAGGAATCAGGCATACCTAATCTGAACCAGGATTATCACCCTCAAGGAGTGGAGTGTCAGGAGTGTTTGGAGGTGGATACACCGAATCCTCACCGAATCCTGGCCACTGGATGTCAACTCTTGTGGCTCTAAAACAGTCCCCAATGCCTGGATGAGATCATGTGCAAACCTGCTATGGATGTCATGCATAACATCCATCCTTCTAGCTAGATGCCTATACTGTGTTGAACTCAAACCAGCACTGCCCTGTGCTTCCTCCTGCTGCTACTGCAATCCTGAAGGACCAGCCTTCTCTCCCAACTGAGCTCTCCAAGCTGCTCTCCTTGCCTGCTGCGTTCCACCAGCAAAAGTCTGATCCGCTGGCCTACCACCTGGCAGATGATCATACAAATAATCAAGCCCCTTAAGATCGGGCTTCCCACCATACCACTCAGTCATGTTCAACAATGTCAAACTGTCAATTGGAGCACTAGGGAGCTGCGACTGCTCATGTATGGGCCAACAAACTCTAACCGCCATGTACAACTTCATCACAATGGACACATAAGGTATCGAACCCATAGTACTCCCTCACAAGAACCTCAGAATATCCTGATGGATCACCATCCCAAGATCCATATATTCCCCCTGCAGAATACCCCACAATAATCGAGCACACTCCACAATATTGTCATGCACATGAGAAGATGGCATGATATTAGCACAAATAAAAGAATTCCATACACGTGCAAACCTGTTCATGCACGAAGCAGGGAACTTGGTATACTCATTCGTGCCCTTCTTGAACTTCCAATACGTCTCAGGCATGCACAGGGTAGCAATAATCAAATCCAAGTTAAACTCCTCCGGAGTCTTCTCTTTCCAGTTCTCCTGCTCCTCCTTCTTCTCTGGCTGCTCAATCACCCTTCGAATGGCCTCAGCACTGTAGTCCACCGTCATCCCCCTCACCACAGTGAACCCGTTCTTATCCGCCTTAGCATTCGCATAGAACTCATGCACCATACTCATGGACACAGTAGCGAGTGTCTCACAGAAAACCACCTAGCCCATCTCCAAGATCATCTCCAACAACTTACCATCTTTCCCCGATGGCAAAATACCACGCTCCTTGGCTATAGGCTTTAAGAGCAGCCTCACATACTCCGTCTCAGCCTCAGGAGTCAAAAGTCTAGGCCTCACACCACCTGCACTCGAAGAATCGGTGGTGCTACAGCTAACTTGAGTTCGCTGTCTTTTTGGTGCCATAGAGATTGAGAGAGTTTGAGAGAATATTTGTTTGTAAGAGAGATTGTGTGTTTGAGATTTTTGAGAAGTGATGGAGAAGTTTGTATATAAGTGTATGTTTATATAGGAGATTGGAGGAGAATTTGTTATGGAAAAGGAGTGGGAATTGATTATGGGAATAATGGGTTTGATTTGGAGAGGGAAATTTGGGACGTGGAAGAGTAAAAATCGGGTGGGAATTGATTTTCTATTAAAAACCCTGATTTTCTCTTTAAAAACCGACTTAAATTTTTTTCTGAATCAGGGACCCGGCGCGGCCGCGTGCTATCTTGGCGCGGGCACACCCAGTTTCTGTAGTTTCAGCGCGGCCGCGCGCTAGGACAGTACGGGCGCGCCCAATTACCGAAAAAACAGCGCGGCCGCCCCGCTTTTCAGCGCGGGCGCACTGTGCCACTGAAGTTGACCCTGAATTTTTTTTGTTTTTCTGATTTTTTTTGCTTCCTTTACCTCCTAATGTACAACAAACTTGGGTTGCTTCCTAAGATGCGATTGGTTTATATCGTTAGCTCGACATAGAATCTCGAGATCAAGTAGACAATAAAATAGCACTAACCACCTCATGGTTTGTCGTATCCCCATAGTAGTGCTTCAACCTCTGCCCATTTACTTTAAATGCTTGTCCTGGATCATTCTCAAAAATCTCCACAGCTCCATGCGGAAACACAGTTTTGATTATGAAAGGCCTTGACCATCTCGACTTTAATTTTCTAGGAAAAAGACGGAGACGAGAGTTAAACAATAGAACTTATTGTCCCGACACAAATGACATAAGCATTAAACCTCTGTCGTGCCACCTCTTGACTTTCTTCTTATACATTTTGTTGTTTTCATACACTTGAAGCCCAAACTCGTCGAGTTCATTCAATTGAAGCATTCTCTTCTTACAAATACATCCAAATCACGGTTCAACTTCTTCAAAGCCCAATATACTTTATGCTCGAGCTCCACCGACAAATGACACCCCTTACCATAAACCAACTGAAGCGGCGACATTCTCAACGGAGTCTTGTATGTTGTTCTATATGCCCAAACAGCTTCATCAAGCTTCAAAGACCAATCCTTTCTTGATGGACACACAACTTTCTCTAAGATACGCTTGATCTCCCTGTTCGACACCTCTGCTTGACCATTAGTCTGCGGATGGTAGGTTGTAACAATGCGATGATTCATATTATACCTTTGCATCATGGCAGTGAATTTGCGATTACAAAAATGCCATCCCTCATTACTGATTATGACTCTTGGAGTCCCAAATCTTGTGAATATCTGCTTATGAAGAAAATTAAGCACCACCTTCACATCATTTGTCGGCAAAGCCTTGAATTCCACCCATTTTGACACATAATCGACCAGAAACAAAATATAATCATTATTTTAAGATGAGACAAATGTCCCCATGAAGTCGATTCCCCAAACATCAAAGACTTCAACCTCGAGAAGCATATTAAGAGGCATCTCATCCCTCGTGGACATATTACCCATGCGCTGACATCGATCACACTTCAAAACAAAGTGATGCGCATCCTTAAATAATGTAGGCCAGAAGAATCCCGCTTGAAGGACACGAGCTGTTGTCTTCTCTCCACCATAGTGGCCTCCATAAACAGTTGAATGACAGTCTCGAAAGATCCCCCCGTTTCGCTGTACGGAATACATCTCTTGATGATTTGTTCAGCTCCTTGCCTAAATAGATATGGCTCATCCTACATGTATCACTTCACCTCATGAAGAAACTTCTTCCTTTGAGCGTATGACAAGTCTGGAGGCATACCATTACTCACAAGGTAGTTCACAATATCTGCAAACCCCGGTTCTTCCTCTTGCACTCCAAATAGTTGCTCATCTGGAAAAGACTCATTTATTAATATTTTATCCAGTGCAGTTGCACTCGGATCTTCCAAATGAGAGAGATGATCAGCGACTTGATTCTAAGTACCTTTTCTGTCCTTGATCTCCAACTCAAATTCCTGAAGCAAAAGAACCCATCTAATCAATCTAGGCTTTGAGTCTTTCTTCGAGACGAGATATCAAATTGCAGCATGATCAGTGAAAACTATCACCTTCGTCCCAAGCAGATAAGATCAAAATTTCTCAAAACCGTAGACAATAGCCAAAAGTTCTTTCTCAGTAGTAGTATAATTTAGTTGAGCACCATTTAGGGTCTTACTAGCATAGTAGACCACATGAAATATGTTGTTCTTTTTCTGCCCAAGAACTGCTCCAACTGCATAGTCACTTGTATCGCACATCATCTCAAAAGGTTCATTCCAATCAGGTGCAGTTATGACATGTGCCGTGATTAAAATCTTCTTCAAGAACTCAAAAGCAGCTAGCGCTCGTCATCAAACTTGAACGAAACATCCTTCTCTAAAAGATTATATAAAGGTTTAAAAAATTTTGAGAAGTCCTTAATGAACCGCCTGTAGAAGCCTGCATGACCAAGAAAACTGCAAACTCCCTTAACAGAAATTGGTGGGGAAGATTTTAGATGACCCCCACTTTGGCTTTGTCCACCTCAAGACCCTTACTAGAGACCTTGGGACCAAGAATAATGCCCTGTCACACCATAAAGTGACATTTCTCCCAGTTGAGAACTAGATTGTTCTCAACACGCCTTTTGAGAATGTCGCCTAGATTCTGCAAGCACTCATCAAATGAATCGCCAAACACAGAGAAATCGTCCATGAACAACTCCACATTCTGACCAATCATGTCAGAGAAGATAGGCATCATACATCTCTGAAATATGGCAGATGCCCCACATAAACCAAAAGAAACCCTTCTAAAGGCAACAGTACCAAATAGACAAGTGAAAGTAGTCTTCTCCTGATCTTCCAGAGCAATACAAATCTGATTATAGCCCAAATAGCCATCCAAAAGACAGTAGTACTCGTGCCCAGCCAATATGACACTTCCTTATCTTCTCTAATAACTCCGACTGGAAAGTCATACTATACACTCTTGCTTCATCAGGATTGTAAACTCTAATCTCCAATTCCAGTTTCTGAAATTCTTTATATATCTCTTCGGTTACTGATAACACATTCAACTTTTCTTTCCAACTTAACGCGTCCGCCACAACGTTTGCTTTACCGGGATGATAGTTAATCATGCAGTCGTAATCCTTAATCAACTCTAACCATCTTCTTTGTCTCATATTAAGCTCCTTCTGTGTGAATATGTACTTCAAGCTTTTGTGATCCGTATAAATCTCGCATTTTTCTCCATATAAATAATGTCTCCAAATCTTCAAAGCGAATACTATAGCTGCTAGCTCCAAATTATGAGTAGGATATTTTTGTTCGTGTGGTTTCAATTACCTTGACGCATACACAATAACCTTATCGTGCTGCATCAGAACGCATCCGAGTCCTTTATGAGAAGCATCGCTATAGATTACGAAATTTCCTTGATCGTCTAGAAGTGACAAAACAGGTGTCATGATTAATCTTCACTTCAATTCCTGAAAACTTTCTTCACATTTATCGTTCCATATAAACTTTTCATTCTTCCGTGTAAGCTTTGTCAATGGTGTTGCAATCCTTGAGAAATTTTGAACAAATCGGCGATAATATCCCGCTAATCCCAAGAAACTTCTTACCTCTGTTGGTGTTCTCGGTCTTTCCCAATTTGTAATTGCTTCAATCTTCGTTGGGTCCACTTTGATCCCTTCATTACTGACTATGTGTCCTAAGAACTGAACTTCCTGTAACCAAAACTCACACTTTGAGAATTTGGCATATAACTTCTTTTTCCTTAAAATCTCCAAAGTTGTTCTCAAATATTCTGCATGATCCTCTTTTGTCTTTGAATAAATCAAAATATCATCTATAAACACAATAACAAACTTGTCCAGGTATTCCTTGAAAATTCTGTTCATCAGGTCCATGAATGCTGTCGGGGCATTGGTCAATCTAAATGACATCACTAAGAATTCATAATGTCTATACCTCGTTCTGAAAGCTATCTTTGGTATATCCTCTGGCTTGATCTTTAGTTGGTGATATCCCAATCTCAAATCGATCTTGTAGAAGTACTTGGCTCCTTTTAATTGGTCAAACAAATTATCAATCCTTGGCAACGGATACTTGTTCTTGATTGTAAGCTTGTTGAGCTCTCGATAGTCGATACACAGTCTCATGCTCCCATCCTTCTTTTTAACAAATAGTACCGGTGCACCCCACGGGGATACACTGGGTCTGATTACTCATTTCTCTAACAACTCCTGCAATTGCTTTGCTAGTTCCTTCATCTCAACGGGCACCATTCTATACGGGGCCTTGGATACTGGTTCCGTTCCAGGTGCTAAATCGATCGCAAACTCAATTTCTCTGTCTGGAGGAAGTCCTACTAACTCATCGGGGAACACGTCTGGGAATTCATTGACTACCGAAATATCTTCAAGTTTTGATGGCTCATAACTTCTATCAATCACATATGCAACGAAATGCTCGCATTCTTGTCGTAGTAACCTTTTAGCTTGGATCAGCGTTAAGAACTTCTTTGCTTGTTTCAGGCCCTTAAACGTTACTATCCTTTCATCTGGCATCTTCACCATTACCTTCTTATTTCGACAATCTATCTGGGCATCGTGCTTAGATAACCAATCCATTCATAAGATAACGTCAAACTCTCTTAGCTTAAATGGTATCAAGTCCACACAAAACTTACTACCAGATATCTCAACTTCACAATTCCCACAAACTTGATTAACAGATATACGTTCTTGATTTGCTAATTCCACAGTCATTATTTCATTTAAATACTCAACTGGACAATTTAACTTACTAAAAAAATCTTGAGAAATAAACGATCGAGTTGCCCCCAAATCAATTAACAATTTGGCACATAAAGAATTCACATTAAGCGTACCTGCCACGACATCAGTATCCTGGACAGCATCCTTCATAGACATATCAAAAACTCTAGCCCTTGGAGTCTCATTTACTACTGGAGTAGATCCCATTATCCTCAATGTATTACTGATTGGGGCTGGTGTCTTACAATCCCTAGCTATATGTCCTGGCTACCCACATTTAAAGCATGTAAATCCAACAGCTGGAACCTTAACCGCGGGATTCCGAGTAGGCTGATCCTTGTTTACCGGTTCTCTCACTGGCTGATTGCGGTACTCCCTCGAATAGTGCCTTTTCTGATTACACTTGAAATAAACTACATTTAACTTATTACAAACTCCTCCATATTTCTTCCCACATACCTGTAAATCTGGAAAAGTTAACCTCAACTGATTTTACTGATTCACATTGACTGGACGGTTGCCCTGGCCTCCGTCGCCTGCATTTTGCTTCTTGAAATTAAAACTTCTCCCTGGCTGAAACTTGCCCTTCTTAAAATTTGGAAACTTCCCTGGTTGTGACTGTCCTTCATTTCCTTCAAACTTCCTCTTCTAACTTTCCTTTTCTTTCTGTGACATCTCACTCTCAGTTTCTGCAATCATGGCCTTCTATACAACTCCTGCATAGGTATCCAATTCAAATATGGCTACCTTCCCTCTAATCCATGGCTTCAGACCTTGCTGGAATCTCTTGGCCTTCTTCCTATCAGTATCTACATATGATGGAACATACCTTGACCATTCTTCAAACTTACTCTCATAATCAGCTACCGACATATTTCTTTGCTTTAACTCTAAAAACTTCAGCTCCATCTGATCCTGAACAAACTGGGGAAAATACTTTTCTAAAAACAATTCTTTGAACCTCTCCCAAGTAATAACATCTGTACCTTCCAATGTCTTCACAGTTTCCCACCAATAGGTGGCCTCATTCTTCAAATAATAACTTACAAACTCCACCTTCTGTTCTTCCTTCACTTTAACTAAAGTAAACGACTTCTCTATTTCCTTTAACCAAACATTCTCTTCAATTGGATCTAAGGAACCCTTGAATTCTGGTGGGTTTACCGCCTGGAAAGTTTTAAAAGTTACCTGGGGATTGGTTTGTCTTTGTTGATGTTGAGTCAGGTGAACTGTTTGTTGAGCCAAGATTTTAAGAATCTGGGCTATTGATGCGTCTATGGGTCCTAGGTTTGCATTCTGGTTGGTATCATCTTGGTTGTTATTGTTGTTGTTGGTTTCTTCATTCTGGGTGTTGGTATGGGTATTTCTTCTGGGAGGCATTTTCTGTAAAGAATCAAACAACTTATTTAGCCTTTAAATCAAATCCTTTGCATAAAAGAAAAGTTTTGTAAAACAGAAATATCTCTTTTTTTAAAATAGTTGTAATAATTGAACTAAGTAAATTGCATGCTTCTTTACATAATATAAACAATTAAGGGGATAAGGTACATGGTATCACTAGTCAACAGATCTAATCTATAAATACAACCCAAAATTCTACTGATAAATACTACACACTACTGTACATACTAAGCAGCCATAACAACACTGATCAGCATCTCCATCTTTGTGCCTCTGGCTCATAGCAAGTCTGGACCTCCAATCCCCTCAAGGTCCTCCAGAACCCACTTAGCCCACTCCACAAGAAAATCAGGGGTGATATCCTCATGAGTAGCTTCAGCAATCCTCACAACAGCTGCTCTTCGAAACACATGGAGCCTCTCTTTGAGTCGCCTCTCACCACTCCCAACCTCTCTGGTACGCATGATACGTAACCTGAATCTGACCCTGTAGGAATCATGCTCCATAAGGCAAGCCTAAAACTGATGATATGGGACAGGATAGGAAGAGAACTGGAAAGGTACACCTGTAACTGAGTGACCAGTAAAGCCTGAATCAGCAGGTGGGGGTCCTCTGATAGGTGGCCACACGCTTGGGGGTGGAATAGCCTGCAGTGGTACGGGCTGCAACACAGGTTGAGGTAAAATAGCCAACACTTGTGGAGCAATAGGACGTGGATCTGAAGATGGTCCTCCAACTGAGGGCTCTGAGTGATCAGCTGATTCGGGGATGAAAGAGTCGGCCATCACTGCTATCTGAATCATATCACAACATAAGAATCTCGAACCACAACACGAATCATACTAATACCTGTTATACCGTAGCACTCAACCTCTCGACGTTCTATCTTTCTATTTCTTACTTCTATTCCTAACCCTCTACCCATTCCCTTCAATCTAGGCTTGTGTCAGTGACTTATAACCTTTAGCTCTGATACCAAACCTGTGGCGCCCTCCAAACCTAAGTCAGAAGTTTGGGGTCCACACATACACCTTATTTATAACCTACTTATAACAATAATTAAGATAATAATAATAATATGCAGTGACCCTACTTACCAACTACCACGGATCGTAATATGTTAAAGTATGCACACAAGCCACACACACACTTATATTACAAATGCCCAAATCCCAACTATTCAAACTTACAACTGAATGTTAAACATTATTAAAAACTTCATAAATTTAAATTATCCCAAAAGCTGTCAGCTAGCTTAACTCAATCAACCTGGACCCCTAGCTCTCGCACTGGATTGGGGATCCTCGCTACCAACATGTTACTTTTTAACTGGAAAAGAACATAAACAACATCGCACAAATGAGCTAACTAGCTCAGCAAGTCACATTGACAAGACTGAGAATAATGATCATCAAGTGAAAAGAGTTAAGGTATCAAGTGAACAATGATTAATGATTTAGAACTGGATATTATATTTTCATTTTAAAAACCAAGGTTAGGCTGCTGATCAGTCACGCACTAAACCCGATCAAAGCACACAGCTCCGCTCTAATTACTGGATCCAAGGCACACATTGGCATAACTTGACCACCAATCTGGTCTAACCACGAATCTGGTCCACAATTTTATAAAACAATCCAATTCTATCATAATAACAGGATAAATAATGTAAAGCAATAAACAGAATCATAAGCAACATTGGATGTCCAATAATGAGATGGTTTCAATCTTCACAAAGGAACAATATGGTAATTTCAAAGAATGGCTGTTAGGTAATGAAAGAATTGGATAACAAAGGAATCAAAGTTTCAAGGTTACAAGCATTTGGTCTTTCAAAGCATAAGGTACAATTATTTGAATATGTAAGCAATTTGATTCAGTGGTTGGTATTTAGTTTTTATGTATTTGCGGAGTAGTATCGTATATCTGTGGTTTGTATTCGGGTATTCAACAATCAATGATTCAGAAAGAATAAAGTTTACGGTTCAAAGATCAATAACTGGAATCAAGTTTAGGGTTCAGTGCTTCAAAACACTTGCAATAAAAAATAGAACTATCAATAATCTACAATATATCTCGAGAAAGTTCAGAACACTTGCCTGGTACTAGCTTGCTATACTTCACCAATTTCCAATCACAATCTCCTACTCCTCGACTATCTGTTTCCCTTTCCTACGCCTTGTCTCTTCTGCTCACATACCATAAGTATCTATCAATACTCAACACATATGATTCTATTCAGTATACACTTCTATCTACCATTCGTTTTACCCAAATCTGACTAACGGATTGAAAGTCATGCTAAAAACAAGTAAACACTGAACATATAGACCGACAGTCAAACAAATAAGTCACATATAGCACATATCACGTCAAACAATCAATGAAATTTCATTTATAAGGAAATCTCAGGTCTTGAACAGTCTTTCGGGTATTTAATGTTACGACCAGCATTTTATGTAAAATTACTTGTGAATTTGGTATAATATTAAGTCAAATGAAAATATATTCAATGATTGTACGTTTGTGTGAGTGAAAATTTCTGCATTATAAATTTGCTTTGGGTAGTATATGATTTTTCAAAGCAAGAGTTTATTTAATTTCTTTATTTTCGATTTATAAGGAATATTCTAAGCTTTGGAAAAATCTTCTTTTAAAAGGCATTTTGTTCACAAATTTTGAAAATGATTTTATAAAGTCTCTAAAAATACAAGTTAATTTATGGTATAAATTTTATAATTTTTGAACTTGTATTTTATTTTATAAAAATAAATCATTATAAATTTTAGTTGTCATATTTATCAAATAACATGAATAACCTTGCATGCAAACTCTCTTCTATTTAATCAAAGGGCAAAGAAGACATTCTCAACCCCACTAACTCATATTTTGCTAACCAATTTACCCCTTTACCCTTGCATGCAAATCTACCTAACTATATTGGAGGGTTACTCTTGTAAAATCTCAAACCCACTCATATTATAGTCAAATCAATGCATAAAAACAAGTCCAAGAAGTGATCATCACCTCACTTCACCCCACCACTTCACTCTCTTCTCCCTCCCTCCTCCCTCACCTCTCGGTTTTTCCCCTCCCCTCTCGGCAACGACCAAAACCGAGCCCCATCCCCTTCTTTCTTCAACTCTCACTCAAACAATCATCTTATATCCAAGTAATTTTACTCCCTATATGTTATTCTTATATATATTTCAAAAGTTTAGAGTGAAAAACCTATGTTTTGACCTTGCATGGTGATGTTTTTGTTAAACTCAAAGTGAACCTCCTTGATTCTTGTGAATCTAAGGCTTTCACCATGAGATATAGTATCATAGGGTCAAGAATGGCTAGACATAAGAGTGTTACACTTATGAAATGTTGTTCTTACCCTAATCCATTCGGCCATGACTTGATAGGAGCCGAATGGATGGTGTTTTGTTGCCTTGTTACATTTTTGTGTATTTTGTGATGATAACGTGAATTTTATAGTAAAAGCTTGATAAAACCCTTTTGCATGCTAGTTGATCATTTAGTTGTAATCCATGTTAGGCTTGCATGTTGAATTATGATAAAAATTTATTTGGAAATCATGTTGCTTTGGCTTGAAAGATCCGAAAGCATGCATGCATGTAAATCACTTTTGATTTTTTTTGGAAGTTTTGATCATTTAGATTCATGTTGTTAGTGAGCCTTAATTTCAGTAGGAATAATGTATTAATATTTATTTATACTTCTTATTTCATGGTAATAATTCGTGGTTATCTATTATAAAAAAATATATATATCTTGTTGCTTCAAGAGCATAAAGGTTTGTGATTTGTAAAGAGTAGTCTCTTTTGTTTTGCCATAGTTGCACCTTAGGTAAGGATGATCTCACCAAGGTTATTTTGAGAAAAAGGGAGTTAGTTCAGTAGAATACCATGTATAAGTCTTTGTTTAAGTTTTGAGTTGTTGTTAGATAGGTTTGTCAAGTCAAAGCCTTGGAAAATGAGAGTTATAGTTTCTGCAGAAAAATCAGTTTAGTACCCTGAGGTTTAGAGTGAGTTTTGACCATGTCATTGATGTGCACTTTGAGGCCCAAGCTACCAGAAGTTAGTATGGGGAGTATATAATAGGTTTTAGGAGTTGGTTGGAGGTTTGCATGTCATTTGGTTAGGTGCACAAGTAGAATAACAAAATCTGTCCAGCAGGGGACAGTTTTGTTGCAACTTAGAAATAGGGAGATTTGGCCATGTCATGGGTAGGCCCTCATTAGTCCCAATTGGGCCTTAGTTAGAGGGTATGTCATAGAAGTTTTTCCAACCATAGTTCATAGGATATGAGCTAGAACCATGTGTCACAAGTTAATTCAAGTCAGGGCATTTTCTGCCCAGAAAAACAGGGGAACCTTGGACTTTTAGCTTAGGCCCAAGAAGGCCCAAGCCAGGCCTTTGAGCCACATCAATCTTGTGAGATGCCCTTAGGTCAGGAGAGTCTTGTGTAAAAATTTTGAAGAAAAACTTGTAGTTTAAGAGTGTCTAATGCACTCAAGAAACCTTAGTTACCATTCTGAAATTTGCACCAGTGAGCACTTTCACTTATCACATAGCTTTAGAACACTTAGAAGTGAGTATTAGGTCGACCACCATAGTTGTAAGATAGTATAAGGTCAGTAGAGCAAAAGGCACAAGTGAGGGTCAATAGGTTTTGGATAATTTAGGAAAGGCACATTGAGTTAGGAAGCCCAAATCTGAAGACTTTGTTTAGTTAGTGACCAAGTGACTTAAGTGGTGAGTCGAGATCATCCAAGCCTAGTGTGGCATTATGGTGTATATGATGTTATTTGGTATTAATATACGATATGTGATTATGTGGCTACGTGTGTACATTTGAAAATATAATGGTGGATATGAATTAAGTGCGTATAGGCCTAAGTGCCATCCATGTTTAATTTCGGGTTGTAAATAGGTTAAGATGGTAAGAATATATTATAATGAGGATTATTATTATTTATGTAGGATCTCGAGACGAGGGAAAACTTGCCATAAAAGTCGAGTGAAGCTCCAGTTGTTGCTCCTACCAGTCAGACCAGACCAGTCTATCTCAAGGCAAGTGATTCAACTTGACCTTCGTATTTACTGTAAACAGTTCATATATATATCGATGCAATTATCCTGAGTCATTTTGATATATTTAAATCAAGCGTATCTTTTGTTTATCTTTGAGTTACATAGAGATGCCATGAACCCTCGAGTACGTATTGCAAGTAGTTCAAAAGTCTTTCATGATAGTTTAATGCCATGATAAAAATGAAGAGTTGATATATTTCTTGATTGATCCTCTTGATTAACATGTTGATGTTTCCTATGCATTGATATCTCATCCTGATACTTGAACCCCTATAGAACCTTACTTTGAATTCGGATAGTCAGATACTACCCAGCTTGATTCCTCATTAATTGATGCCCTCTTTCTTATCCTAAAGCTTGAAAATTCTGATATACCCTGAGCTAAAAATCATTCTTCCTACCTTAACACCCTTAATATTCATGAAGCTTACATTCTTAATGATCCAGCACTTGAACCTTGATGAAAAACCATTACTTTGAGCCCAAATTGGCATTACCCTTCATATTATCCATTAGCCTCACTAAATCCTCTTGTCCAATCTTTGATATATGAAAACCATTCAATTACTTGAATATAGAATAGTTTTGTGAATCATGGCTCTGATATTCAGTACCTTGTTTCCCGTGTTTCGAGTTGATCTATAATTCCTTAATAAAAATATTTATTGTTAAAAGAGATTTTGTTACAATTCGGCATCAGCTTTTGAAATAAACAAAATGTGGATTTTCAGTCCCAAAGGGGGATAAATGTTTTCTTGAATGGTGGATCTGGACTGAGACGCGAGTCCTTTCCACACTTATATTAGGCTTAAAAGTTGCCTAGGGATTCCCAATAATGTTTTAGAACCCAGCGAGGTTCGGGATTACTTCGCGGCTGATCACCGGCTGTAATCCGTAGCGTCATAAAATGATTTTGATTAAGAATGATTTTAAAATTTGTTTTGATGCAAGCAAAATGATGCCAACTCATATAAGTTTTATCTCTCGTTATCATTGATTATGTCTTTCCATTGTCATTCCTAAAGGTATATCTCGATTTATGTTTTGCGTTGTACTGTTAGCACTTGTTGAGCTTTTGGCTCACTTCTTGCTTTACCCTGATATTACAGCTAGCAGCTATGGTTAGATTCAAGCAGACTGCCCGTAAGACCTGTGATGCTGATGCTTATGTTCGAGCTCAGGTAGAATAAGTAATAATAGCTGTGAGGATTCGGTATTTGTAATCAGATGTAATAGTTGGTAGTGTTGGGCTGTTCCAAACCCTAAACTGTAAGATCTTGGAGTTGGTTGTGTATTCTTCATTTAAAATATTGTAGTAGCTATATTTATTTCGCTATTTAAGTTGGGGGTATGACAGGTTTTGGTATCAGAGCTACGGTTTAGAGTCCCTGGACAGCCCAAATAGGTTATAGGATTTGTGTGTAGGTTATAGATATTATGCGAGAGAGTAGGTTAAGTAAATTATTATTAATACTCCTCTTATTGGTTGTCAGCAAAGGGCGCATTCCTCGTCATCCTCTGGGTCGGACGACACTATTGCTTTCTCCGTGTATGCTGAGTTGAGGCACGAGTTCGACATGCTTCAGGGCAAGTATGACCGACTGATAGACCGACTGAAGAACGTGTATCCGGACAGCCGAAACTACGAAGGGAAGCCCAAGGAGCAGATGACTGCGAGACTTGAGACCTTGGTTCAGTACGTCAACACTAAGCTTGAGGAGATGCCAGCGCACCGGGACCGTACCAGCCAGTATGTCATTCAGATGGTGGCGGATGAGCTCCAGAGCATTGTGAAGACGCTTTGAGAGGAAAAGACTACCAAGCCCCGTTCAGATGGAGTGGAGCCTTAGTTCTTTCCATTTACCTTTCATGTTGTTGTACTATCAGACTCTATGGAATCCCCAGTTGTTTCCGTCTTTCCTTTAAATAAGCCTGTTATTCCTAGAATCAGACTATGTCCCAATCCTATGTACTGTGACCTTTAAAATTTCAATAATTATGTGCTATTGTTCCATTTGCTCTCAACTGTTATTTTATGTTTTTTATCATCATATCTGCTTAATTTGGAAACTTGACCCCATATGTAAATGAGAATGCCATGCGATACCCTCGAATCATTTTATCATTCATATCTGGTATGACACAACTCTTATTTCAGGATCATGCCTCCCAAAAAGAAGAACCCAACAACCACCTTCACCACAGACCCAAATATTCTTCGACTACTGGAAACCTTGCAACAGCAAACCAATGCTATAGCTCAACAACAACTAACTCTTCAACAACGAATTGAAAACCAAGATAACCGTGAGCCACACCAACCACCTGAACCACCAGTACCACCTAGACAAATTGTCACTTTCAAAGCTTTTCAGAATGTGAATCCACCTGTATTTCATGATACCACTGATCCAGTGATAGCAAACACATGGATCAAGGAGATGGAAAGGGCTTTTGAGTTGGTACAGTTAGGAGACGATCAGAAGACGCCGTATGCCACTTACTTCTTGAAGGGGGAAGTCATCTATTGGTGGGAATTAGTAAAAGCTATGGAAGTCACTCAGCAGGTTTCTTGGGAGAGATTTAAAAAGTTATTTCTGGACAAGTATTACCCTAAGTACATGCAGAATCAGATGGAGCTAAAATTTCTAGAGTTGAAGCAAGGGAACATGACTGTATTGGAGTATGAGAAGAAGTTCACTGAGTTGTCAAGGTTTGTGACAAAGTATACCAGCACTGAGGAGGAAAAAGCAAAGAAATTTCAGCAAGGATTGGAGCCTTGGATCAGAGATAGGGTGGCTATGTTTGAGCTTGAAACTTATGCGGGAGTAGTACAGAAAGCTGCTCTGATTGAGAATAATGGGATGCAGTCAAGGAAAGAGAGGGATAACAAGAAGAGGAAGGTTCCATTTTATGGAGAAAAGTCTGAAGCTGGAAGTTCGCAAGATCGGAATATAAAGAGGATTGGTTTCCAGAAGGGCGGAAATTTTCAAAGGAAGGGAAATTTGGGCAAAAAGCAAGAATCAAAAGGGAACAATCAGGCAAGCCAAGGGCAAGTTGGAGAAAACAGGTTCCAGAGGCCAGAATGCAAGCACTGTGGAAGAAGGCACCCCGGAGTATGCAATAAGCTGAGTATGACCTGTTATAGGTGCAATCAGAAGGGACATTTGGCAAACGAGTGCAAGATGCCGAAGCCAGGAGTTACGTGTTACAAGTGTGGGAAGACTGGACACATGGCTAGGGAGTGTAAGGCAACAGGACCAGTCAGAGCTCTGATGAACGTGGCAAGTACCAATGCAAGCGTACCAGCTGAGGTATTGGCATTACCTCCACCACCCGCACCAACCCCGCAAGCAACAGCAAGGACATTTGATCTAAAGATGAAAGATGCTGTTCAGAATTCTGAGGTGATAGCAGGTACACTTTTACTCAATAATGTCAAAGCTAAAGTATTGATTGATTCGGGAGCAACAAGATCTTTCATATCAGAATCTTTTGTTGATAAGCTCCAATGTGATAAAACGGTTATGAGTGAGGTAGTAAATGTGGTAATTGCGAACCAAGAGAAGATTCCTGTGAATCAATTTTGTCCAAAATGTGAGATTGATATTTCGGGATATAAGTTCTCAGCCGACTTGATACTCTTCAAGCTGGGAGAGTTTGATATAATTTTAGGAATGGATTGGTTAGGAGAGAATAGCGCTCAGATAAATTGTAAGACCAAGAGAGTGTATTTAAAGATGAAGAGTGGAGAGAAGGTAGTATTTAAGGGGCAGAGGCAAGAGCAACTATTTCTTACAATTATTCAGGCTAAGAAGTTACTTAGAAAAGGTTGTGAGTCGTTCCTAGCATATGTAGTGGATTCAGAGAGAGGCAGCCCCAGCATGGAAGATATTCCTGTAGTTAATGAGTTCCCCGATGTGTTTCCCGACGAACTACCAGGCTTACCACCAAATCGACAAATTGAGTTCGAGATCAACCTTGCTCCAGGCACGGAACCAGTTTCAAAGGCTCCGTATAGGATGGCACCAGCAGAAATGAAAGAGTTGGCGAGCCAGCTACAAGAATTATTGGATAAGGGAGTGATACGACCAAGTACGTCGCCATGGGGAGCACCTGTTCTCTTTGTGAAGAAGAAAGATGGGAGTATGCGTCTATGCATAGATTACCGGGAGTTGAATAAAGTAACGATCAAGAACCGCTACCCGCTACCAAGGATAGATGACCTTTTTGATCAGTTAAAGGGAGCAAAATGCTTTTCGAAGATTGATTTGAGATCGGGATACCATCAATTAAAGATCAAGGAAGAAGATATTCCCAAGACCGCATTTAGGACCAGATATGGGCATTATGAATTCCTAGTAATGCCGTTTGGATTGACCAACGCTCCGGCCGCATTTATGGATCTGATGAATCGAGTATTTAAGAAGTATTTGGATAAATTTGTCGTGGTATTTATTGATGACATCCTTATTTATTCTAAGACGGAAGAAGAACATAAGCAGCACCTCTGGATAGCATTGGAGATACTCCGACAAGAGAAGTTGTATGCCAAGTTTACCAAATGTGAGTTTTGGTTAAAAGAAGTTCAATTTTTGGGGCATGTTATTGGAAATGAGGGAGTTAAAGTGGATCCGGCGAAGATTGAGGCAGTTATGAGTTGGGAGAGGCCAAAGACTCCTACGGAAGTGCGAAGTTTTCTAGGATTGGCCGGATACTATAGAAGATTCGTCAAGGATTTCTCGAAGATCGCCACGCCATTGACCAAGTTAACCAGAAAGAATCAAAAGTTTGAATGGAGTGCAGAATGTGAAAATAGCTTTCAAGAGTTAAAACAGAAGTTGGTAACAGCTCCGGTGTTGGTACTTCCAGATGATCAAGGGAATTTTGTAATATTCAGCGACGCTTCACATAAGGGTTTGGGTTGTGTGTTGATGCAACACAGTAAGGTAATAGCATATGTGTCAAGACAGTTGAAGCCGCACGAGTTAAAGTATCCGACGCATGACTTGGAACTAGCCGCCATAGTGTTCGCACTCAAGATTTGGAGACACTATCTCTATGGAGAGAAGTGTGAAATCTACACGGATCACAAGAGTTTAAAGTACATTTTTACTCAGAAAGAGCTCAATATGAGGCAGAGGAGATGGCTGGAATTGATCAAGGACTATGACTGTTCGATAAATTACCATCCTGGAAAGGCGAACGTAGTGGCCGATGCGCTGAGTCGGAAGGAGAGATTGAATATGATGATAACATCAAAAGAGTTATCTGAAGAAATCGGAAAATTGGAATTGGAACTTTGTGCTTATGGGAAAGTCAAAGAAGTTTGTCGTGCAATGACCTTTCAGCCAACACTAATGGAAAAGATAAAGAAGTGTCAAGAGGAAGTAATGGAAAAAGAGAAAAATCAGTTATCTGGAGAAGAGATTAATACTAAAAGCGATGAGCAAGGAATACTAAGGTTTTCATCCAGAATATGGATTCCTCATGTACCTGAATTAAAGAATAAGATCCTCCGTGAAGCCCACCATTCGAAATTTTCAATCCACCCGGGAAGCACCAAGATGTATCAAGACTTAAAGAAGAACTTTTGGTGGCCAAATATGAAGCGAGACGTGGCAGAATGGGTTGCGAAGTGCTATACTTGTCAGAAAGTAAAGGCAGAACATCAACGACCAAGCGGATTAATTCTGCCCCTGAAGATTCCAGAATGGAAATGGGAAAATATCGCTATGGACTTTATAGTAGGACTACCGCGAACAAAATCCGGACATGACGCAATATGGGTTATAATTGATCATCTTACGAAGTCGGCGCATTTCCTTCCAATAAATGAGAAGTCGTCACTGGACAAGTTGGTTCATCTGTATGTGCACGAAATCGTATTAAGGCATGGAGTACACGTATCAATAGTTTCAGACAGAGATCCCCGATTTAACTCGAGATTCTGGAAGCAATTCCAGGAATGTCTTGGCACGAAGTTGAATATGAGCACGGCGTATCACCCGCAGACTGATGGTCAGAGCGAAAGGACGATTCAAACAATCGAAGACATGTTGCGCAGTTGTGCAATCGATTTTGCAGGAAGTTGGGACGACCACCTGCCATTGATTGAATTCTCATATAACAACAGCTATCATTCCAGTATCGGCATGCCGCCATATGAAGCTTTGTACGGGCGAAAATGTAGATCACCAACAAGTTGGGATGAAGTAGGAGAAGGAAGAATTCTCGGCTCAGAATTGGTACAACAGTTGCATGACTCAGTCAAGTTAATTCAGAAAAGGTTGCTTGCTGCTCAAGATAGACAGATGAAGTATGCGGATCCAGCGCGTAAGGATGTTCAATTCCAAAGTGGCGAAGCTGTGTTGCTAAAGGTGTCACCTAGGAAAGGGTTGATGAGATATGGCAAGAAAGGAAAGTTAGCACCTAGATACATAGGTCCTTTTGAGATTTTGAGTCAAGTAGGAAAGGTGGCCTACGAGTTGGCCTTACCACCTCAGTATCGGCATGTGCATAATGTGTTCCATGTGTCGTTACTTAAGAAATATAATCCTGACACTAGCCATGTGATAGAATATGAACCCGTAGAAATTCAGGCAGACCTGTCATTTGTGGAGCAACCGGTTAAAATACTCGACTGGCAAGTAAAGAGTCTTAGAAATAAGTCAGTAAAGTTAGTAAAAGTACTTTGGAGGAACCCTAAGGTCGAAGAGTCGACTTGGGAGTTAGAGTCTGATATGCGTTCCCGATATCCTCATCTGTTCTCTTAGATTCTGGGGACAGAATCCCTTAAGGGGGAGAGGATGTTACGACCAACATTTTATGTAAAATTACTTGTGAATTTGGTATAATATTAAGTCAAATGAAAATATATTCAATGATTGTACGTTTGTATGAGTGAAAATTTCTGCATTATAAATTTGCTTTGGGTAGTATATGATTTTTCAAAGCAAGAGTTTATTTAATTTCTTTATTTTCGATTTATAAGGAATATTCTAAGCTTTGGAAAAATCTTCTTTTAAAAGGCAATTTGTTCACAAATTTTGAAAATGATTTTATAAAGTCTCTAAAAATACAAGTTAATTTATGGTATAAATTTTATAATTTTTGAACTTGTATTTTATTTTATAAAAATAAATCATTATAAATTTTAGTTGTCATATTTATCAAATTACATGAATAACCTTGCATGCAAACTCTCTTCTATTTAATCAAAGGGCAAAGAAGACATTCTCAACCCCACTAACTCACATTTTGCTAACCAATTTACCCCTTTACCCTTGCATGCAAATCTACCTAACTATATTGGAGGGTTACTCTTGTAAAATCTCAAACCCACTCACATTATAGTCAAATCAATGCATAAAAACAAGTCCAAGAAGTGATCATCACCTCACTTCACCCCACCACTTCACTCTCTTCTCCCTCCCTCCTCCCTCACCTCTCGGTTTTTCCCCTCCCCTCTCGGCAACCACCAAAACCGAGCCCCATCCCCTTCTTTCTTCAACTCTCACTCAAACAATCATCTTATATCCAAGTAATTTTACTCCCTATATGTTATTCTTATATATATTTCAAAAGTTTAGAGTGAAAAACCTATGTTTTGACCTTGCATGGTGATGTTTTTGTTAAACTCAAAGTGAACCTCCTTGATTCTTGTGAATCTAAGGCTTTCACCATGAGATATAGTATCATAGGGTCAAGAATGGCTAGACATAAGAGTGTTACACTTATGAAATGTTGTTCTTACCCTAATCCATTCGGCCATGACTTGATAGGAGCCGAATGGATGGTGTTTTGTTGCCTTGTTACATTTTTGTGTATTTTGTGATGATAACGTGAATTTTATAGTAAAAGCTTGATAAAACCCTTTTGCATGCTAGTTGATCATTTAGTTGTAATCCATGTTAGGCTTGCATGTTGAATTATGATAAAAATTTATTTGGAAATCATGTTGCTTTGGCTTGAAAGATCCGAAAGCATGCATGCATGTAAATCACTTTTGATTTTTTTTGGAAGTTTTGATCATTTAGATTCATGTTGTTAGTGAGCCTTAATTTCAGTAGGAATAATGTATTAATATTGATTTATACTTCTTATTGCATGGTAATAATTCGTGGTTATCTATTATAAAAAAAAATATATATCTTGTTGCTTCAAGAGCATAAAGGTTTGTGATTTGTAAAGAGTAGTCTCTTTTGTTTTGCCATAGTTGCACCTTAGGTAAGGATGATCTCACCAAGTTTATTTTGAGAAAAAGGGAGTTAGTTCAGTAGAATACCATGTATAAGTCTTTGTTTAAGTTTTGAGTTGTTGTTAGATAGGTTTGTCAAGTCAAAGCCTTGGAAAATGAGAGTTATAGTTTCTGCAGAAAAATCAGTTTAGTACCCTGAGGTTTAGAGTGAGTTTTGACCATGTCATTGATGTGCACTTTGAGGCCCAAGCTACCAGAAGTTAGTATGGGGAGTATATAATAGGTTTTAGGAGTTGGTTGGAGGTTTGCATGTCATTTGGTTAGGTGCACAAGTAGAATAACAAAATCTGTCCAGCAGGGGACATTTTTGTTGCAACTTAGAAATAGGGAGATTTGGCCATGTCATGGGTAGGCCCTCATTAGGCCCAATTGGGCCTTAGTTAGAGGGTATGTCAGAGAAGTTTTTCCAACCATAGTTCATAGGATATGAGCTAGAACCATGTGTCACAAGTTAATTCAAGTCAGGGCATTTTCTGCCCAGAAAAACAGGGGAACCTTGGACTTTTAGCTTAGGCCCAAGAAGGCCCAAGCCAGGCCTTTGAGCCAAATCAAGCTTGTGAGATGCCCATAGTCAGGAGAGTCTTGTGTAATAATTTTGAAGAAAAACTTGTAGTTTAAGAGTGTCTAATGCACTCAAGAAACCTTAGTTACCATTCTGAAATTTGCACCAGTGAGCACTTTCACTTATCACATAGCTTTAGAACACTTAGAAGTGAGTATTAGGTCGACCACCATAGTTGTAAGATAGTATAAGGACAGTAGAGCAAAAGGCACAAGTGAGGGTCAATAGGTTTTGGATAATTTAGGAAAGGCACATTGAGGTAGGAAGCCCAAATCTGAAGACTTTGTTTAGTTAGTGACCAAGTGACTTAAGTGGTGAGTCGAGATCATCCAAGCCTAGTGTGGCATTATGGTGTATATGATGTTATTTGGTATTAATATACGATATGTGATTTTGTGGCTACGTGTGTACATTTGAAAATATAATGGTGGATATGAATTAAGTGTGTATAGGCCTAAGTGCCATCCATGTTTAATTTCGGGTTGTAAATAGGTTAAGATGGTAAGAATATATTATAATGAGGATTATTATTATTTATGTAGGATCTCGAGACGAGGGAAAACTTGCCATAAAAGTCGAGTGAAGCTCCAGTTGTTGCTCCTACCAGTCAGACCAGACCAGTCTATCTCAATGCAAGTGATTCAACTTGACCTTCGTATTTACTGTAAACAGTTCATATATATATCGATGCAATTATCCTGAGTCATTTTGATATATTTAAATCAAGCGTATCTTTTGTTTATCTTTGAGTTACATAGAGATGCCATGAACCCTCGAGTACGTATTGCAAGTAGTTCAAAAGTCTTTCATGATAGTTTAATGCCATGATAAAAATGAAGAGTTGATATATTTCTTGATTGATCCTCTTGATTAACATGTTGATGTTTCCTATGCATTGATATCTCATCCTGATACTTGAACCCCTATAGAACCTTACTTTGAATTTGGATAGTCAGATACTACCCAGCTTGATTCCTCATTAATTGATACCCTCTTTCTTATCCTAAAGCTTGAAAATTCTGATATACCCTGAGCTAAAAATCATTCTTCCTACCTTAACACCCTTAATATTCATGAAGCTTACATTCTTAATGATCCAGCACTTGAACCTTGATGAAAAACCATTACTTTGAGCCCAAATTGGCATTACCCTTCATATTATCCATTAGCCTCACTAAATCCTCTTGTCCAATCTTTGATATATGAAAACCATTCAATTACTTGAATATAGAATAGTTTTGTGAATCATGGCTCTGATATTCAGTACCTTGTTTCCCGTGTTTCGAGTTGATCTATAATTCCTTAATAAAAATATTTACTGTTAAAAGAGATTTTGTTACAATTCGGCATCAGCTTTTGAAATAAACAAAATGTGGATTTTCAGTCCCAAAGGGGGATAAATGTTTTCTTGAATGGTGGATCTGGACTGAGACGCGAGTCCTTTCCACACTTATATTAGGCTTAAAAGTTGCCTAGGGATTCCCAATAATATTTTAGAACCCAGCGAGGTTCGGGATTACTTCGCGGCTGATCACCGGCTGTAATCCGTAGCGTCATAAAATGATTTTGATTAAGAATGATTTTAAAATTTGTTTTGATGCAAGCAAAATTATGCCAACTCATATAAGTTTTATCTCTCGTTATCATTGATTATGTCTTTCCATTGTCATTCCTAAAGGTATATCTCGATTTATGTTTTGCGTTGTACTGTTAGCACTTGTTGAGCTATTGGCTCACTTCTTGCTTTACCCTGATATTACAGCTAGCAGCTATGGTTAGATTCAAGCAGACTGCCCGTAAGACCTGTGATGCTGATGCTTATGTTCGAGCTCAGGTAGAATAAGTAATAATAGCTGTGAGGATTCGGTATTTGTAATCAGATGTAATAGTTGGTAGTGTTGGGCTGTTCCAAACCCTAAACTGTAAGATCTTGGAGTTGGTTGTGTATTCTTCATTTAAAATATTGTAATAGCTATATTTATTTCGCTATTTAAGTTGGGGGTGTGACATTTAATATGAATTTTAAAATATTTTTCGGAGTCAAAATGGGTCGTTGGGTCAATTTTAAAGCAATAGACAGGGTTCGTTTGGCCAAATCTGGCTTCAAAATAATTTTATAATAATTATCGAGCCTTGAAGACAATTTAAAATAATATTTTAAAGCTCAAAACTATTTTTCGGAATTTTTAAATCATTAATAAATAATTAAATCTAATTAAATAATTAATTAAAATCAATTAATAATTAAATAAATCAATTAATTTTCGAATTAGTTGACCAATTAACTAATTAATTATTAACTAAAATAATTAACTAATTAATTCAGATTTATTTTTGAATTAAAAATAATTTTTAGAATTAAAATAATAATTTTTGAAATTTTTAGTAATTAAAAATGAATTTTTATAATTGAAATAAATAAGAAATATAATTTTTAAATAATTTATAAGCAGGATTCCCTTATTCACAAAATTTACAAATTACAGGGACCAAACTACATCGTTCTTAAAAGTATGGGTACTAAACTGTAATTTTCACAGGGTTCGCCGGAAAACACCCCTGTCTTGCCGGAGAAGACGATCCAGGGATGCTCAGGCCACCACCACCTCCAGATCACATCTACACAACACCAGGAACACAACCATGCCATCAATTCATTCTAATAATCCTTGAGTTGGCCGAAAATTGGCCGAGAAGTTCGCCGGTTTCCGGCAAGCTCGACGTAAACTTTAAATGACAACTCCCTCCTCTACAGACCTCATCGATTTGCAAGACTTATACGAATCGATTGAAAATTTCATAAGGAACACAACCTACCCCTCTAGAACATCTATCTATCCCGAAATAAGAAACCCCCAAATTCAATCAAGAACATTCAAATGAATTATAAACCCTAATTTCAAAATTTGAAAATCAAACTCAATTTTGAACATGTTATTGAACTCCAAATCAGTCATATGACATATCAAAATCATCAGAAAAACAAGCTCTACAACATGCAAGCATCAAATCATTCAAACAATCATCCGAACAGAAACTCATATTTTTAATCAAAATAATTCGAAAATAAATAAAAATATATAAAATCAACCTTTGATTCTGCAGTAAAACGAGTTCTGGAATCTGATAGAACACTTCAAAACCTCCATTTTGGTTACTAGAGCTTCCCGAGCAGATTTAAATAACACCTTGATTTTGTAGTTTGATTCTCAGAAAGGTTTATGAATATATGTATTATCTCTGTAAAATTATATAATTACTGTTTGCAAATGATTTTCGGTACGAAATAAAATACGGTAAAGGCTATTTATAATTACGGAAAATTAGTATCCCGTTGGATCATTCCGGATATAAAATAGTACGTTTATTTATAAAAACGGATCCAAACGGTACCGGTTTTCGGGATAATTATCCAAATCAGTACAATTTGTACTGCGGTCTTGGTCTCAGCGCCTGATTACACGTATTACGAGGCGATAATTATAATAGTATAATAAAAAGATCATGTTTATCAAAAATACGAGTTTTATTGATTTACCGAAATGAATTTTGTATCAAAAATATTGCGCCGGGACCCGCACATGACAAACCGTACGCCGGATCGAAAAAGTTGAAACATGGAAAATGCTCGGAATATTGCAATTAGGTTAGGAAGGAGTTCTCGGAAGAGTTTCGGGTTATAAAATCGTAAAAATGGGTGACGTTAGCTGGTTCCCGATTATATAAAATAGTTTATAATTACTCGGAAAAAGAATTTATAAAATCCATAAATTTCCTATAAAATCATAAATCAACATAAAATAAATAGGAAGATATGACAATTATCTATATTTTATTTTGGACATATAAAAATTAAAATACTCAATTTATATTATTTTTAAACATCCAAACTAATATACCACTTAATAAATAATTCACAGAATAAATACTGAACATGCACAATATAATTTATTAGCAAAAATAATTACACGATATATCCCAGATATTACATATCACATAGCGCGTAATCATGGTACTCATATAACACGTAATCATATATTTAATACAACACATAATTCAGATCATCGACAAATAGGTCTCAATATGTTCAGGATTGAAATCGGGTCATTAATAATGTTTATCGATCAGATACCGACTCAAAAGGACTAACAATTCAAATGATATCGCAATACAAAAGAAATTAGGTCCCAAAAGTATTTTTATTGGAAGGGTAATATTTTTCTGAGTCTGTACGCGTTCGTTTTGTATTAAACGGACGAACGGTTTAATTATTATGAGTAAAATAAGAAATAAATGGAAATAAATCAATTAATAATAATATTAATTGTTTTTTAATTACCAAAATATAATTTTTAAAAGCTTAAAAATAATTTTTAAGAATTATTTGAATTAATTATAAATAATTTATGTTTATTTAATTATTTATAAATAAAATTAGTTGATTAAATGAATTAATCAGTTAATTAAATTTATAAATAATTGACTAAAATAAATTATAAATAATTAAATTAAATTGGATTTTTGAAAATAATAAAAGAAACAAATTTTAGGAATTTAAAATAATTAAGAAAATAATTTTTAGTATTAAAAATAATAAGTAAATGATTTTTGAACATAAAATAAATGATTTTAAAAAATAGAAAATGGATTTTTGACTTAGTTTAAATCAGAAAAAGGTAGAAACATATTTCCTACTTCAGCATTGGGAGAAAACAGATCGAACCGGAGACCTTCGAGAACACGGTCGGATTCACGAAGAACCCTACCGGGCCTTCACTTTGGCGCCCTCCAAACCCGGGTCAGAAGTTTGGGGTCCACAACACAAACACAATATCTCAACCTGTATACGAACTATTAATTGAAATGACCCTGCTCTATATAACCATGGATCGCAACAAGTTTAAGTATGAAAACAAGCCACAACCTTAATTTTTATTACAACGTACCAAATCCCAACTAATTTAACTTACAACTGATAATAAAAAATTTCTTACAATCTTACTATCTCACTACCTCCATAAGCTTCTGCTAGCTCGATCCAACTCAATCTGGAATCCTAGCTCGCACATTGAACTGGGAAACCTCGCTATCAATCGTATCCCTTTTTAACTATAGAATACATAAAAAGATTCGCAAGAGTGAGTTTACTAGCTCAGCAAGTCATAATAACGATAACTGAGGTTAAACAATGATCAAGTGAGATGATTCAGATGAATCAAATTTCTTTTTAACTAATCATTAGAATTGGATATTCATTTTAAGCTTTAAAAACCAAGGTTAGGCTGCTGATCAGTCACGCACTAACCCCGAGCAAGCACACAGCACTGCTCTAATTACTGGATCCAAGGCACTCATTGGCCTGACTTGACCATTGGTATGGTCTAACCACGAATCTGGTCCACATATATAAAAACTATCCAATCCTAAAGCAGTTCAATAAGATAAACAGTATAATTCGATAAAACAGGATCATAATCAACGATAGTTAAACACTTGAATATAAACATAAGGAAACTCATGGATATCTCAAGGGTATATTAGGGTATGTGTAGGAAACGATTTTCAGTTTGTAAATTGATCAGGTGCTAGACGAATGCTGATTTTTCAAGGTATAATTCTTTGATGTTATAAAGAATGGTTGGAGTATAAAAGTTTCTGTGTTTTCAAACAATTTTCTTCCAGTGTCTAGTGTTTGGTAGTTAAACATTTGGGGAGTAGTATCATATCTGTGTGATTTGGTATCTGAGGATCAACAAAGGATGGTTTTCAAAGAATAAGGATTATGGCTCAAGATCAAGAAAATTCAGGGTTCAAGGGTAAATAATTTAAAGCACATGCAATATAAAACAAGAGTTATTTTGAATACTAACGACATGTTATGAAACAGTTCGAAAATATTTGCGATGTATTTTGAAGAAAAGTTCAGAAATACCTGCCTTACAAGGCTTTATAACTATTACTGATCAACTCTGAGCCGACTTTGTTGCTCAGGCTCTAACATCCAACCACTAGATCCCATTGGATTCGACTTCGACACTCAGGTCTTTCTGTTGAAACTCTACTGAGCTCGTCGACTGACCACTATGTTATCTTTAGTCCATCGTCCACTTTCAGGTTCCCGACTATAACCTACAGGGTCGAAATACCCTACGTTAGACGTCTAGGTATGCTTGACATATCCTCGACACTAATTCTTACCCAACGATATTTAAATCTGACTCGTAACACATACAGTATTGCAATACAGGCAACAGTTAGGGTTCACGTTCTCGAAAATCGATTCAGTGTTTGTTTTCAGATAGTGCGTAAACTTGTTATCGTATGAAATTAGGGTTATTGGTTTTGGCAAAACGTTCCACTACAATGTACAATTCAGGTTTTGTATAAAACTTACGTTTATGTATATACTTATACTCGCTCAACGTCCCGATAATCCCCGGGTACATTCCCGTATTTTCGTAGTTCGATTTCCCGAAAATCGGGTAGCGTTCCCTTTGTTTATCGGACTACCCGTCGAAACATCATCGACGTCAATAACACCAAATCACAACCCAGTCACCACAACCAATATTCATAAATTCCCAAGCACCAATTTAATACTATTATTAATTATCATTCGCACTTTTCATTTAATTCACATTTTATTTTCATTTACTAATTTAGGACTCAGAATATGATCATCACAGTCCACCGTCGGCTCGCCAAGGCTCATCGCCGACGGCGGCGAAAATTCGCGGGTGCCCGTGTTCGTCGGGTTTCCATCACAAATTTCCACCGATTATTATTAATTCCCGCTCGAAATTATTTATTATTTCACGAATGTTACTCAATCAATTCCTGCAAAACAAAATAACAAAACTTAAATCGATCAGAACAACACAGTAGCACAGCCAAGCACTGGATTATCACAGACAGACACACAAGAACACGCGCCCGTCACCACAACATCACACAAAACGCACACACACAACCCGCATAAACACATACACAATTGTACGCATGAACACGGATATATACAGGGATAAACAAGTTCATAACAACACAACATGGAGCCAAGGTAACCAGACACCAGCCGGCCGGAACTCACCGCAACAACGCGGCGACGGCGGCGACTCGCTAGAAAAGAACAGCGACGGGGAAAGAAAATACAAACGAGGATGAAGGGAAATAGGAGAAGGTGGCTCACCGAAAATGCATGGTGAAGCAACAGAAAAACAGGGGAAGATATAGAGAGCAAGGAAGGAGATTGAGAGAGATAGGAAGAGAGATTGATGTTAAGGTCTTCCCCAAATAAAAAAAAAACCTAACCAACTGTGCTGATGCCAAGTATCAAGTATGAAAGGACACACAGCAAAAATAAGAACCCAGCACGTGTCCTGCAAGCATAAATCCGTCTCGAAATTCGTAATTTAACAAACCAAGGTGCGCGTGAAAATACGTCGAAAAATTCCCGAAACTCCCTTTAAAATTCCCAAAATATTTTTAAAATTTTATAAATATCCCGAAATTAGTAAAATAAGGTTTTTATAATTTTTAAAGCATTTTTTTGAAACGCAACTCGTACCCGCATTTCACGATTAACGAACCGAGCTGTTCTTAAAACAAATTCTAAAAATCACGAAAATAGTCTTAAAATATTAGAAATATCCTGAAGTAAATGAAAATGCAATCTTCATAATTTTAAAATAATTTTTAAAGCGCACTTTATACCTGCTTTTAACAAATAACCGAAACAACGTGCAGGTGAAATTAATCCCGAAAATTTCCAAAATAATTTTAAAATTCTCAAAATATTCCAAACTTAAATAAATATGAGTTTCATAATTTTTGAAGAATTTTAGAATTAAATATGGATTTTACCATTAAACATACTCAGAAAATCATTTAAAGATAAATAATTAATGAAATATTGATTTCTCAATTTTATAAAATCCTAAAAATAATTACTGTAATTATAAAATCATAAAAACAATTTTAGAAACATTCCCAATATTTATGCAAATAAATTTGCACTAAATCCACTTTTGAAAGTGAAAACAATTCAATACGATCCCATAATTAATCGCGCGGACAACCCGGTACACTATAAATCACATATGGATAATAATCAAACAACACATAGCGGTCAAAACCAACACACATATTTTATTTATTTAATAATTTCCATAATTGCATAATTAAATAATTCAAAAAGATTACACTAGTTGTTATATCCTTCCCCCCTTAAAAAGATTATGTCCTCAGAATCTGGTCTAGTTACACAATTGAGGATATTTGTCAAGCATATCTGACTCTAATTTTCTAAGTAGACCCTTCTACGCGAGGGTTCAAACGTACTCATAATAAGTATGTACTCATTTCCAAGGACTTGCCTTTGACGATCAAGAATTTGGATTGATCACTATATGCAAAACAACTTGGACAAGAGCCCCATTGGCTCCTGATCAATCACTTAATTCAAACCCAATACTTATTACTTTAAAATTGACAAGTAAAATACATTAGGTGTACACACGGGTGTGACGGTCATATCATTTATGAGCAACTTTATCTATATTTATCAATACCTCGAATGGTTCACTAATTTTAGGACTTAGCTTGTCCCTTCTACTCAAACTTATCCAATCTCTTTCAAGACAACACTTTTACTAACACTACTGGTCCTATTTCTATACTCATACTTTCTCTCAATACAATTTCGTCTTCCTTCTTTGTCTACTCCGAGCTGCTTCAACTAATAGCACTACGCTCTTGATGTGTCGAATTAACTTAGAATTCAACAACTTCCTTTCTCTCACTTTATCTCAATAAAAATGGGGACCTACTCTCACGTTCACATGAAGCTTGGTAAAGTAGCATTCCAAAGCTGACATCGATGATAATTAATCATTCCAATGTTTTCTTAAAAACTTAATCTCTCAATATATCTTACAGTTACTGAATCACTTTCGTACTTTGACTTTCCGTTTAAGGATGATAGGCGGTGCTCATTTTCAATCTTGATTTCTAAACATTTGAACATCTCTTACTCTTTTCCATCAGTTAAGGCTAAAAAGTAGTCTCGTATATCCACGTATTATCACCTTTAAGTATTTAAACTTCAGATTCCACTCTTTCCTATTCGTCTATTAACTCCTCGGTGGTCTTAATTACATCCAATCTTCTCTGTCAGCATAGTGCATATATTACCCTACAACTTTGCTTAGGTAGTTGTTCGTGGATCAATTCAGAATCTTTTGTTAATCTTAGTCAAAATTCCATTCTTGAACACTTAACGTATAGTTTCCTGAACAGCTGAAGATGTTATCAATAAATATAATTCTCAATACATAACACACTTCTTGAATTAGGTCTCATAAGTAATCAATTTTTTATAGGGTCTCACTTTTTCTTATTCATCGTTTTGTTATATTCCCGATAATCAGTACATAATCTCTTAATTTCATTCCTTTTCTCCATAAACATCACTGATAACCTTCACGATTCACTTCTCGTAAAACCACTCCCTGGATCTTCCTTATCTACTAGGCTTCCAATACTTCGCCTTAATTCTTTGACATATCAAACACTTCCTGATCCATCTCGAAATTTCCTTCTTATACCTGGTTGTTACTATTTTTCTTTTAATTTCCGTATATCTTGACATTTCTTCAATAAATTAAATACTTTATATTGTGAATTTCCTATGGGATCTCATTTCTTAATTCTCCTACTTGTAGCATCCAAGTGCTGGAAGAAAACCTGTAGATATCGTGATCGTTCTCCTGGGCGCATAAATTTCCTCTTATTAAATGCTAACATCGTGATCCATTATCTTCTCTTGACATCTCCTTATCTTTCCCTTAACAAATTTGCTGAAAGGTCATACTATCCATCCTTGTTCTTTTTGGATTATAAACTCTAACTTTCAATTCCAACTTCTAAAATTCCATAGATAATTCTTCTGGTATAGTTTCTATGTTCGTTCTCTTCTTTCTGCTTATTGTTTGCCTCTACCTTTGCTTTTCCTCGTGAATACATATTTCAAACACTTATGGCCCATATAGATTTTACACCTTTCTCCATACATATCATGTTTCCCCAATCTTTCAAAATGAATATTATTTCTACTAGTCCCAATTTATGAGTGGGATACTTCTGCTCATGAGGTTTCGGTTGTTTGGATAGACATACAATAATTTTATTGTGCTGCATCAACCCACATCCTATTCCCTTATGAGAAGTATCACTATAACTACCAAATTTCCTTGATATTTTCAAAGTGATAAAGCAGGTGTTGTAACCATTCTTTACTTTATCTTCGCAAAACTTTGTTCATCCTTCTCCATTTTATACAACTTCTTGCTTTTGATAGTAAACTTGTTGAGCTCTCGCTAGTCGACGCATAATCATATACTTCCATTTTTCTTATTAACATTTAATACTGGTGCACCTTATGGGGTACACTAGGTCTAATCACTTCTTCTTCTAGCATTTCTTGCATTTACTTTGCTAACTCTTTCACTTTAACTGGCGTCATTCTGTGCGGGGCCTTGGACACTGGCTTCATTTCAGGTGCTAAGTCAGTCACGAACTAAATTTCTATAGCTGAAGGAAATGTTGATAACTCATCCAAAAACATATCTTGAAGCTCCTTAATTACTATAAAATCTTCAGACTTTGTTTGCTTCCGACTTTTATGTATTCCATAATCACCATTGCTCATATCTTGATCACCGTAATCATTATTAACAAATTCGTTACCTTCTTTTATCTTCTAAATCTCCTCACCTTCTCATTTGGCATCCTTAGAATTATCTTTTCATCACGACAGTCTGTCTGGACATCACGCTTTAGTAGTCAATCCATTCCTTAGAATAATATCAAATCCTCTTATCTTCCAAGATATCAATTCTACACAACTTATTGCCAGGAATCTCAATTTCACCATTGGTACTTACTTATTTAACAACTACACGTTCTTGACTTGCTAGTCCTTCAATCATAATTTTATCAACTCAACAGGGTAATTCATCTTATCAACAAAACCTTGAGAGATAAACAATTAAGTTTCTCTCACATCTTTTAATACTTTAACGCTTAAGGTATTCACCATTATCATTCACGTCACCGCATACGTATTCTGAATAACCTATTTCACAGATAATTCATAAACTATCATTCTTGGAGACGTATTCCTTATTGGAGTAGATTCCCTTGACTCTTAGTGGACCCTTCACTGGGGCTAGTGATTTGCAATCTTCGTCATGTACCCGTGTTTCCTTTTCATGCATAAGAGGTAGATAAAACTTCGTCCACTTGATTCAAGATACGTTGATTTCTACTTAAATCCTCTTGCAAAGAACAACAGTACAATGAGACGACTAGAAGGATTTAAAGTCCAATAAAATAGAGTTGAAAAGAAAGGAGAAACAGAGATTTGAATATGAATGAGACAACCACATTGGTACTTAAGATGGCCAGTCTTTCATACCATATGGCATACAGCACATGATTAGGTGGCGTCCCACCCGACTCTTCGTCATTCTGACAAAGTGTCTCACCATAACACTGTTTGTCCCAATCAGAAAGCAAAACTTGAGGGAAGCAAATAAATTTGAAAGGAATGGAATATCTTCCTTTTTTGATATTATCATAAAGAATTAAGAAAAGAAGTTCATCCTTTTTTTAGGAATTAAAAAGTAATATACGCGGTGATATTGAAGATAAGAATGATACCACTGGTTACCATCCACATTTCATTTGTATTCATCTTTCGAGCTCGTTCGATCATATCCCAATTGCGTCATATAACAACTTTAGAAAGTCCACTGAAATGTCTTCGCAACCAAGCATTATAACGAATTCTTACTTGCTAAGTTTTGCGTCTTTAACCTCGCACTTAAACGTATAATACCTTAACAATTCGATTATAATGGCGTTCCTACCTGATAATAACTTCGAGATTCCTCTTTTAATTTAGAATAACCATGTACCATTCGACATAACGATCCTTTTGTTAGTAATACTCTGCTTTTAGAGAGGTCTGGAAATTTTTCCAATCTTCTTCGATCACGCTCCGGCTTCTGTTAAATCAATGAATTCTTCGAACTCTGATAGTCCTAGTAATTGAATGTATAGTTACTCCGTATGCTGATTATGTTATAAATTTTATCAAACAATACTTGCACTTTGTTGTTAGGAATAATCAACTTCTTCATAATCATAGGTTACTTCGTTCTTGAAATTAACAATACTAAGTTTGAAACGGCATCCTTCCAGGTAATCCAGGCTTTCCAACAAACAAGAAACTCAAGTAGTAACTTGACAACCAATGTTTAAAAAATCATTTTATTCGTAAAGGCTTTTAGAAATTTGTAAAGGAAAATCTTTTTCGAAAACTTGTTTAAAAAGTTTGGAAAATCACAAATCTGGTTGTCCTTACTATATGAGTTGGTTGTTGTCCTTCCGACCTATAACAAAGTACCAAGTTAAAGAAACGATCACTTAAAGATCCATTTACTTCAATCTACCCTATCTTCTTTATTGGGTCTATTTGCCTTTCTTAATCGACGAAAACTTCAGTTGTCGTTGCATGTTATCCCATTCATAGCTTCACATCAAGACTTTCATACTGGTAATACTCCCATTAACAACTTTGCAACCATTAAGTGGAACAGACTGTCCAATAGTCAACAAGTCGGCTAATGTCACATCATCTTGTTAAAATATATATCACATAATCATAACATCATTATCTAGCTTCAAGAAATCTCTAGATCCATAATCTCCTCTAACTCTCTTTTCAATACTTATCTAATCCATTCCACAAGCTAGTCATTGGTGGCCTAATCACTAATGGCTTCTTTTAATCTGGTAACAGTTATCCTCTGAAACACTTAAATCTCCTCTCTAAACTTCATCTCACCTTTATTTATATCTCAAGCACCCACCATTTACTGTAGCTCTCGAATCCATCCTCATAGGTACAATCGCGTTATAGGACAAGTTCTCAACTGGGGGTATAGAACAGGATATAGGGTAAACTAAAGAGATACACTCACAGCCGAATGTCCAGTAAGGCAAGAATAAATAGATGGAAATTCTTGAATAGGTAATCTCGCATCAATAGGCGGAAAAATTAGCGTAAAATGGCTTGAAGGAGTGCACCCCTTATAACAGAAGGTAGTACCATTAATGCTGGTGGAGAAACAAGGTGCAAATCCAATCTGAGAGAAGATGGCGATCCTCGAACGGAAAGCTCCAAATGATCAAATGACACCGGGAAATCAAGATTTGCCATTGCCGTTGTCTGGAAATCACATCGCAAGCTAAGAATCCCGAATTGCAACACGATCTGTGCCGGAGACCTACTATGTAGTCGCACTCATCCTTACAACGTCTTAGCTTTCTATTTCCTAATTCTAATCCTAACCCTCTACCCAATCCCGATAATCCAGGCTTGTTTCAGTGACTTATAACCTGTAGCTCTGATACCAACCTGTGGCGCCCTCCAAACCCGGGTCCGAAGTTTGGGGTCCACAACACAAACACAATATCTCAACCTGTATATGAAATATTAATTGAAATGACCCTGCTCTATATAACCATGGATCGCAACAGGTTTAAGTATGAAAACAAGCCACAACCTTAATTTTTATTACAACGTACCAAATCCCAACTAATTTAACTTACAACTGATAATAAAATTTTTCTTACAATCTTACTATCTCACTACCTCCATAAGCTTCTGCTAGCTCGATCCAACTCAATCTGGAATCCTAGCTCGCACATTGAACTGGGAAACCTCGCTATCAACCGTATCCCTTTTTAACGGTAGAATACATAATTCAGGGTTCAAAGGTAATTCAGGGTTCAAAGGCTTACGGCTCAAGATCAAGAAAATTCAGGGTTCAAAGGTAAATAATTTAAAGCACATACAATATAAAATAAGAGTTATTTTGAATACTAACGACATGTTATGAAACAGTTCGAAAATATTTGCGATGTATTTTGAAGAAAAGTTCAGAAATACTTGCCTTACAAGGCTTTATAACTATTACTGATCAACTCTGAGCCGACTTTGTTGCTCAGGCTCTAACGTCCAACCACTAGATCCCATTGGATTCGACTTCGACACTCAGGTCTTTCTGTTGAAACTTTACTGAGCTCGTCGACTGACCACTATGTTATCTTTAGTCAATCGTCCACTTTCAGGTTCCCGACTATAACCTACAGGGTCGAAATACCCTACGTTAGACGTCTAGGTATGCTTGACATATCCTCGATACTAATTCTTACCCAAAGATATTTAAATCCGACTCGTAACACATACAGTATTGCAATACAGGCAATAGTTAGGGTTCACATTCTCGAAAATCGATTCAGTGTTTGTTTTCAGAACGTACGTATACTTGTTATCGTATGAAATTAGGGTTATTGGTTTTGGCAAAACGTTCCACTACAATGTACAATTCAGGTTTTGTATAAAACTTACGTTTATGTATATACTTATACTCGCTCAACGTCCCGATAATCCCCGGGTACATTCCCGTATTTTCGTAGTTCGATTTCCCGAAAATCGGGCAGCGTTCCCTTTGTTTATCGGACTACCCGTCGAAACATCATGGACGTCAATAACAACAAATCACAACCCAGTCACCACAACCAATATTCATAAATTCCCAAGCACCAATTTAATACTATTATTAATTATCATTCGCACTTTTCATTTAATTCACATTTTATTGTCATTTACTAATTTAGGACTCAGAATATGATCATCACAGTCCACCGTCGGCTCGCCGAGGCTCATCGCCGACGGCGGCGAAAATTCGCGGGTGCCCGTGTTCGTCGGGTTTCCATCACAAATTTCCACCGATTATTATTAATTTCCGCTCGAAATTATTAATTATTTCACGAATGTTACTGAATCAATTCCTGCAAAACAAAATAACAAAACTTAAATCGATCAGAATAACACAGTAGCACAACCAAGCATTGGATTATCACAGACAGACACACAAGAACACGCGCCGGTCACCACAACATCACACAAAACACAAACACACAACCCGCATAAACACATACACAATTGTACGCATGAACACGGATATATACAGGGATAAACAAGTTCATAACAGCACAACATGGAGCCAAGGTAACCAGACACCAGCCGGCCGGAACTCACCGCAACAACGCGGTGGCGGCGGCGTCTCGCCGCAAAAGAACAGCGACGGGGAAAGAAGATACAAACGAGGAGAGAAGGGAAATAGGAGAAGGTGGCTCACCGAAAACGTATGGTGAAGCAACAGAAAAACAGGGGAAGAGATAGAGAGCAAGGAAGGAGATTGAGAGAGATAGGAAGAGAGATTGATGTTAAGGTCTCCCCCAAATAAAAAAAAGAAATAAAACCTAACCAACTGTGTTGATGCTAGGTATCAAGTATTAAAGGACACACAGGAAAAATAAGAACCCAGCACGTGTCCTGCAAGCATAAATCCGTCTCGAAATTCGTAATTTAACAAACCAAGGTGCGCGTGAAAATACGTCGAAAAATTCCCGAAAATCCCTTTAAAATTCCAAAATATTTTTAAAATTTTATAAATATCCCGAAATTAATAAAATAAGGTTTTCATAATTTTTAAAGCATTTTTTGAAACGCAACTCGTACCCGCATTGCACGATTAACGAACCGAGCTGTTCATAAAACAAATTCTAAAAATCACGAAAATAGTCTTAAAATATTAGAAATATCCTGAAGTAAATGAAAATGCAATCTTCGTAATTTTAAAATAATTTTTAAAGCGCACTTTATACCTACTTTTAACAAATAATCGAAACAACGTGCGGGTGAAATTAATCCCGAAAATTTCCAAAATAATTTTAAAATTCTCGAAATATTCCAAAACTTAAATAAATATGAGTTTCATAATTTTTGAAGAATTTTAGAATTAAATATGGATTTTACCATTAAACATACTCAGAAAATCATTTAAAGATAAATAATTAATGAAATATTGATTTTTCAATTTTATAAAATCCTAAAAATAATTACTGTAATTATAAAATCATAAAAACAATTTTAGAAACATTCCCAATATTTATGCAAATAAATTTGCACTAAATTCACTTTTGAAAGTGAAAATAATTCAATACGATCCCATAATTAATCGCGCGGACAACCCGGTACACTATAAATCACATATGGATAATAATCAAACAACACATAGTGGTAAAAACCAACACACATATTTTATTTATTTAATAATTTCCATAATTGCATAATTAAATAATTCAAAAAGATTACACGATTCCTTATATTCACCGATTTCTGGGAAATTCCCAGATTCCGGCGGAACTCCGGTGAGTTTTCGCGAAATCCGGCGAGTCAAAACACAGCCATAATTGGTCTGTTTCGATCTATTTCGAAACCCAAACGACTCGATTCAGCCCCGACAACACAGAACACACAACAACCACAATAAATCATCTCTACTTCCTCTTCTCCGATGAATTCGAGCTCTTCTCCGGCCAAGAAATCGACGAGAACTCAAGCTCACCAAATCCTCAACCAAAAATCAATATTTACATGCCAAAATAAAGCTCAGAGTAATTACAAACTATCCCCATCATTAAAAATTATCAAGAACATCAGGATTAATAAAAAATTCGAAAAAAAAACACAAAACTCAAAAACTCGGGTTCAACAATCTTGGACTAAAACGATATAACCAAATACCCAAATCGATTCTAAAGATAATTCTAAAGCTTCTGGTAACCTCAAAAACAATAAAAAATCAACAAGAATCAAAAGCGATTTCAAGAACAAAAACATAAAAATCAATTTTAATCATTAGTTAACCTCAGTTTGTGATTTTGGTACCAAAAGATCCGTCTTCTCGAGAGGATTGTGTTAATTACTAGAGCTTTAATAGAGGTTCAGTAAATCTCTCAAAATCAAAGGATTTGTGTCAAGAACAAAATTATACCCCCAAAGTTTGTTCTTGGATTTTCTATTTTCTGAAAATAAAATGAAATAAAAATAAAGTAATATAAGAAAATCTGCTATTTATATTATCTGGAAAATAAATACCCAAAATCAATTTAGGGTGTTTTTATTCCCATAATTAAAATAATTAAGCCCCAAAGTCACAATTACGGGGAATAATTTTAAAAGCGATAAAATACAAAATTTATATCAAAGTTCCCCAAAAATTGCGAATAATTCAAAAATATGAAAATACGAGGTATTTGAAATACGATTGATTTTATAAAAATAAAAACACGAATTTTGTGGACTTTGACGCCCCGGTGGGGTCCTAGTCTGTTGATTTTGGCAAAACAGGAATGATCCCCAAATTAACAGAAAATCTCGAAAACACATAAAATTCATTCAAACGCACATAAAACGAGACAAAACGAGTATCTCGATAAGGACGCAATTAAATGCGAGTCCAAATTGCAGATCGATTCATATAATTGCAGCTTAAACACATAATAATCAATCAAAATATTTTCTGGTCCGCACGGAAACACAAGTAACAGCTATAACATTTAATATCATGTGAATAATCACTTTAAACTCATAAAACACATAATATTTATTCATTTAACATATAATATTCACGTAATTTTCCCGGATATTACAATTCATTACCTAACAAGTGGTATCAGAGCTAAATCTGAACGTAAACAGATTCAAGAACTTGGAAGAATGAATACACGGAAAATCAGTAGCATCAAAATTCCTATATTTGATAAAGCTAACTACACTCTTTGGAAAAAGAAAATGTTGTCGTTTATCAGGATGGTCAATCCACTCTATATTCAGATTCTCAAAAATGGGCCCTTCACTCCTATGGTTAGAGTTGAAGAATCAACAGATGGTGATATGGTCATTCCAGCTCATTATGCTCTAAAAGACCCTTATGAGTACACTGAGCCTTAAAAAGAGAAAGTTTCCCTGGATAGTGGTTTGCAGCTGATATTGATAGAGTCACTTGACAATGTAATGTACAACAACATTGTCAACTATGACACTGCCAAGCAAATCTGGGAAAAGATTGAAATACTCTATGAGGGAACTGAGGAAGTTAGATCTAATCAAAAAAGGATACCGATTTCACAATATGAGGGTTTCATGGCTAAGCCAAAAGAAAGTATCACTGATGTGTTTGAAAGGTTCAGTAAGCTGATAAATGACTTACAGTTCCATGACAAGTACTATGAAGCTGAAGAGGTGAACTTGAAATTTTTGCTCACACTCCCTGATCATTTGGAACAAAAAATCTCAGCAATCAGAGAAGGGATAGATCTATGCAGGATAACACTGGAAGTTCTTTATGGAATCTTGAAGACTTATGAATTAGAAATGATTCAAAAAAAATCATTAAGAACTGGACAAGGGCATGTTGTAGATGGTTCAAGTACTCTAATTATCAATGAAAGTCAAATTACTAATGGTGAGCCAATATCTCAAACTCCCGTTGCCTCAACAAGTGATCAAAGAACAAATAATTCACAAGAACAGGTCATTCTGGAACTGGAAGAAGATGAGTTCTACAACTTGGATGAACTTGATGAGCTTGATCAGTCAATGGCCTATCTAGAGAGAAAGTTCTCTAACATAAGAGTAAAGAAGCCAAGATTCTTCAAGAGTAATGGACAGTCTTTCAACAAAGACAGCAGCTGGAAAGGAAAAGGGAAGTACATATCTGATAGCAAAAATGGTTACAAAATTGGATCTGTTGACAGATAAAAGATAAGGTGCTTCAAGTGTAATGAACTAGGCCATTTTTCTACAGAATGCAGAAAACCCAAGAAAGCAAAGAAGGACAAAGCTTATCTTGAACTGAAAGCAAAGTATGAAGCTCTTTGAAGAAACAACAAAGCAAAGCTAATATTGCAGAGGGAAAAAGTTGGGATGATTCTGATAATGATGAAGATGAAGAGGTTGGAAATTATGCTTTAATGGCTTTGGAGCAAGGAGAATCATCCTCATCAAAATCACAGGTACCAACTCTCACTACCATTGATTTAAATGTGAGTCAATATAAGGAAACTGTAGAAAAGATGAGCATAGAAATGTTTCACATATATAAAAGTATGGTTGCTGCTAATGAAGAAGTTAGCAGACTGACAAAGATAAATGAGAAGCTTGAATGTGAGAAACAAGAAGCTGAATTGTTGCTGGTGGAGCTTGAAACTGTAAGACAAGAAAATGCATATCTGAAGAACAAGCACAAGTGTGCAAGTGAAATTGAAGCAGTGCTAAGGGAGAAGCTGAAAAAGAATGAAGTTAAATTGAAATCCTTCAAGAATGCATCTGAGTTAATTGGACGATACCATGAGAAAAACAAGCCATGTGCAAACATTGTTATTGGTCTTGACTATGATGCCTTGAACAACAAGAAGAAGAATATAGGTGATAAAGGGAAAGCAACAGAAACTGAAAATGTTCCAACCATCCTGAAAAAGATTGATTCACCTATGTTCAAGGCATGTGAGCTCAACTTCAGTGAAGAAGAGTTAATTATCAAGCAAGAAATTGTTGATGAAGACAATGAGAAGAAAGATTCAGAAGCAACTCAATCCTTCAAAACTAAAGAGAAGCTCATGGATAATCAAAGCTCCAAGACACCTGTCAAAAAAACCAAGACTAAAGATGCAAGAAAGAAGAAGAGATATAGAAATGGGAAAATTGGGATAAACAAAAGCAATAATTTTGCTTATATTGCAGATGCTCCAAGAAAGAAGTGTGAAAAATATGGCTCTGTAAATCATCTAACTCGCCTCAAGAATTCAAATGATGAAGTAGATGCAAATGATCCCTACTCATTCTATGACAAGTTTGATTTTATCCCTTGCAACTTGAAAGTGATAAAAAGTTGTCATAAACTAAGAATAGACCTCAAGGAAATAAAAATTGGGTCTACAGCAGATAGGGAAAATGCACAACAATCATTGAATTCTATTTTATCTGCAACAACTCATTCTACTTCTGCTAAATCAGTTGATAAGAAGAAAGTACCCAACTCTGCTTGGGTTGCTAAATACACTTAAAACTCATTTCCAGGGCAAAGTGAAGAAGGTCATATGGATCATTGACAATGGGTGTTCCAGACATATGATAGGTGATAAGGCCCTGCTATCACAGTTTGAGGAGAAGGTTGGCCCTTTGGTGACATTTGGAGACAACAACAAAGAATTCACAATGGGATATGGCAAGATTGTTTCTGAAAATATTGTCATTGATGATGTAGCACTGGTACTTGGTCTTGAAGTGAATCTTCTCAGTGTTAGCCAATTTACAGACAAAGGTTTTGAAGTTTTATTCAACAAAGAAGAATGCACTTTTATTAGCTAGAGAACTGGTGAAGTTGCTCTGAAAGGAGCAAGGAAAGGAAGCTTGTTTATTGCAGACTTGGACTCAACAAATAAGGATGGAATTTGTTGCTTCTACACCAATGTATCAGAAGAACAAAGCAAGCTATGGCATAAGAAGTTGTCTCACTTAAATTTCAAGGCAATTAACACCTTGGTCAAAAAGGAGTTAGTAAGAGACATGCCTAAATTGGAGTTTGCTCAAGTTAAAGTTTGTGAAGCTTGTCAGAAAAGAAAAATAAAAAGACCAAGTCACAAGTCAAAAACTGTGAATTTTATAAGTGCACCATTGCAACATATTCACATTGACCTGTTTGAACCAATAAATGTCTTATCTATTTCTAGAAACAAATATGCACTTGTGATGGTGGATGATTTCTCAAGATATACTTGGGTAGAGTTCATGCATTCTAAGGATGAGACTCCACACATCATAATTGAGCACATCAAGAAGATAGAAAAACAAGTTGAAGATCATAATTGTGTAAAAAGATTGAGAAGTGAAAATGGAACATAATTCAGAAATGTAATATCAAATGAATTCTGCGAAAACAAAGGCATTGTTCAAGAATTCTCAGCAGCTATAACACCTTAACAAAATGGAATAGTTTATAGGAAGAACAGAACACTAGTTGAAGCTGCTAGAACAATGCTGCAAGATGCTAAGTTGCCAATAAGTTTCTGGGAAGAGGTTGTTAATACTATATATTACACTCAGAACAGATACCTCATTAACAAGGCACATGGAAAATCACCTTACTCAATAATGTCTAAGAGAAAGCCTACTGTAAAGCATCTTCATGTGTTTGGAAGCAAGTGGTACATTTTGAAAGACAACTCTGAATATGTGGGAAAATTTGACTCAAAAGTTTTTGAAGCAATTTTTCTGGGATATTCATTGGAGAGAACTTCCTACAAGATCTATGTGATAGATCAAAAGAAGATTATGGGAAGTACATATATGACTTTTGATGATGACAAGTGTCCAGGCTTGGAATGCCTTGATGAAAATGAAGCTCAAGCCCTTGCATTTGAAACCTCAACATTGATAGTGATTCTGATGGAGAAGAGGAAGTTGATGCACAACAGATGATAAATGAAGAGACTACTGAACAGGAAAATCATGGGAATGGAAGCGCATCTCAAACACCTGAATTTGATAGCACAAACTCAGGGGGAGAAAGAGAAGAAGGATCTAGCAGTCATACCAATAATGAAGAAAATGATGAAGGCACAAGTCAACAAACTCATACAAGGAAGTGGGATAGGAGTCACAGTAGAGAAGCAATTATTGGTGATCCTATTGCTGGTGTGAGGACTAGAAGTGCAACTGCTAATGAGTGCCTACATGCATGCTTTCTGTCTCAAACAGAACCCAAAAAACTGAAGAAGCTCTAATGGATCCTGATTGGATATCTGCAATACAAGAGGAGCTTAATCAGTTTGAAAGAAAAAAAGTTTGGGAGTTAATTCTTGCACCAAAGAATAAAAGCATTATTGGAACAAAATGGGTATTCAGGAACAAGATAGATAAAAATGGTATAGTTACCAGAAAAAAGGCAAGGTTGGTTGCAAAGGGCTACTCACAAGAAGAAGGAATTGATTATATGAAACTTTTGCTCCAGTTGCATGACTTGAAGCAATAAGGATTTTTCTAGCATTTGTTGCACATTTAAATTTTAAAGTGTATCAAATGGATGTCAAGAATGTATTCCTAAATGGTGAGTCAGAAGAAGAAGTTTATGTGCAACAACCACCTGGCTTTGAAGATCCAAAATTTCCAAATTTTGTGTACAAATTACTCAAGGCTCTATATGGACTAAAGCAGGCATCTAGAGCTTGGTATGATACATTGTCAGAATTCCTAATAAAATATGGTTTTACTAGAGGTACTATAGACAAGACTCTCTTCTACAAGAAATATGGTGAAGATATGATCCTAGTTCAGATCTATATGGATGATATCATCTTTGGTTCTACTAATGAAAAAATTTACCAAAGATTTTCTAAGCTTATGCAGAGTGAATATGAAATGAGTATGATGGGGGAATTAAGTTAATTTCTTGGACTACAAGTCAGTCAAAGAAGTGATGGAATTTTCATTAGCCAAACTAAGTATGTCAAGGACTTATTGAAAAAGTTTGGTATGGTTGATTGTTCACCTGCTTCTACACCTATGTCTACAGCAACAAAGTTGGATGAAGATAGAAAAGGCAAGAGTGTAAATATATCAAGCTATACAGGAATGATTGGATCATTGCTTTACTTAACTGCAAGTAGACCAGACATCATGTTTGCAACATGTCTATGTGCAAAATTTCAAACTAATCCAAAAGAATCACATTTGATGGCTGTAAAGAGGATTTTCAGATATTTGAAGGGGACTCCAAACTTGGGATTGTGGTATCCTAAGGGAACTGGTTTTGAAGCTCTTGGCTACACAGATGCAGATTTTGCTGGATGCAGGGTTGACAGAAAGAGTATTAGTGGCAGCTGTCAATTTCTTGGTCAAAGACTTGTATCCTGGTATAGCAAGAAATAACAATTTGTATCAACTTCTACAGCAGAGGCTAAATACATAGCTGCAGGAAGTTATTGTGCTCAAGTGCTTTGGATTAGAAATCATCTAATGGATTATGGCCTGGTGTTACACAAAATTCCTATCATGTGTGACAATACTAGTGATATATCTATAGTAGCTAATCTAGTTAATTATTCTAGAACAAAGCACATTGATGTAAGGTACCATTTTATTAGAGAACATGCTACAAATGGTACCATTGAGCTCATTTTTGTTCCAACAGAAGAATAATTAGCTGATATTTTTACTAAACCTTTGCAATGAAGCAACTTTCACTAGACTTGTAGGTAAAATTGGAATGCATAATTTTTCATCGTAAGGCAAGAACTCAGCTAATGTTTTGCAGCAGATTAATTTCTAGTAAATCAAAATTAATTTGATTTAATTGGAAATTAACTAAAATATGAATTATAAATATTTCGGATATCTCTGCATATTTATTTTTCAAAACAAAAATTTTAACTTGGAATTTTTCAAATTCTAAGTAAACTGCTTAGTTGTAAATTTATATCCTTAATATGTAAAATTAACACAAGACAGAATTGAGTTGATCAAAAATATATAGAGACCTGAGTTCTCGATAAGTCTAAATGACTTATCGACAAGTCATTTTAAGACTTCTCGAGTGAGTTCTCGTTAAGTTAATTCATTGACTTCTCCAGTGACTACTCGATAAGCTTTATTATGACTTATCGATAAGTCCTTGTAGAGTTCTCTAGTAGTGTTAATTCACAGAGTTCTCTACAAGTATATGTGAAAGAGATATGTCCTAAGTCCAATCATGTATGAGGATTTAGGAATAACTTTTATGTAATCTGTTTTGATTTCATTGATATTAATAAAAGGCTTATTTTGTTTTTATTGCGGGCTCTATCTATTTAAATGTTTAAATAAGATATACCACAGTTTAGAGTAAAGCCTTTTATGGATTGTGATGAGATCATAATAATGAGACCTAAAAGATGATAACTCTAAACTTAAATAGTTCCTGGTCGTAGAATTACTAACTGGTAATTAATAATCCGCAAAGATCAGTACATACTATGCTTGCTTCATTATGAAGGATGTCTGTTCTCATAGATATTTGTGTGGTGACACTATAGCTAGTATGTAGGTGCTTATTATAGAATAAGTTCACTGAACATGACTCACACAGCTGAACAACTGATGGAGTTCACTCACGTGTCAGCAGTTGTTCACATAGTGATAGTTGTACAAGTATCCTTAGACTTGAGGTCATTATAGTCATCTTGTGTACACTGAACTATGCTTTGGTTTAGTTCTTAGTCTCAAGGGACAATTATAAGGGCTCTACTGGGTATAGAAATTTGTACACGAAGATAGTGTATGCTCAATAAAGGATCTACCCCTTCCAGTGTAGGAAGAGAATGTTCAATGCTGATCCACTTATGTTAGTTCAGGAATCTCTGGCCAGAGTGAATGAAATTACAAAAGAGTTTCTAATTTACATTAAATAGAACTAAGCATAGTGAGTGGGAAAGCAAGTGATTAAATAAGATAGGCTTGACACAAGTTCCATGCCTTGTATTTAATCGTGACATTGCAGGGTAGAAGGAATTAATTGTACGGTAACTACTCACTGAATAGGTTCTTGGTATTCTAAGCAGTGAATTCGTATTATCCGGATATTCGCGATATGCTGAGAAGTATCCCTCATGATGTAGAATAAATATGATTAATTAATTAATCATATTTAATGAATTAGAGAATTTATATAAATAATGATAAAATAGTTTTATTATTATTTATTTCTACTAACGGCTTAATATTGAACCTACAGGGTCACACCATAAAAGAGAATGATTTAATGGTGGCGGAATTAATTAATAATGGCTGATAATTATTTATTTATGAAATAAATAATTAATTGGCAAATTTAATAATTGATTAAATGAGATTTAATTGATTATAAATTAATTAAGAAAAGGTTCTTAATATTATTAATTAAGAATTTTATTTTTGAAATTAAATCAAGTGAGAGAATTATTTCTAAAGAGTTTAGAAAAAGGATTAATAATTAAAAGGTGTTTTAATTATTAGTGAGAATAATAAAGGGTTAATAATAATAATTTTTTATGGGAAAATTTTCAGCTGAAAATTTTGCCTATAAATATACTATTATAAATCCTATTTTTACCTCAACCAAAAAGATTTACAAAACCCTAATTATCACCATCTCCTCCTCCTTCATTACATCACTTTCTTGGTGGATACCGGTGGAGTGCTTCACACTTGAGGAACAGCTGCTAAGGATCTCCGTTCATCGTTCTTGGATCGCTATTAAAGACCTCCATCTTTCCATTAACGAAAAGCTTCTTAAGGTAAACATACTGAACTAAGAATTAAATATTATTTTTCGCATGGATCCTGCGGAGGGTTTCGGGTTTTTAAGATTAAATTTATGTTTTCGCTGCGTTTATGTGCTAAAAACCCTTCAATGGCATCTGAGCTACTTGCGAAAAGTTTTTAATTCGTTTATGTGTTTAACTGTTTTCGATATATGAGCATGTACGTGATTCGCCATGATTTGATGTTGATATAATATGCTTATATATGTATGGTTTTGAATATATGATATTCATGTGAGTTGTATAATCATAAGATGATTATGTAATCTGTATATATACTGATATATACATGATTTATGTTTGTTCTAATTATGAGAATCATATTAGATACGGATTCTGAATTGGCTGCTGCAGATTTGCTGAAATCTGGGTCTGGTGTCCGATTTACGCAAACGAATACCCTATTCCATAGGTAAACGAGCGTCTGAACAAAACTGATAGCTAAATCTATCAACGACTCGTCTGTAAGGCGTTTAACATTGTTTACTGCCCGTAAACAGTGATTCTTGTTTTTTTGATTTGATTCTGATTTTTCTGATATTTGTCATATTTTCTTTTTATGATTAGATGATGGATAATATGATATGTTAAGATCAGATTATGTGTTTTAACATGCTTTTATATGTTGTATGAGCATGGTGGATGGTTATGGCCTTTCGACCTTAGTGTAATGGTTTTGGTTTTGGTTTTAAATACGACTTGCATGTCGTCAATTTTTGTAATCATAAATCTCGAATGTAACTCGAGTTATTCTTGTAAGTTCATTAGATTAGTTTTTCTTTCAATCTATGTAATGTAATTGAAGACTCAAGAAGGCTATCCAATGGAGGTGATACAAAGAAGAAGACGAGGCATACAAGAAGTCTAAACAAAGAAGAAGACTTATATAATAAGTAGTTGTATTTATTTCCATCACCATATTAGATTGACCTTGATCTTTATCATGAGCTTGATAAAGATCACATAGGATGGGGCCATAACCAAACACATTTAATTTATTGCACTTTACATTTACTTGTTTATTTAATTTTATATATGAGATATATACCTATATTTACCATGCGATGATAGATTTAGGTGAACTTAAATCAATATAAGGTGTGCTCTAGAAAATCTAGAATAGGAATCGTTTCTTGCCTTAAATATAAATATTATGAATACGATCATGAGATTCTTGTATTTATGAAACACGTAATTGAATATGAATTTTCAATATTGAGAGAAAGGATGATTCTGTCAACAACAGATTTCTATCTGTAAGAAAGGGTTATTAAGTGACGCCTCTTGACAATGCTCCACCCAATCTGGGAATCATCTGATTATCGATTATTGATTTGAAATATTTAATTTAAAAGGAAGAATCTCTTTATAATATGATTATGATTATGATTGTAATGTAATATAATCCCTCTAAAATTAAATAATATCAAGTAGTAATTGGCCAATGACACAACGGGCTTGTGTCGGTCAAAGCCTTCCAACATGGTAGAAAGTAGTTCTTATTTTTGAATCATTGTCATTTCGTGCTACAGCCGAGGGCTTTGATTTCAAAATAAGAAATACTTGTCTATTACATAGAGATGTGTACATTGAATTAGAATCTAAAGGTCGGTACGTGCCACAGCCCTGGGCCGGTGGAGACTGATTCAATTGTACGAAATGTTGGGTTAGACTTGACTTAGAATATTGAGTTTGTCGTGCCACAGCCGTGACTCAATTATTCAAGAGGCTAAAGTTATATTAGGGAATAACATAAGATGTAATTGACAAGAGTTGTCTGCCTATTGGACATCACATGATGTTTCGTGCCACAGCCGAGGTTGTGTGATGGAATGTAGGATCCCTATTTCCACTAGCATTATGAATGCTTAATTTTCACTTAGGGGGTTGAAAAAATTAGATAAAATAGTGGGAGACACTTATGAATAAAGACCCGATTCATATAGTGTTTTGAAATGAAATTGAATATTTGCTAAGTGTTGTTATGTGTTTATCATTTACATATTTACTATATTCGTCATGTCTTATGCACTATCACTCCGAAGCATACTAGATGCTCACAAGTTGACTGGTCATAATTTAGCTGTTTGTTTTTACTGTAACAAGTTGGGGCACTGGAAGAGGAACTGCAAGGTTTACCTTGCAGAATTGAAGAAGAAGAAGGGTAGTAAGACTACCGCTTCTGATTCAGGCATGTTCATGATCGAAGTTAATATGCCCCTAGGTCAAATTTCTACTTGGGTATTAGATACCGCCTGTGGTTCTCATATTTGTAATTCGTTGCAAGGACTAAAGGGAAGTAGGACTCTTGAAAAAGATGAGGTGATTCTACGTATGGGCAATGGAGCAAGGGTTGCGGCCATATCTGTAGGATCATTTAGTTTACATATGCCTACGGGCAAGACTATTATTTTGAATAATTGTTATTACGTTCCCTCTATTGTGAGGAATATTATTTCTATTCCTATGTTGGATGTGGATGGTTTTTCATTTATTATTAAGAATAATGAATGTTCTATCCTTAGAGATAATGTTCTTTTTGGACGTGGCATTTTAAGTAATGGTCTGTATGTATGTGACGTAGAGCATGATTTACTTCAGATTGAACAAACTAATAAAAGAAAATGAGATGATGAAAATCTGACCTATTTATGGCACTGTAGGCTAGGTCATATTAGTGAAAATAGACTGCGTACATTACATAAGGAAGGATTACTTGACCCCTTTAATTTTGAATCGTATCCTACATGCGAGTCTTGTCTATTGGGTAAAATGACCAAATCTCCATTTAGTGGACATGGAGAGAGGGCTGCAGATTTGCTAGGATTGGTACACACAGATGTATGTGGACCAATGTCTACGGAAGCCATGGATGGATTTTCGTACTTCATTACTTTCATAGATGATAGATCTAGATTCAGATATGTGTATTTGATGAAACACAAGTCTGAAGCCTTTGAAAAGTTCAAAGAATATAAACATAAAGTGGAGAAACAAACCAAACACAGTATTATAACTCTTTGATCATATCGAGGTGGTGAATACTCGAATGGAGAGTTTCTACATTATCTCAAAGAAAATGGTATAGTCTCTCAGTGGACTCCTCCATATACTCCACAGTTAAATGGGGTATCTGAAAGGAGAAATCGAACTTTGTTAGACATGGTTCGGTCCATGATGAGCTATGTGAATCTTTCAGTATTCCTATGGGGTTATGCATTGGAAACCTCAGCATATTTACTGAATAAGGTGCCTTCCAAATCTGTTCCTCAAACACCATATGAGATATGGAAAGAAAGGAAACCAAGTCTTAAACACGTTAAGATTTGGGGATGTCCAGCTTATGTCAAGAAAGTTTACCCAGATAAGCTGGAATCTCGATCGGTAAAATGTAATTTTATGGGATATCCTAAAGAGACTTTGGGGTATTACTTTTACACCGATCATCGGGTGTTTGTCTCTAGACATGCTACCTTCTTGGAAAAGGAGTTTATCCTTGAAGGAAACAGTGGGAGCAAAATTGAACTTGATGAAGTTCAAGAAGCACAAACTACTACGGATCAAGTGGAAACACCTGTTCAAACTGAACAACCTTCTGTGGAACAGTCCATTCGTAGGACAGGGAGAGTGTCTCGCCAACCTGAGAGCTATTATGGCCTTGTCATTGAGAATGATAATGAGTTTTCAATCATTGATGATGACAACCCTGTGACCTATAATGAGGCTATGAGTAGTGTTGACTCAGAGAAATGGCATAGTGCCATGAAATCCGAAATGGAATCTATGTATACCAACCAAGTATGGACTCTAGTTGAGGCACCTGAAGGTATTAAGCCTATTGGGTGCAAGTGGGTATACAAAAGAAAGATTGGAGCAGATGGCCGGTGGAGACCTTTAAGGCCAGGCTCGTGGCAAAAGGATTCAAAAAAAGGCAAAGGATTGACTTTGATGAAACTTTTTCGCCTGTAGCCCTGTTAAAATCAATTCGGATTTTGCTTGTGATTGCTGCTTACTACGACTATGAGATCTGGAAAATGGACGTGAAAACGGATTTCCTCAATGGGGAACTTGAGGAGGAAGTGTATATGACACAACCAGAGGGTTTTCTTTCCAAGAGAAATGAACACCTAGTGTGTAAGCTGCTGCGAACCATATATGGTTTAAGGCAAGCTTCTCGTAGATGGAATATCCGTTTTAATGAGACAATCAAAAAGTTTGGTTTTATCAAAAACATAGATGAACCATGTGTCTACAAGAAGGTTAGTGGGAGCGCGGTAACATTTCTTGTATTGTATGTGGATAACATACTTCTTATAGGAAATGATATACTGATGCTACAATCAGTCAAAGTATGGCTATCAAAGAACTTCACCATGAAGGACTTGGGAGAAGCATCCTACATTCTCAGTATGAAGATCTATAGAGATAGATATAGAAGAATGATAGGTCTTACCCAGGGTACATACATCCAAAAAGTGCTTAAAAGGTTTAGCATGGAAAACTCCAAAAGAGATCTCATGCCGATGAGCCATGGAGTGTCCCTTTCCGAAAAAATGTCTCCTAAGACACCTGAGGAAAGAGAGCGTATGAGTAAGATTCCTTATGCTTCAGCAATATGATCTATCATGTACGCGATGTTGTGTACAAGGCCTGATGTTGCTTATTCAATTAGTGTGACGAGCAGATATCAGTCCAATCCAGATGAAGACCACTGGAAAGCAGTGAAAACATCCTTAAGTACTTGCGAAGGACTCACGACATTTTTCTTGTTTTTGGTGGTGAATCTGAGTTGAAAATAGAGGGTTATACTGACTCTAGTTTTCAATCAGAAAGTGATAGCAAATTCATGTCAGGGTACGTGTTTACTCTGAATGGTGGTGCAATTCAGATTGTTCAAAGAGGAGATGTCAACGTCGAGAGAGTTGACACACATAACAACGTAGCATACCCACTCACAAAGCCACTTTCTCAGAGTCACTTTAATCGTCATAAAGACAAGATGGGTATTAGATACCAGAGTGATTGGCTTTAGTACAAGTGGGAGATTAAAAGAGTTATGTCCTAAGTCCAATCATGAATGAGGATTTAGGAATAACTTTTATGTAATTTATTTTGATTTCATTGATATTAATAAAAGGCTTGTTTTATTTTTATTGCGGGCTCTATCTATTTAAATGTTTAAATAAGATATACCACAGTTTAGAGTAAAGCCTTTTATGGATTGTGATGAGATCATAATAATGAGACCTAAAAGATGATAACTCTAAACTTAAATAGTTCCTGGTCGTAGGATTACTAACTGGTAATTAATAATCCGCAAAGATCGGTACATACTATGCTTGCTTCATTATGAAGGATGTCTGTTCTCATAGACATTTTTGTGGTGACACTATAGCTAGTATGTAGGTGCTTATTACAGAATAAGTTCACTGAACATGACTCACACAGCTGAACAACTGATGGAGTTCACTCACGTGTCAGCAGTTGTTCACATAGTGATAGTTGTACAAGTATCCTTAGACTTGAGGTCATCATAGTCATCTTGTGTACACTGAACTATGCTTTGGTTTAGTTCTTAGTCTCAAGGGACAATTATAAGGGCTCTACTGGGTATAGAAATTTGTACACGAAGATAATGTATGATCAATAAAGGATCTACCCCTTCCAGTGTAGGAAGAGAATGTTCAATGCTGATCCACTTATGTTAGTTCAGGAATCTCTGGCCAGAGTGAATGAAATTAGAAAGGAGTTTCTAATTTACATTAAATAGAACTAAGCATAGTGAATGGGAAAGCAAGTGATTAAATAAGATAGGCTTGACACAAGTTCCATGCCTTGTATTTAATCGTGACATTGCAGGGTAGAAGGAATTAATTGTACGGTAACTACTCACTGAATAGGTTCTTGGTATTCTAAGCAGTGAATTCGTATTATCCGGATATTCGCGATATGCTGAGAAGTATCCCTCACGATGTAGAATAAATATGATTAATTAATTAATCATATTTAATGAATTAGAGAATTTATATATATAATGATAAAATAGTTTTATTATTATTTATTTCTACTACCTGCTTAATATTGAACCTACAGGGTCACACCATAAAAGAGAATGATTTAATGGTGGAGGAATTAATTAATAATGGTTGATAATTATTTATTTATGAAATAAATAATTAATTGGCAAATTTAATAATTGATTAAATGAGATTTAATTGATTATAAATTAATTAAGAAAAGGTTCATAATATTATTAATTAAGAATTTAATTTTTAGAAATTAAATCAAGTGAGAGAATTATTTCTAAAGAGTTTAGAAAAAGGATTAATAATTAAAAGGTGTTTTAATTATTAGTGAGAATAATAAAGTGTTAATAATAATAATATTTTATGGGAAAATTTTCAGCTGAAAATTTTGCCTATAAATATACTATTATAAACCCTATTTTTGCCTCAACCAAAAAGATTTACAAAACCCTAATTCTCTCCATCTCCTCCTCCTTCATTACATCACTTTCTTGGTGGATACCGGTGGAGTGCTTCACACTTGAGGAACAGCTGCTAAGGATCTACGTTCATCGTTCTTGGATCTCTATTAAAGACCTCCATCTTTCCATTAACGAAAAGTTTCTTAAGGTAAACATACTGAACTACGAGTTAAATATTATTTTTCGCATGGATCCTGCGGAGGGTTTCGGTTCTTTTAAGATTAAATTTACGTTTTCGCTGCGTTTATGTGCTAAAAACCCTTCAATATGTTGAATAGCATTTATGACAGTTTATTACAATCCGTAAAGCTTTGGATTGATGTTTTGCACTCAAGTTGTTGGTGTTTTTAATGTGTTTTTGTAGTGTTTTTGCATTTCAGGCATTTTCCAGGTAATCAGGTGAATTAGCATGGTTTAAGTGCTAATTTGGTGTTAGGATGGTGTCTAGAATAAAGGCTCATGAAAAGACCAGCTCAAATTAACAAGAAGAAAAGATATCAGAATTTTATCCTAAATGACGCCGCGCCCGTACTTTAGTAGCACGCGGCCGCACCCAAGAAGCAGAAACTCAGTGCGCCCGCGCTGAAGCAGCGCGCCCGCGCGAGGTCGGGGTGACAGAATTCTGTATCTTTTGGGATTTTAAGAGTTTGAAGCCCTGGTTAATTCTACAACATATATATACATAAATAAAGCTCGTTTTCCATAAGGAGACGTACCAGAGCTAAGGAGAAGGCGTACGAAGACCATAGAGCACAATTCAACCAAGGCGAAGAAGATCTAGTTTATTCTTGTGATTCTTTATTTTAAGTTGTAGCTTTGGATGCTAGTTTTCTTATTCTTGAACCTTTACTTTTATTTCGTACTTGGTTTTATTAAGTATAAAGACTATATTTATTATACCATGCTTTCAATGGAACCCACGTTGATGATGAGTCCGATCATGGGCTAATCATTATCATGGGGTTCTAACGGATTTATTTTTGGATTTCTTTCGTTAATTTGTTTCGATACCTTAGTGTGTGGTGATTGTATGATAACCTAGTTTTGGTTGCGCTTATTCGTCTTATGAGAGTCGCGAACTTATAAGATAGTATGTTAATCTTTAATGAAGTAAAAGTGAATTTAAGGGTTTAGAACTTGACATTCTAGCATAGGTTCATGTATTTGATATGCATGATGTGTAGGTAATTTTAACCATCTTACTTGCCCTATATAATCATGAGGGATAACTTGTGCATTAAACCGTTATGTTGTCAAATTCTATAGACATATAGGGTCTCAATATAATTGGTGTCTATTCAACTTCTATCTCTTTTGTGGATGTCTCATAGTATGGTATTCACACAATGAAAGTTGGCATTTATCAGTTTCATGTTATCTGATTAGTGTCATCTCCATTACATGCTAAGATTAAGAATGAAAAGGCTATTGAATGAAGTATTTAATGAAGTTAGAATCCCATGTTTGTGTCATATATTATTTAAAACTCTTTAATATCTTAGTTTATGTTCTTTAGTATAATCTCTTAGTTAATCTTAGTATAAACAACCAAATTTTGTTACTCGTCTTAGCATTGGATAATAACCATACTAGTGTTGCATAAATATATTGATTGGAATTAACTTAAACATATCCCTCTCGGAATGAACTAGAATTTATTCTATATTACTTGCGATCGCGTATACTTGCATGAATATTAGCGCGTGTTTTAGCCCTAACAAGTTCTTGGTGCCGTTGCCGGGGATATCGGTGTTAAATTTTAGTTTATGAGTTTGTCATCATTGGTCGTTAAAGTTCAGTGACTCGGACATTGTTACTTTATTCCTTTTCGTATTTCAGGTACTTTAGCGAGCGTGTATGCATACACATTCTCGGTCTCGTAAGAGGACACTGGATGAAGCTGAGGAAGAAGTGGTAGTTGAGGAGAAAGTTGAAGAAGAAATCTTAGTTGAAAAGGAAGAAGAAGCTCTTGTTGTAATAGGAGAAGCAGAAGCAAATCCAAAGGCTTTTATGGACTATTCTCAACCGAAGATCGATGATATTTAGTCTAGCAATATTTGACCAGCCATCTCGGCTAATACCTTTAAGATTAAGTCGAGCACGATTCAGATGATACAAAACTCAGTTCAGTTTGGGGGTTCTCCGACAGAAGACCCCAACATGCACATCAGAGATTTTATCGCGATCTACGATACCTTCAAGTTCAATGGAGTTTTTGAAGATTCTATTAAGTTGAGGCTTTTCCCATTCTCTCTACGGGATAAAGCTAAGTGCTGGTTACATTCTTTACCACCAGGGTCTATCACCAAATGGGAGGATCTTGCTCAGAAGTTCTTAACCAAATTCTTTCCTATGGCGAAGACTGCTGCAATCAAAAAACGTACTTACTCAATTTGCTCAGCAATCTGGAGAATCTTTATGCGAGGCTTGGGATCAATATAAGGAGATGCTTAGGAAGTATCATGTGGCGCCCTCCGAACCCGGGTCAGAAGTTTTGGGTCCACACACACACACACCTTATTTATAAACCTGCTTATAACAATAATAAAGATAACAATATGCAGTGACCCTACTTACTAATTTTCACGGATCACAACAGGTTAAAGTATGCACACAAGCCACACACACACACACTTATATTACAAGCATCCAAATCCTAACTATTCAAACTTACAACTGAATATTAAACATTCTTACAAACATTTAAACTAATACAAAAGTCTTCAGCTAGCTTATTCCTCTTAACCTTGAATCCTAGCTCGTGCACTGGATTGGGGATCCTCGCTACCAACGGGTTCCTTCTTAACTGGAAAAGAATATAAACAGAACCACACAAATGAGCTAACTAGCCCAACAAGTCACATTGACAATGCTAATGTGGCACCCTCCAAACCTGGGTCAGAAGTTTGGGGTCCACATACACACTTTATTTATCACCTGCTTATAACAATAATAAAGATAACAATAAAATGCAGTGACCCTATTTACCAACTACCACGGATCGCAACAGGTTAAAGTATGCACACAAGCTACACATCTACTTATATTACATACTGTTCAAATCCCAACTATTCCAAACTCAAAACTGAGTATTAAACATTATTACAAACTTTTACAGACTTAAATTATCCCAAAAGAAGCCTACTAGCTCAGCTCAATCAACCTGAACCCCTAGCTCTCGCGCTGGACTGGGGATCCGTGGTACCAACTGGTTCCTTCTAAACTGGAAAAGAACAGAAACAATATCGCACAAATGAGCTAACTAGCTCAGCAAGTCACAATGACAAAACTGAGAATAATGATCATCAAGTGAACATGATTATGATATCAAGTGAACAATGGATTATGATTTAGAATTGGATATTATATTTTCATGTTAAAAACCAAGGTTAGGCTGTTGATCAGTCACGCACTAACCCCGAGCAAAGCACACAGCACTGCTCTAACTACTGGATCCAAGGCACACATTGGCCTAACTTGACCATTATATGGTCTGACCACGAATCTGGTCCACAATTTTATAAAAACAATCCAATTCTAAAATAATAACAGAATAAGCAATAATAATCAATAACCAGAATCATTAACAACAATGAGTGTTTAACAATGAAAGAGTTTCAATCCTTGTAAGGATCAATAAGGTAATTTCAAAGCTTGGATGCTGGGTAATGAAAGAATTAGATAACAAAGGAATTAATGTTTCAGGGTTTCAAGGATTTGGTCTTTCAAATCATAAAATACAAAGATTTAATTATGTAAGCAATCTGTTTCAGTGTTTAATATTTAGTTTGTATGTATTTGTGGAGTAGGATCGTATACTTGAGGTTCGTGTTTGGGTATACAACAATCAATGGTATAGAAAGAATCAGGTTACGGCTCAAGATTAATAACTGGAATCAAGGTTTAGGGTACAGTGCTTCAAAGCACTCGAATATCAATAAGACTATCAAGTACTACAATATCTCGAGAAAGTTCAGAACACTTGCCTGGTATTAGCTTACTACACTGCACTCGCTTCCAATCACAATCGTCTTACTCCTCAACTACCTGTTTCCCTTTCCTACGCCTTGCCTCTTCTGCTCACATATCATAAGCATCTATCAATAATCGACTCATAAAGTTCTATTCAACACATACTTCTATCTACCCTTCATTTTACCTAAATCCAATTAACGGATTGAAAGTTATGCAACAATCAAGTAAACACCGAATATATAGACTGATAGTCAATCAACAAGTCACATATAGCACATAATACATCACTTAATCAATGATATATTATTTATTAAGAAGTCTTGGGTCATAAATAGGCTTTCTGATATTTAAAATGATTTTTTTAAAACATTTTTCGGAATTAAAACGGGTCGTTGGATCAATTTCGAGTTAATAAACAGGGTTCGGTAGGCCAATTCTGGCTCCAAAACAATTTTATACTAATTATCGAGCTTTGGAAATAATTTAGAATAATATTTTAAAGCTCGAAACTATTTTTCGGAATTTTAAATTATTTTTAAATAATTAAATCTAATTAAATAATTAATTAAAATCAATTAATAATTAATTAAATCAATTAATCAATTAATTTTCGAATTAATTGACCAACTAATTAATTAAAAATTAACTGAAATTAATTAACTAATTAATTTAGATTTATTTTTGAATTAAAAAATAATTTTCGGAATTAAAATAATAATTTTCAGAATTTTCAGAACTTAAAAATGAATTTTTATAATAAAAATAAATAGGAAATATGATTTTTAAACATTTCATAAACAGGAATCCTATTTTTGAAAACTTTGCAAACTACACGGACTAAACTTCACCATCTTCAAAAATACAGGGACTAAACTGCAATTTTGCAGTTCCAGTCGCCGGAAAATCGGGGGTGGCCGGAGAACTCACCTCCGGCATCCTCCCACCACCATCACCTCCAGAATTAAACTACACAACACCAGGAACCTATATCTGCAATCAAAATTCATCAATAACCCTAGACTTTGCCGGAATTTGATCAAGAAACTCGCTGGTTTCCGGCGGGTTCGACATAAACTTCAAAACACAACTCCCTTATCTACAAACCTCGTTGATTCATGAAACTTGTACGACTAGATTGCAAATTTCACAGAGAATACAATACACTATACCACAACATCAATCTATTTCAAAATAAGAAACCCGTAAATTTCAATTAAGAACATTTATACGGGTTATAAACCCTAATTTTAAAATTCGAAAATCAAACTCAAATTTGAACATGTTATTGAATTCCAAATCAGACGTATAATATATCAAAATCATCAGGAAAACAAGCTCTACAACATGCAATCATCAAATCATACAAACAATCATCCGAACAAAAATTCATATTTTTAATAAATTTAATTCGAAAATAAATAAATTTCCAGAAAATAAACCTTTGATTCTGCAGTGAAACAAAGCTCAGAATCTGATAGAACACTTCAAATCTTTCGTTTTGGTTACTCAAGCTTTGAAAACAGAGATCGGCAACGCCTTCGTTTTGCTGTTTGATTCTTAGAACAGTTTATGTAATTAGGGTTTTTCTCTGAAAATTATAGAATTAACTATCTGCAAATGATTTTGATACGAAATAAAATACGGAAAAAGGCTATTTATTTTATATTTACGGAATATTAGTATCCCGTTGGATCATTCCGGATATAAAACGGTACGTTTATTTGTAAAAACTGATCCAAATGGTATCGGTTTTCGGGATAATTATCCAAATCAGTACAATTTGTACTGCGGTCTTGGTCTCAGCGCCTGGTTACACGTATTACGAAGTGATAATTGGGATAGTTTAATAAAAAGCTCCCGTTTATCGAAAATACGGGTTTTATTGATTTACCGGAACGAATATTGTATCAAAAATGTTGCGCCGGGACCCGCGCAGAACAAACCGTACGCCGGATCGAAAAAGTCGAAACATGGAATATGCTCAGAATATTACAATTAGGTTAGGAAGGAATTCTTGGAAGAGTTTCGGGTTCCAAAAACGTAACAACGGATGACGTCAATTGGTTCCCATTTTTATAAAATAGGTTTTAAATACTCAGAAAAAAAATTTATAAATTTCATATGATCCTTATAAATCCATAAATCAACATAAAAATAATTAGGAAGATATGACAATTATCTATGTTTTATTTTGGACATATAAAATTAAAATACTCAATTAATATTATTTTTGAATATCCAAGTACAGATAACATTTAACAATTAACTCACAGAATAGATACTAAACACACATAATAATTATTTAATAGCAAAAATAATCACACGATATATCCCGGATATTACATCCTTCCCCCCTTAAAAAGGATTCTGTCCCCAGAATCTCCTAAGAAAACAAATGAGGGTACTTTTCTCTCATATCATTTTCTAACTCCCAGGTTGACTCTTCAACCTTTGGGTTTCACCACAATACTCTTATTAACTTTATCACTTTATTTCTCAATACTTTCTCTCTTTCCTCTAGAATCTCTATCGGACTTTCTACATATGATAAATCTGCCTGAAGCTCTATTGGCTCATATTCTATTACATGCCTGGAGTCTGGATTATATTTCTTAATCATTGATACGTGAAAGACATTGTGAATGTGCTCCATGTGTGGTGGTAACGCTAACTCGTAAGCTACTTTGCCAACTCGCTTTAGGATCTCAAAAGGTCCGACATATCTTGGACTCAGCTTTCCTTTCTTTCCAAACCTCGTTAGTCCTTTCGACGGTGATATTTTTAGTAATACTAAGCTTCCTTCTTCAAATTTCATGTCTTTCCTTGACTGATCTGCATATTTCCTCTGACGATCTTGTGCGGCTATCAATCTCTTCTGGATAATTTCAACAATTTCTTTTGTCTGCTGTACCAGTTCAGGTCCAAGTATCTTGCGTTCTCCTACTTCGTCCCAATATATTGGAGATCTACATTTACGTCCATAAAGGGCTTCATAGGGTGGCATCCCAATGCTGGCATGATAACTGTTGTTGTAAGCAAACTCTACCAGAGGTAAATGTTCGTCCCAACTTCCTTTAAAATCAATAGCACAAACACGTAACATGTCCTCGATTGTCTGAATCGTTCTTTCACTTTGGCCATCCGTCTGGGGGTGATAGGCCGTACTCATATTCAGTCTTGTTCCCAAACATTCTTGAAAACTCTTCCAAAATCTTGAATTAAACCTTGGGTCTTGATCAGAAACAATAGACACAGGAACTCCATGACGAACTACAATTTCTTTCAAGTACATATGGACCAGCTTGTCGAGCGAAAATCTTTCATTTATAGGCAAAAAAATGAGCTGACTTGGTAAGTCTATCCACTATAACCCAAATGGCATCATGATTAGTCCTTGTCCTTGGTAATCCAACTATGAAATCCATGGCAATATGTTCCCATCCACTCTGGAATCTCCAATGGCTGTAACAATCCACTTGGTCTTTGATGCTCCGCTTTAACTCTCTGACAGGTATAACATTTGCTAATCCATTCCGCAATTTCCCTCTTCATGTCTGGCCACCAATAATTCTTCTTTAAATCTCTGTACATTTTGGTACTCCCTGGATGGATGGAATACCTTGAATTATGTGCCTCCTGTAGAATTTCATTTTTCAGCTCCGTTACTGATGGAATCCAAATTCTAGATGAAAACCTCAGAATACCTTGGTCATCTTTCTGCGTGCATAAATCTTCCCCTACCAAACGATTTATATCTTGATCCATTACATCTTCCTGACATTTTTTTATTTTCTCAAATAATTCCGGTTGGAAAGTCATACTGTATACTTTCACTTCCTCAGGCTTGCAAACTTTAATCTCTAATTCCAATTTCTGAAATTCTGTATATATATCTTCAGGTACTGATAACACATTCAACCTTTCCTTCCGACTCAATGCGTCTGCTACCACGTTCGCTTTACCGGGATGATAATTAATCGAGCAATCATAATCTTTGATCAACTCTAACCATCTCCTTTGTCTCATATTAAGTTCCTTCTGTGTGAATATGTACTTTAGGCTTTTGTGATCCGTGAAAATCTCGCACTTTTCTCCATACAAATAATGTCTCCAAATCTTCAAAGCGAAAACTATGGCTGCTAGCTCCAAATCATGAGTAGGATACTTCTGTTCGTGTGGTTTCAATTGCCTTAACGCATACACAATCACATTTTCGTGCTGCATTAGAACACATCCTAATCCTTTGTGAGAAGTATCACTATAAATTACGAAATTCCCTTGATCATCTGGAAGTGAGAAAACAGGTGTCGTGATTAATCGTTGCTTCAACCCCTGAAAACTTTCCTCGCATTTTTCGTTCCATATAAACTTCTCATTCTTTCGTGTAAGCTTTGTTAATGGTGTAGCAATCCTCGAGAAATTTTGAACAAATTGACGATAATATCCCGCCAATCCTAAGAAACTTCTTACCTCGGTGGGTGTTTTCGGTCTTTCCCAATTCGTAATTGCCTCAATCTTTGCCGGGTCCACTTTGATCCCTTCGTTACTGACTATGTGTCCTAAGAACTGAACTTCCTGTAGCCAAAACTCACACTTCGAGAATTTAGCATATACTTCTTTTTCCTTAAAATCTCCAAAGTTGTCCTCAATTGTTCTGCATGATGCTCTTCCGTTTTTGAATAAATTAAAATATCGTCTATAAACACAATAACAAACTTATCCAAATACTCCTTAAAGATTCTGTTCATCAGGTCCATAAACGCTGCCGGGGCATTGGTCAACCCAAAAGACATCACTAAAAACTCGTAATATTCATACCTTATTCTGAAAGCTGTCTTTGGTATATCTTCTGGCTTGATCTTTAGTTGATGATATCCTGATCTTAAATCAATTTTGGAGAAATACTAGGCTCCCTTCAACTGGTTGAACAGATCATCAATTCTAGGTAACGGATATTTGTTCTTAATTGTCAGCTTGTTGAGCTCCCTATAGTCGATGCACAGTCTCATGCTTCCATCTTTCTTCTTGACGAATAATACCGGGGCTCCCCATGGGAATACACTGGGTCTGATTACTCCTTTCTCTAACAACTCCTGCAATTGCTTCGCTAGCTCTTTCATCTCGACGGGCCCCATTCTATACGGGGCCTTGGATACTGGTTCTGTTCCAGGTGCTAAGTCGATCGCAAATTCAATTTCTCTATCTGGAGGAAGTCCTGGTAACTCGTCGGGAAATACGTCTGGAAATTCATTCACAACTGAAATATCTTCAAGTTTTGTTGGTTCTTGACTTCTGTCAATCACATATGCCATGAAATGCTCACACCCTTGTCATAGTAACTTCTTGGCTTGAATCATCGTTAAGAATTTCTTTACTTGTTTTTGACCCTTGAACGTTACTATCCTTTCGTCTGGCATTTTCACAATTACCTTCTTATTTCGACAATCTATCTGGGCATCATGCCTAGATAACCAATCCATCCCTAATATAACATCAAATTCTCCTAACTTAAATGGTATCAAATCTACACAAAACTTACTACCAGAATTCTCAATCTCACAATTCCCACAAACTTGATTAACAGATACACGTTCTTGATTTGCTAATTCCACAGTCATTATTTCATTTAAACACTCAACTGGATAATTTAACTTACTAACAAAATCTTGTGAAACAAACGATCGAGTTGCTCCCGAATCTATTAATACTTTGGCACATAAAGAATTCACATTAAGAGTACCTGCCACAACATCTATATCTTGGATCGCATCTTTCACCGACATGTCAAAAACTCTAGCTCTTGGAGTCTCATTTACTGTTGGGGTAGATCCCATGATTCTCAATGTATTACTGACTGGGGCTGGTGTCTTGCAATACCTGGCCATATGTCCAGGCTTCCCACATTTAAAGCATGTAAATCCAATGGATGGAACCTAAACTGCTGGATTCTGGATAGGCTGATCCTTATTTGCTAGCTCTCTTGCTGGCTGATTTCGGCACTCCCTCGAATAGTGCCCTTTCTAATTGCATTTGAAACATACCACGTTCAACTTGTTACAAACTCCTCCATGCTTCTTTCCACATACTTGACAATCTGGAAAAGTTAATCTCAATTGATTCGGCTGATACGCATTAACTGGACGGTTGCTCAAGCCTCCGTCTCCTGCATTCTGTTTCCTGAAATTAAAATTTCTCCCTGGCTGAAACTTGCCTTTCTTAAAATTTAAAAACTTCCCAGGTTGTAACTGGCCCTCATTCCCTTCAAATTTCCTTTTTTTGCTTTCCTTTTCCTTCTGGAACATCTCACTCTCTGTTTGTGCGATCATAGCCTTCTATACTACTCCTGCATAGGTATCCAATTCAAAAATGGCTACCTTCCCTCTGATCCATAGTTTCAAACCTTGCTGGAATCTCTTAGCCTTCTTCCTGTCAGTATCCACATACGACGGTACATACCTTGACAATTCCTCAAACTTACCCTCATAATCTGTTACTGACATGTTCCCTTGTTTTAATTCTAAAAACTTCAACTCCATTTCATCCTGAACAAACTGAGGAAAATACTTTTCTAAAAACAATTCCTTAAACCTTTTCCAAGTAATAACATCTGTACCTTCCAATGTCTTCACCATTTCCCACCAATAGGTGGCCTCATTCTTCAGATAGTAACTTGCAAACTCAACCTTCTGTTCTTCCTTTACTTTCACTAAGGCAAATGCCTTCTCTATTTCCTTTAGCCAAACATTTGCTTCAATTGGCTCTAAAGAACCCTTGAATTCTGGTGGGTTTACTGCCTGAAAAGTTTTAAAAGTTACCTGGGGATTGGTATGTCTTTGTTGTTGTTGTGCCAGGTGAACTGTTTGTTGGGCCAAGATTTGAAGAATCTGGGCTATGGCTGGGTCCATGGGTCCTGGGTTCACATTGGGATTTGTATCATCTTGGTTGTTATTGTTGTTGTTCTTAGTTTCTTCATTCTGGGTGTTGGTGCGGGTATTTCTTCTGGGAGGCATTTTCTGTAAAGAATCAATCAACTTATTTAGCTTTTGAATTAATCTTTTGCATAAAAGAATAGTTTTGTAAAATAGAAATATCTCTTTTTGAAAACAATTATAACTAAGTAAATTGCATGCTTCTTTATAGAATATATAAACAATTATGGAAAACAGGGTACATGGTATCACAAGGGTATAACTGGTGCAATAAATAAGGTAAGGTAACACGGGTGCAATAAAGTAAATGACAGTAATGGAAAGGAAAAGGTGCTGATATATATAGATCAAAAGTTTTAGGTAATACAAGCGTAAAGACGCTTCGGAAGTAAAAGCAAAAGGGTACAACAACCTACTCACTAGTCAGCATAGTTAGTCTATAAAGACAACTCAAAAGTCTACTGATACACACTACACACTACTGTACATACTACATAAACATAACAACACTGCTCAACATCTCCATCTCTAAATCTCTGGCTCATAGCAAATCTGGACCTCCAATCTCCTCAAGCTCCTCTAGAACCCACTTAGCCCACTCCACTAAGAAATCAGGAGTGATGTCCTCATATGTAGCCTCAGCAATCCTCACTGCAGCTTTCCTACGAAACACCTGTAGCCTCTCTCTGAGTCGCCTCTCACCCCTCCCAACCTCTCTGATACGCATGATATGTAGTAACTCGTGAATCTGACCCTGAAGGAATCGCTGCTCCATAAGGCAAGCCTCAATTACACTAATACCTGATATACCGAAGCACTCACCCTCTCGACGTTCTATCTTTCTATTCCTTACTTCTAATCCTAACCCTCTACCCATTCCCGTCAACCTAGGCTTGTGTCAATGACTTATAACCTGTAGCTCTGATACCAAACCTGTGGCGCCCTCCAAACCCGGGTCAGAAGTTTGGGGTCCACATACACACTTTATTTATCATCTGCTTATAACAATAATAAAGATAACAATAATATGCAGTGACCCTATTTACCAACTACCACGGATCGCAACAGGTTAAAGTATGCACACAAGCCACACATCAACTTATATTACATACCGTTCAAATCCCAACTATTCCAAACTCAAAAATGAGTATTAAACATTATTATAAACTTTTACAGACTTAAATTATCCCAAAAGAAGCCTACTAGCTCAGCTCAATCAACCTGAACCCCTAGCTCTTGCGCTGGACTGGGGATCCGCGGTACCAACTGGTTCCTTCTTAACAGGAAAAGAACAGAAACAATATCGCACAAATGAGCTAACTAGCTCAGCAAGTCACAATGACAAAACTGAGAATAATGATCATCAAGTGAACATGATTATGATATCAAGTGAACAATGGATTATGATTTAGAATTGGATATTATATTTTCATGTTAAAAACCAAGGTTAGGCTGCTGATCAGTCTCACACTAACCCCAAGCAAAGCACACAGCACTGCTCTAACTACTGGATCCAAGGCACACATTGGCCTAACTTGACCATTATATGGTCTGACCACGAATCTGGTCCATAATTTTATAAAAACAATCCAATTCTAACATAATAACAGAATATGCAATAATAATCAATAACCAGAATCATTAACAACAATGAGTGTTTAACAATGAAAGAGTTTCAATCCTTGTAAGGATCAATAAGGTAATTTCAAAGCTTGGATGCTGGGTAATGAAAGAATTGGATAACAAAGGAATTAATGTTTCAGGGTTTCAAGGATTCGGTCTTTCAAAGCATAAAATACAAAGATTTAATTGTGTAAGCAATCTGGTTCAGTGTTTAATATTTAGTTTGTAAGTATTTGTGGAGTAGGATCGTATACTTGAGGTTCGTGTTTGGGTATACAACAATCAATGGTATAGAAAGAATCAGGTTACGGCTCAAGATCAATAACTGGAATCAAGGTCTAGGGTACAGTGCTTCAAAGCACTCACAATATCAACAAGACTATCAAGTACTACAATATCTCGAGAAAGTTCAGAACACTTGCCTGGTATTAGCTTACTACACTGCACTCGCTTCCAATCACAATCGTCTTACTCCTCAACTACCTGTTTCCCTTTCCTACGCCTTGCCTCTTCTGCTCACATATCATAAGCATCTATCAATAATCGACTCATAGAGTTCTATTCAACACATACTTCTATCTACCCTTCGTTTTACCCAAATCCAATTAACGGATTGAAAGTTATGCAATAATCAAGTAAACACCGAATATATAGACTGATAGTCAATCAACAAGTCACATATAGCACATAATACATCACGTAATCAATGATATATTATTTATAAAGAAGTCTTGGATCATAAATAGGCTTTCTGATATTTAAAATGATTTTTTTTTAAAATGATTTTTCGGAATTAAAACGGGTCGTTGGATCAATTTCGGGTTACTAAACAGGGTTCGGTAGGCCAATTCTGGCTCCGAAACAATTTTATACTAATTATCGAGCTTTGGAAATAATTTAGAATAATATTTTAAAGCTCGAAACTATTTTTTGGAATTTTTAAATCATTTTTAAATAATTAAATCTAATTAAATAATTAATTAAAATCAATTAATAATTAATTAAATCAATTAATCAATTAATTTTTGAATTAATTGACCAACTAATTAATTAAAATTAGCTGAAATTAATTAACTAATTCATTTAGATTTATTTTTGAATTAAAAAATAATTTTCGGAATTAAAATAATAATTTTCAGAATTTTCAGAAATTAAAAATGAATTTTTATAATAAAAATAAATAGGAAATATGATTTTTAAACATTTCATAAACAGTTTCCTATTTTTGAAAACTTTGCAAATTACAGGGACTAAACTTCACCATCTTCAAAAATACAGGGACTAAACTGCAATTTTGCAGTTCCAGTCGCCGGAAAATCGGGGGTGGCCGGAGAACTCACCTCCGGCATCCTCCCACCACCATAACCTCCAGAATTAAACTACACAATACCAGGAACCTATATCTGCAATCAAAATTCATCAATAACCCCAGACTTGGCCGGAATTTGATCAAGAAACTCGCCGATTTCCGGCGGGTTCGACGTAAACTTCAAAACACAACTCCCTTCTCTACAGACCTCGTTGATTCATGAAACTTGTACGACTAGATTGCAAATTTCACAGAGAATACAATACACTATACCACAACATCAATCTATTTCAAAATAAGAAACCCCTAAATTTCAATTAAGAACATTCATACGGGTTATAAACCCTAATTTTAAAATTCGAAAATCAAACTCAAATTTGAACATGTTATTGAATTCCAAATCAGACGTATAATATATCAAAATCATCAGGAAAACAAGCTCTACAACATGCAATCATCAAATCATACAAACAATCATCCGAAAGAAAATTTATATTTTTTATAAATTTAATTCGAAAATAAATAAATTTCCAGAAAATAAACCATTGATTCTGCAGTGAAACAAAGCTCAGAATCTGATAGAACACTTCAAATCCTTCGTTTTGGTTACTCAAGCTTTGAAAACAGAGATCGGTAACGCCTTCGTTTTGCTGTTTGATTCTTAGAACAGTTTATGTAATTAGGGTTTTTCTCTGAAAATTATAGAATTAACTATCTGCAAATAATTTTGATACAAAATAAAATACGGAAAAAGGCTATTTATTTTATATTTCTGGAATATTAGTATCCCGTCGGATCATTTCGGATATAAAACGGTACGTTTATTTGTAAAAACTGATCCAAACGGTATCGGTTTTCGGGATAATTATCCAAATCAGTACAATTTGTACTGCGGTCTTGGTCTCAGCGCCTGGTTACACGTATTACGAAGTGATAATTGGGATAGTTTAATAAAAAGCTCCCGTTTATCGAAAATACGGGTTTTATTGATTTACCGAAATGAATATTGTATCGAAAATGTTGCGCCGGGACCCGCGCAGAACAAACCGTACGTCGGATCGAAAAAGTCGAAACATGGAATATGCTCAGAATATTACAATTCGGTTAGGAAGGAGTTCTTGGAAGAGTTCCGGGTTCCAAAAACGTAACAACGGATGACGTCAATTGGTTCCCGTTTTTATAAAATAGATTTTAAATACTCAGAAAAAGATTTTATAAATTTCATATGATCCTTATAAATCCATAAATCAACATAAAAATAATTAGGAAGATATGACAATTATCTATGTTTTATTTTGGACATATAAAATTAAAATACTCAATTAATATTATTTTTGAATATCCAAGTACAGATAACATTTAACAATTAACTCACAGAATAGATACTAAACACACATAATAATTATTTAATAGCAAAAATAATCACACGATATATCCCGGATATTACAGCTGAGATTAAATAATAATCAAGTGAAATGATTTAAGGTATCAAGTTTATGGATGAACAATGATTTAGAATTAAATATTAAGTTTTCATTTTAAAAACCAAGGTTAGGCTGCTGATCAGTCACGCACTAACCCCGAGCAAGGCACACAACTCTGCTCTAATTACTGGATCCAAGGCATATATTGGCCGGACTTGACCACGAATCTGGTCTGACCACGAATCTGGTCCACAATTTTATAAAATAATCCAATTCTATAATAATAACAGAATAAACAATATAAAGCAATAAACAGAATCATAAACAGCAGTGGGTTTCAAACTTAAGATGGTTTACAATCTTCACAGGGAAACAACATGGCAGTTACAAAGATTGGGTATCAGCATGTACAAGAATTGGACAACAAAAGAATCAAAGTCTTGTGGTTATGAGGATTTGTCTTTCAATGTATAAGGTATAAGGGTTTGAGTGTTAAGCAATTTTAATTCAGTAATTGGTATTTAGTTTGTATATATTTGTTGAGTAGTATCGTATGTTTGTAGTTCATATCTGGGTATTCAACAACCAATGGTTCAGAAAGAATGAGGCTTTCGGCTCTAAGGTCAATAGCTGGAATCAAGGTTTAGGCTCAGTGCTTCAAAGCACTTGCAGTATGAAAACAAAACTATCAATTATTCACAATATGTCATGAGAAGGTTCAAAACACTTGCCTCGTCTTATTTTTCGACTATCTACTTCCCTTTTCTATGCCTTGCCTCTTCTGCTCACATATAACAAGTATCTATCAATACTCATCTCGCATGATTCTATTCGATATAAGCTTCTATCTACCCTTCGTTTTACCCAAATCCAATTTACCAATTGAAAGATACGATCAAAACAGTCATACAATATACACATACGCATTTAACACATCAATCAATGCACATATAACACATAACACGTAAGATGTTTGATGAAAATACTTTTTCAAAGAAGATTTGATTTTAAAATGATTTGTCGGATATTTAATACAAATTTTTAAACATTTTTCAGAATTTAAAAGGGCCGTTGAATCATTTTGAAACAATAAACAGGGTTCGATTGCCCGAATCTGGCTTTAAAATAATTTTATAATAATTATCGAGCCTTAAAAATAATTTAAAATAATATTTTAAAGCTCAAAACTATTTTTCGGAATTTTTAAATCAAAATAAATAATTAGATCTAATTAAATAATTAATTAAAATCAATGAATAATTAATTAAATCAATTAATCAATTAATTTTCCAATTCATTGACCAATTAAATAATTAATTATTAACTAAAATTAATTAAGATTTATTTTTGAATTAAAAATAATTTTTGGAATTAAAATAATAATTTTTAGAATTTTTAGTAATTAAAATGAATTTCTGTAATTAAAATATATAGGAAATATGATTTTTAAATATTTTTAAAACAGGAATCCTAAATTTGCAAAGTCTGGAAACTTCAGGGACTAAACTATATCGTTCTCAAAAGTACAGGGGCCTATTTATAATTTTTGCAGGGCCACCGTCGACTTCGCTGGAGAGTGGACGGGGAACACAATTTCGGCCACCTCAGGCCACCAAACTCTCCAGATTCACTCTCCTGACTACCAGCAACTTATACATGCAATCAAAATAACCAAACAATCAAGGATTTGGCCGAAAAAGAGCAAGAAACTCGCCGTCTCCGGTGAGTTTTGTTTGCTTCGATTTGAGCAAACCAGGAATTGTCTGTTGATGTACTATACATGAATCGATTACAAATTTAACCCGGAACACGATGCAATCAACAAAATCATCTAATAACCCCTAGCGAAGAAACCACCAAATTTCAATTAAGAACATTTATAGGGGTTATAAACCCTAATTTTGAAATTTAAACCTAATTTTGAACATGTTATTGAACACCAAATCAGTCATATAATATATCAAAAACATCAGGAAGAAAAGCTCTACAACATGCAATCATCAAATCATACAAATAATCTCTCGAACAAAACTTCATATTTTAAATCAAATAAATTCAAAAATAAGTAAAAATATAGAAAAATACCAGTAGTTTCTGCAGTTATAAGGCTTATTGATTCTGATTGAACACCTCAAGACCTTCATTTTGAGTACTCGAGCTTTCCAATCGGAATCCGGTAATGCCTTGAAATTGCATGTTAGGTCACACACACTGTAGAAGGGGGTTGAATACAGTGTATAATACAATCAAATCGAATTAAGAACACAAGTATGTAATAAAGAATAATCTTATTAATAAAACAATATTGCAATGGAACCGTTCTCTCTCAGTGATGAACAAATATCACGAGAGCTACTAGGGTTACAATGAATAATATTCTCGATAATGATAACACTTATAGTGTAAACCCTATGTCTGTGTTTATATACCACACAGTTACAAGATAATCTCTAATTGATATCGAATATAATTCTGTATCCTAACATATATCAATTAGTTATCTTTTCCTCCAAGTCTTCTATTCTTCATAAAATTCTTCTTCATGCATATTTCTTCTTGTTTTAGTCTTGATCTTCTTTCCCTTCAATCATCCGCCTTCCTTATCTGAAAGTCTTCTTAAGTCCTGATATTATCTTCTGATGAATATCTTCTGATATCTTAAGTTCTGATAACTTAAGTTTTGATATCTTAAGTTCTGACTTCAGTATAAGTACTGATTTCCAGTTAAGTCCTGATTTTTCCTGTTAGTCAAGATCTGAAAACTAAACACAAATCATTATTAGACATGAAATCACAAATATATCTAACAATCTCCCCCAGCTTGTAAAGTAGCATAATATACAAGTTCAATAGATATTTGATGATGTCAAAAACATTAAGTACAAATGCATATGAGAATTTGACTAGATAACTACAACTCATAGTCCTTGTAGCTTTTACCATTCTTAAAGTCTGATATCAGCTTTAGCCTATATATCCTTCAAAATTTAACAGTTGTAGTCCTCGACTTGGCTTCAGTGTGTGATCTCTCGAATGTTAGGAGTTGTTCTGAGATAGTTCTTCAGAAGAGTTCTCTCAGCATATTCAAGTTCATTTATCATCCTCCTTTTAGCATCTTTAAGTTTAGCTGTATCTTCTCCTGTCTGAAAGATAGCAGCCCTAAGATCATTAATCTTTGCTTTCCTTATTTCCTGATCCAATCTGATCAGATAAGTAGTGACCTTGGCGGTATTGGGCTTCATCTCAACTAAATCACCATTGTGAGCTCTGTACTTTGGATAGTATGATTTGTCAGACTTTACAGAGTAAAGTTTCTTCTACCTCTGAATATCAGATATTAAGTATCTGGCAGCACCATCTGTTGACCTGTTCTTCACTTGTAGTAGAAATAAAACATGTTGCAGTTCTTCATAATACTTCAACCGAATTGCATCCTTTCTTATCTGGAATACTCTCCCATCTGTCATAAAATAAAGCATTATGTCTTCTTTTAGCTTGGAGTTGTAGACCATCTGTACAGACTCTAATTGATTTAGTCTTTCTAGAGTTGTCCCTAATCCTGGTTCAGTAAAGGATGTAGGATCCGAGATAGAGTTGTTTATTCTTTTCTCATCAGGATTACACAGTCCTTTTCTATCTCTAGCTTCCTTCCCTTGGATCAATCTACCCTGAAAAACATTTTTTGAAGTCTTCATAGGTTGAGCAGATTGTTGAGCTTTAGTAAACCCAGGTAGTAGAACTGTTGAAGGTTTAACATGAGCAATGTCAGAGGTTTCCTTTTCTTATGATGTCAAGACAACTTGAGCTCTGTCAGAGGTTGCTTGAATATTCCTTTTCTTGTTCAAAATCAGACTTGTATCTTCATCAGCATTTGCTTCCAGATCCATGGTTGGCATATATATCTTTACAGATTCATCAACTTTTGCCTTACCCTTGAATCTAGAATCAACTTCCATCTGTGATTTGGACTTGGCCTTAGATGCCTTAGTATATGTCCTCTCTTTGATCACAATGCCCTTAGGCTTAGGTGGTTTCTTTGCTATGACTTGAGCTTTAGACTTTGACTTAGATTTGTCATTCTCAGCTTTAAGTCTAATCTCTTCTTCCTTCAGGCTTTCAAAATCCATGCCTGGATTATCCTTTAGGAACAGCCTTTTGGAGATCTCTTCATCAAGTTTCAGAGTTTGTTCATTAGAACTTATCCTTTTACCAGTATCAGAAATTGTTCTTTGACTTATAGTTCTGGCTTTCCTTGATAAAGAACCCCTGCCTTGACTTAGACCTCTACTCCTTTCAGAGTTTCCCTAGTCTTCATTATCATCATCCTTACCCTTTAATGGTTGATCAATTGTGCATTTGGACTTAATTACTTTCTCCCCCTTTTTGGCATCATCTGGTAGAAGCAGGGAGACAAGCAATTCCACAGAGTTTTGGATTTCATTGAGTTGGTTTTGTTGAGCAGCTTGATTCTTTAAAATATCAGATAGTTGAGCTTGCTGCTTTTCTTGAGTCTTTTCTATACACTCAATGCGGTCAAAGGCTGGCTTAAAAAACCTTTTCTTGTCCAATGTGACATTCATGGTTTGCTTAGTCACTGTATCTTGAATTTTGTCCACCTTGGCTTGAGTTATTGAGTGTTGACCTTGAAGGTTCCTGGTACTCAATACAGTAACTCTAAGATGTGCTTTGAAGTCATCATTCATCAGCATTTCATCAGGTTTAGCTAGGTGCTCAGCAAGAACATCTGCAATAGGAACAAAATCAACTTTGTTCCACTCCTTGATCCATTCTCTTCCTCTGTTAGTTTCACTCCAAGGAACTGGCGCATCCTTTCTCATAAACTTCTTAATCAAATCAGCTTTACAAACTGTTTGTGGAGGTGCATGTCCAGAAGCATCAGCTGCATCAACATTTATATTTATAGCAGCTTCACCAGTATTTTCTTCAATAGAACTTGCAGAATCTTCAGTATTAACATCTTTTGATAGAATGATTGTATGTGAAGCAATAAAAGATTCATCTTCATGGACATCAGCATCTATCAATGTAGTGGTTGGTGGAGTGTGCTGAGAAAGATGTGAAGTAGATGGAGCTTCCAGATACAAGACTAAAGGCACATCCAAGTTATTGATATCAATTTCAGCACTTGTGCCTAGGTTTTCAGTATGTACTGGAGAGTTTATTGGAGACACAGGAGGTGTAGGCATTGGAGTAGTCTCTGGCTCTTGGATTGGAGATTTATGAGCTTCATGAAGTTCTGGCTCAGCAGTTGGAAGAGATTCAACTACAGTAGGTTATTGTGGGATCAGAGATTCCTGACCCCTTTCCACAGCTGCTGCTTCCATTCCTTCTTCAGAGGTTGATTCTTCTACAGCCCTCCTTGCTCTTTGCTTTTTAAGCCTCTTAGCTGGTGGAGATACTCTGGGAGCTTGATCATCAGAGTTTAGCTTTCTAAGCCTTTTTAGGGACCTAGAACTCCCAGTTTCTTGAGCTTTCTGAGAAGAAACCTGCTCAGCTACTTCAGCAACAGGTTCTGATGGTTGAACCTATGCCTCATCATCAGAATCATCTCTTAAAATTATTTTCCTTTTTTTCTGCTGTGCCTGAGGTATTGTCATAGTCCTCTTTCCTCTAGAAGAAGAAGGCTTCACTTGATTATGTGTTGATGGATGGTTGGCATGTTCTGATATGTGTGTTTATTGAGTAGCAGTAGTAGGTTCTGATGGCTGTTGTGGTTGTGGTTGTTGTTGTTGTGGAACATCAGGATATAGTACAGAGTAAGTAGCAGCATTAGCATTTACAAGGGCTTGCTTTACTGTTAAAGGAATTCTAAGGGGTCTCAGAACTTTCTTTTTGTTATCAGCAATTAAAAGATCAGTAAAAGCCCTTTTCGCTAACCTAAAAGGTTCTATGTGTTCACCTGCTAGTTGTGGTTCATCTGATGTACAGTAATTGTAAATTAACTGACAGAACCTAGCAAAGTAAACTACATTCCTGTCCTCTTTCATTCTATCTCCTATAAAATATAACACAGTCTTGGCATAATCAAAGTGAGACTGGTTTAGGAGAGTATACCCAATTTGTTGAGTCAGAATCGGAATGGCGTCAAAATTTGAGCATTTGTTTGTGAACTCCTTGGTGATGCAATCGAAGAAAAAGCTCCATTCTCTTCGAATATGTGGGCGTTTAAGTTGGCCCAACTTTGCCAAACTCTCCTCATACCCTAAATTAGCCATCATTTGATGTAGCAATGGCTCCTCAACAGCAGAACTGAACTGGCAGTTCTCGGGTAGATGTAGAGCTTTCCTGACTGTTGTCGGAGTAATAACGTACTCCACCTCCTTTCTTGTAAAAAAAATGCTTGGAGTCCCATCCTTACCACCATCATCATAAAGTCCCGTTTACCAGAACGTCAGAACTTGAGTTCCAGATAAAGTGGATGGCTGTGTCAAAGCGAACCCTATTTCACTGTGAGCCAAGAAGTCCTGAACAAAATGAAGTTTCGACGGAGCATCACTCTTGGTTAGAATGGCAGTGTAGTTGTTGGGGACGAACTTTGCTCTATTAAAGATTAGATCCTTGGGTGCCATTGAAAAAGAAGTGAGAAATAAGAATGCCTGAAAGGTGTTTGGTAAAATGCCTGTGTAAAAACCGTCAGTGGATATAGAGAGAATAAGAGAAAAGAGAGAGAGTATTGAATACAAAAGTAGATAAAAGATTTAAAATCTTTTCTCTCTTTTACTTATACACACCACTTGACAGTAGTTAAGACGAATTGGAACAGTCTTTACACCTGTCAGCCATGCAGTAGTTAAGACAGTAGTTAATGGGCACGGGAAATAAGTAATGATTACTATGCACATACAGTTTTTCAATAAAAAAAATTGTTCCCACTAAACAAGTAATTATGACTGTCTTTATCTCACTTAAACCAATATTCTGATAAAATAGAACCGTTCAAGTATTGACCAAAAATAAATCAAGTAAATAAATACTTCCACGTAAGCATCAGAACTTGATTATTATCAGAATTTAAAAGTCATCAGAATATGGCTTCTGTACTCAAAAAGTGAATGTTTATTTCTGTAATTCTTCACACAAATACTGATATGGTTTCAGCAGAACTTAATCATCAGAACTTTCATCAGAACTTGTCCTCTGAATTTATACAACTGACACTTAAACTGTTCATCTAAAACAACATTGATCACCACAATAATTTTCATCATTCATATGGAGTGTAAATGTATGCTTTAAGCTAAATATCAAACAAAGAGTAAAGTCTGATTCACTTGAGTACATCTTAGAAATAAGGCATAACTAAGAACTTTGCTCAAAATCTGTCATTAGTCTGAAGTATGCTATAGAATGAGTCCATGCATGAGTCCACCTCAACTATTTTTTGCTCATTTTATGCATCTTTTGATATTCTTTTTCACAGGAGCTCCTCAGTGTAAGTGAGTCACAACTGCTTATCAGAATTTATACTATTATCAGAGTATTTCTCCAGTAATCAAAGAATGTGAAAAGTCGCCAAGAAAATTTTATTTTGCTTTTCTAATGCATATTACTTAATACCATCAATGCACTTGGGTCTTCCCTTCCACATACATTTTTCTCTAGATCTCAAAGGTGTACCTGATATTTATTCATTTTCTTTACTTTTTATTTTGATAAGTGAGGCTTATCAGCACTTAGTACATCCATAATATTTACCAACATTAAAACTTAACAGATAAGAAGCACTATTCTAGTTTTTGACTTAGTAATAAGATACACAAAGTAAACCTAACCAAGCTCAATATCAGAATTTGCTTGTGTTAAAAGATTTCCACATAAACAATTACTTCAAACATGGGATCTTTAGTATATTAGAGACTACTAGGTCAGCATCTAGCACAGTTATCCTCATTGGATTGAATAGTCACAGAAACATTCATACCACTATCAGAGTTTAGAAATTCAATATCAGACAACAATCAGCACTTAGGTAAATTTCAATTTAAGCACAGATTACATAAAGATAGTAATATCTGTAAATACTGATCATAAGGTCTGATGTATCAGAACATAAACTAAACACATTTAGAGAAAGAACCTGAAACCATTTTAAGTTCATTTACCAATCTTGTAAAAGTAGTTTCACACAGTGGTTTTGTGAAGATATCTGCTAGTTGTTGATCTGTTGGAACAAAATGCAATTCCACTGTACCTTCCATCACATTCTCCCTTATGAAGTGGTACCTAATGCTGATGTGCTTTGTCATTGAGTGCTAAACTGAATTGCCTGTCATAGAAATAGCACTTTGATTATCACAGTAAATGGGTATTTTAGAATATGTTAACCCATAATCCAGTAACTAATTCTTCATCCAAAGAATTTGTGCACAATAGCTTCCTGCAGCAATGTACTCTGCCTCTACAGTTGATGTGGAAATTGACTTTTGTTTCTTGCTAAACCAAGAAACTAATCTGCCTCCAAGAAATTGGCAGCTTCCACTTGTGCTTTTCCTGTCAATTTTGCACCCTGCAAAATCTGCATCTGAGTAACCTATTAGCTTAAAGTCTGATTCCCTAGGATACCACAATCCTAGATCAGCTGTACCCTTAAGGTACTTGAAAATTCTTTTCACAGCCGTTAAGTGAGGTTCTCTTGGATCTGCTTGAAATCTTGCACAAAGACAGGTAGCATACATAATATCAGGTCTACTTGCAGTTAGATAGAGTAGAGAGCCAATCATACCTCTATAATCAGTAATATCTATTGATGTACCGGTATCCTTATCCAATTTTGTTGCAATGGCCATAGGAGTGGATGCACTTGAACAGTCTTGCATTCCAAATTTCTTCAACAAATTTCTGGTGTACTTAGATTGACAAATTAAAGTTCCTTCTTCATTCGGCTTGACTTGAAGGCCCAGAAAATATCTAAGTTCTCCCATCATACTCATTTGATATCTTGACTACATTAGCTTGGCAAACCTTTTACAAAGTCTGTCATTTATAGAACCAAAAATGTTGAGATAGAATAAGGTTTTGTCAATAGTCCTTCTGTTAAATCCACTTTCCAGAAGAAACTGAGTTAATGTCTCATACCATGCTCTTGGAGCTTGCTTAAGGCCATAAAGTGCTTTACCAAGTCTGTAGACATGATTAGGAAATTTTGAATCTACAAAACCTGGAGGTTGTTCGACATATACTTCTTCTTCCAATTCTCCATTAAGAAAAGCACTTTTTACATCCATTTGAAAGACTTTAAACTTTTTGTGAGCAACATAAGCCATAAATATCCTTATGGCTTCCAATCTAGCAACTAGTGCAAATGTTTCATCATAATCAATTCCTTCATGTTGAGAATATCCTTTTACAACCAGCCTTGCTTTATTTCTTATAATTATGCCATCACTATCAGTTTTATTTCTGAACACCCACTTTGTACCAACAACAGATCTATTATTTGGTCTTGGCACTAGGGTCCAGACTTTATTTCTTTCAAATTTATTTAACTCTTCCTGCATTGCTTGCACCCAATCAACATCTTGAAGAGCTTCTTCCACTTTCTTTGGTTCAGTCTGAGAAAGAAAAGAATGATAGAGACATTCATTTAATGTTGTTGTTCTAGTACTAACACCTGCTTCAGGATTTCCAATAATCAAATCAGATGTATGTGCTTTAGTCCACTTTCTTGCAGATGGAAGGTGATCTCTAGAACTGGATGCTCCCCCATGATCCATGCTGTCTCCATCAACATTTTCTAATACTCCCCCTGAAATGATGCTCTCTGAGTTGGATCCTTCAGAATTTGAGTTTCCAAAATTATCAGAACTTGGCCCATCAAAACTTGATGAATCAGAACTTGAAGAGCCTGTTCTAGATTTTGATGCTTCTTGAGATGTGGTTGGATCTTCAATATGCTCCTCCTGCACTGGTGCATTTTCCTTTGGCGTAGTCACCACAGTTTCAATAACATCAGAGTTTAACCCATCAGAGTTTGTAGTATCAGGATTTAGACTATCATAATTTACAGAATTAGAATTTAAAACTTCATTCTCAAATCTCAGCTGATCATGATCATTGAAATCTTCAAGTCCAGTAATCTTCTTATCATCAAAAGAGACATTGATAGATTCCATGACAACCCTTGTTCTTAAATTGTAGACTCTGAAGGCTTTTGTGGAAAGTGGATATCCAACAAAAATTCCTTAATCAGCTTTTAGATCAAATTTGGATAGCCGTTCAGGATGAGTCTTAAGAACAAAACACTTGCATCCAAATACATGAAAGTACTTCAGTTTTGGCTTCTTTTTCTCAACAATCTCATATGGTGTCTTTACATGCTTGTTGATAAGTGCTGCATTCTGAGTAAAACAAGCAGTCTACACAGCTTCAGCCCAAAAGTAGGTTGGTAACTTTTCTTCATCGAGCATAGTTCTTGCAGCTTCAATAAGAGTTCTATTCTTTCTTTCCATAACTCCATTTTGCTGTGGAGTTCCAGGAACAGAGAAATCCTGCTTTATTTCATGATCTTTGCAGAACTCTTCCATAATCATATTCTTGAACTCAGTGCCATTATCACTTCTTATGATTTTCACAGAGTCTTTGACCGATTTATCCAGTTGTTTGACATGATCAATCAAAATAGATGCAGTTTCACTTTTTGTGTGCAAGAAATACACCCATGTGTATCTGGTAAACTCATCTACTATGACCATAGCATATTTCTTCTTTGTAATAGACATGACATTCACTGGACCAAATAGATCAACATGTAGTAGGTGATAAGGCTCAAGAATTGAAGATTCAGTCTTGTTCTTGAATGAAGATTTTCTTTATTTTGCCTTTAGACATGAATCACAAAGGCCATCAGGAGTAAATACTGATTTTGGCAGTCCTCTCACAAGATCTTTCTTGACTAGTTCATTTATATTGTTAAAATTTAAATGAGAGAGTTTCTTGTACCAATCCCAACTTTCTTCAATTGATGCTCTACTTAACAGACAGATTGCAGAACCATCAGAACTTGTTGAAAACTTGGATTCATAAATGTTACCATGTCTATATCCCTTCAGAACAACTTTGCCTGTAGATTTGCTTACAACTTCACAGTGTTCTTCAAAGAAATCCACATGATAACCTCTGTCACAGATTTGACTAACACTCAGCAGATTGTGTTTAAGTCCTAAGACTAGAGCTACTTTTTCAATGATGACATTCCCAAGATTGATGTTTCCATATCCCAGAGTTTTTCCCATGTTGCCATCTCCATAAGAAACTCCTGGGCCAGCTTTCTCCACAAAGTCAGATAGCAGGGCTTTATTTCCAGTCATATGTCCTGAACATCAACTGTCCAGAACTAGGATGTTTTTCCTGTTGCCCTGCAATCACAAAAACCATTAATGATTAGTTTTAAGGACCCAGATTTACTTGGATCCTTTGGCCTTATTAAGTTTGTTAGCATTTGCAGCGGATTTAACTTCAGAGTTTATGCTAACATTTTTCATATCAGATTTTACAGTATCAGACTTTGGATCAGAACTTACACTAGAAGGAATAATGCTAACTTTCTTTAAAGAAGGTTTTATTTGATAATAATCATAGTACAAACTATGATATTCCTTACAAGTATAAATGGAATTCCATAAACTACCATAATGAAAACAAGGATTTTATGGTTTAAACCTAACAGTCTGACTCTTAACTCTCGAATTAGGAGGTAAAGAGTTTATATCCTTATTCTTCCTGTAAAAAGAAGCAAGATGGTTAGTGTTTCCACAGTTATTGCATTTCTTTCTAGGAGCATTAGGAACAGACTTATAATTATTGCTTTTATTCACACCTTCCTTGCCATTCCTATTTTTCCTAGGTGGTTTTACCTTATTTACATTCTTAATCTCTTTCAGCTTATACTTAAGCTGCTTCTTTGTCGTTAAGCCTATGTTAACTTCAGCTGATTTATCCTGTTTTAATTTGTAAGAAATTGACTCTGCCTTAACTTCTGTCTCAATATCTTTCATCTTTTCAGAATCAGACTTTAAAGTTTTAGCTACAAACTTAACAGGATTTAACTTTGGCTTAGTAGTCTGTTTAACAATAATTGGCTTAATTTGTTCAGTTCCTATTTCACTTTTATCATCTCCATAACCTAAGCCCTCTTTCCAGTTTCCACTACTTAGCAAATTCTTAGTTGTTCTACTAGAGTTAGTCCAAGTCCTGATAATCTCTTTCCTTTCCTAACTCAGTTTTTAGAGATTGATTCAATTTTAACACTTCATCTCTAACATAAAAAGCATCATCTCTTTCTTTCTGAGTTTGATGGAACATGACTAACTCTTTTTCTAAATAGTCATTCCTTTTCTCAAAAGCCAGATTTTCAGAAGTTAACCTATCACATGTTAAGGTCTGATCTCTATAGCTATTGAATATGGTTTTAAGATAAGATCTCAACTCAGTAATATCATCAGTATTAAAAAGCATAAGTTGTTTGAGGTACCTTTAACTCAGCAGCATCAGAACTGCTATCAGCATTTGCCATCAAGGCATAGTTCACCTCATCTTCAGAATCTGAAGTGTCTGTCCAGCTTTTCTTCTTTGTGACAAGTGACTTGCCTTTGTCACCTTTTCCTTTCTTCCAATCAGGAGATATGTGGCCTTTCTCACCACAATTGTAGCATTTAACATTTGAGTAATCTCCTCTGTCGGACTTTCCTGCTTTGCCTTCAGATTTTCTGAATCCCTTCTTATTAGAACTTCCACTTTTCCTGGAAAACTTCTTTCCCCTTCTGAATTTCCTGTAGGTTATCTTTGTGATACCCTTCACCATAAGAGCACACAATCTCATCATCTCTTCATCAGCATCCATCTCAGATAGACTTTCAGTTTCTGAATCCTCATCATTATCAGAACTTGATAACTCAGTATCAGACTTATGATGAGAGTCTTTCCTTTGCCTTTATTTGTGACAGCCACTTTGGGGGATTCCTCCTCAGCCTTAAGAGCAACTATCCTTGACTTTCTCCCATGTCTCTTGCTTCTTTGATCCATCTCAAGTTCATGAGTTTTGAGCATACCATAAATTTCATCAAGAGTAGTTTCATCAAGAGCATAGTTGTCTCTTATAGTAGTTGCCTTCAAATCCCAACTTTCAGGAAGAGCTAAAAGGAATTTAAGATTAGAATCTTCAAGATCATATTCCTTATCCACCAGTGACAGATCATTCAAGAGTTTGACAAATCTGTCATATAAACCAGTTAATGACTCATCAGGTTTTGAGTCAAAGTGCTCATACTCTTGAGTGAGTATAGTCCTTTTGTTCTTCTTAATTGCATCAGTTCCCTGGCATCTTGTCTCCAAGGTATCCCATATCTCCTTTGCAGTCTTGCAGTTTATTACCCTGTTTGACATGACATTATCAATGGCACTATGCAGCAAATGCCTTACCTTTGCATCCTTGGAAATAGATGAGATATCTTCAGCTGTATACTCACTTTTCTCCTTTGGTACGGTCTTTGCTGGCTGATCTGCAACTACAACAGAGAGCTTGCTTGGCTTATATGGTCCTTCATTAATTCTGTCAAGGTATTCTGGATCTATAGCTTCCAGAAACATGGTCATCCTCACTTTCCATATGGGATACTCAGAAGGTCTCAGTATGGGAACCCTAATAGTCTCGTATCGACTGTGAATTTGAGTCTTTGGAGTTTCTTCAGTTTTGGTGGGCTTGGTTGGAGTTTGTTCTTCTTCAGACATGATTGTTTTGGATCTTTACTGTATATGTGTTAATAGATAGGCTCTGATACCACTTGTTAGGTCACACACACTGTAGAAGGGGTTTGAATACAGTGTATAATACAATCAAATCGAATTAAGAACACAAGTATGTAATAAAGAATAATCTTATTAATAAAACAGTACTGCAATGGAACCGTTCTCTCTCAGTGATGAACAAATATCACGAGAGCTACTAGGGTTACAATGAATAATATTCTCGATAATGATAACACTTATAGTGTAAACCCTATGTCTGTGTTTATATACCACACAGTTACAAGATAATCTCTAATTGATCTCGAATATAATTATGTATCCTAACATATATCAATTAGTTATCTTTTCCTTCAAGTCTTCTATTCTTCATAGATATTTTCTCCATGCATATTTCTTCTTGTTTTAGTCTTGATCTTCTTTCCCTTCAATCAGCCGCCTTCCTTATCTGAAAGTCTTCTTAATTCCTGATATTATCTTCTGATGAATATCGTATGATATCTTAAGTTCTGATAACTTAAGTTCTGATATCTTAAGTTCTGACTTCAGTATAAGTACTGATTTCCAGTTAAGTCATGATTTGTCCTGTTAGTCAAGATCTGAAAACTAAACACAAATCATTATTAGACATGACATCACAAATATATCTAACATTGCAGTTTGATTCTCAGAAGTTTATATGAATATACTATTTTTCTATGTAAAATTATATAATTACTAACTATAAATGATTTTCTGTACAAAATAAACTACGGTAAGGGCTATTTATAATTACGGAATATTGGTACCCCGTTGGATCATACCGGATATAAAATATTATGTTTATTTGAGAAAATAGATCCAAAACGGTACCGATTTTGGGATAATTATCCAAATCTGTACATTTTGTACTCGGTCTTGGTCTCAGCGCTTTGGTTACATGTATTACGAGATGATAATTATAATAGTTTAATAAAAAGATCCCGTTTATCGAAAATACGGGTTTTATCAATTTACCGAAACAAATTTTGTATCAAAAATAATGCGCCGGGACCCGCACGGGGAAAACCGTATGCCGGATCGAAAAAGTCTAAACATGGAAAATGCTCGAAATATTGTAATTACGTTAGGAAGGGGTTCTCGGAAGAGTTTCGGGTTATAAAAACGTAAAAACGAGTGAGGTCGGTTTGTTTCCGATGATACAAAATAGTTTATTAAATACTCGGAAAAATAATTTATTAAACCCATAAATCTTTTATAAAATCATAAAACAACATAAAAATTAATAGGAAAAATAAAAATTATCTACACTTTATTTTGGACATATAAAAATTAAAATACTCAAATTATATTACATTTAATCATCCAAACACATACACCATTTAACAAATAATTCACAGAATAATTACAGAACATACAAAATATTTATTTATTAGCAAAAATAATTACACGATATATCCCAGATATTACATCCTTTCCCCCTTAAAAGGATTCTGTCCTCAGAATCTCCTAAGAAAACAGATGAGGGTACTTTTCTCGCATATCACTTTCTAACTCCCAGGTTGATTTTTCAACCTTTGGGTTTTTCCACAATACCCTTACTAACTTTACAACTTTTTTCCTTAACACTTTCTCTCTTCCCTCTAGAATCTCTATCGGACTCTCTACATATGACTAATCTTCCTGAAGTTCTATCAGCTCATACTCAATTACATGCCTGGAGTCTGGATTATACTTCTTAGGCATCGATAATTGAAAAACATTGTGAATGTGCTCCATATGCGGGGGTAGTGCCAATTCGTATCCTACTTTTCCAACACGCTTCAAAATCTCAAAAGGTCCGATATATCTAGGACTCAGTTTTCCTTTCTTCCCAAATCTTGTCAATCCCTTCCACGGCGACACTTTCAGCAATACTCAATTCCCTTCTTGAAATTCCATATCTTTTCTTGATTGGTCTGCGTACTTCCTCTGACGGTCTTGTGCTACCATTAATCTTTTCTGGATAACTTCAACAACTTCCTTCGTCTGTTGCACCAATTCAGGCCCAAGTATCTTGCGTTCTCCTACTTCATCCCAATATACTGGAGATCGATATTTACGTCCGTAAAGAACTTCATAGGGTGGCATCCCGATACTGGCATGGTAACTGTTGTTGTAAGCAAATTCTACCAAGGTTAAATGCTCGTCCCAACTTCCTTTGAAATCAATGGCACAAACGCGTAACATGTCTTCAATTGTCTGAATTGTTCGTTCACTTTGGTCGTCTGTTTGTGGATGGTAAGCTGTACTCATATTCAACCTAGTTCCCAAACATTCTTGAAAACTTCTCCAAAATCTCGAATTAAATCTTGGGTCTCGATCAAATACGATAGACACAGGAACTCCATGACGAACCACTATCTCTTTCAAGTACATATGAACCAACTTGTCTAACGAAAATCTTTCATTAATAGGCAGAAAATGAGTTGACTTGGTAAGTCTGTCCACTATAACCCAAATGGCACCGTGATTTGCTTTTGTCCTTGGTAATCCAACTATGAAATCCATGGCAATATGCTCCCACTTCCATTCTGGAATCTCTAATGGTTGTAATAATCCACTTGGTATCTGGTGCTCTTCCTTGACCCTCTGACATGTGTAACATCTACTAACCCATTATGCAATATCTCTCTTCATATCTGGCCACTAATAATTTTCCTTTAAATCTCTATACATCTTTGTACTTCCTGGATGGATTGAATACCTTTAATTATGAGCTTTCTGTAAAATTTCATTCTTCAACTCCATTACTGGTGGAATCCAAATTCTAGAAGAAAATCTAATAATACCTTGATCATCCTTTCATCCTTTTGTGTGCACAACTCTTCACCTACCAAACGGTTGATGTCTTGATCCATTATTTCCTCTTGACACTTCCTTATCTTTTCTAACAATTCTGGCTGAAAAGTCATACTATACATCTTTGCTTCGTCAGGCTTGCAAACTCTGATTTCCAATTCCAATTTCTGAAATTCCTTGTATATCTCCTCGGGTACTGATAACGCATTCAACTTCTCTTTTCGACTTAACACGTCTGCCATAATATTTGCTTTGTCGGGGTGATAGTTAATTGTGCAGTCGTAGTCCTTAATCAATTTCAACCATCTTCTATGTCTCATGTTAAGCTCATTTTGCATGAATATGCACTTCAAACTTTTGTGATCCGTATAAATCTCGCATTTTTCTCCATATAGATAATGTCTCCAAATCTTCAAAGCGAATACTATGACCGCTAGCTCCAAATCATGAGTAGGATAATTCTGCTCATCAATTGCCTTGACGCATACGCAATAACCTTATCGTGCTGTATTAGAACACAACCTAGTCCCTTATGAGCAACATCACTATAGATTACAAAATTTCCTTGGTCATCTGGAAGTGACAAAACAGGTGACGTGAATAATCTCCGCTTTAATTCTGGGAAACTTTCCTCACACTTGTCATTCCATATAAACTTTTCATTCTTCCGGGTTAGCTTTGTCAATGGCATCGCAATCTTCGAGAAATCTTGAACAAATCATCGATAAAATCCTGCTAATCCCAAGAAACTTCTTACTTCTGTTGGTGTTTTCGGCCTTTCCCAATTTGTAATAGCTTCAATCTTTGCCGGGTCTACTTTGATCCCTTCATTATAGACTATGTGTCCTAAGAATTGAACTTTCTGTAGCCAAAACTCACATTTCGAAAATTTAGCATTTAACTTTTCCTTCCTTAAGATTTTCAAGGATGTCCTCAAATGCTCTGCATGGTCTTCTTATGTCTCTGAGTAAATCAAAATATCATCTATATACACAATGAAAAACTTGTCCAAATATTCCTTGAAAATTTTGTTCATTATATCGACAAATGCTGCTGGGGCATTGGTTAATCCAAAAGATATCACTAAGAATTCATAATGTCCGTACCTTGTTCTGAAAGTTGTCCTTGGTATATCCTCCGACTTAATCTTCAATTGGTGATATCCCGATCTCAAATCAATCTTGGAGAAATACTTTGCTCCCTTTAACTTGTCAAACAAATCATCAATTCGAGGTAACGAATACTTATTCTTGATTGTAAGCTTGTTGAGCTCTCGATAGTCGATGCATAGTCTCATGCTTCCATCTTTCTTCTTAACAAATAGTACCAGTGCACCCCATGGGGATACACTGGGTCTAATTACTCCTTTCTCTAACAACTCTTGTGATTGCTTTGCTAATTCCTTCATTTCAACGGGCGATATTCTATACGGGACCTTGGATACTGGTTCCGTTCTAGGGGCTAAGTCGACTGCAAACTCAATTTCTCTATCTGGAGGGAGTCTTGGTAACTCATCAGGAAACACGTCTGGAAACTCATTGACTACAGGAATATCTTCAAGTTTTGCTGGCTCATGACTTCTATTAATCACATATGTAATGAAATCCTCGCATCCTTGTCGTAGAAACTTTTTAGCTTGAATCATCGTTAAGAACTTCTTTGCTTGCTTCTGGCCCTTAAACGTTACCATCTCTCGTCCGGCGTCTTTACAATTACCTTCTTATTACGACAGTCTATCTGAGCATCGTGCTTAGATAACCAATCCATTCCTAAAATAACGTCAAACTCTCCCAACTTAAATGGTATCAAATCTACACAAAACTTATTACCAGAAATCTCAATCTCACAGTTCACATAAACTTGATTAACAAATACACGTTCTTGATTTGCCAATTCCACGGTCATTATTTCATTTAAACACTCAACCGGACAATTTAACTTACTAACAAATTCTTGGGAAATAAATGATCGAGTTGCTCCCGAATCTATTAACACTTTGGCACATAAAGAGTTTACATTAAGCGTACCTTCCACAACATCAGTATCCTGGATAGCGTCCTTCACAGACATATCAAAAACTCTGACCCTTGGAGTCTCATTCACTACTGGAGTAGATCCCATGATTCTCAATGCATTGATGACTGGGGTTGGTGTCTTGCAATCCCTGGCTATGTATCCTGGCTTTCCGCACTTGAAGCATGTAAATCCAATGGCAGGAATCTTAACTGCTGGATTCCGGTAGGCTGGTCCTTGTTCACTTGCTCTCTAGCTGGCTGGTTACGACACTCCCTTGAATAGTGCCTCTTCTGATTATACTTTAAACAAACCACATTCAACAAATTACAAACTCCTCCATGCTTCTTCCCACATACCTGACAATCTGGAAAAGTTAGCCTCAAATGATTTGGCTGGTTCACATTGGATGGACGGTTACATTGTCCTCCATCGCCTGCATTTTACTTTTTACAATTAAAATTTCTCCTTGGATGAAACTTGCCCTTCTTTAAATTTGGAAACTTCCCTGGTTGTGACTGTCCTTCATTCCCTTCGAACTTTCTTTTCTTACTTTCCTTCTCTTTCTATGATATTTCGCTCTCCATTTTTGCAATCATAGCCTTCTGTACAACTCCTGCATAGGTATCCAATTCAAATATAGCTACCTTCCCTCTGATCCATGGTTTTAAACCTTGCTGAAATCTCTTGGCTTTCTTCCTATTAGTATCTACATATGATGTTACAAACCTTGACAATTCTTCAAACGTACTTTCATAATCAGCTACCGACATATTCCCTTGATTTAGCTCCAAGAACTTCAATTCCATCTGATCCTGAACAAATTGGGGAAAATATTTCTCTAGAAACAACTCCCTGAATCTTTCCCAAGTAATAACATTTGTACCTTCCAAAGTTTTCACTATTTCCCACCAGTAGGTGGCCTCATTCTTCAAATAATAACTTGCAAACTCAACCTTCTGTTCCTCTTTTACCTTAACCAAAGAAAATGACTTCTCTATTTCCTTTAACCAAACACTCGCTTCAATTGGATTTAAAGAACCCTTGAATTTCGGTGGATTTATTGCCTGAAAAGTCTTATAAGTTACCCGGGGGTTAGTTTGTCAATGCTATTGTTGAGTCAGATGAACTGTTTGTTGGGCCAAGATCTGAAGAATCTGGGCTATTGTTGGGTCTATGGGACCTGGGTTTGCATTCTGGTTGTTGTTGTCTTGGTTGTTGTTGTTGGTTTCTTCATTCTGGTTGGTAGAATGGGCATTTCTTCTGGGAGGCATTTTCTGTAAAGAATCAAACAACTTATTTAGCCTTTAAATCAAATTCTTTTTATAAAATTTTTTTATAAAACAAAAATATCTGTTTTTGAAAACAGTTGTAATAGTTGAACTAAGTAAATTGCATGCTTCTTTACAGAATGTAAACAGTTAAGAGGATATGGTACATGGTATCAGAAGAGTTATAACTGGTGCAATAAGTAAAGTAAGATAAAATAGGTGTAGTAATGTAAATGATAATACTGGAAAAGAAAAGGTACTGATATATATAGATCAAAGTTTTGAGTAGTACAAGCATGAAAACGCTTCAAAAGTAAAAGCAAAAGGGTACAACAAGCCTACACACTAGTCAGCAGGTCTAGTCTATAAATACAACCAAAAGTCTACCGATACACGCTACACACTAATATACATAATAAAATAACCACAACAGCTCTGACTCAGAACCTCTGTATCTGCATCTCTATCTTTAACTCATGGCAAATATGGACCTTCAATCTCCTCAAGCTCCTCTAGAACCCACTTAGCCCACTCCACAAGAAAGTCAGGGGTGATATCCTCATGAGTGGCCTCAGCTATCCTCATAGCAACTGCTCTCCAAAACACCTGGATCCTCTCTCTGAGTCACCTCTCACTACTCCTGATATCTCTGGTACGTATGATGTGCAAAAACTCCTGAATCTGACCCTGTAGATGCCGTTGCTCCATAAGGCAAGCCTCAAACTGATGGTAAGGAACAAGGTGTGGAGAAAACTGAAAAGGTATGCCCGTAACTGAATGCCAAGTAGAATCTGAACCAGCAGGTGGGGGTCATCTGATAGGTGGCCTCATTCCAGGAGGTGGAATAGCGCGCAGTGGTACAACCTATGGCACAACAAGAGGTAGAATATCCAACACCGGTGGAAGAACATGACATGGATCAGAAGATGGTCCTCCAACCGAAGGCTCAGAATGATCAGCTAGTACTGGAATAAAGGAATCTGCCATCGCTGCTATCTGAAATCATATCGCAACATAAGAATCTCGAACCATAACGAAAATCATACTAACACCCAGTATACAGTCGCACTCAATCTCTCGACGTTCTATCCCTTATATTACAAGCGTCCAAATCCCAACTATTCAAACTTACAACTGAATATTAAACATTCATACAAACTTTTAAACTAATACAAAAGTCTTCATCTAGCTTATTCCTCTTAACCTGGAATCCTAGCTAGCGCACTGGATTGGGGATCCTCGCTACCAACGGGTTCCTTCTTAACTGGAAAAGAACATAAACAGAACCGCAGAAATGAGCTAACTAGCCCAGCAAGTCACATTGACAATACTGAGATTAAATAATGATCAAGTGAAATGATTTAAGGTATCAAGTTTATGGATGAGCAATGATTTAGAATTGGATATTAAGTTTTTGTTTTAAAAAACAAGGTTAAGTTGTTGATCAGTCACGCACTAAACCCGAGCAAGGCACACATCTCTGCTCTAATTACTGGATCCAAGGCACACATTGGCCTGACTTGACCACCAATTTGGTCTGACCACGAATTTGGTCCATCATTTTATAAAATAATCCAATTCTATAATAATAACAGAATAAACAATATAAAGCAATAAACAGAATCATAAACAACAAGGGGTTTCAAATGTAAGATGGTTTACAATCTTCATAGGGGAACAACATGGCAGTTACAAAGATTGGCTATCAACCGGTACAAGAATTGGACAACAAAAGAATCAAAGTCTTGTGGTTATGAGGATTTGTCTTTCAATGTATAAGGTATAAGGGTTTGAGTTTTAAGCAATTTCAGTTCAGTAATTGGTATTTAGTTTGTATGTATTTGTGGAGTAGTATCGTATGTTTGTGGTTCGTATCTGGGTATTCAACAACCAATGGTCCAGAAAGAATAAGGCTTTCGGCTCCAAGGTCAATAGCTGGAATCAAGGTTTAGGCTCAGTGCTTCAAAGCACTTGCAGTATGAAAAGAAAACTATCAATTATTCACAATATGTCTTGAGAAGGTTCAGAACATTTGCCTCCTCTTAATTCGCTAACGTTTCACTAGCTTTTAATCACAATCTTCTATTCTCTGACTATCTGCTTCCCTTTCCTATGCCTTGCCTCTTCTACTCACATATAACAAGTATCTATCAATACTCATCTCGCATGATTCTATTCGATATAAGCTTCCATCTACCCTTCATTTTACCCAAATCTGATTTACAGATTGAAAGATACGATCAAAACAGTTATATAATATACACATACGCATTAAACACATCAATTAGTGCACATATAACACATAACACGTAAGATGTTTGATGAAAATACTTTTTCAAAGAAGATCTGATGTTAAAATGATTTTTTGGATATTTAATACGAATTTTTAAACATTTTTCGAAATTTAAACGGGCCGTTGAATCATTTTGAAACAATAAACAGGGTTCGATTGCCCGAATCTGGCTTTAAAATAATTTTATAATAATTATCGAGCCTTGAAAACAATTTAAAATAATATTTTAAAGCTCGAAACTATTTATCAGAATTTTTAAATCAAAATAAATAATTAAATCTAATTAAATAATTAATTAAAATCAATTAATAATTATTTAAATTGATTAATTAATTAATTTTCAAATTAATTGACCAATTAACTAATTAATTATTAACTAAAATTAATTTAACTAATTAATTAAGATTTATTTTTAAATTAAAAATAATTTTTGGAATTAAATTAATAAATTTTAGAAGTTTTAGTAATTAAAACGAATTTCTATAATTAAAATATATAGGAAATATGATTTTTAAATATTTTTAAAATAGAAATCCTAAATTTGCTATGTCTGTAAATTTCAGGGACTAAACTGTATCGTTCTCAAAAGTACAAGGGCCTTGTTAGGTCACACTTTCACTGTAGAGGGGGTGAATACAGTGTTTATTACAATCAAATCAAACTTCAAGAACTTATGTAACAGAAAACAAACTTTATTTAAACAATAAACTCTGTTACAATCTGGAACTGTTATCTCTCAGTGATGAACAAAATATCACGAGAGCTGCTAGAGTTATATTAAATAATATTCTCGATAATGATAACACTTATAGTGTAAACCCTATGTCTGTGTTTATATACTACACAGTTACAAGATATTCGCTAATTGATATGGAATATAATTCTGCTTCCTAAAATATATCAATCAGATATCTTCTATTCCAAGTATTCCATTCTTCACGGAATTCCTTCTTCATGCATATCTCTTCTTATGTTTATCTTGATCTTCTTAACTTTAATCAGCTACTGTCCTTATCTGATCGTCCTTCAGTACTTAAGTTCTGATATCTATCTCCTGATAACATAAGTACTGATATCCCTTAAGTTCTGACTTCCAGTATAAGTACTGATCAGTTAAGTACTGATTCGTTCTGTTCAAATAAGATCTGAAATCTAAACATAAAACATATTAGCCATGACATTATCAAATATATCTAACAATCTCCCCCAACTTGTAAATTAACAAAATATACAAGTTTAACAGATATTTGATGATGTCAAAAACATTAAGTACAAATGCATGAGAAATAGACAAGATAACTACAACTTACAGTCCTTAAAGTTTTTACCAATTCAACTTCTGATAACAACTTCAATCTGTATAAATATCAGAATTTAAGCAGTTGTAGATCTTCGACTTGGCTTCATCATTTTCTGATCTCTCTGATGTCAGGAGTTGTTCTGAGATAATTCTTCAACAAACATTTCTCAGCATATCTGAGTTCATCAATCATTCTCCGTTTGACATCTTTAAGCTCTGCAGTATCTTCACCAGTTTGAAATATTGCAGCTCTGAGATCATTAATCTTTGCTTTTCTCAACTCCCGATCTAGTCTTATGACATAAGCTTTATTAGACTCTAGATTGAATTCAAGCCCCTTAATACCAAGATATGTTCTGATCTGTGCAGTATTAGGCTTCATATCAACAATATCACCATTGTGATTTCTGTACTTTGGAACATATCTGCTGTCAGACTTAACAGAATAAAGTCTTTTCTGTCTCTGAATCTGTTCCTTTAAGTAGTTTGCAGCAGTCTCTGTTATTCTGTCATCCACTTGAAGTAAGAACAATACATGCTCCAATTCTTCAAAATACTTCAACGGAATGGCATTTTGTCTTATATGATAAACCCTACCATCTGTCATGAAATACAACATGATGTATTCTTTTAAGTAGGTATGGTAAACCATCTGTACAGATTCTAGTTGATTCAATCTCTCAGGAGTTGCTCCAATACCTGGTTCACTCAAGGAAGTTGGATCATCGGTAGTGTTGTGTACTCTTCTTTCATCAGCACTTCCCAATCCAGTTTTATCTCTAGCTTCCTTTCCAGTAACTACTCTTGCTTCAAAACCACTTGAAGTAGTCTTCAAAGATTGAGTCTGTTTTGCTTTAGTGAATCCTGGTAGGAGTGTTTTAGATTTATTTTCTGATATCAAGTTAACTTGAGCACTGTCAGAGGTTACTTGCTTCTTCTGAATATCAGAACTTACAATTTCTTGACTCTGAACAACTTGAGCCATGTCAGAGGTTGTTTTAAGAACTTTTCTTGAAGTCAGAGCAAGATTATCTTTTCCATCAGTAATTTCTTCTTCCTCAGGAGGTACATAAGGCTTGATAGGTTCACCAACCTTTTCTTTACCCTTGGATCTTGGATCTATCTGTGGTTGTGATCTAGCCAAAGTTTCTTCAGTATGTATCCTTTCTTTGATCACAATGCCTTTAGGTTTTGGAAGTAACTTTTTACCAGAAGCTTCAGATTTAGATGTGACTTTCTCTGATTTAAGTCTGGCTTCTTCTTCCTTTAAACTTTCCAAGTCCATCCCTGGATTTTCTTGAAGAAATAACTGTCTTGACATTTCCTCATCAAGATCTAGAAGTTCATCAGAACTTATCCTTTTACCAGCAGCAGAACTTATTCTTTTCCCAGTATCAGAACTTGTTCTGTGACTAGCTTGTCTTGATGTAAACCTTCTACCTTGACTATGACCACTACCCATTCCAGAGTTTCCTTGGTCATCTTTTCCATCATCCTTTCCTTGCAGTGACTTGTTGGTTTTGCATTTGGACTTAATTACCTTCTCCCCCTTTTTGGCATCAGCAGGTAATAAAAGAGAGATAAGTAGTTCCACTGAGGTCTGGATTTCAGTAAGTTGCGATTGCTGAGAAGCTTGATTTGTCAGAATTTGATCAATCTGAGCTTGTTGCTTCTCTTGAGTTTTCTCAATATAAACAACCCTGTCAATGGTAGGGTGGAAGAACTTTTTCTTATCAAGTTTCCAAACTTGTTCCTGTTTAATAAAGTTCTCCTGAATCTTGTGTAGCTCTGCATGAGTGTTGGAATGAAGACCTTGTAGATGTTTAGTACTCAATGCAGTGACTCTAAGCTGGATTTTAAAATCATCAGAATGTAACATTTCATTAGCTTTAGTCAAGTGCTCAGCAAGATGTAAAGCATTTGGAACACATGAAACTGAGTTCCATTCCTTAGTCCACTCCTGACCTGCAGGAGTTTCACTCCAAGGTACTGGTGTATCCCTGATAACAAACTCCTTTAGCAGTTCAGACTTAGGAAGAGTCAGTGGAGGAGTATGTCCTGAAGGACCTGCTGCATCAGCATCTACAGTTGTAGCAGCTTCACCAGTATCTCCAACATTTGCAGCATCAGAACTTAAAGAATCAGTATCTTCTGATAAGACAACTGTATGAGTAGCAATGGAGGCTTCATCATCCTCTAATTGCTGATCTGATACTAAGTTCTGATCAACAGCCATATCCTGATGCTCACCTAAAATCTGATCATCATCTTGATGCAGAGAAGGTGTTAGTGATAACTCAGGAGTTTGAACAGCATCAGTAACAGGTGTTGTGGAAGGATTAGTTGCTGTTGGAGCTTCTAAGAAAAGTATGTCAGGCACAACCAAGTTCTGAATATCAATTTCAGCACTTGTGCCTGGATCAACAAGAGATATAGAAGGTGAATTAGCCTTGTCAGATACAGGTTCCTGAGATGGAGTTGATGGAGAAGAAGTGACTGGAGCAAATTCCTTGTCTTGTGAGATCAGAGATTCCTGATCCCCTTCCTTAGCTGCTTCCTCCTCATCATCTGAAACTGGCCTCTGTGCCCTCTGTTTCTTGTACTTTCTTGTTGATTTGGATTCCTTGGGAGTTACAGGAACCGTCATACGTCGAAGCCTCTTGAGAAGCCTAGAACCCCCAATTGCAGAATCCTTCTGAGAAGTTGCCTTCTCAGCTTCATCTATCATAGGTTCTGAAGATGGAATCTGATCCTCAGAATCTGATTCATCTCTCAAAGTAATCCTCCTCTTCTTCTGAGATGTTTGAGGAACAGTCTTTGTTCTCTTTGGCTTAGAGGATGTAGGCTTCACAGTAGGTGCTGAAGAAGAAGGTTGAGCATTCTGTGAAGTGGAGAGATAGGATTTGAGATAAGTTCTGAGGGTAGGTTGAGTAGAATTAGAGGTAGGGACTGAGGTTGATGGATTTTGGTTATGGTGAGTTGGTTGAACATTTGAGTAAACAGATTTGTAAGTAGCTGGATCAGCATTTACCAGAATCTGTTTCACAGACTGAGGAATCTGTAATTGTCTCACCATTGATTTCTTTGTGTCAGCATTTATCAGGTCGTTAAAGTACCTTTTTGCAACCTTAAAAGGTGGGGTTTGAGTGCTGACTAACTGGGGTTCAGCAGTACAATACGTT